>NC_132820.1:15926850-16565100 GCF_048594095.1 Paramormyrops kingsleyae
ACCAGGTGTCCCGGTACTTGCTAGCGTGTGGCCCCCCGCTGTCTCCCTGGCAGGCGTCCTTGTGCTCGTGTAGGTAGCCCGCGCAGAACATGTAGCGGCTGATGTGGCTGCTGCTGCTGTCCTTGCACACGGTTCGCTGAACATATGGCACCTCCACCTTCTGCATCACGGGGGACTCGGCCCCCGCAAAGCGCACCCTTCCCCAGCCACTCACCAGCGAGCGGATACCGCTCTCCAGAACCGCCTCGGTGAACTTCTTGGGCCCGAGGCAGATTGGGAGGATGAAATCTGAGAAGACGATGGCCGTCTTCAGTCGCAGCAGGGCGATGTCGTGGTTGAACCTGCTCTTGCTAGCATTGTAGCTGTTGTGCACTTGCCACTCGGAAATCTCGTAGTCGTCCTCGGTGCCTTCGTTTCTGTGCACATTGTGCTCCCCTGTGGAGATTGTCGAGATCATCTCAACATTTGAAGCTTGCATTTCACCCTGCATGCTGGTAATGAAGTAACACATGAGCAGCTGCAATAGCATCTGATAATCGTAGATGGTGCTATATGCAACGCTAATGGTGGTAGCTTGTAATACTGTAACAACGCAATATGTAATAACACTATTATGTAATACCTTGACAAAGTGTGAATGAAGACATCCATTTTGGTTGTTTATTACATAATGCGCTCCGGCTTCCCCCCCACAGTCCAAAGACATGCTGATGCTAATTGGAGTTACCAAATTGCCCGTAGGTGTGCGTGTGTGAGTGAATGGAGTGTGAGTGATTGGTGTGTGAGTGTGCCCTGTGATGGGTCGGCGCCCCATCCTGGGTTGTTCCCTGCCTTGGATCTGTAGCCTCCGGGATCGGCTCATAACCCTCCGCGACCCTGAACATTATAAGCGGTTTTGGAAAATGGATGAATGCATTACATAATGCATCGTATTATTAAATTTTCATCATAAAAAAGTGCAACTCCCACATTTTGTAATAACCATCACCATATGTGATTATTTCAAAATGCAGGGAAATTTATTACATATTGCGTTCAAGCTATTACAAAATGTGGCAGATTATTACACAAAATGCAGGTGCTATTACATAATGAAGTGAAAATTTGTTACATTTTGTCAAGTTATTACACAATGGGGTATTATTATGTAATAGTGCGTTGTTACAAATACCATTCGATAAACTGCCGAAATATTCTCAAGTGGTCACCTGTCTATATCCTTGTGCTAACCTTATAGTAATACTGTACATATTTTTTATGCACTCAGTGATCAACACATTAGGGATCCCATCTCATTCTTTTAATAAACTGATCAGATAAATTCAGGTGAAAGGAGACTGGTTAAAGAACATCCATCCATCCACTCTAATTGGAGAAAAGGTATGCAGAAGAGCATGTGAGATCGTGTGAGATGTTTCAGCAAAGCCTGGTAGTGGTGGAATGTGTTTCCAAGGCACACGCTGCTCCTGTAGCTCAACAAGTATTGAATGGCACTATCAAGACAAAGGTCTTGGCCCCAAATACCTGGCAATGTGCATAAATTGTAACCTTTCTCTTTACTTTGGATTAAAGCATCATACAAATTAGTAAAAATGTAGAATTTCAGCCGTGTGACAGTGTTGGAACACCGTTCCCAGTAAGGCACATCCTTTCTTGCGAATGGATTTTATCAGCAGAAGGACGGCCTTTAGCACAAGGATAAGATCAACCCAGGAATGATTTCAGCCTACCCACTCATCTGATCTCCATTCAATTGAACATCTGTGGGATGAGATGAGATAAGCTGTTCTGAGCCAAAATCAGTGCAACGACGGGAATCACAGGAACCAGCATCCCGGGGGAAGCTTTCGGCACGAAGGAGCTGAAGATGTTCTTAGTGCAAACATGGTTGCAACGCAATATTAGGGGGCTGCTCTGAATGTTTTATACGTTATAAACATTATCTTGTTTTTTGTATTTATTTATTTTTTTTTTTATAATTTTCACCATCACTCTGAGCATCATGGCAAGATATACTTGGCAAGATATTTGGGCTTTCATTGTTACAATGTCTATAGCCCATAACATAATAAACATGAGCTGACAGAACTAAACACTATCTATATTCTTCATTTTGGTTGTAATGGGGAATTATTCAGGTCACAAAGAGACATCAAATGGTAATTAATCTTGCTTTCATTTAATGGAAAACCATGAACATTTATCTCCTAGAGATCAATCCAGTACCACGTTCAGGCAAAAGCCAGGCATCATTCCCAGTGCTGTTGTTATGTGCTTGAGTTCAATATGTGCTTATTGGTAAGCTCTACATACTCTGACTAGGTATTGTTTATACAGTGGTTGACCATCACCTGTGTTAGCTTAATAATTTTAATTAAATTATTAAATTTAAATAGCTTATTCCCACTGTAATGTGGCATGACAAATCTATTCATCCATCTTCTATAACTATCTATTCAGGGTCACGGGGATCCAGAGCCTGTCCTGTCACAGGCAGAAAATAACACAGGATGGAGCGCTAAGCTATTGCAGGGCAGACACAAACACAGACACACACACACACACACACACACACAAACACAGACACACACACACAGACACACACAGACACACACAAACACACACAGACACAAACACAGACACACACAAACACACACAGACACACAAACACAGACAGACACAAACAGACACAAACACAGACACACAAACACACACAGACTCGCACACACACGCCTTGCAAAATCCACACACATGGAAGTGTGGCGGATACTCAAACCATGTGAGGCAACAGTGCTAATCACTTTGCCAACACACCACCCTAATCCATCCATCTTTCATATCTGCATACCCAGTATACAGTTACCACTGTTCAGCCAAATGACTATTTCAATATTAGTCTAAATACTAGAACTCGTGGCCATAAGTGGAAATTAGCGGGAGAACATTTTAAAACAAATTTGAGGAAGCACTTCTTTACACAGCGTGTAGTTAGAGTATGGAATAGTCTTCCTGCTAGTGTAGCGGAAGCTAAAACCATGGGTTCCTTTAAATCAGAGCTAGATAAGATTAACAACTCTGAGCTATTAGTTAAGTTCTCCCCAAACGAGCTTGATGGGCCGAATGGCCTCCTCTCGTTTGTAAATTTCTTATGTTCTTATGTTCTTATTCAGGTGCAACCAATCACAGGAGACACCAGACCTGAGGCGGGGGATGCCCTTAATAGGTGTCCATTGCACACAATTATATACTACAAGCAATTTACAGATACTAATTCACTTGTTTTTTTAGACTGCGATATCAATCCTGTGTCCCTGGCTGAAACCTGCTCTTCCAATGAGAACATGCAAAGTTCACACAACTGAGAGTGGGATTTCTCATCCTTGAACAATTACGTGCATTATGACTTTTAGTATTAGTAGGAAACAGATGAGGTGTAGTGGATAACAATGAGTGCAGCTAGCAGATATGGCCATTCCACTAGCAATGGCTTCTTACCCACTCGGACGAAGAAAGAGTCTATGGTGATCTTCTCCAGGCAGTGGGCAGCTGTGATGACCCAGCGCTCACTGAGGATGGATCCTCCACAGAAAATCACTCGTTTGTCATTGTCAATCAGTGCCACCTGACAGGGTGACACGGCACGCCATTAGTGACCGTGTACTCTGTCCACAAATGCGAAACGCAATTACAAATCGATACGGTTAAGTGGGGAGCATTCTCCCACCTGCCAAGGGATCTCTCCAGGAGTAACCTCATTGCCCCCAACGATGCGCTTGTCTGTGGCCACCTCCTCCTGGATGGTGGGCAAGGTGGGGGAGAAGGCCCAGGAGGGCAGCTCGCTAAGAGTTGGTTTCCAGGTAACGTTATTAGTTGCGGAATGGTTGGTGGTGCTGTCAACATGCCCGCTTTGTTTAGGCAGGAGTAGAGAATTATTAATAGTGTCATTAAGGTTTTCCTCTGGAAGGTCGGCCTGTGCAGACCGACCAGATAAAGCTGAAATGACATTAACTGCAAGTCTACCACAGGGAAAGTCTCCTGGAAAAATAAGAAGGAAAGCATGTGAAAATAACATGCAAACACAAAACCAGGAAGCGTGCTTCTCAGTCCTGAAGTGCGTGAAATTCCCAGTTTCTCTAAGCTTGATGTGTCTGATGAACTGATACAAAGGCATGTATTTCATGCCTGACTGTGAGTTATAAATACCTCGCCGGTGGTGGGATGGGTAAAGAGGTGTAGGATATATAATTAATGAAAGCAAATGTCACCTTCAGGATCGCAGGTCCTTCCGTCCCCTGCTAACTTATACCCGGCTGCGCATTCACACACCGCCCCTCGGAATTTATCAGGCTTGCAGAAATGCACGCAGCCCCCGTTGTCCATATCGCACTGCCTCATAGACTCTGTAATACAACATCCAAACTGGGTCTGAAGGGGCCCTATTATGTTCATTTTCACCGTTTATGATTTATTTTGGGGATCCTACTAGAATAGATTTATATGCTTCAATTTCCAAAAACACATAATTTTTCTCATACAGCACATCTCTATTCAGTCTCTCTATAGCTTTAAGCCCCACCCCCGATGAGCCCAGTCTGCTCTGATTGGTCAGCTTGCCCTGCACGTCCCACCCCTGTCTTGCAGTCTGCAGAAAGGCCATTGCAGGTAGGCAGCCAATAAGGATCGTGTTACGGGGTGACCTCACCATGTCACGGAAGTAAGGGCTGGAGTTCCAGCGAGGCATTTCTGTGGTGAGAGTTACTCCCTTTGGTCTGTACTTTGAGCCTTAGGACTTTGCAGACCATTTACATGCACATACAGCTATATAACACACTTTAGGAAAGGGTAAAACCAGAAAAGCATAATAGGGGCCCTAAACACCACAGTCTGTTCAAACATTAAGAGTAGTTTCACAGTTTTCCAAAGGAGACCTCACCTATCTCGCAGTTTTTCCCACTGAACCCAACAGGACACCAACATATGTAAGAGCTTATAGCGTCTTTGCACTCTGCCCCATTCTGACATGGAGAGGACAGACATTGGTCCCCATCTGAAATGCAGAAATGGATTTTGCTATCAGAAATGTAAAACTTGCAAAGCAACATCCTTTTACAAACAAAACCTGACCCAAACTCAGCAGGATTTAGCCCTCTAATAGAAGCAGCACTTGCTGCCTGACAAGTATTGCCTTTAAAAAAATAAAAGAATCTTAATAAATCTTACCTCTATAACTGATCCAAAACTCCCTCTGAGAAAGAAGGAATACTGAAAAGATTAATGCATGGTAGCATTTTACCTTACACTACAGTGCCATAGGGAAGCTGTCAATGGGAAGTGAAGGCGGAAGTGGGCGTGACAAGCATAAGGTCACATGGCACCACAGTCCCTGTATTAGCATAACAACACAAAGATTGTTTTAAAATAGAAGTGAATCTGTAAGCACGGAAACACATGCATGCAGTTTGCGGCTATGGGCCATCGCATGTCACATTAGCATTTCAGCTAGAAACATAGTCTGGGGCAAACTCCCTTGTGGGAGCACCATTCAAGGTCATTTCTTATCAATGTTCTTTTAGTCACATGTGGAGAATCTTTAATTGTCAGCAAATTTTACATCCTTCCTCAGATTCTCAATAGGAATCAAGTCCACACTTTGACAGGACAGTGTTTTCCAACCTTGTCCTCGGGGACCCCCAGACAGTCCACGGTTTCACTCTCTCCCAACTCCTTGCCAGACAGTCCACATTTTTGCTCCCTACAGTGCATTGGAAGGGAGCAAAAATGTCAACTGTCTGGAGGTCCCCAAGGACCAAATTAGGAAAGAGTGGACTACAGCATCAAGGTTAGAATGTGTGAAATTAGCCTTTTCATAGAGACACAAGAGAGAAATGCCTTGAATCAGGCAGTTTGCCTTTGTTTTTGATATGCAAATGTAATTGATCTACACATTTCATATTTTAAGACATTGCACATCCTCCCAACCATTGCATTACACCACCCACTGTCTTCTCTCCATCCTCGAAGACCTCCCTGGCTTCCTCGAAGCTGCACATCTCCTCATGGCACTCGCGCTCCAGATTGCCTTGCTTGATTTCCTCGAATGGTGTATTGTATCGCTTCTGTCTCTTTAAGAAAGACCCTGCTGTGTGCCTGGGAACAACTGGGAACACAGAGGCTGGTGGAGAAACAGGAGAAAGAGGTTGGGCTGAGAGATAGAATCCAGGGCTAATTTAATGTACTCTAGATTAACATTTACACACGATTTACAGAGTCATCTCACATGGGAATCTACACCTAAATTACAGCACATGTTGGTCCATTTTGTCGATACCTTACTGCAATTATTTCCACTAAACTTGAAGTCGCTTTGGAGAAATTTGGAGATGATAGAAATAACAGGAATTAGACAAACACCTCAGGAAATGTGGACTAACCTTTGAGTAAAAGGAGGTAAAATGTCTGAGACTAAGAAAAGAATCAGCTGAACAGTTAATTCACTGACTGAAAAACAAATCATTAATGACAGTACAGACATACACCCAGAAGTAACTGGTACGTTAAATGTCAGGATTCTGGATCTACAAAACAAGATGACAAGCTTCTAAACAGTGGCTTTAATGCACTATTTATAACAGCATGAGTAACTGGAATTTTTGTACTTCTTACTTGACTGCCACCACTTTTTAGAAATAGGTAAATACATATTATGTTTTTATATAAAACGAAGAAAATACATATTTTAGTTAAAAGTAGCATGTAAGGCAGGACCTTAATGCCTGCTGGGTTTGCTGATTTTCACATAAAAAATGTATTTATATACATAATTATTTGGAATATAAGTCGTCCTTCATGCCTGTTATCATGTTAGCTGAAGGCTTCAGGGTTGGAGTTGTCCATCACGTATGTTTTTTTAGGATTTATGACATCATTACTTATATTTCATTCCAAATCCTTAAATAAAGATCTGTTCTATAAAGGTTTCATTACTGCAATACTGGTACATAGTTAAAGGCAGTAAATATATTGTTATGTGCCATAGATATATTCCATGTCTTCAATGATTTGCATTCACTTGTCATGAGAACAGTATGAAATGATAAGATTTCAGTATTCATTCTTCTGAAAGGTCAGGACGTAGAAAGAGGGTGGGTCGGCCGTCACCGGCCGTTCACGCTGCACGCATCCACGGTCAACAAGATCACGATACGCACCATCACAGCTGATCCAGATGTCCAGTGGCAGCAGACAGACGATGAGTGGTAAGTGAATCCTCGCCATCCTACTCCGGTGAAAATGCTGTCAACAAGACGTCAATGACTGCAGACGTTTGGCCGCTCGTGGCAAAGTGCAGTGGGATGTTTGCATATGATTGGCCCAGAGGTTACACAGCCAGCCGTGTTTGTGTTGCAGAAGCACGCTGAGTGCTCTTCACGGAAATCTGCTTTTGGTTCAGCTCTGCTTGTAACACTAGATGGACTATTCAGACTTCAAGCCTTATATACCACAAATGTTAGCACGGTACCTCAAAAAAGTCGTCTACGTCTGCATATTTCTATATGCAATAGTCAAATGTTGCAGAGCTGCGTATTTTTTATGTTGTCTGTCAGCTACTTAAAAATACACACGGACACCCGAGCAGTAATCCTGTTAGTCGTGCAGATTGGGAAACTTTGTAAACATTGACATAAGATGGAGGGAATTTGAAGTCCAAGCAAGTAAAACAGTGATTAACAAGAATTTGAGCACAAACTACGGAAACAGTGTCTTTTTGTACCTGAGTTTGAACTGTTAGATGTACCCATATCTGTGCATTTTCTCAGTGCAATTGGTATTTGGTCATTTGAATAATGTGATTGGGATGCAGCATTATCCTTGGGGGTGGGGGGGGGGGGGCAGTTAAGACCCAATGCTTCAAGTTAACAAGCTTTTGTCTTTGTCTAACTTACCCTCACTGTTCTGCTGCTGTATGTTTAATACACCTCAGAGGACATTTAACTGCTGTAGCCACTAGATGGCGCATATGCTTTAGAAGAAAAAAATCCTAATGGTTGGACAAGCAGGGGAGATTCTAGAATTTTTTAAGGTGGGAAGGCAGGAGAGGGGTCATAGTTCATATAGCAACCAATCGGCTTTCTGCTGGGGCTTTTTCTGCCCATGTATATGCCCAAAAAAAGCACCATTTTGGATTGTGGGTGAATCAGTGGTTAGGCATATCTCACACCTCCAGGGTTGTGGGGGTCAAAACACGCCCCTACTCTTTGCATTATTAAAGGAGGGTTTGAAGAACTATAATATAAAAACGGGTGCTATTTTGATCACATTAGTGCCATGATTTCAACCAAACCAAATTCTAATGGAATTGTATATTATAATAAGAACAAGTTTTCATGTTCTTCTTTAAGAACTCAGCTACATGGATAGATAAGCTAACCAAGTGTACTCCGATGAGAGAGTCACAGCTAGCAAACACACAGGTAAGGAAGACAGTGCAAGGTCAAGTCAAATAAGCTTGGTGCAAAACTGATTTTTTTTTGTACTTTTCAATAATAATCATCATATTGATCATAATTAGTGCAAAGTGTTTCGTTTATGTATTTTCCCTTCCCTCCACCTCCCCTGCCCCCCTATGTCTCACATGTTTGCATGTTCTAGTGAAGCCGCAACTCTCTTTTCATTTACATATTTGCCTGCACATTGTGTTAATGACAATAAAAATGTGAATTGAATTGAACTGAATTGAATTTCCTTGAATTGAATTGAATTGAATTGAATTGAAAGCAATCTGCAGGGATGCTGGCTGATATCTACAGTTGTGTTGTGTTTGTTAGTAGCACATTTCTATTTCAAACCGCTCCTTCCATCTCATCCCACAGATCCCTATATGGATTGAGATCTGGGGTCTAGGCAGACTATTTCATTAAGCTGAATTGATTGTCATGTTTATAGAGCTAAACCAGGACATTAGTCCCCTGGGAAATCCTGATTGACAGAGATGGTCAGATATGCTGTGGTATAAGTGATGCTCCACTTTTATCAAGGGATGCTTGCTTAATTCTATTAAAAATGTTGCAAATTTATTGGTTTCATACGAAAAGTCCACTGACAAGCAATGTTTAGCATATCCGCACATATCTGCTCATAATTTGTCATAAGTTTTTTGACTCACTAATTCAGTTCTATTCTTGCCATTTTGCTGTTAATTGCAATTGTAGCCATTGGCTCCCAAAGGGAATATTAAACACAAATTATGTTATTGCAAAGGTATTACTAATTAAAAAGCACCCAATGATGCTGCTTATCAATGACCTTTGTAACTCAGATCAGCTCTTTCAGAACTATAATTTGGGTTTCAGTTTATTACCACATGAAATTAATGTTTTATTAAAACTACGGATTGTTTATAATGCGATTACTTCATGCATTTATTAATTATATATATATATATATATATATATAATACAAATTATTATATATATAATTAATAAATGCATGAAGTAATCATTTTTGTTATACATTTGCAACATTTTTACATCCCAAGACTTTGTGTGACCAGAATCTCTTCTTGTCCTCAATCTGGCATGTAATAACAGTACCCACCATCTGTTAGATCCGGTAGTGTTTTTCCAGCCCTCCATCGTCCAAAACTTTAATTCATTAGTCACAGCCACAATTTCTTGTTTTTCTGATGCTGCTCGCTGTACGTGTGCTGGCTGCCGTACCTCACGCTCGTCGAGGCTGTACTGAGTTCTGCATTCTTTGATGGATCTTTTGGCACCATTGCTTAACTGGACTGTCTGCTGACTAATGTTGTGGTTTTTCCTTCCCCATCAAATCAGAAGTCAGGAGCCGCTGGTGTAGATCCAAATTCAGTCTTTATATCAACAGTGAGGTTACAACCAAGGCCAGACATTTGCAAGTGTGTCCAATACTGTTTTATACCAATTTTTAAACAAGTTTTTATTGTTGAACAATATCTCGTCACTTAAGCATCATCATTCCTTCAACCATTCACCATCGTTGTTTTCTCCCTTGATCCACACCCCTAGGTGATAAGTTTGTCAATCATCTCTTTTACTGTTTGGTCCCTCGGCTGAACATAATTGTGGCGTGACCATCTCTAGTTGTTTTTTTTTAAATACCCAGCCGTGAACTTTTGGTGAACTCAGGCGAATCCCTTCCTTCAGTAGCAAACCTTGGCAGCTTCAGCTTGTTGCAGATTGTCTGGCTAGAGGGTTGATAATATATTTGTTTTTCAACATAGAGATAAGCTATAACACTAGTAAAGGTAGATATTCATACATTCAGGGCTAACATAAAGTAGCTAACAGAAACACCGAGGCTAACACAAGGTGCAAATACATCCTGAATTTATTACATTGTGTTGTTCACATTATAATGATTACATTGTAATGATTACATCATGAGTATTTGGTATGCTTTTTAATAATATCATAATGATTATATTCTACATTGTATAGTGCTAAATAATATTCTATACTAACTGTAGACCTGCATAGTGTGTGTCAGCCTCTTTTCACCTTTTTCGTAAGTGTGTTCTCTGCTGCATTTGGCTAGGCGTGTTTTGGGTGGTGAACCTTTATAATTACTTACAGGAAACTGTACTTGGAATAATGCAGCTGCATTCCAGTTCTTGACACAGTGAATCCAACATTTAATGGCATTTCTTTCTTAATTCTCGCCCATTCTCCCTCATATATACAATTCAAGTGTCAATTGTGTGCCTAAAAAATCATTCTTTAATCCATCTTTTACCAAGAGTAATCACACAGGCATATGAAGAAAGAGATTTATTTGGATGTGGCAGTGGAGATGAGTTTAACAAACAAGGCAGTCAACACAATGAAACCCATTTTCTTTAGCTCATGAAGTTAAAGAATTATTTTATGAACACAACAGTTTTTTTGTTACCAATTTAAATTGATAAAAGCATTTTATGCAGTATATGCTATTATAAGTGTGAATGTTGGAGGCCAAGATGCAATTAGTGTTGTGGAATCTCAAGAGATGTGAATAACAAAGGTTTACCATTCACAGAATATTTCAGTGGATGTTTCAGCATTTTGAAATACTGTGAATAGAATAATGATACCTTATTGATTCCCGTGGGATGATAAGTGAGATAAGCTGGGGGTACAAAGCGCTGGGTCAGCCAGCATGCAGCGCCCCCTGCAGCTGGGGGTACAAAGCGCTGGGTCAGCCAGCATGCAGCGCCCCCTGCAGCTGGGGGTACAAAGCGCTGGGTCAGCCAGCATGCAGCGCCCCCTGCAGCTGGGGGTACAAAGCGCTGGGTCAGCCAGCATGCAGCGCCCCCTGCTGCTGGGGGTACAAAGCGCTGGGTCAGCCAGCATGCAGCGCCCCCTGCAGCTGGGGGTACAAACCATCCTAAGTACTTACAGCAGAACACATTCTCGGACTTATCTTCCATTTTTAGGGTCAGCAAAATGCACGTCTGTGTCATTTCAGTGCCAGTGTAGCGGCTCTATGATAGACGGCCTGTCTGTCCACACTGTGACAGATTACTCCCTTCCAGGGTTAATATAACATTCAACAGGTATGTTACGATATCTGTGACAACATCTGTTAAGTCCTGAAACTACAGATTATTCCAAAGTACATTTAGTAGCATTTAGCTTCAAGACATGGAAGCGAAACTGGAACATACTGGATTCAGTGGCTTTTAATGATCGCAGGACCACTGAAAAAAATTTTGGAGTGAGATCGCTTAACCATTCTGGGCTACAACTAGGTAACCACAAGTAAAAAATTAAAATTGGCCAAAACTTAAATCGAGTAAGAAATAGTAAGTGGAATATGAAGTGGAATATGAAGTGTTTTCAGCCAGTGTTTACACATACCCTGCAGTCAATATGGCTACCTGCTGGAACCCACTACAGCCCTTGTCTTCCAACGGCCTGTTTCAGGCTCGCTGCTACAGATTTTGGACCCCATGACAGCACTTTGAGCACCAACCCCGACCAATCCAATAACGTTGCAAATTCTTTAGGGCATCTGTCTCTCTGGAGCCCTTGGAATCGTTCTACACCCCCCCCCCCCCCCCCCCCCGGTGTTTGGAGTCAGAATATCTTTATACTTGTCAATCAACATTTCGTGTCTCAGATTACAAGTGTGTGTCTTTAGCTATCAGATATTTTCCGGTCCTTGGTCGAGAGGGGAGAACTAACAATTCACAAAACACCATTTCCGGATGCCCTACAGGCCAAAGTTCACATGCAACTGGCACATTGGGTAACCTTTCCTGTGAAAGGGATTTCTTTTCATTTTAAATACAGAGCAGCGGCATCTGTTACTGAGGCAAAGCTGTTAAATGCAAACTTGCGTATTTATAAACTTGCCATCGCAAGGTGCCATCGTACCTGTGAATGTGGTTAATACAAGGCCGCTTTTATATATAGACCTGCCGCTGTTAGGTGTCTCAGTATCTGTGAGTCACATGTCTGACAGGGCTGCTTATAACATGGGAATCGCAATCTCAGAGGCGCAGTGTTGACTGGAGCCTCAGAGAAAGGCTCATATTCTATTTATCATCGATTTATTCTCACTTCCTGTAAAGACACCATTCCCGAGCATTTAAATACAGACTTAAATTAGCTAGCATCGCTAAGAAGCATCGATCTTCAATCAATCAACTTCTATTGAACATAATGCGTTCTGGTAATTTTTCATTTTACTCATAAAATTGCAATAAAATAACTAGGCTTGTGGGGGGAAAAAATCCTCTGGAACAAACCTTTCGAAACGCATCCAAACTATTACTCATTACATATCAAAATCGGAGTTTAGTTTGTGCGTGAAAACTTTTGCATTCAACAAGTAAAATTTTACCAACCTGCTTCTTAGACACTTTCATGTAACTCAAAACACAGAAAGTCTGGGGGTGGAATCAGACACTAACATAATCAGGAGGATAGCTCTGTCATAGCCGGTTCCACTTATACAGAACAATACATTAAGAGAACAGGGCGTAGATATAAAACAACTAGCTAGGTACTCAGTCTCCCAATCCAACTGTATGCACCTCACAGCATGTCTAGGATCTTTAAGTGCTCTGTTGAGTTTGGCCTTAATGACACCCTAGAAATAGCATAAGCAGATTAAGAAATATGGAATTTAATGTTACAAAAATGTTTCGTCTCTAATCTTCATTTGAGGAATCCATAACCAGGGCTGGACTGGCCATCTAGCATACCGGGCAAAAGGTATAATGGGTGACGTCCCTGAGGTGTTATTGTGCCCCCCCCCATGCCGATTTATGGGGGATCGTACTGAAAACCTGTCTTTGACTGCTGAGCAGCAACACACTGGTGTGTGTGTGGGGGGGGGGGGAGCAAAAAAGTCTACAGAAAAGTATTAGGGAGACTGAGAAGGAGCCAAAAAGAGACAAATGTGGTCTGAATAGAATGGAGATAGCATTTAACATGGAGTTAGCATTTAACATGAAGATAGCATTTAACATGGAGTTAGCATTTAACATGGAGATAGCATTTAACATGGAGTTAGCATTTAACATGAAGATAGCATTTAACATGGAGTTAGCATTTAACATGGAGATAGCATTTAACATGGAGATAGCATTTAACATGGAGTTAGCATTTAACATGGAGATAGCATTTAACATGAAGATAGTATTTAACATGGAGTTAGCATTTAACATGGAGTTAGCTTTTAACATGAAGATAGCATTTAACATGGAGTTAGCATTTAACATGGAGTTAGCATTTAACATGGAGATAGCATTTGACATGGAGTTAGCATTTAACATGGAGTTAGCATTTAACATGGAGTTAGCATTTAACACGGAGATAGCATTTAACATGGAGTTAGCATTTAACATGGAGATAGCATTTAACATGGAGTTAGCATTTAACATGGAGATAGCATTTAACATGAAGATAGTATTTAACATGGAGTTAGCATTTAACATGGAGTTAGCTTTTAACATGAAGATAGCTTTTAACATGGAGTTAGCATTTAACATGGAGTTAGCATTTAACATGGAGATAGCATTTAACATGGAGATAGAATTTAACGTGAAGATAGCTTTTGACATGGAGATAGCATTTAACATGGAGATAGCATTTAACATGGAGTTAGCTTTAAACATGGAGATAGCTTTTAACATGGAGATAGCATTTGACATGGAGATAGCATTTAACATGGAGATAGCATTTAACATGGAGATAGCATTTAACATGGAGATAGCTTTTAACATGGAGATAGCATTTAACATGGAGATAGCTTTTAACATGGAGATAGCATTTAACATGAAGATAGCATTTAACATGGAGATAGCATTTAACATGGAGATAGCATTTAACGTGAAGATAGCTTTTAACAAGGAGAGAGCATTTAACATGGAGTTAGCATTTAACATGGAGATAGCATTTAACATGGAGATAGCATTTAACATGGAGATAGCATTTAACGTGAAGATAGCTTTTAACAAGGAGAGAGCATTTAACATGGCGATAGCATTTAACATTTTAACATTAAGATAATTTGGTCCTGAGAGCAGAATTGATGCCTGGAAGCAAACTGTCAGAATTTGGTCTTCTTTATCTTACCTTTATGTATTATTTTCCACAGTTACATGTTATATCGGAAAAAAAGCATTAGTCAGAAATAACTGAATCGCACCTTCATGCAGTGTCTAGTAAATGGAAGGAACCAATGAAATCTAAACATGAAGTATGTTGTTTGATGCACGAGTCTCCTGAGGAACCAAGCTTCCAAACACTGAGCATCCTGCCCTCTCATTTCCCTTTGTTACTCTGCGTCTTGGCTGTGCAAACCTTCCTGTTTATACCTGTTATTTGGGGGTAATTCCCAGTACCAGCAGCAGTACCTGTGCAGTACCATCTACTGGAACAGTAGACAGTGAAAAACGCTCTGTGTTTGGTTCTTGGTAGACAGCATGAGATGATCATCTGTTACTGTATCAGATTCCAAAACTACCTGCTACTGTGTTACACTGTTATGGTCAGGCTAGGAAATGATGACTCTGCCAGTACTACTGACTGCTAACCACTAAGGACAGAAACTCCACACGCTAAGCTAGGATCAGAGGACATTGGATAAAAACTGACATGGATGGAAGCATCCGTTTAGTTTATTTCATGAATAACAGAGATGTGCATTGCCTCAAAGTGCATCATTATTCACAAATTTTAGACCTGCAAGATTTGCAATGTTAATATCGATGTTAATGCCAATGAGATTCTCACATCGCAATGATCATCATAATCAGCTGGGTTCAATTCAGTTCAATTTATTTTTATATAGCGCCTTTCGCAACAGTGTCACCCCAAGGTGCTTTACATGGTTGTGTTGTGAGGATGAGTCAATATTGTTGAATATTTGAGAACATGTATAAAATCACAAAAAAGCTTAAAAATGAAATAATAAATGAGCCATTTTAAATACAGACGCTCCTCACTTAACGACCTCCTACAACTATATCGTTAGACAAATTGGTCGATAAACGAGGAACTGCCCTTTACTGATATTTCCAGCATACTATACCAGTAGTGGGTTTGTGTCAAACATCTTTATATATTGTTTTAATGTAACCTTTGTACCATTTATAACATTTTTAGTATATTTATAAATGTTTATTCAGTGGTGTACCATATACTGTAATAAACAGGATAGAGGAAAACAGCTACTCATTACTGAGGTTTGCATGCTGTACAGCGTACAATACCAACTGGTCGGAGAGCTGGTCATAAGCCTGCAAGGTTGTTAAACAGGTAGGTCGTTAAGTGAGGAGTTTCTGTATTATTTAGCATCAATAGTTGTGATTTATCCGATCTCTAATAATTTTGCGTTTTATCCGTTCTGAAGTTCACCTCCGCTGTTTTTGTGTGGCGTGTTTGCAAGAAATTCAACAAAAATAAAGGAGAAGAATAAAGAATAAAACGTTAACATTGAAGGAGGCGGAGTTACAGCAGTCTGCAGAGCCCTGACCTCGACCCCACCGAACACCTATGGGATGAACTGGAACAGAGCCTGTGAGCCAGGCCTTCATCTCCAATATCAGTGCCTGACCTCACAAATGCTCTTCTGAATGATTCAGCAAAAAACCCACAGAGATCTTCTAAACTCTTGTGGAAAGCCTCCCCAGAAGAGTGGCAGCTGTTATAGCTGCAAAGGGGGGGCCGAACTCCATACTGGTGTCTATGGATTTATAATGGGATGTCATAATAGTTCCTGTGAGTGTAATGGCCAGGTGTCCCAACACTTTTGTCCATAAAGTGCATACTTGCTCAGAAATAAAACGTTGTTTAAAATAAAAATACAGGTATGTTGTATTAAATATTAATAAAATAAAGAATAATAAGACATTTTTCTATCCTCCAAATACTTATTTTGATATCTTGTTGGATGGCTAGAAGAACACAGCTTCGGTTCACAAACCTCTCCCATGTGTTTGTTCATTTTGCCACCAGCTCACTCAACTAATCAACTTATTTAATTAAAATACGCCACAAGGAACTGATTAGCCAAACATGGTATGCTACTGGGTGAGTTCAGCTAATATTTGGATATACTGGATGGTAACAGTAAATACTGTGGTGACTTGAGGATTTGAAACACTTTGACTGGCATAAAATCATAGTTTTACACCAACATAAACATGGTTTAAACTGCATTTTCTGCGACCCTCAAAGCTCTCTCAACAAACTGAGGGACTTGGCACTCAGCCCATTATTGTGTCAGTGGATTGTCAACTTCCTTACGGACAGACCACAAACAGTAAGGGTAGGAAAACATGTCTCCCCTCTAATTACCCACAGTGCTGGAGCCCCCCAGGATTGTTTACTCTCTGTACACATATGACTGCATAGCCTCATCACACTCCACCACCATTATCAAGGTTGCTGACGATACTGCAGTAATAGGCCTAATCTCCAATAACAACGAGGAGGCCTACCTGCAAGAGGTCAGTAACCTGGAGAGCTGGTGCCACGAAAACAATCTACTCTTAAATAGCAGCAACACAAAGGAGCTGATTGTGGACTGCTGCACAAAGCCTCTTCATCAGCAGGAGAGAGTGGAGAGTTTCTAGTACAGTACCTAGACGTCCACAACACACAGGACTTGTCATGGTTACCCCATGCCAGTTCCCTGTCTAAGAAGGCCCATCAGTGTCTGTTCCATCTGAGGCGCCTCAGAGATTTCCACCTGCCTCGGAGGGTGCTAAGGAATTTCTACTGCTGCACCATTGAAAGTCTCCTGACGGGAAACATCTCTACCTGGTTTGGGAACAGCACAAGGCGGGACAGGCGGGCTCTCCAGAGAGTGGTGCGATCAGCTGCGTGCATCATTATTAGAGAGCTTCCTCACCTGTAGTCTGTCTACACCAAACGGTGCCGAACCAAAGCCGGGAAAGATCATGAAAGACCCCAGCCACCCCAACAATGGAGTCATCTCCCTGTTGAGGCCAGGGAAGCGATTTTGTTCCCTGAACGCCAACACAGAGAGAATGAGGAGAAGCTTCTTCCCTCAAGTTATTCAATGTCTGAACCAAGACAATACCCGGGATGTGAGAGAGTGACGGTGACGGAGTGACATCATCACTCTTTTCCCCCAGTGCTTAACACTGTGGGCTATATGTATTATAGTACATTATATTATACAGTATATTACATTATACTATATTATGCACTCCACACTTCTACTTCTAAGCCATCCCATCGTAAACTCCATGTTCAATGTTATTCTAGAGTGCAATATATGTACATAACAGAGATATATTCTGTACATCCCTGTATATAGTATACTGTAGATACTACTATATATAATCTCTTTTTATATAGTTTTAACGTGTTTTTATCTACATTTCCTTGGAGCAGTTTCAATAAGCATTTCACTGCAGGTTGTACCATGTAGGATGATGCATGTGACAAATTAAATTTGAATGTTTACACAGCAAAAATTGTTTGGGTAAGCCTGCTGTACTGCTTGTCTCCATTTGGTGGCAGTAATGTACACACAGTGTTGCGTGGAGGTAAGTTCAAACACTGATCTGCAGCCACATCGATGCCTTTAGTGTTCCGGAAGACTCACTCTTATTGGTGAACAGCTATTTGGTTTTTAAAGTTCTTGCGCTCTGTGTCTATCAAGTAGCAGCTGTCAACTATGAACTACACAGGCCTTTTTCCTCTTTGGAAAGACGTCATCTTGGTGAGAAGTAATATCCAAAAACAGTCTTTTTCCAAACATGTCGTCATCTGACCTATTTCATCTGAACATATAATTTGAATAGACTGCCTTGTGCAAAGGGGCAGCCTAGTGGTGTAGTGGTTTGAGCTGTTGCGTCACACCTCTTGGAGACGGGTTCAAGTCTCCACCATAGCTCCACACATGTGGAGTTTGCCTGTTCTCTCTGTATCATTATGGGCTGTCCTCAAGGCTTCCTCCCACAGTCCAAAATCATGCTGAGGTTAATTGACATGACCAAATTGCTCAATGGTGTGTCTGTCCTGTGACCCCATCCTACATTGTTCCCTGCTTTGTGCCTGCAGCCTCCAGGACAGGCTCTGGAGCTCCCACAACCCTGAACAGGACAGGCGAGTTCAGCAAATGGATGTATGTTACATTGAAGCTGAAATTTCCACGGCCATTTTGGGTTTTGCACAGCTAGAGAGGGAATTGTCACTCATGCATTAATGTCATGCTGAGCGTATAAGGATCCATCTCTCAGACCCAGTTTCTCCTTCCCTGCCATTCCCCCATGCCTACTGTAAGATGTTCATTAAAGGACCTTTAAAGTCATACCAGAGGCCTGGGATCAGAAGGGTAATTAAAAGTCTTTCCAATGCCCTGAGTTTCAAAGACAAGGGTCCTATACTAGGAAAAATGGCACAGTCAGTGTGGGAGTACTGTTGCCCCAGTCTGTGTGTGCATATAGGTTTACTTCCCCCTCAATGAGGAGATCCCTGCACAAGGACAGTATCTTCCAAACAACAGGCACAATGCAAGGTCCTCATGACACTATTGTGCTTGGGAGCGGCGGGTACACGTACTTCCCGACTTCACCACGTCCCTGGGAGCGGCGGGTACACGTACTTCCCGACTTCACCACGTCCCTGGGAGCGGCCGGTACACGTACTTCCCGACTTCACCACGTCCCTGGGAGCGGCGGGTACACGTACTTCCCGACTTCACCACGTCCCTGGGAGCGGCGGGTACACGTACTTCCCGACTTCACCACGTCCCTGGGAGCGGCGGGTACAGTACACGTACTTCCCGACTTCACCACGTCCCTGGGAGCGGCGGGTACACGTACTTCCCGACTTCACCACGTCCCTGGGAGCGGCCGGTACACGTACTTCCCGACTTCACCACGTCCCTGGGAGCGGCGGGTACACGTACTTCCCGACTTCACCACGTCCCTGGGAGCGGCCGGTACACGTACTTCCCGACTTCACCACGTCCCTGGGAGCGGCGGGTACACGTACTTCCCGATCAGCAATGGAGGGACTTGCGTCTCACTTCCATAACCAATTACAGTCTTTGTATCTATTGTATCCGGGTTCTAATTGCTCAAATGTTGAAAACAATCAAAAAAATTATGAAGGAAGGTCACTGTGTTGGATGTTGTGTCTTTTTCGGTGTTCGTTGTGCTATCTCTTCAATGTTCTTCCACATCAGATAAGCTTCTGTTAATGTCCAGTAAAAGTTCCACCAGGGTAATTGGTAATATTTCTAATCTCCCCTCAACAGACCCAGTTTATCTAATTTCACATCTGTTTTGCATTAAGAGCCTGTGTTAGAGTTTCTGTGATACAGAGGAGGTGATAAGGGTTCTGTTAGCCTTTCATACACTATAGTAATGCACTCCCAGCCTGGCTGTGTTTACCACTGTTTACAAAATAGCTCTTTGGCAGCCATTAGCTTCTTATTTAAGAACACTGCTTCTTAAATAAAACATTGTACAAATTGACGATTTAAGGTTAAATCAAACAACGTGTCGCTGCCTTAGTTCACCGTCGATGCTGATCAATCGTGATATTTCCGAATTCAGGATTCTCAGACTCCTCCATTACGGAATTATTTGGTCATCAGAGATAGAAACGTATAAGGTGAATTGCTTGAGAAACCACTTGAAGAGAAGGATTTGTAAATCTATACACCAATTTGAATTTTGGGTAATTTCATAAGCATATAAAATATTTCGATTAAAAAAAGGAAAAAGATCAAATCTGAAATGAGGCTGAAATAAAAATAGGTGATTAACAGCCATGAAATTATTTACATGTTTCAATATATCTGTCAGACTAATAAAGATGATTATAGCAGTAGGCAACACCCAAAACAGACAGTCCTTGTAAGATGACTGGCTATTTGAACACAAAACCTGAGGTAATTGCTAATCGCTTGGGTTCACCGGAAATGGAGAAGAGTGGCTATTTCTGGGATGCGGGCAGGACAGAGTGGAGCTTTTATGGGTTGATGGTGCTACCCCATAAACACCAGGAGCTTCTGCTGTGCAGGTTGACAGAGGCAAAGGGAAGGTGGTGTTTTAAACTAAACTGGACTAAATCTTTTAAATCCGAAATGGATTTCCTACCTGCACACTGAATCTAAGGAGTAGGGGCTGCAGCTCCTAGTTCTCTGAAAATAATCAAAATGTGGCTTTGGATGTAAAGTCATGCTTTCATATTAAAGAGTGGGGCGAACTGCACCTGTTACTGTAGCTCTTTCATATCTCTCCTCCTGGATACATTAAATATGCAAGACACCGTAGTACCAAAGAACAGTAGTTAATGGTACCAGATAACACACCCACTGACACTCTCCGCAGCTGTAGACAGGGAAAGAACAGTATTCAATTCAATTTTACTTGTTTTTATATAGCGCCTTTCACAACAGAGTTGCCACAAGGTGCTTTACATGGGTGTGTTGTGGTTCATTAACATAGAATAATACAATATTGTGCATGATGGAATCACCCAGACCATCTACAGGCCTGTGTGAGGGACAGAGCAGGCTGATGAAGTTGAATGAATGGGTAGGTGTTTGCATTATCAGAATCAGAATCAGGTTTATTGGCCAAGTGTGAGTGTGGCGCACACAAGGAATTTCATTCCAGCAGTTGGTGTCTGTCCGGTACATTACAATACGATTGAACAAAACAGTAAAGATTAAATACAATATAAAAAACATCTTAATCTTATACAGTAGGTGTTACTAGGCACATGGTATTTCAAATCCATATGAAACATCTAAAGAAGAACATTCAAGATTCTTTATTGACATCTCGCCATGCAAGGGCTGCTTAATTAAAGAGCAAGCACACCACCAATTAACAAGTTCAAGATAAATTCAGTGATAGTTTTCCTATTAATGTTCACTTTGCTATGTATTTGATAAATCCTAAAATGATATCGCTGTCAAACCCAAAGTGCTTGTCGGGGATCATGTATTTCCGGGAGTTAATGCGATCGCTGTGGGATCCACAGAGAGGTGATGATAAAGGTCTCAGATGTTCTTATTTTGCCGCACAGGCCAAAAAAAAAGCAAAAGGGCTCGTTAAAAAGAGAATTCTGGGATGCCCTGTCTTAATGGCCCACAGCTGAAATATTCCTTTCCGACTGAAAAAGAAAAAAGAAAAGAAAAGAAAAAAACCTCGCCGTGCTACCTTAAAAGGGACATTTCCACAGATCAGAGTTTCAGAGAAAGATGCATCATGGGAGACTGGGGACCATCGTGATGGAAACAGCTCATTTTCCTGTGGACATCCCCCACAGCTCCTTTGAAATGTTCCCTCCCCCCATTTTTGTCACCCTGGTACCGGCAGTCAGATGTAAAAGGACAAACCGTAAGCATCAAAGCTTCAGAGTCCCACCCCCCTGCCAGCATACTCATTGACATTACTGTGCTGTTTGAAAAGGGAGGCTATAATTAATTAGCACAATCTTTATGATTATTCAAAAGGGTAACGTTTCATTCTCCCTTCAGTCGGGGACTGCTTCTTTTGTAAACTGCGTGCTTTTGGCATTTTAATTGTTTGCTTGCTATTTGCTAAGCAAATAATAGCAATAATAATAATAGATTATTGTAACAAGGACAACATACCAGGAGAAGCACATATATTGCATGATTAGGACATTTTACAGACTGTGCATGTCATTTCTTATAAGTAAAAAGCTGAACCTCACCCCCCCCCAGTAAACTGACTCCGCCTGGTAGAGTAGTTATCTACTGATACCGTTCATTGCGGTCAGAGAGCAGTCCCAGAGGTGCTATACCTCTCCTGCAATCTGCATGCAGACAGAAATGACCAAACCTGAGCTCACCTCTGACACCGGTGTAGGTTCTGCTGGAATCTCAGCGTTATAGGATAGTCTCCTGGGGGGCGGGGGGGGGTGTGCTTGTTGCTTAGATGATCAATGTTTCAGAAGGTTTCATCGGTTTTCATACTGACAGGTCAGATACATCTCTTGCAGCTGTTGTGCGGACTAGGGATGCGCTCATTCTGTCTATCGCTCTCTAGTCCCTCCTCTCCTTAGCCCCTGAGTTCTGCTCACACGAAACAACATGTCCGCTATTTCTATTCATGCACGTTTGTAATTCTCTTTGTTGTTTTATTTGGTACAGAGCATATTAAAAACTAGCCCGCTAGTTGGAAAAAGGAAAGCCCAGGAAAGGAATATGTTTCTCTGTCTAGATTAGTGTGTCTCACTCTGAGGATCAGAAGCATTACTTGTAAATCTGTAGTAATAATGAAAGAAGGTTTCTCACTCTGTTAGAGAGAGACTCTCTGTTAGATAATTGCAATACAAACCTACACCTTATGTTATATTGTTTGTCAAGTTAGACATTTCTTGTGTGTTTGAGTTCACCGTTTGCGTCTTTTGAATGTATCCCGGTGTATTTTGAATGTATCCTAATTTTTAACTAGTAGATTTCTGGGGAATCTACAGGTCGACGTACCTCATTCTCCCTCCTCAGTAGTGTCCCCTCTCCAATTGCCATAGTTTCATATACAGGAACACACAGCCTTAGTCAGCATAAAGTGGTGGCAGGTCGGGGTAGTGGGAACACAGTGATGTAATGACATTTCCCAGCCTTCAGTGCAGCAGGACAAACCTGCTGGATTGAAATACGTCTGTGCAAAAGCAGCAAATCAGTCTTCCTACAAAAGTCTATAGAGACACAAGCGTTTCTGTATCTTCAGACAGTTAATATTAAGTTGAGCTTTCAGATACGCTTTTATACTATAACATCTTTGGCTTTATTTGGGACAATGTTACAGTGTGCATTGTAAAAAAAATGTCTACCTGAGGTTCCTTTATTTTGTGTGTGTATGTGTGTGTGTGTGTAATGTGTGGATTATGTTCATATTACATTGTGGGGACCAAAGGTTTCCCCCAATGTCATAAAAACCTGTTACATTGATGTTGTGGGGACCATTTTCCAGGTCCCCACAAAGATCTGTGAATTCACTCAAAAAACTACAAGCCAAATGTCTCGTATGACTTATGGCTAAGGTTAGGGCTGGGTGGGGGTGAAAGTCATTATGTTGGGATTACAGATTTCCCCATAGACATGAATGGAGAGTCCCCACAAAAATATTATTACAAACCTATCTGTGTGTGTGTGTGTCAGCTCACACCTCCAGACTGGATGCTGCATAGTGATAGCTGGACTGGAGGCAGCAGGCTGCCACTTGCCCCCCTGTTTCTGTGAGAGGCCTCCTTCCGGCTCCTGAGGGAGCCTTTCCAAACGAGAGCCAGCTGGGGTTATTAGTGGGGGTCACACATGTGGCATTTGTTGTGGAGCGACAGCTGGTCCAAAACGAAGGTGCTGAACTTTTGATTGGCTGGGTGCTGCTCTTTTTGTCAGATCCGCTGTAGTTTTCAGGCCCTAGAGGAGACATTGTGACAAATGCTAATTGTTATTTGTACTTGGTATAGGTGAATGGATAAGCATTACATTTATCAATTTATAAGATGTTTTTGTCTGGTGTGACCTACAGGCCAGGGAAGTAGTACTTCAAAAGCATATAGCTCACAAGCTGCCAACTAGACATAAGTGCAAGTGGTGCAGGAACTCTACCATACCTTGTAAAGAACATTGCACAAACCTAATGAGAGCTATTCAAGTCAAAGACAGGTGCAAAAATAGATAAGCATCCAGAATATGCAAGAGACCAGCAAATAGATGAAATATGACAGAACAGGTCAGCGGCTGAATGAGGTAGATGAGGCCTTACTGGAAGAGATGCGTCGTCACGTTGGTTGTTCTCCCACATGGTGCTCGAATCTCCATGCTGGGTTGACATGGAGAATAAACAGAGTCTTGATGAGTGACTTGATGGAGATTGGCTCTGAATGGCAGTAACTGTAAAGACTTCAGTTAGATGCGAGCACCTAAAGGAAGCCAGTGAAGTCAGCTAAGGAGCAGTGTAACATGAGAGCATTTCAGCTCATTGAATACCAGATGTGCTGCTGAATTTTTAAACATGTGCAGTGGTTTGAAATCACAGGCTGCTAGCCCTGTCGGCAGAGTTGCAGTAATCTTTGAGAGGTTTAACTGAAGCTGACAATCCCATATCCAGGCTGCGATGTAGGCAAGCCAAGTGGAGATCGGTACAGAGGCTGTGGTGTCCTCAGGAGGAAAGGTCAGATGGAGCTGAATGTCATCAGTGTCGTTGTGGTAGGTGGCGGGAGCCATGTGACCGGGTGACAGAACCTAGAGATACAATGTATTGAGGGGACCAAGTACTGAGCTTTGAAGAACACCAGATGTTACCTGATGTGACACCTCCACACCCCAGGACACTTGTAATGATCTATCTGATAGGTCATATGATGTGGACAAACTGCATCAGCAAAGAGGAACAACAGTCACATGTGGAACCTCCAAGGATAGACAGACTCTGAACACGATAGTTACTGCAAAAAATGTATTCTGTGAGCCTTACAAATCAGGAATATATCTAAAATGGTTGGTGTGGGCAGCCATTCTCTTGGGATCATTTGCTCTGATGATCTGCATGGTCATATAATGGCGAAAACAATATGAAGCCATTTTACAGGAGCAAATACTGTATTCTCATGAACTTCCCATATTCCAAGATGAAGATGCCCCCTTAAGCACTACTAAAGAATTTCATAAACACAATGATGAAATCAAATGCCTTGTATAGCCTCCTAAATCATCCATATCTAAACATCACAGAATTTTTACTTGGATGTTCTGCAACACACAGTATGGAGTAATTTTCCACTTCCTCTATCCCTCGAAAAAATTGGAGATTTTTAGTCTTGAAAAATGGACCAACATCTCACAATACACAAATATATATGTTATATATTTGATTCGCAGTCCTAAATTTCTGTAGCTTTTTCAGAGCTTTTGTAATATTAAGGTGCCATTTCAATTCCAATTCAACGTAAGGAAAGAGAGCTATTCCTAAGTTGGAATCTGTTTTTGGTAAAGTACAGTACATCTGTTGAGAACAAGAGTTATTATTAGCTAGAGAACAGAGGTGACCATGCATTATGAGACAACCTTGTCCCATAGTACGGACAACATGTATTCACACAGGCAGAAATTGTACCAGGATACAATGCAGCCCTTATCAGGGTGTTGCAGTGCTGCAGGACTCCATCTTTCTTATTGTGGTCTATACAACAGAAGGGTCATGGTCCCCACCCAGTCATTGTACCCTGACTTTCCACCCTCCGGAATATGCATGGATATAGTTTAAATGATGCCCCCACCTCCAGCTCTGATGTCAGCTAGTTTTGAGCTTTTGTTATCTTCTCTATCCCAAACAAGACACTGTGCTAAACCCTGGAGATGCACCAGCAAATTCATCATTACTGACATTTTAGTATAAACTGGGGTTTTTCTCCAAGGCCCTCGGACGTGGTTTTCAGGCTTATTCCTAACAGTCGGGCTTCTGTTTCATGCCACAGCATTGAGAGTTTAAAGGACATTGTGTTTGTTGTTTTACAGTAATACATTGTAGGTACAGGTAGGGTAGGTAGGGACAAATAGGTTATTATAGATGATAACCATATTTAGTAACTGATGAATTAAGTTGGAGGTGATGACCTGTACCTGCAGATTCAAAACATCTTTGTCTTTTATATTTAAAGGCAAAAAACACAGTTCGCTTCATACAATTCATTCATTTAATTCATGTCTCATCTACCCAATTCACGATTCATCTATTTATTAGACCTTGATGTATAGCACTCAAGGGTACCCTGGAATTTAAGAAGCATTTTTATATCACTATAGTGCCAACTTGAAGGAGCAAGTAATACTGCATTGGAGCCAGGGAATGGTATCCAATGAGTAATACTGCATTGGAGCCAGGGAATGGTGTCCAATGAGTGATACTGCATTGGAGCCAGGGAATGGTATCCAATGAGTGATACTGCATTGGAGCCAGGGAATGGTATCCAATGAGAAATACTGCATTGGAGCCAGGGAATGGTGTCCAATGAGTGATACTGCATTGGAGCCAGGGAATGGTGTCCAATGAGTGATACTGCATTGTAGCCAGGGAATGGTGTTCAATGAGTGATACTGCATTGGAGCCAGGGAATGGTGTTCAATGAGTAATACTGCATTGGAGCCAGGGAATGGTGTCCAATGAGTGATACTG
The DNA here is from genome assembly GCF_048594095.1 of Paramormyrops kingsleyae. Taxonomy (NCBI): domain Eukaryota; kingdom Metazoa; phylum Chordata; class Actinopteri; order Osteoglossiformes; family Mormyridae; genus Paramormyrops; species Paramormyrops kingsleyae. The sequence goes on from NC_132820.1 coordinate 15,953,519, forward strand.
CATTGTAGCCAGGGAATGGTGTTCAATGAGTGATACTGCATTGGAGCCAGGGAATGGTGTCCAATGAGTGATACTGCATTGGAGCCAGGGAATGGTGTCCAATGAGTGATACTGCATTGGAGCCAGGGAATGGTGTTCAATGAGTGATACTGCATTGGAGCCAGGGAATGGTGTTCAATGAGTGATACTGCATTGGAGCCACGGAATGGTGTTCAATGAGTGATACTGCATTGGAGCCAGGGAATGGTATCCAATGAGTGATACTGCATTGGAGCCAGGGAATGGTATCCAATGAGTGATACTGCATTGGAGCCAGGGAATGGTGTTCAATGAGTAATACTACAGTACATTGGAGCCAGGGAATGGTGTTCAATGAGTAATACTGCATTGGAGCCAGGGAATGGTGTTTATTAATTTGTATTGCACATGAATATGTGACGTATGAACATAGGAACATTTAGCCATATATAGTAACATCTATGAGTGACGCATATTGTGTTTTATCCTCATTGTCTTTCGGTTAATCCCTGGTGACTAATAAGCTGGTGTCTAAGCTTAATCATTTTAAAGCTGATACACTATGAATGCACGACATCTCAATGGGTAGCATTCTCACACAGGGTTTGGAGTTTAAATCCTGCCCATAGTATGTGGGTGTACCCTATGATCATCTGGCTTCCAATTCTAGGTGCACTGTGCCAACTGGGGCAGGCTTCCCCTCTCTCCTATTGGATAATCATCTGGAAGATGGATGGACATCCAAAGATGTTTATGTTAAGTGTCTGGCTATATGTCTATAGTATGAATGTTAAGTGCAATCTGAGCAGTGCCTATGAACACCCAACATACAGTACTGTACTGTATAATGCAGCCTATTCAGATAATAACAGTGATTAAAGTGCATGCAAAAATAGCTTAACAGTTCAAGCATGCACACCAAACCTCGAATAGAGTGCATTTCATATGTTTTTCTTTAAAATTCTGCGCCTTTAAATGTTTTTAAGCATTTCACTTTTTAACCTGTTTTCTATGATTATAGCTGCCCCCCAGAAGAAGATGTAACACTTCTGATTAAATATACAGCTAAATATTCTGAAATTATCTAAAGTGCACATTTCCCCAACATTGGCTTATAGCAATATCAAGCAGTTAGAAGGAACAACTGAGGTCATTAATTAAAAAATCATTTAAAAAATGTTACCCACTAGCTATTCATTGGACAGGTTTCCACTAAACTGCTTAAGGAATCTTTGTTGGCTCTCTTTTGGCCCATTCTAACCATCATAAATGTACCCATTCATTTGTGCCTGTAATCAGACTGCTACCATAAAGACCAAATGTACATCTTTAACCATATTTAACCACAGGCCAAAGTCAAACCTGCCCTTCCTTTCAAATATCCTGAAAAAATATGTATTGCAACTCTGTACTTATTCTGGCACATAATTATCTAGAAAGATTTCACTCTGCCTTATATTGACTGAAATTGTGTTAAATAAGGTAATTATGTGTTTATGTGATGAAGGAAATGTAACAACAGTTATGCTGGTGGATTAAAGTTTTTTACCTCATGACTGAAGAATCATTACTTTGGCTCTGCATACGGCAGATAATGGTGTGCCATTTTACATATTCTATCCCGTCTTTATGCTCTTTGCATAGTTTCCGATTCTCTCCTTTGTGTTACTCCAGACCTGACAGTGATTGCATTTTCACTTGACACTCTTTGCTAAAATAAATTCCCCGTTTGCACAGCCCCATGTCAGATGGTTCTATCCATCACCCCAAGCAAGACCTTTTCATACTTAAAAGTTTATTATTTCCTGTGGATCTGATTGAACTTGATGCTTATTATAGAGGTCGGCCAAATGAAAATTTACGCCATCCATCCACCCATCCACCCATCCAGCCATGTAGCAACTCATAATGTACTGTATACCTAACGCAAAAACAAATATGTCATAATAATACATAACTTGCATACTGTATGTTACCACACTATATTTGCAAAATGTTATGTGATAATACTTTATTATATTATTAGAAATTCATTAAATTATGAGTTGTGATATTGTATGTTGTAATTACATTTTGAACACTTGTGACATCACTTGACTGATGCCTTCCACTTACTGGGCTGTGACAACCTTGGAGCCAAGTTAAGAAGAAGGAGACACCTCACATACTGTAGGACACCAATCCATCTAAAGGCTCACCATTAGGGGCAACCCAGATAAACACATGGGCAACACACTGCAAACTGCAGATGCTTAGCAGCACTGCAGGTGGGAGGCCACAGTGCCACTGCACCCCAAGGATTTTCTTCAGCTTTTGAGCTGAATGTTTTGTGATATTCAGTTTCCTCACAGTCTATTTCATCTCCTCTCATTCCTTGGATGGTTGTGACTTTATTCTGTGCAGCAGATGTGCATTTCAAAGCGCAGGGCAGAACAGCTTAACCTGGTAAGTGGAAAATAGTCATAAATGAGGCGAACCCCATGGCACTGTCAGTTAATTGGACAGGAAACAAAGAGAATGGCATTTCTGGCTCATTACAAGGACTAAAGCTTCTGTATACATGCAGTTCTGTGTCAGTGACCCGAAAAACCCTGCCCCCAATCTTAAACCATAGCAAACCTTACAAAGCAGTATTGCAGGGCTCTGTGTTTTGCATGACAAAGCATGGAGGTTTCTGCCCTGCAATATTCCACAGATCATTAAAACCAGCCGTGCTGTGCTTATGTTACACGCAATTACTGTTTAAACACTATGATATCATACAAACTGGGACAGAGCTACAAAAGAAGGATTTGCACAAAAGTTTAATAAAGTTCTTCTTTGTAACAATTCCAGTGTGACTGATCAGAGAGGTGGCACTATCATGGGATGTGTTCTCTCTGTGCATTTAAACCAACGATTTCAGATCATTTTCTCACAAACATATCATTCCTGAATCGCACCGAAGGTCATACCATTAAAGCACACTTTATGTTATTGTTTCAGACAAATTGGGATGAGCGTAATTCCAGTTATGTTCTCAGATATAGCTAATTCAGAACGAATGTCATAAAATGTTCAGCAACATGTTTAGTATTTATTCTCAAGCCATTCATCTTATTTGGTCCATTAAGATACTACCTTATTTCAGATCAATAAAAATTGTGTTATTATTTAATAAAGTTACATATAGGGAAATACACAAGTCAGGTGGAAATTTCAAGTCCAGAAAAAAGAAATCCAGACCAAGATTTTGTTTCAACCAGCCAGCTGAGGTCTCTGTGACTGTGACTGTTTATACTCAACTGCAGGGTTAGTTGATTTTGCGACAAATACAGTGGGATAATGCTGCTCTCAGTGCTGGGTGACGTCCTTGCTGGGGTCGTCCTCAACAGGGTCCGCGATCACCTGGTTGCCTGTCAGCAACGGGAGCAGTTTGGTTTTATGCCCAAGATGCCGACCATCAACTGCATCCTGGAACTGATGCTTCTCATTGAGAGCAAACGCAAATATTAGAAGGAATTTCTTTGCAGGCTTTGTTAATATTCCTATAGTGTTTAACGCAGTTGAACGAGCTGCCCTGTGAGGCATCCTGAGACTTTGCAGGATCCCCCCAAAGTTGGTGGACATCATGGCCGGCCTGTACACTGGTACTATGAGTGCTGTGCAGACTGGAGGGAGAGCCTCTGCATTCTTCCCAGTTGATTCTGGGGTTTGCCAGGGGTATGTTCTTGCTCCTAATCTGTTCAATGCTTGTATGGACTGGGTGTTGGGCAGGGTCGTGGGGTCCAGTGGCTGTCGGGCATCTGCTGGTGAAGAAAGATTTATTGATCTTGACTTTGCTGACGATGCTGTGATCTTCGCAGAGTCAATGGAGACTCTGATCGGGGCTCTCGAGAGACTGAGTGAGGAGTCTGAGTGTCTGGGATTGCGAGTGTCCTGGATAAAGACCAAGATCCAGACATTTAATGACCAGTTGGGCACAGCCTTCAGCAGTGTGCCTGTCTGCAGAGAGAGTGTTGGCCTCTTCGAGAGATTCACTTACATTGCCAACAACATTGATGTGTATGGTGACTCTTCCTATGAAGTCAGCAGATAGATTGTAAGAGCATGGGGGGTCATGAGGTCGCTGGAAAGGGGTGTGTGGCTCTCCCAATATCTTTGCAAAAGGATGACGCCCAAGTCTTTAGAGTCCTGGTGCTTCCTATTGTATGAGACAGGGATGCCATCTAGTGATTTGAGATGAAGAATGGACTCCTTTGTTCTGTGTCACTTTAGAGAATCCTTGGGTACCACTGGTTTGACTTTGTGTCGAACGAGCAGTTGCTCACGGAGTCCCGAATGAGGAACGGTACCTGCATTGTGAGCGAGCATCAGTTACGTCACTACGGCCATGTGGCGCGATTCCTTGAGGGTGATCTGGCTCACAGGATCCTCACTGCTGGACCAGGCCGAGGGGACGCCCACGTAACACCTGGCTGCCGCAGGTGGGACTGGACCTAGGGGGTTGCCGACTGGGAACCTGAGGTGTTTTGTCATGTGGTGGGTGCCGCAACACACTCTATCAGTACATGCCCCCCAACCTGACCTGACCTGCACCAATGTGGAAATTTTGACTGATATGATATATTTTTGTCTAATATCACGTATACTGATAACCGGCTAACCTTGTATTACGTAACCAATTATTACGGCACCTTGAATTCCTTAAACTACAATGTAAACCTTCCTATCTGTATACGTCATGTTTTACATGTTCCTTCACAACAGTGTAATATGTCATTTATTTATTGAAAATATTTCTCAGATAATTCCTGTCCGATTTTTGTTTAGTATTTATTTAATACTCGATTATGTATATATGTATGCTATTTATGTACTTGTGTAATCCACTTCCACTTGGCGAATAAAGATCCTTGGTCCTTGATCTTTGAGCCACTTACAAAGTGAGGGGGCCGCCAGTGATGATTGACATTACATAAACTGAGAGATCGATCTACAGGCCAGATATAAAAATGAATTACAAATGTGTCAGGAGCTGATACTTTGAGACCTCTTATTTGTGGTGAATGAGGCAACAAAATCCTCCGTCATCCACTACGGCAAGTGGTTGATAATCCAATGTAATCATCTCCATTATTTCAGTAGTTGTGTCTTTAGCTCTGGTGCTGCTAACATTGAATATTGATAAAGATTAAGTATTGACTGGCAATATCTGTATGTTAACTGATATACTGTACATCTCCACATATTGTTTGTTCAATCTTCAAAAACACAATGTGTAATGCAAAATAATAATAAAGAGAGAAATATATTGCTCAAAAAATTGCAATTTCAATTCTGCGGGGAAAAAAAAATCATGCTTTAGCAAGAATTGTGCAGCCTTGGGTCCTCTTTTACACTTTTGATGCAGACCCAATGAGGCCAAAAAATAAGTTCAAGGTGCAAGGTTTCTTTATTACCATCAATAGCTGTATATACGTACATAGTGGGATGAGACAATGTTTCTCCATGGACTGCAATGAACATATGAAAATACAATGTGCACAAGGACAAAAACAGCACTGAACAGTGCATTAATATACAATATAGGGCCATTGGGTAATGAGGTACTTTCTGAACAAATATTTTATTATATCCAGCATAATGTCAGTGTTAGAGAACCACCTAGCAGCATACTGGATATCAATTATTGCACATAAGGAAAATATAATGGCATTGGTTGAGTGTTACAGGTAAAGTGCAAGTGCCATTGAGATTATAATGGAATTATTGTGGAGTGTGCAGTGAGGTAGTGTGCTAGAATGGCATTTGGCTCAGGAGTGTGCAGTGACGTAGTGTGCTAGAATGGCATTTGGCTCAGGAGTGTGCAGTGACGTAGTGTGCTAGAATGGCATTTGGCTCAGGAGTGTGCAGTGACGTAGTGTGCTAGAATGGCATTTGGCTCAGGAGTGTGCAGTGACGTAGTGTGCTAGAATGGAATTTGGCTCGGCAGAGATTGTAACATGAACGTGCCTTAAGAATTCTGATGGCTTGAGGTATGAAGCTCTTACACAGTCTGGTGGAAGCAGCACGCCTGCTTTGATGCCGTTTACCAGACGGGAAAAGTCCATGTAGTGGATGGAAACATGTAAAGCTATCAAACGATAATGGGTGCGAATGTAAAGGGAGCGCGCAGTGTATACAGTGTGTACAGTGTGTGCAGTGTTTACAGACATCCAGCTGCCGGCTCTTGTGGTATGACACACCTTACCCACTATACGCACTATTCTCACTCATTCTTTTATACTTCTGCTCAGCGGAAGCACAGACTTAAAACCTGCTTCCCATAGTGGCTGCGTAGAAACATCATCACAAAAGAAAATGAGTAAACAACCCACATTTTAGCATTATGAACTTCCTCCTGTCTACTAATGGTACTAATTCAGCTACTTTGCTGCACTTAAGGCCAAGGCTGTGGATGGGTCACACGCCCAAAGCCGGATCATTCTCTTGAAAGACCTCAGTCTCCCTCTTTGCATTCTGCTACTTACACTGCCTCTGTGGTACATTTCCTTCAACCTCCCAGTTTAATTCCTGCTGCCACCTCACCCGCATCCTGATCTGAGCTTGGTGCCTCGTGGACGAGGGGATCTAGCAGACCTTGGAGCTTTCATCCCACAGCCACTTCCGCAGCCGTAAGCCCCAGAACCCTCCTGCCACGCCGAATTAATGGCAAAGCGAGACTCCGCCAGCCATCAACCCCAAAAGCAGAGCTCCTCTCCCACATGGGATGAATCATCACATGCATTCGGAGGCCTGAGAGGTTAGTCTGGGTATGGTAGCTAGTTATCAGCTTCTGACAGCAGCCTCCCGCTGATGACACGGGTTATGCAGAAGATAGGAGGTGAATTGGATGAGCTGATATGTGATGGACCTCACTCTCAATGGGAACCCCCACCTGAGAAAGTGTTAATTCCATGTGATCTATTCTGCTAACTAGACTGGAGGCATCCTGACAGTGTTGCGATGGGTGGCTTACACAGCATGAGCCACTTCGTGCCAATACTCCCATACAGTACATCCTGTTGTATTTGCAGTTATTAAGCAATGTCCAATATACTTAACAGTGTCTGCACCTCTTGTAGATGCTGGCTCAAAGAGTTTCGTTTAATTTATTTTAGCAGATGCTTTTATCCAAAGTGACACATTTTTGAGGAAAAGCAGGGTCAGTCAGTCCCTGGAGCGAATGGGGGTTAAGAGCCTCGCTCTGGGGCCCAGCGGTGACATCAATCTGCTGAGCCTGGGATTTGACCCGGTGACCTTTGCTATCACAAGCACAGTGCTGCCAACCTGCTGAGCCAGGCATAAATTCTCTGCTCATACTAGATAGACTAGTTGCATACTCTGTCCTACGCAGCAATTAGGTACACAGAGAATAAATACCTGTGTTCACCACATAAAAGGTGCAGCCTTGACTGGGTACCTGTGATTCAGCAGGTTTTTATTTACAAATATGACATTTATTACAAATGATACTAAAAGGTGACGGCAAACTTCAGGACTTTCAAAGAGATGCACAGTAAAATGTTTTGTACTAAAAAAAAAACTCATACCTTGACAGCACGAAATGACTGAAATGTTATAAATTTTTAAAATAGAATTCCAAGCTTAGTAACTATAATGGCATGCAGTCTACTTCATAAGGAGCCTTTGATCTTATAACCTTACTGATACGGATAAATGCAGCCTGCTTTATTTTTACAGTACCACATCACAATAAAACTACCCTTATAAATGGTTTATGAATGGCTTATAATCTGGTTATTAATTAGGTTAGAAGACTTTCTAAATCCTTACTAGACAATTATAAACAAGTTATGACCGTTTTCTTTTATTTAATGAGTTACTATAATTTATAAGCGGCAAATGGAGCTTTATTATAAAGTGGTACTATTTTTAACAATGTTTATTGTTTAATGCAATAAATACTGACGTTACGCGTACAGCATCGTGTATTACATTGAAATCAAATGTTCTGAAGCACTTGGAGAACAACATACACTGGACATTAGTTCAACGCTAACTACAGGTGCACCAAAAATTCGTGTTGCATTTACGAATCCTTTTTATTGTTTATTTTCATATAGAAGTATAAGCTGAAGCTACTTGCGAATTTGAGTTAAACTTACAAGCCTTTGACGTGCTAAGAAACTTTGAAAGGAGTCCAGCTGCCCCTAAAAATAACAACTCTATACCCTGTGACCAACAACCGCAACTTCTTTGTCACCCTCGAGGGACATACAGACCTGCAGAAAATCAGGTGATGGATTGCGCTGAATCAAGTATACTGCTTAATAATTTTTTAAAAGAAAACTGACTTCAGCGCGGATATGTCAGTTGTAGTATTCTAGAAATGCATCTTAGTCTTAAATCGTTGCATTGCACTAGGATTTATGTATCAATTATGCAGGAGGGTTATAATAGACAAACTGAAGAGGCATAAGCATATTGTTTTCTATTTGAGGTGTGGACTCGGTTAGTATTGCCTTGTTTTATACATTTGCGTAGCCTTCTCACCCATCAAGGTAAGCATATCGTGCAGCGTTTTCCGCAGCTATATAGCATTTTACGGTGCACTGTTTTACTGATACTCATGGGACTGATCGGCTGCACAAAGTTTCGGTATGATTGAGCTCCGCGGGCTTTTTTTTGAAGGCATTGCTTTCTGATGAGTGACTAATTATAGCTATAATCATTTCATTCTAGTTATATTTTTAAACAATTAGTGCATACTATTTCCAGTATTTCCGTTCCTATGCGATTAGTCCAACTCCCGGAGTTCATTGCATATTTCGAAGTACAGACTGAAAACTGAACAGTCGGGAAGTGGAACTAGCCTATATTTTCGGTATTGTACTTTGTAAGACAGGGAGAACGGGCGACGTGTAAGTGTATTAACATTCTTAAATAATCACCCTGCTCTGCGTTTTTGTTGTGAAAAATTTAAATTCATCGCACATTTCAGCAATAAGCCAACGAGTTCAGAGACATATACACACGCACACGTAGATTATAAGCAGACTAATCATTATCTTGGCATTATGCACTTAGGCTACTTGTCGTTTAAATAAACGAAACAACGTACGAGTATCTATTGCATCTTCCATGAGATCACCGAGTTCCAATGTTGCCAGATAAATGTAAAACTATACAATAGGTAGCCTAGGCTATTTTGTGATAAATTACAGTTCGATATATCCAGGATTTATTAACCTGAAGAAACAAGGGAAACGGTTCAACGTGGCCAGAGAATAGAGTGTATGAACAATGCAAATCACAGGCATGGTTATTTTACAGTAAGCATCTTTCGGTTTGTAATACCTGGCGTTAATCTTGAGTTTCGCCATTCCAAAAGTGAAAAAAGGGAATTACTGCTGTACACAACTTTGCAGAGGCTATGTTAGACCAAGTCTTGTTTACTACGGTGGGCTCTATGCAGATCAATGTCATGCTAAGTTCGTAAAGCGGACTGCGGGGTTCAGTGTATTTTTGGGGAATATGTCCTGCGGATTTCCAAATTTCCAGACAGCATTTTCTAATCACCATAACAAGCCAAATGTAAGCTAACGTTTTATCTGTCTATATTACATTAATTGCATTCATGTGAGGTAGGTTAACCGAAGAGACTCCTTCTCTGACGTCTTATGGAAAAATAGTTACATCTTTTCAGTTATATTAAATATACCCATGTATTACATTTCTTACTAACTATAACATGAGAACGAAAGTGGGAGCTATATTCGGTCACGTTCTTATCGAGGTGTTGAGCGTTAAAATCCCCGTGTAACATATATGCATATATACATATATATATATATATATATATCGAATATACGGCGAGATATGAGCTAGATATATTAAAATATTTCATTTCTTCCCTAGTTATTCTGTCTTTAATGCTGGATGGTATTTTTGAAGTTTCGAGAAGTAAATGTAACATACACGCACGCACACACAGAATGACGAATAACTCCAGTACGTAAAATCCATATTAATTTGTATCATTTATACCTCAGATTTGGTTAAAACACTTGCCTAAGGCTTCTCGATGCTGAAAAAAACGCCGAACGTCTGTTGCTCCGCTATGGAGGACAAACTTCTTAGACTCTTATAAAGCAGCACCAGCTTCTCTTCGTTTTATAAGTAGCCTGCTTAATTGACTATTCAGCTGGCTTATTTTTTATTGCACGTGTACCGCTTTTAAATATATATAAAAGGACTGATCGCATGTTTTCAACGGCGTCTCTGTAATATGAAGCACCCTACGACTCATGTTAATGAGCCCCGTGTAATGACATTTTTTCGGATCAGATGTATTCCTGACGTAGTTAAGATTAATGTTTCCCCGTGTTTCCGTAGTATTTATACTTGAGAGCACACCGCCTTAGTTCTAGGATGTTCCTCGATACCCGTGTAATTTTACTGTAATTTACAATTCGCCTGTCTAGCGTGACGTCGACGAGCTACACAATAAGCGCCTTCTCGTTTCATTTGGTGTTTTCCTGTTCTAATTTTCTTCATTTCTATACATATATATTTACGACTGATAACATCGCGTTTTGTATGGAACGAGGCGTTATTTTTGGTGGATGTGTTTTTCTACCGATGTGCATTGATGTAGCAGAAAACGTGGAAGGGATAAGGTAAGATCACTAATAGTATAAACAAAGAAACATCGTTACATTGACAATAACGTTGTTAATAATGGATCTGGTTTGCTGCGAGTTTTCTGCACAAATCTATACGTGTATCAAATTGCACATCCCAGCAGTCTTTTTCCCTATAACAGTATCTAAACCGCTTATTTGAGGAACATAAAGCTGACGTTTCTTTACATTGTTACATTTCTGTGAACTGGTTGCAGTCATTCAATAGGCTTGGGTCTAATTGATCGAACGGTGGGGGTTAGCATCCATTAACATCAGCGTGATCCCTTTGTATAAATTTGGTTGAACGTAGCTAATTTTCCAATTTCCTTCATTTTTCCTGTTACAGAAACCTTATCTCAAAGCCTGACGTCTTCTGGAGGGACTCCCAAGGATTTCACAGAAGAAGCAGTCTGCAAAAAAAGGAATTAATTTCTAGTCTTAATCGGGAATTACACATACAAACTGGGATCTATGAGCGGAAAAGTGGCGAAACCTAAAGACGAAAGGGATGATTCTAAGGGTAAGAGCCGTACCTCACAACACGGAGATCTGTAACATTCAGATCAGACGTAAATGAAACCCTTTCCATCTTGTCTACCTCATTAGAACAATGGCACCGAGTAATTAGTCTACTCTTGTTAAGTGAGATATGGCGTTCAAATGTAATACATCAAGGGGGCACCGAGAGGTTACGTTTCAGCCTAAGACAGGGCTATTGTAGAGCACCCAGTTCTTTTTGTTGAAGTGTACGTGTCCAGTACCTGTCACGCACACTATTAATAATTAATTTTCGCTTCCTTTATTGCACTTTGTGGTTTATTGGTGTCATCGAAAAGAAATGCTATGAATGATGGATAAAAATAAATAACAATCTGTATATTTTCTTGCTACATTCAATGTCCAATTCACACAATACAAGAGTAGCCTATATATATATATATATATATATATATATATATATATATATATATATATATATATATATATATATATATATATATTCAGGCTTGAGTGAAATGGGAGCGTGGTCTTAAACGTCATAGTAAGAAGCCCTGATGTCACCTGCATCCTGTTGCAGCTGTGTTAGTGTGTGTGAGAGTGTGTTTGAGTGTGTGACATGTCGGCATCCGAAGGTGTCTATGAGATCCTTACTTATTAACTAACTAACATATTGTAAAGTCAGTCCGTGCGATTTGTCGATATAACTGTACCGTAGGTGTGTTTGAAACAAGCACGCCGTGAAAGTGAATGTAAACTGAGAACCATCGCCATGGAGACAAACGTGAGAGCTGCGAAACGAAACACGGGTGACTGAATCATACAGAACTGAGCCAGCAAGCAAATCCCCTAGTTTAACTCGGCTCGTCTGCACTTTTGGTCTATTTCGGTACGTTTGCTAGTCATTTTAGTCTCACGGAAACTTTTGAAAAACGAACGGCGGCAGGCCAGGCTGGGGAAAGCTGTAATCACTTAGTTACTGAAACGAAGATTTATCGTTGCTACACATTACTTTTTGCTGCAAAAACATATATCAATTGCACAGTGAATCCAATAGGCACTGGCAGCATCACGCTAATATCCCTAAGTAAGGACTTATTCCGTTTCCCAGACAACGACCGCGCTGTCCAATGACTTTGCAGCACGCGAGGTATGCCCCCTTTTTACTACGAGACCATGCCACCCCTGTTAAACGTAACTGATGACCGATTATTTCCAAATTCAGTCTTGCGGTATTACAACACAGAGACCTTTTGCAGCATAATCATGTTATGTGTTCATGGTCATAGATAAACGGCATAAATATATAAATAAATATTTCATACTTGTCTACAGATACAATAACATTTCAAGTATGATTCTCAATTTAGTTGTTTCACAAACTACAAATGTGACTTGCATGAACCTCAATTTTACCTTTTTGCTGTTATGGAGTGTTTAGATAATACAGAATACTGATACTTTCAGTGTTATTATGCATGCCATTTGTGACATTGATATTTTAATAATGTTTCACACACATACAGTATTATACCCGTCCTGCACATCACACAGTAGCTTACACCCCTGATTTATGGTGCTTAGAAAGTTTAGACAGACATTTGCAAAATGTATGCAGAGTCAACGAAAAATGACATGTGACAATATTATTATTTCAGTTGGGTGATCAATGTTCAGCTGGCTGCACTTTTCATGCCAAATAAACAAAACATCCTAACTGTTCTTTCAGAGGTCAAAATGTAACAATCTGTTGCTTCTCTATTGACTGCACAATATTGATGTCCACACATATCCTAAACTGATACATTACTTCTGTGAACTGCAGGCAGGTTGTGGGTCCATGCATGCTCTGTAATACTGGAGCAAAAGACTTCAGCCAGTACATCTGATGCAGGTTTTTGACTGCCTCAATGACATTGGTATACCATGCAGTCTGTCTGTGCCAATGTCAGCAACATTTATGGTTTATTGTTATTGTTAATAAAGGGGATTTCTGCCATTAGCGTAGAGTCACCTTAATAGAATCCAACTCAGTTTTGCTACCTGTTCAGTTTTCTTTTGTGTGAAATATTCAATTCAGTTCATGTATATTACTATAAATCAATTGCGAATGAGACTAGAAAACACGGGAGGGGAGAAATTAACACTAGACAGGTAAATGAGGAACTTCTTGGGGTCTAAAATCAGCTTTTTGTGTATGTGAGGAATTGCTAGCAGGCCTTCCTTCCTTGGAGACTTTTCAACGGCAATTATGGATATATGGTCATTTCAAGCAGGTGTATTTGTGTCATCAGCTTATGAATAAAGGGTCATTTTATGCTTTATCCTTCCTAAAGGCACCATGGAGAGAGAGAACAATAAACGTCCCACCATTGATCCCTGTGGGGACTCCATCTTTCACCTGTGATATTGACGACACAGTCTGGTTATTACATAGGATATTGGTGATGACTGAAAGATTTAGGAGCATAAGTCGCAGAGGATAGTATTGCATGGATTAGACCTGCAGTTAAAGCTTTTTTAGGGTTGTGGCTTTGGCAGAAAGCAGACCGAAGTATGTTATTAGCACCCAGGTATGTCTGAAGTTGGGTGGCAACTATTTTATCAATGTTTTTTGAGAGAAGGGGAACATTTGGACAGGTCTATAATTGTTAAGAACACAAGAATCTACGTTAGGCCTATAAATAGAGGGAACGCAGCAGAAACAAGGGAAGTATTACATATCTCAGTCCTTTTAGTCATTGATTCATTGTGAGTGATTGGTCATATTGGCCTTTATGTTACCCAATGAATGGTATTCTGACTCCTTTAGATTACACTCCTGACAGTTCTGCTGTATCTCTCCATAGCTCTGGAGGTTTCAGGTCTCAGCAGGCGCTGTTGGGGCTGCACCTCTCCGAGTGACTTTTTGCATCTGGATGAACTGACGTGTGTTGACGGCCGCAGGACATGCAGGGTCCGTCGCATCTTGTGGAAGTTCCATGTTCCTTGTACCATCTGCACTGAGACTGAACAGTTTTTTTCTCTCGCTATCTGTGCTTCATCCTCCATCTGGCTCAGCCGGAAAACTTGAACATTTAGCTGCAGAAAGTTGTGCGTCTCCTTGATGTTAAATATTGAAATTCTTAGCTATGATATGGCTGCTCTCTTGGTGATGAACTTTTTAATAACCTGGGTTTTAGGTGGTTTTAGTAATTAGAAGTACAGTTAATCAAGGCTGGACATGCATTATATGCTACTTAAAGCATGATGATATTAGAGCATTAATTCAATGTTATCTTGTCCTCGTTCTTAAAAGGTTATCTGTAAACTAAATGATAAGGACTTTACTCAACTAATGCAAGTTTATAAAGGTTAGTTCTAAAAAAAAAAACCTTGTTCATCAAAGTTGTGGAATTCAGTCTGTTGTGATCAAGGCTGCTTTGTGAGTTGACTGTGTTTGAAGTCTGATTGTACTAATTTTGTTTTTAAAGAAGCCCACAAAACTATCACTGCTGAAAATAGAAGGCACTGCATGAGATGGACCGCCAGCTCCAGCAGTTAGGTCAGCTATTGTTCTATAAAGGAAGTTGGGAAAATTATTTGACTTACTAATAAGCTGGTGAACAGAAGGCTGGTCAGGCAGTACAGAGAGATTTCTTGCATCATGCACTGTTGTTATACAAGGCAGACTGAAATACCTGCAGTTTATTTGTTCTATATTTAAATTCGGGTTTGTGGCAGTCCAGTTTAGGAGCTGTGAGTCTGATCATCAAGCCATGGGAGTGTGGTTTTCTTTGGGTTACTTTTGCTTTTAGAGATACAGTGTTTTCAGAGATACAGTGATACAGAGATGCAGTGTTTTCAGGTCTTGGTGGACAAATGGTTGTTCATGATATTTGAAGGTAGTAAGGTAATAATGTCACATTGACCTTACTGAAGGTAATACGGTAATAATGTCACATTGACCTTACTGAAGGTAAATGTGACATTGTTAATTTCAGTAAGCTGCTGTGTCTGTTATTCAGGGTAGGAGTAGGTCAGTAGTAGATGAAAAGTTATTTTACTACACTCACAAAATTACTGATTCATTGAAAAGTTTTGGACGTTAATTGTCTACTGCATTAGTCTAATTTGTGATTATTTACCAGTTTCTTGCTTTTACTAAGACTTTTATCTTTATCTATGTAAGATCTTCTAACTTGTTTTTTATTATTATTATTTTATTTTTTTACAATTAATAGCTAAATCAGAAGTATGCTCGTCAGACTTAGGCAAGAATGACAAGCATGGCTCTGGAGGTTTATATGCTAAGAGAACAGATGTGACCGAGTTAGACGCAATATTAAACATCTCTGCTTCGAAAGAGGGATAATCCGTTACAGCTTTAGACTGTGCTTTTTTCTTGAAGGTGGCCATCAGGGGCCTGCACACCCTAAACTGCAGGCTTTGTGTAAATATGTAAAGCCAAAGGATCAGGTTTTTGTAAAGGTGTTGTATCTATTTTTCTTAACTGAAATTTCTGTTAGTTGGCAGATGTCAGATTAGGTGTTTGGCATAATATTGTTAGCAAAAATTACTTGAATTTCAGAATAATTTGAGTTTGACTTCAGATTAATGATTTGATTTAATGGGACATCCTCATATAATCTAGGTCTAGCTATTGTTAGGTGGTACTTAGTTATACTAGGATCCGGGAACAAACTAGGCGGCTGCCTGATCAGCAAAAGGGCCCCATGTTTGTGGATGGGACCCTGGATACGGCCCAGATCAGAATGACTGTATAATTTATGGGATGTATCATTGCAGGGAGGCCAAGTCCCTGCCGGAAGTGAACTGGTGGTAGGAAGATAACGAACCTGCCATTTAACCCAGGGCTTGGATTTAGGAGCTACTAGTTCCGGCGCTGAACTGGAGACAGTCGCCTCAGATACAGCTGAGTAAACAGAAGGAACTAAGCTCATCCATTCTTCAGTCCATCCGATATCTAAAAGTGCGCTCGTGTCCCTCCAGCAAGCGGACCCTGTCCTCCAGCTGTGCAATAATGAAGCACTTCTGACATTTACAGTTGTCTACCACTGGCAGGACAGCGTACACTGTACATGGTCCAGATACATGCTCTCAGTGGAGGGCACCAGAAGATGTGCTGCCAGGTTGTTGATTTCATGATCGTCTTTTGCTTTAGCCTTTTCCAAACTATCCGACGGACTAACAGAAATGAATAAAATTCATAAAAATCTAAAATCAATGACGAAATATCATCCATAAGTCTATAGATGTATTCATACGATGTAATCAGTCCTCTCAGTGTCAGCTGGGTTATTTACTGACACAGGGCTGATTACTAGTTGTCATGGTAATGTGGCCTTCACCCATTCTCCAGAAAGCACCTTTAGCTACTGAGGAAACTGACGCAACATAGGATATTACTCTGTGTGTGTGTGTGTGTATGTATATATATATATACCAATAATTTGATAGATCACATAGGTCCAGATGAATCTTCTTGAGTAGGGGCTTGATCAAAGCTGTTTTAAGAGTCTGTTTTAGGGGGTGGTGGTCAGCACTGTCGCCTCGCACGTGTGGGAGTGGCTGTTGAGTCTCTGCCGTGGCTCCATGTGTGTGAAGTTTGCATGTTTTCCCTGTGTCATCCTGGGGTTTCCTACAGGATCTCTGCTTTCTCTACTAAAACACACTAAGGTGAATCGGAGTTAGCATTTTGTCCGTAGGTGTCATCGGTCTGTGTGTCCTGTGATGGGTTGGTGCCCCACGCTTGGTTAATCCCTGCTTTGTGCCCGCAGCTTCTGAGGACGGGCTTTGGGCCTCTGCGGCCCTGCATAGGATAAGTGGGTGCAGAAAACACAGGGCCAGTCAGTACTATAGGCAGCTGCCTGGGGTCCTGACTTGCCAGCCAATTTCACTCCGGCTCAAACAGGAGGTGCCGGCGGTGATGTTCGCCTCGGCTGGGACCGGTTCTGAGACATGACAGAGAGAGGGATGAGAAAGCAGTGTAATGAGTAAACAGTGACAATGATAGTAACCTGATGCTCCCCAGACACCCAGCCAGTGCCTCCTCTCTCCCCCTTCTCACAGCTCACTGCGACACAACTAAAGAGAAAGGAAGGACTATGGCACTTCTGCCTTTTAAAAGGGAATCTCCACATTTCTCATTAAAAAAGACGAAAAGAAACTCTTGTTTTTTTACTTGACATTAAATGAATCATCACACTCCCCAACTGGAAAAAATCATTTTGGCTAGGTAGCGATAGGTAGGTAGCTTGTTGTATTGCCATGACATGGTACATATGGTTTCAGGACTGGTCCACCGCTGCAGACACTTTCTTGTTGAGACAATAACTCAAAAAGTGTTAGATGGATCTTTTACAAACTTTGCAAATGCATTGTGTGTGTAAAGAACTGGAGCTGACTGAATTTTGAGACAGACCAAACTAAAGTTGAAGCAGCATTGCAGAGTGATAAGAAAAGGGCAGTTTTGACACTTGATCTTGTTATAGTGATAACTGAACAGCTGAAGGATCTTATTCAAACTTTGTAGACGCATTGTGTGGGTGAGTCAATGTCGCTAAGTGGCAGCAAAGGGAAGTGTGAAAGCAGATGATATTTGACCTTGTGAATGTGGTAAGTCAAAAAGTATTCGAAGAATCTTATTACTACTTCATAAAACATTATTTGGATATAAATCTACACCTGATTTCAAGACAAAATGCCCCAGAACTGAAGAATCAGTGCTGTGTGGTAGCAAAGGAAGCAAATGGCAGTTGTTGAAGACACTTGGTATTGTGAACACTCTTAAAAAATTTAAATGGATATTTTTCAAACTATGCAGACACACTGCATGGATGACAACCTAGATGTTATGAACGAAAATTGAATTTGTGCCATATACTGTAGTGATACCAAAAAAAGGGCAGTTTCAGATACTTGATTCCATTAGCTCAATAACTCAAAAAGTATTAGACAGACCTTTGCGGACGTGTTGTAAGGGTAGAGATCTGAACATGATCAAATTTTGAGACAAATTGCATTAACACTGAAGCAGTGCCACATTGTGATAGCAAAGACAAGGCCAACTCAGATACTTCATCTTGTCAGCATGATAACTCAAAAATTATTTGGATGATCAGTTCCAAACTTTGTAGACCCATTGAATGCGTAAAGATCCGAACCTTTTTCAAATTTTGAGACAAATCACACCAAAATTAGTAACAACAAAGTGAAGGATGAGATGACCAGAGGCATATTCGTGTGAACAAGATCAATCTATTTGTTATTTTCTCAATTTACCATATTTGATCTTTGATGAATGTTATTGCTACTTTACAAAAATATTATATGCATGAAAATGTTCACCTGATACACCTGACCTGAGCCCCAAAATGAAAACTGCAGTGACAGAGTGCAGCTGAGAGCAAAAATGGAGCCTGCAGGCACCATCTCGTGACCACAGCCATCTGCCATCTCTCCTTATTCCATGGATCTTTTTAAAAACTTACCAAGAACATTATTCAGTCAGTGATTCAATACCTGTGGAGCATGAGATGATTTTCTAAATATTCTAAAATAAAGTTACAGTTTTTTCAGGTACCAGCCCCCAACCTTGGCAAATTTTATTTGTAGCAGTCTGGTAGTTGGTCGGAGAAATTTGTCATAGTTATTTTAGGGGAATTTAATCATGTCATTTAGTCCGAGTACAAGCCAGTAGTGGCACATGAAGCAACAGGCATAGATCTGGTGAACATGATTACATTAAGAAAAGTCACACAATGCGCTTCAGGGACACTGGATAAAGTGACAGATCTAGCAGAATGAGACCAAGTTGGACTGGGAGACATGATGCATTATTACAAAGATTTCAGCAAATAAATTTACTACCATGAAACCCAGAGTGTGAAATTAAATTAAATCAAATTAAATAATTAATTCAATATAGCGGAATGAGAGCATGGAAAAAGTAAATGTGTGCACATTTTAGAGATTCTGTGAGCTTGATATAATATTTAATGCATTAAGCTACAGGATAAAACCGTCTGTGACGCCTCCTGGGCTGAGTGTCCATTGCTGTATTTGTTACAGCTCGTATTCTTATGTTACGGAAAATGTTGGTCATAGTGCAAATGATAAATACGTAGAGTATTAATATTTATACATAAAGATAAGGCATAGAGATAAAGAATATAAGTAATATACATTACATTTTAAGACATGGACATTAAGACATACACAAAGAAATACAGTGAACCACCTAACCGATGTGCAAAGATTGTGGAAATTGGCATGTAAGTGGAATGTGCGATAGGTGTAATTTCAGAGTTATGTGTCGCAACTAGGACTCAGAGCATTCTGGTGAAAATGCATTTATGGGCTTTCGCATTTTCTGTTGATCCATCCAGTGATTCTAGAGATCGTAGAGGTTGGGCTGCTGTGGGAGGAGTAGGGGTTAGATGGAGGGAGGGGTTGACGGGGCCGTCGGGGAATACATCTTTGTCGTTTCGACATAATCCTTTCTAGTTATTATAATGCTGTCATATTTACTTGGCAGTTATTACAACTTGTCTCCCCTATGTCCCTGCAGACCACTTACTAGTGAACACTGAAGTGCACTTGTCAAAGGGCCTTGTTGTGTCTAATGAAGTAACGCTGATGTGGACCTCGGGGTTGGATGCCTCTGAGCAGCGGCGCTCTCGTGCCCTGAGGGGGCTCTTCTCGTACCTGGGGCACTGCCATCCTTCATCTTTCCACTGCGCGCTGAAATGTCTAGCTTCACGCAGACCCTGTCCCTTCCACTCCTGCTCTGGCCTTGTCATAATCACGTTCCTGGTGGGGAGGTCAAGAAATCCTCGTGTTTCTATGGGCTCAAAGTGTCCTTTGGTTTTTGTCCTGTTTCAATGAATTTGAAACCATGAACTGAGCTGTTTACGGTAGCTTTTCTCTGGTGAGAAAGCATCACCATAAGTGCCTTTTGTATAGCATAATAGCTGTATAAATACTGTGAAGGGTATTGTTATGGCTGTTAGTGTTATGCAGTGGAAACAATTAAAGTTCAGTGATTTGGAATACAATTATTCCTGTTAGTTTCTGCCTTTCCCTGATTCCTATAACGATTTTGTATGACCATTGAGTACTCAAATGGTTGGTTGAAGCAAAATCTTCGTTTGCATTTTTACTTTCTGCTCCTGAAATGTGCAGCTCGGCTCTTTTATCACACTTGTAACTTAATTGTTGCAAAATCATCTTCTGTGATTTGTTATAAGGAGTTAGTCAGGGCTACTTGTTACTAACTGAATGGTATTTGGAGTCCTGCTAAATAATAAAACATACTGTGTTCCATAGTATCCTTCATTAAAAATGTCATTTAGCTGAATCACTATGTTGTCCTACGTGTAATGTACACATTACTTAAACTGAACTGCTTGAACAGAAAAAGGGATGTGGAAGAACGGTGTAGAATGAATTGTGTAGGTTCAGGTACGTGTGTATTCACAATGGTGTTAATGTCTGCAGTTACTGTCCAAGGCCACCATGAATTTTAAAGTTTGGATTAATCATTGCTATGGAGACTAACTAATTAAAGTTTGTAAAATTAAAAAACGGGATTAAAGTATGTGCAAAGGAAATAGATAAACCTGGAGACATCTTAATAAACAAAGGGAATTTGTCTGTTGCAATGTCCATCATTATCTTCTTCACCGTGTTTTTCCTGGTGAGGGTCTTGGCGGCAGCATTCCGCGGAATTTAGCTTAATCCGGGGGATCCCTAGATGTGTCCGGGAGTGCTGAGAGATGCACTTCCTGCAGCATGTCCCAGGTCTGCCCGTCCAGGTGGCATTCTTAGAAGACGCCCAAACCGCCTCAGCTCACTCCTCTCGATTCAGAGCAGAAGGTCTATTTTAAGTTACCTCTAGACCGATAAATTGCAAGCATCAGCCACTTCAGCACCAAGGTTCTATGCAGGCACCTGCAAAACTATAGTATTCAAACCGAGGCACCGGTCATGTTCTCTCTTCCTGTCACTCATCGGCGAGATCCCAGGGCACTGAATCCCCTACACGCAGGGGAGGCTCTCCCTATAGGACGACAGGAGCAGTTCCTCTATCCTGAGAACACCACGGCTTATTCTCATTCCTGCTGCATTACACATTAAATTGCGCAAGTGTTTACTGAAGGCCCTGGATGGTTCAGGCCAAATGGATGACATCATCTGTAAATAGCAGTGATGTCACCTCAAGCCGCCTTTACAAGATGCAATTCGGCTGCGGCAGTTCCAAGATATCAAACAGGAGTTTGGTGGAGGCCAACATCCGCACTAAATGACTTAAATTTTGTGCCAAATATGTAGACAGAGCACTACAATACGAGATGAAGTGGTTACATGGTAACCCACAGTAAAATTCCTGACCGTCAGTATTACCATTTCTAATTTTAATTGACATTAAAACTGTGGTTGATTCCAGCTCTTTGAATAACTCAAGTTAAATGCTGTCCAGCATCAATAAATCTTAGCAACAGTTTCCCCGAAACAGCATGCAGCATGGGTTTGTGTTGTCTTAATGAAAACATGGCGGAAGATTTGTCATGTTAATGCACATTTGATATGGTTTTCATGAGTTTATATGAGAGATTGGCCATGTTATTACTTTAATGTTTATGCAAACAAAAAGTGCATAGTCACACTCATTTTATTTGTGGTTTTCAATAGAAAACTAGTGACATTATCTCAATTTGTGTATCACTACTTTTTAAACATTTTCAGCAATGCTGTCAGTGCTGCAATAATACCGGTAATCGTGATAATTCTGGTCATCATAATCGTCTTTGTAAATTTTCAGACCATTTTATTCCTAATTACAGTCATACAGGAACCAAGTACTATACAATAACAACCCCAGGATGCCATATTCCTGCCGCGTCTCCCATAGTCATGTGCCTCTTCCACAAAGTCCACAAAGCACATGTTGGCTGCGTTGGCATGGTAACTTAGTAATAACTTTAAATTGCATGGACTGCAGTGAGCTGCTCCATGTGTGTGCAGCCTTGGGGGGTTTTATGGCGAGCTTCAACTCCAAGGTCAGACATTGTTTGAGCATCATCTTATTGTTATTTATATTTAGCTACTTAAAAGTAGCTATTTAAAAACTTAAAAGACTGATTGACTGGTAATAAATATGTCTTGATCCCTGCAACCCTGATCAGGATAAGTGGTTGGAAGATGGATGGATAGATACTAAGGAGTTTTGAGAGTAAGTAGGTTCTGTAATTCACAAGTAATGACAAGCAGGAAAGCATAATCCGAGAATCAGGATCGATATATATAAGCCCAATTCAGAAACCCACCTAAGGCAATATGTGTACCAAATCAAAATCATGGTCTGTAAATGAAATAAACAGTACAAGTTAATCAGACGCCCAAGGAATCAACAGTTCAAAAGCAATGACCAGCTTAGTACCTCACAATGATTCTTTTTATACCCTTAAGTTAATCAGGACATGTGGTCATGTGCTAGAAATGTGTCAAGTGTTCAGCCAGACATGGCGTGGTTTAACTGGGCATGGTTTAGTCGGGCGTGGCCTATGGGAGCCATCGTCTTCTTGGATGTCGTCTAGAGGGGCGAGGCCTCGTTGTATGTGGTCTAGAGGGGGTGTGGCCTCATTGGGTGTGCAGCATGGATGCAGGAAGTGCTGGCTGGCGGTAGGTACGACAGTTTAAACAAAACAACTAAAATTTTAATCAGTTCAAATTAGATTTCAGTCAGACATTAAACTAGTCAGACAATAAATGAATTTAGTATTAGTTTTGGAATAGATTTATTGGTTAGAAAATAGAAAAAAGATTATAGAGGTCTATGGTTGACTGGCTGCCAAACACTGGCAGGCATACTAACAGTATATAATACTAAGAAAATGTTGTGCTTTTATAAATCAGTGAGAGAATTTTCCATGAGGTCTGTGTAAGCCAGTAGACTTTAGGCCACACTGATGATGTCACAGACCGGTAAGCAGAATCCACAATGTCACAGATTGTAAGATGGTGTCACACTTGCATGGGACTGGACTACTTCTCACTCTAGTTGAGCGCGTGCCCACTGTAGGGTGGAAAACGAAAGACATGGCTGGTCAGAACAAGCATAGACATTTCGATGAGCCTGCAGGCATAGTTACTGTGTGATATTTACATTTCATTTATTACACAGATGTTTGAGCACTTGGGAGGGTTAAGGGTCTTGCCCAACAGTGAAATCACTCAGTGACCCTTGAAAGTTGATCCGGCGACCTTGCGATCACACGCCGCCACTATGCTATGTAAGTAATGGGTTTTCAGTTGGGATTTAGAAACTGAGGCTTATTCAGCATCCCATGCATAAAATGTCAGACTGTTCCGTAATATAGGAACCCTGTAGCTAAAGGGCTTATATCCAGCTGCTACTTTCTGTATGTGTGGAATGACAAGGAGGCCTGCGTTCTGTGATCTGAGTGCATGAAGCGGCCTATCGCCATGAATCAGCTCCGTTAGCTTGACCTTTGAGTGCCTTATATGTAAGTAAGAGAACTTAGAAGTCAGTGCTAATAGGAACCTAACAGGAAGTCAGCGAGGGGAACTAAGATCAGAGGTCATGTGTTTCTACATACTGCCCCTAGTAAGAATTCCAGCTGCTGCATTTCTAATACGCCGTGAGACGTTTAATGTCCAGTGTGTGACAGAACAGCAATGCAACAGTCTAACTGGCTGTATGCAATAACTTCTCAGTGTCTTGAGTAGTGAGAAAACGTCATAGCTTGGCAATGTTTTGCAACTGTAGGAAGTATACCTTTGATACTGCATCCATATGAGATTTTATCGAGAGGCTTGCATCTAGAACGATGCCAAGACTACATACATTAGCACAGCACAGGCAGACTATGAAACCCTTGAGTAAAACAAAAATGCTTTGCTGAATATTGATTGGAAGAACTACTTCAAATGTAAACGAAACTGCTAGATTTAAAAAGGTGTTTTTATGGTAGACATTGACGGATGTCAGTTTTGCATAACATAATTCCCGTTTGCATTTGCAAATTTGCATAAGTGATTTGTATCCTTATGAGATAAAGGTTATCTACTGACAGTCACATCTCAATTCAGTCAGGCAGGCAGCGTGGACTGGAAAAGGGTGACAGCATTTTATATATACATATACTGTATTTATACACACACACACACAAATATATATATGTAGAGAGAGAGAGAGAGAGAGAAAGAAATTTGTGGTGACAAGTCCTGTCGCTTTACACTGGGAAAATTTTGGAAAATGTGGGGGAATGATCTAAATATAGCAAAGATTTTCCCGAAGCTAAATTTACACACTCTGAAGCAATGAGGATCATGCAACTATGGAAGAAAGATGTTCATACGAATCGTATATGAGCCAGAAGTGGGTGTGCTTGTGAGGGCACCAGTGTGTACTGTTTATCTGCATGAATCATATAAAACATGTGGAACAGATATACAGGAAACAGGCAGCATAAACAGAGGAAGATCAAGGGAGGAGAAAAGAGGCTGCATGTCAGATGAGGAGGACAGATATAGTGAAGACGTTTGCGGGTACCACAGTCAGTGTCAGTCTGCAGTGTGAATAGGGGAGGGTTACGGGGGAGGGGTTAACATACAGTGTGAACAGGGGAGGGTTACAGGGGGAGGTGATAACATGCAGTGTGAACAGGGGAGGGTTACAGGGGGAGGGGTTAACATACAGTGTGAATAGGGGAGGGTTACAGGGGGAGGTGATAACATGCAGTGTGAATAGGGGAGGGTTACAGGGGGAGGTGATAACATGCAGTGTGAATAGGGGAGGGTTACAGGGGGAGGTGATAACATGCAGTGTGAATAGGGGAGGGTTACAGGGGGAGGTGATAACATGCAGTGTGAATAGGGGAGGGTTACAGGGGGAGGTGCTACCATGCAGTCTAAATAGGGGAAGGTTGAGGGGGAGGTGTTAATATGCAGTGTGAATAGGGGAGGGTCACAGGGGGGAGGTGTTAACACTGATATTGATGTTGTATTAAAATGAAATTTGATGCCAAACCCAGCCATGCAAGTAACAACTAAGCCTAACGTGCCTTTAGACAGAGTGGTACCTGTCCTTAGACTGTGCTGCCTCTCAAGGTCTGCAACATCACTCGAACGTCATTTTCAAGCCCCCCATACATAAACATTCCCAAAGCCCCTTTGTCTACTTAGTATCATTCTGCAGTACTTCAGTGGGATCTCAGTGTACTTCAGTGGGCAGTATGATCACAGTGTACTTCAGTGTGCAGTGTGATCTCAGTGTACTTCAGTGTGCAGTGTGATCTCAGTGTACTTCAGTATGCAGTGTGATCTCAGTGTACTTCAGTGTGCAGTGTGATCTCAGTTGTACATCATTGCCATGTTCTTCTGTAAATGCTAATACCTGAATTTAACAAAGGGTAAAATCCCTTGGATGCTCATTCAAGTAGATGATCTGTTTCTAACTTCAGTTTCAGTCTAGGCTCACCCAGAGTGGTGTATGTGGAAAGCAATGAGGCAGTAATGATTTGGCATTTCGCAGGATAAGCTTTTTGTCAGGACCCAGCAAGGCCACTGTTCAGAGTTAACACTTACAATCAGTCAACTTGTACTAATCAAACCTGGTTGTAGTAATGAAGCTTGCAAGCGTACCTCTCATGTTAGTGTCACCGTGCTCCACATGCCGTATCACATCATTTATACTTAACCCACGGGGAGCCCTCGGGGTCCAGGGCGGGGTGAGTTTATGGGATGCTGGGGCGTTCCTCTCCGCAGTCCTCACGCTGGTCTGCTTCGTCAACCCCGGTGCTGGATGCAGCTCGCTGCCCGGTCGCCTTGGTGACAGTGGCACTGCGTGTGCCCTCTGCGGCGACGCCTCTCTGGCACCAGTGCATCTCTATGCTGCCGGTCCATTTTTAAACATGCACTAAAGGAGCCCTACAGGAAATGGGTCAAAGCTGCTGCTTGGCAACATCTATAACAGATTTCCGGCTGCTCTGGAACCCAAGCTTGGCGTTTATGATTTCAGGCGAGCAACGGTCACGAGATTATCTTCTCTTCTCCAAAAAGTGACTGATATCTCGTAGGACGGCTAGATGAACGCCGTTCTGGTTCCCAAACCTCTCCTCAGGGGCACCGCAGCCATTCCAAGTGTCTGTTAAATTTCCCCACCAGCTCACTTAATAAGTTTAATAACTTGATGAGGTATTGATTAACCAAACATGGTGTGCTAATGGTGGATGCGAGTGGTATGTTGGATGGTACAAACACACTTTAACAGACATAATATCAGTTTTGCACCAACATAAAGATAATTTGAATATCAACATGCTTTGACTGTTTAAGACTTTTACCTAATGCTGTATATACCTGAAAGTCTTTCCAATAGGAAAAGTCTTTCACAGTGGATAGAGGGTTTGGAGTCCTGCCCCTTGGAGGTGGCCTGAGCTTTCAAGCAGGGCTATTTGGGCCATTTAAAAGCGGCAGGGCTGAAAAAGACAGTAGGTGGAGCAAGACAAAATACTGCACTTCTAATGGGACAAGCAGTTTATTCCTATTTCTGATTCTGCCAGGACCGTACCACTTACTGCCTGGACCATACCACTTACTGTCTGGACCATACCACTTACTGCCTGGACTGTACCATTTAATCACAATGGTCTGGCATGGCATATACTGAAAATAATAATTTTTGACCCACATAGAACTGAGTTCGTTTTGCCTTCATAGTGTTTGGAATGGCTTTATTTCCAGGACATTGTTTGCTTTTTAACTTCACCTTGGATTGTTTTTTCCCAGATGTACTTGTAATTCATGCAATTTAGTGTTTGTTCTTGTTATGTTGCGATGCCCTGCTTTTGACATCAGAGGTGAATTGTCACCTTCATCCAGCCGATGTTTTGTTTTTGACTGGAAAGTTTGTGGATGACATGGAGCCAGAACTGCTGGAACCAAACACAATGGGCAGATACTGTCTGTCTGTCTCTCTGTCTGTCTCTCTGTCTGTCTGTCTGTCTCTCTGTCTGTCTCTCTGTCTGTCTGTCCGTCTTATAGCACTGGGGAAAATACCAAGTGTTTGCTGATCTGTTAGCAGCTAGTAACTTTATATATACAGGGACAGGGAGAGTAAAGTTTCACTGTCAATCAGTAAAACAAAAACTAACCTTGGTTTTCTGAGACCATTTTATTTACTTGATTGAACCTCAAATTCTGTGAGGAAGGGAAAACAGCATAAGATGAGAGATGCTGGGAGCAAGGCTGATGGGAAAAGCTGTATACGAATTCTTTAGCCTATAAATACAGTTTTTAAGTCGTTGACTGGTGCGAGTATTTTAACAAACAATTCCTGTTGGTTTTCAATAAAAACAAACAGTTTTATTTCTATAATAAAAACACAAGCATTTTTGTATTTTGCATAATATTCCATATGTACCACAGCTTCTTACAAACTATAACTTAAATCATGCTTACACTAAATGTTTTTATACTACTACAGTTCATCTTTGGCATGCGTCTTTAGTATTTGTAAAAACAATGAAGCAACTTATTAAGCTAATTAGTGCTGGGAGTAACAGCCAGAAGAGTTAGCCTGGGCCTGTGGAAATCATTAGGGTGTAGATCATTCACGCAGAGTCGAGGAATGTGACAAACAGGGCTAGAATCACATGGTTATATCAACACTTTGGGTTTCTTTATTTGTTAGTGTCTTCCAGTTTTGCACGGAAGAGCACTATGAATAGAATGGATCTCCCTGCTTCACTTTCTCTATGTTCTTGGTGGGGATGGATATAAATAATTCAGGCCCAGTGGGTGTAATTGAGCAGGCCGCTGTGAATGGCAGCAGGTTCCTCTCAGCAAACGCTGGGAGTCATGACTGTTGCCGGTATGTTGCTAAGGCACTCAGTCCGCTGGGTCCTGCATTTGTGAGGGGGCGGAGCTAGATGAGGGGGCGGAGCTAGGTGAGGAGGTGGGGTCAGCTTAGGGGCGGGGTCAGGTGAGGGGGCTGATGCAGAGGAATGGAGGTGGATTCATGCCACATCTGCGTTCTGTGTGGGCTTGGAGGTGAAGGCCTACACTCACGGTAACACGCTCCTTAGTACGTGACCCACCTCATACACCCCCACCTCATACACCCCCAGCTCGTACCCCTGCTGCAGACTTACTGACAGCCTCACGAAAGTGGCTGCATCACCTTCACAAGAAGGAGCCCCCAGCACCCTTCTCAAGGTGCAGAAAGTAAAACAATGGCTTCACACATGAGAGTAAACCGACAAAACTGGAAATAAAAACACAAGACGGGAACATTTATCTCATGGCATAAACACACGGGTCCTTCAATGAACAAATCTTACACAGACGAATGCAGTTCCGGAGCTCAGCACCGGGACCCCAGGCTCAGAGCAGTCGAATTAATCTGAAAATTAATCTGAATTAAATTTTGGAATAAATACAAATTGAACTGAAGAAATGTATGTTTACAAAATCAGTGTGTTTTTGGTCACTAATATAGATGAAATTCTGACCTTCTGAACCATTAAAATCATCGAGCAGGGTAAGTCTGTCTTACAGTTTGATGTAACTAACAGGCGTCCATAAAAAATATTGCATTGTTATGTGTTTAAGTAATTAAGCACATTATGGCTGCCATAGACTGATTTGTGTGTGTCTGTGTGTGTGTGTGTGTGTGTGTGTGTGTGCGCGTAGGTCTCTGTGCTTTACATGAGCTCCACCACCTCAGAGTCAGAAATGAAGCACTGCACAAATGTGCATGTAAGGTCAGCCATGCAAACGTTAGGCTCGCTTGTGCTTTTAAATGGGGCCTCATTACTGATTCTAATTCTGGCTTGACTGGACCGTGACACAAGGAACAAGTAGAGAACGGTACAGCTACCATAAAATGCCATACCACGGGGTCAGATACCCTCGGCGGCTCCATGGCGTCTTCCCGCTCCTCTGCTAAGCTCGCACTTCATCTAGATGGCAGGTGATTTAGCTCCTTGTGACTGGGTAACATTTCTGATAATCAGCTCCATCTGGTGATTCACTAAAGGGAAGAGATCCTCAGCTGTTAGGCGGGCGGCACACGAGCCCGCAGTCCAGGGGAGTCACGTGTGAAGTGAGCAGTGTCTGTCGAGAGAAGAAGAGACTGCAGAGCTCAGCATAATAAAGAGAGCAGCTCCGCTGTAGT
Source organism: Paramormyrops kingsleyae (assembly GCF_048594095.1). Lineage (NCBI taxonomy): Eukaryota > Metazoa > Chordata > Actinopteri > Osteoglossiformes > Mormyridae > Paramormyrops > Paramormyrops kingsleyae. The sequence goes on from NC_132820.1 coordinate 15,982,910, forward strand.
GAATCTGGCAGCTCTCAACAGGCAGACACCTTCCGGATCCATGTCCTGTGTTTTTTAGCAAGACTGAGGTTTGCCAAAAGATTGCAGTTGAAATGCTAGTGAATGTCATATGTTTTAGTTTAATAGTTTTTCTGTTACATGTATTCCATTTTTGCTGCCATTTTCCTTTATATGCCACCCTATGAATGTCCACTGTGGCAAATTAATGTATATTGGTGCCCGCTCAACTAAACTGAGCTTAATTCCCTTATTATTGATAAATACTGAATTGAATTGAGGATTAAATACTATCTATCTATCTATCTATCTATCTATCTATCTATCTATCTGTCTGTTTGTCTGTCTGTCCATCTGTCCATCCGTCTGTCTATTTATCTGTTTGTTTGTTATTTGTTTGTTTATGTGATTCTTAACAAGATACCTTGGGCCTATATGAAGCATACTGGGTTTTTCCCAGCATGTGATTCCACAGTTGGATTTTATTATTATTTGTTTTAAAATTAAATGGTGATAAAGTAAGTAGCTTTGTGGATCATATTGTTCCCCGTTGGTGCTGAATTGGTTGGAGGAGCACAGAAGAGTGACTTCTGCTTGCTTGACTCCATATTTGACCCCTAACTTTGTTTTAGACCCTGATGTTCAGGTCGGTGGGATGCCTCAGACTGACCCAGCTCTAAAAATTCCTTCCCTGGGGTGTGTCAAAGGCTCTGTTGTATGATTTGGGCAACTGCAGCCATTGCCTCAGGAGTCTGTGTGTAACGGACCCAGGGGCATCGCAGGGGCATGGATACCATGGCAGATTCAGGGGGCCCAGCATTTGATAGGGACCCATGAATACGGAATTGGATGGTGGGGGGGGGGGTGACATTTTGTCAGGGGGCCCTGAAATATCTAGGTACAACCCAGAACACACTAAAAAGAAAATCATTTATTGGAGCAGAGAGGGAGCGTGATGTGTTTTTTTTTTGAGCTGAGATGATTTTTGAGCTGAGGGACGATGAGTATTGCATGAGCTCCTTGTGCCCAGTGTTGAATTAAACAGGCAGCCCTGCCAAGATAGAGGGGGCGGCGCCAAGCTTGGCACCCTCTGTCAGCTGAGCTGGTGGCACGTCAGACTCGTGCACATGGAGGAGCCGAAACCAGTTCACCGAGCTGTTGGCTTCTTCATCTCCTTGACAGGAAGTGTGTTTTTAAACAAAGAGGCGCAGGACAGTAATCCCCTTGTGACAGAGCAAGCGCTGTAAACGCTGCGGAGCTGACTTCCTAGCTTTTGCAGAGTATTCTTCGGCATAAGTCATCAACTGAACACAAATCAATCTTTCTGCCTCCCCTGTCTGCACCATGACTGAGCTCTGAAGTCTGTGTAGGTAAAAATTGAGTGCTTTATATAAGTTCCTTGCTGTCTCATCATTTAGGGGAGATAGTTAAGCATTAAATGTAATGTAAATGCATTAATCTTTCATACCTGTCATAGTTAGTGATCCTAGAAAGTTTGTCAATCCTTTAGAATTTCCTCTCTTTCTGCATTTGACCTAAAATGTGATCAGATCTCCATATAAGCTCTAAAACTAGAGAATTCAATTAAACAAATGAATCGAACAAATGTGAAATATTATATGTTTATGTGAAGCTGAAGCATTAGCACTTCATTTAAAATCATGTGTTTTAATCATTGGGATGGAAATCAAGTGTAAATGTAGGAGGCTCTGCCCTGTTTACAGAGTACAAACCATGGTCTGATATTCACCAAACATATTCAATGTTAAATATACTTGTTGGACAAAGTACAGTATGTACCCCCTCCTGCAGTAATAACTTCAACCAGATATTCCAGGGACCTGTTTATCAGTCCTGCACACCAGCTTGGAGGAATTTTAGCTCATTTCTACTTATAAAATTGCTTGAACTCTAGGATGATGACTGTTGCCTTTGGATGTGCCCACAACATTTGTGTAGCATTAAGTTCAGGACTTTGACTCAGCTGTTCCAGAATGTGAGGGTTCTTCTGCTTTCACCATTCTTTGGTGCACAGAACTGTGGGTTTAGGGTTGCTGTCTTGCTGCATGGCTCATGGATGGTCACCCTGACATTTTCTTATGGAGTACGCCGGTACCATTGAGAACTCACTGTTCCATCCATGACGGCAAGGCATCCTGTACTGGAATGCAGTGTTTGCTTCTCACCAAACATAGTGCTTCTCATTTAAGCCATAAAATTCTATTTTGGACTCATTAGTCCACAGAACGTTTTTCTAATATCCATCTAGCATGTCCATGTGGTTTTTAGCAATTTTCAGATGGACAGCAGTGTTCTTATTGGACAGTAGTGACCTACTCCTTGCTTACTCCATGCCAGGTATACCTGTGTTATTCAGTGTTTTCACCATAGTGTATTCATAAACACTGACATGAGAGGCCTTTAGATCCTTAGACCTTACCTTGGGGTTCTCTGTGACCTCCTGAAATATCACACGCCTCCCTCTGGCGTGATTTTTGTTGGTCGACCATGCCTGAGGAGAATTTCCCCTATTTGTTCACCTTTTGCCTGACAGTGGATCAGTGGAGCCCAAATTCTTTAGAAATGGTTCTGTAAGTTTTCCCAGCCTGATGTCAGGAATCAGGACCTCAGGGATCTCCTTTGATGGCAAACTGCCACAAATGTGTGTGGTGAAGATCAGACTGATAGTGCAGGCCCACGTTTCTTTAAATAAGGGGGGGGGGGGGGGGGGGGGGGGGAGGGCTCCCACACTCACACCTGTTTGTCATTCCATGACAATTGAAACTCAAGACTATTCATTTCCCCTTCAGATGAATTAATAATCCCAGGGGTTCATACACCTTTTCCAATAAATACATTTAATTTTACTCAATAAATTAATCCTGGATGTATCCTTATTACGGTTAGTATCATCAGTTACTACTTTGTTTTAACAGTACATGACTGGTACTTTAAAATTACTATGTGTGTGATTAATTTCTTTTACTTACTTAATTTAGGCTTATTACTCTTCTTATTTATTTATTTGTTTATTACTTTGGGATAGGAACCGTATTTTCTTTATGTGAGTGCAATGCAATTTCGTTGTATATTTGTACAATGACAATTAAAGGAGTCTAATCTAAATTTAAAAAGTATGATGAGTTCATGTTATTTATTTAATGAGATATTTCTAATCCAGTTGTAAGACCGACAAGAAGATCAGACCACATTTTAAGAAACAGAGAAAATGTTAAAGAGTCTGACAACTTCCTAGCACGACTGGATGTTGTTAGTAGCTCAGGGTGAATTGTTACAGTAGATAGGGAACAGAGGCCATTCATCACTTTGTGTGCTTTTTTAAAGTTTGGGTTTCTGTTCTTGTTGGGGGGGGGGAGGTTGACAGGGGCAGATTTACTTCTGTAGGGGCCCCAGGCTGACATGGCTGGGATGCCACTAAAGCTGTTTTTGGAGCCAAAGGAGAAAAGACAGAAAATTAAAAAATGGTGCAACATCAATAATCCACTAATTACTGTGCAGGGTTCTCCTGGTAGGGTTCTCAGGGTGAGATTTGCCAGTGGGGGGTGGGGGGGTTCACTCAAGCAGATTGATCGACCAGATTTAATAAGTGCAATCATTCATAAGGAACCCTCAGCTGTAGCCTAGGATAGCCTATACAGGGATCTGCCACTTGGGGGGTGGAGGCCTGACACAGGGAAGGAGAACAGAGAAATATTGGAGCGACAGGGAGAGACATTATTGGGGGACAGGGAGAGACATTATTGGGGGACAGGGACAGACATTACTGGGGGGACAGGGACAGACATTACTGGGGGGGACAGGGGCAGACATTACTGGGGGGGACAGGGACAGACACTATTGAGGGGACAGGGACAGACTTTACTGGGGGGACAGGGAGAGACATTATTGGGGGACAGAGACAGATATTGGGGGGGCAGGGACAGACTTTACTGGGGGGACAGGGACAGACATTACTGGGGGACAGGGACAGACATTACTGGGGGGACAGGGACAGATATTGGGGGACAGGGAGAGACATTATTGAGGGGACAGGGACAGACATTACTGGGGGACAGGGACAGACATTACTGGGGGGACAGGGACAGATATTATTGGGGGACAGGGAGAGACATTATTGAGGGGACAGGGACAGACATTACTGGGGGACAGGGACAGACATTACTGGGGGGACAGGGACAGATATTATTGGGGGACAGGGAGAGACATTATTGGGGGACAGGGAGAGACATTACTGGGGGGACAGGGACAGACATTACTGGGGGACAGGGACAGACATTACTGGGGGGACAGGGACAGATCTTATTGGGGGGACAGGGACAGACATTACTGGGGGGACAGGGACAGATATTATTGGGGGACAGGGACAGACATTACTGGGGGGACAGGGAGAGACATTATTGAGGGGACAGGGACAGATATTATTGAGGGGACAGGGACAGATATTATTGGGGGGACAGGGACAGATATTATTGAGGGGACAGGGACAGATATTATTGAGGGACAGGGACAGATATTATTGAGGGGACAGGGACAGATATTATTGGGGGGACAGGGACAGACATTACTGGGGGACAGGGACAGACATTACTAGGGCGACAGGGACAGACATTATTGAGGGGACAGGGACAGACATTACTGGGGGACAGGGACAGACATTACTGGGGGGACAGGGACAGACATTATTGGGGGACAGGGAGAGACATTACTGGGGGGACAGGGAGAGACATTACTGGGGGGACACGGACAGACATTACTGGGGGGACAGGGACAGATATTATTGGGGGGACAGGGACAGACATTACTGGGGGGACAGGGACAGACATTACTGGGGGGACAGGGACAGATATTATTGGGGGACAGGGAGAGACATTATTGGGGGACAGGGACAGACATTACTGGGGGGGACAGGGACAGATATTATTGGGGGACAGGGAGAGACATTATTGGGGGACAGGGAGAGACATTACTGGGGGGACAGGGACAGACATTACTGGGGGACAGGGACAGACATTACTGGGGGGACAGGGACAGATATTATTGGGGGACAGGGAGAGACATTATTGAGGGGACAGGGACAGACATTACTGGGGGACAGGGACAGACATTACTGGGGGGACAGGGACAGATATTATTGGGGGACAGGGAGAGACATTATTGGGGGACAGGGAGAGACATTACTGGGGGGACAGGGACAGACATTACTGGGGGACAGGGACAGACATTACTGGGGGGACAGGGACAGACATTACTGGGGGGACAGGGACAGATATTATTGGGGGACAGGGACAGACATTACTGGGGGGACAGGGAGAGACATTATTGAGGGGACAGGGACAGATATTATTGAGGGGACAGGGACAGATATTATTGAGGGGACAGGGACAGATATTATTGAGGGACAGGGACAGATATTATTGGGGGGACAGGGACAGACATTACTGGGGGACAGGGACAGACATTACTAGGGCGACAGGGACAGACATTATTGAGGGGACAGGGACAGACATTACTGGGGGACAGGGACAGACATTACTGGGGGGACAGGGACAGACATTACTGGGGGGACAGGGAGAGACATTACTGGGGGGACAGGGACAGACATTACTGGGGGGACAGGGACAGATATTATTGGGGGACAGGGAGAGACATTATTGGGGGACAGGGAGAGACATTATTGGGGGACAGGGACAGATATTATTGGGGGACAGGGAGAGACATTATTGAGGGGACAGGGACAGACATTACTGGGGGGACAGGGGCAGACATTACTGGGGGACAGGGACAGACATTATTGGGGGGACAGGGGCAGACATTACTGGGGGACAGGGACAGACATTACTGGGGGGACAGGGACAGACATTATTTGGGGGGACAGGGAGAGACATTATTCGGGGGGAAGGGAGGAAATCTGTCCTCTCACATTATCCTGTGTATATATAATAATTTTAGTATTGACTGTTATATTTGCTTATGTGTTTGAGCATGAAATTGTCAGCTACATGTTTTATCAGGTTGGATGAGTTGCCTGACAAGTTTATTCATCTTTTTAAAAGCAAAATTCTGGAAAATATTGGATGGAGCAAATGTCACTGTTTTGAGTATTGGGTGGGTTGTGTCCCACCCCCCATGAGTAGTGCCTTTGACAGTGGCTTGCGACAGTGAGTTTCAAACACAAGTATAAAAAGGTATAACTACTGTATAACCCTAATTTCAAACCACTTCTTATTTCACTGTTTCTGACCCCTAGGCAATTTACAGCTGCTTTGGAGGCACACTGTCAACAAAGGAAACTGTCGTCCTAGTAACAGTTTGTACCTGGTTAGTTCAAGTTTTGTGTGAATGGGTCCTGTGTGCTGTCAGGTTAGTGTTAAAGCCTGTATCTTTACATAATGGCAAAACTAAAACCTGTTGTTTTCCAGTGTGCAGTTCTGTTGATAGTAGGTTATGTCATTTAGTGTTCAGATTGCTAAGGAATGTCTTATAAAGGGATTTTTTCTTCAAACTTCGCAGATGCTTGAATTAATCGGTTCTTTGTAGTAGAATGTACAATTCTAAATAGTTACTGTTCTTTACCGAATGTCTGCACTGCCCTTCTCCAGAAAGGGCAGACCCTCTAATTGTGAAAGTGTCACTGCAATTGATTACGCGGCTCCCCTATAGCATGGCTTGTTAGGTTCATAAGTATAATTGAACGTAGGGCAACTCCTTGTGGAACTTCAAAGATGTCCTTTAATTATGCACCCAAAATAAAGAACGAAAATCAAGCCAAGGCATAATTACATGACTCACACAATGCTGTGACCGGAGCTGCTTTCCCCAAGTCTTTGGGCCATACTTATTAAAGCTGTGTCAGAGCTAATTACGTTGTTTATCTATAGAAGTGTGTAATCTCCGCCCGGCTCGTTTGGCTAATGGTTTGTTGTGCCGTTTTGGAGCCCCGAGATGAAACCGGGAGGCTAATGGAGTTCTCTGAGGTCGCTTTTCAGGTAATCGGCAGGTTGAAGCCTCCATTAGGCTGGTCTACTCTGGGTTGGCAATGCCGTGAGTTTCCAGTAAGCACTCATTCCTTAAATGACGATAAAGGTTCCCCTGAGGAAATGAAGCTTTTGTTCAAGTGTGTGTGGCTCTTAATTCACTTTTAGAAAACTTCACTGGCCAAGGAAAATCACATAGATGAAATGATTTATTTATTGCCTCAGTAAACACTCTTACAGAGACTGACTTCACTGCATAGAAATCGTAAAATATGAAGGTGGTTTAGGCTTATATTCTACAGTATGTTTTAGGGTCTTCTTGGACCAGCCACCAATTGGGCACTACTACACATGCATTATTTTCTGGAAACTATAGATATTTTATCATTACAGTGGTACCTCGGTTCTCGAACTTAATCTGTTCCGGACTCCAGATCGAATCCTAAAAAGTTCAAGTTCATTTTTTCCCATAAGAAATAATGGAAAACCAATTAATTGGTTCCCGGCCCCGCCAAATTTACACCTAAATTTACACCCCGCCATATTTACACCTAAATATGTATTTTTTTAAGCATTTAAACACAAAATTAACAGGATAAAACAAGAAGCCCTTTTTTCTCTTAATGGCTTCCAAAACGATAAAGATCTTATCCCAACATTACCCCTGTCCTGCCCCGATCGTCCGCTCCTTCCGTGTGCCGCGCCCCCTCGTTAACCTCGTGTGGGATCCCCATGTGATCAGCTGTTTCTGGTTGTTGTCATTAGTCCTCGGTATTAAGTCCGCCTTTCAATTTGTTTCCCCAGTCCTGTCATTTTGTGCGTTCGACTTGCTTACAGCGCTGGCTTAAAGCAACGCATTCTGATCCTGACGCAATGCATTATGGTTAGATGCATTGCGACCTCTCACCCGGCTGCACAAACTGGAACCTCCTCCGTGACGACACACCTTTGCCCTTATCGGCTGAAGAGTTTAGTTACACGCATGAGGTTTGTATCCCAGGCAGTTCCGATGCGTAATCTGCTATTTCTCCCGAATATCACGTAAAGTAGTGAGAACTGGTTTTCAGGTAATTTACCTGGTAAAATAAAGTTTAAATAAATTACATAAATGCTCTAATAGTACACGTAAGTTAGTGGTTTATTTATTGTTAGTTACTGTAATGTTGCGCTGCTTTATTTGGTTAATCGTCCAGTCTGTGACGAAGGCATTCAAGTAAGAATTGCATTGTAGTATGACTAATTTCCTGGCGCATACAATTTATATTAGGTCACGGTTCGACTTCTGATATTCAGATCGAGTTCTAGGTCAAACTGGTTTGGTCGACTTTCAAGAAATTCGAGTTCTAGTGAGTTCGAGATCCGAGGTACCACTGTATATGAAAATACACAGGTGTCTTAATATTCACAATTTAGCAAAGGTGATTACAGACAGTCCCCGTTTTAAGAACGACCGACTTGCAGGCATCTTGTACTTATGAATATTGTAAATTGTATTGGTTTTATAACAAAAATTATAAATTTTATCATTTGTTTACAAAAATATATATTACACTAGAAACATGACCAGTAGTTTAAAGCAAAACATTCATTTCAAGAAATAAACTGAAACCCAAATTATAGTTCTAGAAGAGTTTCTCAAAAGTTGGAAAGTTGATTGACAAGCAGCATCATTGGGTGCTTTTTAATTAGCAGCACCTTTGCAATAACATAAAATGGCAAACATTTCTGTTTAGTATTTCAATGGGAGCCAATAGCTACCATTGCAATTGATAGCAAAATGGCAATAACAGAATGGAATGAGTCAGTCAGAAACTTTATGCTTAATTAAAAGAAAATGTCTCTGTGGAAGATCTGTGCAGATATGTTAAACTTTGCTTGTCAGTGGACTTTTGTTATGAAATCAATAAATTTGCAACATTTTTACAGAATTAAGCAAGCGTCCAAAGATTTGCAGTGAGCGGCGTATGCAAGTTCTGCCTGGCTTTAGTCTACATCTTTATGCTCCTGTAAATAAATTCAGGACTATTTCTTAGTCCCACCGTAAACAAATGCCGTACTGCAAGCAAAACCGCGGCACAAGGTCAGGGTGTTTATGTGTAATTGTGGATGCATAACTGCTCTACTGCAGCCATTTTCCTCACGGAGCCCCAGAGTCCACATTTTTGCTCCCTCCCAGCTCCCAACAATGAGACAGAGCTGAGACAGAGCAAAAACGTGGACCGTCTGGGGGTACCTGTGGACTGGGTTGATAAACACTGCTCTACTGCTCACTTTGGTCTCACAATTCTGCTTTCTGCTAGATTACACAAGATTACACAAGCACATTCTTTGAAAATTCACCTTGTCACCTTGGCGATGCACACCTAGTTCTTCACTGGCACCTCTCTTTACACAAATCAATTCTATAATTTCCTAGAGTGCCTCACTTGTCTTCAAGCATCAGTATTTGTTATCGCCAAAGCTGTATGTAGTGGTGTGCAGGGGCTTCTTGTCTTGCAGCTGCAGACAGACACAGCATCTCAGCAACAGCACATGCCTATAGCTTAGCATCTGTACAGGCTACATGCTACACATGCTGCAGGCCCGTCTGACCATCAACACCGCAGAGCCATTCGTAAATTGTCTTGCCGTGATAGTGGATGTCAATGTATAATTTACCAATACAGCAGAAAACTGTAGTTTTTATTAAATTGTACTTGTAGCTGAGAGTGTTTGTTCTTGTCCGTAGTCACGCTGAAGCTTTCATCATTCGTGGCTCTCTTGCTTTTGGTCGATCTCATCGGAGCTGCCTGCTTTTGTTTCACTGCCAGAGAAGTTTATACATGATACCTCCTTCGGACAGATGAAGAGAGAAAAGTGCAACACACTGATGTGTGTGTGTGTTGGTGAGGTTTGTTTGTGTTCCTTTTTTGGAATTGTTTTGGAATTTGCATTAAGAACAGAAAAAAATATTTAATGCATTTCAAGCTTAATTGTTTTATTGCTGTTATTAGCAGCTAATATCTAAAATAACCTAGATATTCTGTAAGCCTCAAAACAGAGAATATGGACTTCATATGGATTATGCCTGACATTGCCACAGTATGTAAGATATGCAGCGATCCTGCAGATGTCGTGGCGCTTTCAGGGTAGTCATGGGCCTGATATATGTTGTAGCAGATGGACATAGCACTCCGTCATAATGATCCTTTGTTTGAAGACATAAGCTTGACATACCAGTGAATGGGAATGGGAAGCCTTCTGTGAAGGTCAGATGGGTCGGCACTGGGAAGCATTACTGGTGCCTCTACAAGCATGAGGTCCGTCCAGATCCCCTTTGCTCATCAAAGCCAATATAAATCTATCTGGATTAGTAAACAGATCAATAAATCGAAATGAGATTTTTATACCCCCCCCCCCCCCACACACACACACACACACACACACACACACACACCCGCACGCACATGTAGGGTAAACATATCCTTATGGGGACCGCTCATTCACACACGCACGCACGCACACACACTCACAAAACAGTATTCCAGATTTGGGTTTATAATCATTTTAGGTCTTGCTTTGCCATCACATTTTCTTTTAACACTACTAGTACCTAGAATTTTCTCCGCAGTTCCTCCAATTAAGTCAGAATTAAGTTTCCCAGTCATAACAGTGTGATGTATTCAGTGCGTGATGCTTGTGTATTTTACATTTTAATTATTTTAATTGGTTAGCATCATATAATGTGTACAGGCATATAATATGTTCACACTATTTTTAATATTTGTGAAGGTTGCAATTTTGAGATAGATCTGCCCCTAGCTCAACCCCCACAGTTTGAATGCCTCTGGTGTAGCATAATGAATTTAGACTTCATATTTTGTGCCTGGTTGGTTCTTTGGAAGTGCATAATCTCAATTTCACAAAGACCATCCTTTTTGACCGGTTTACCGTCGCAGTTGGCAGAACTGTGCGCCTGTCATTCACAGAGATACTCTGACATTTGCCGTACCCTCAATGCTCAGAACCTTGGAATGGATGGAAACTCAATAGCAGGATGAAGCAGCTGTTACGGTGTTACTTTACTTAACTGTTAAGGTGTTACTTAAGGGGCATGGACCTCTCAGATTTTACACCATGCTGTGACTCGTCCACCCAAAATATACCACTGGCCTTTAATCTGTCACGAGTAAACAGAGATGCAAGAAAATTGCCATCCTTCTGTTCTAGACAAGTTAGCATCAGCTGTGCTTTCATTAAGCATTAGCTGCTACATTTAGAACATTACGGTATTATCATGAGGATTTGTATTTATAATTATAATCCACTGTGATTGGAGTCATTTTTGGATTACATTATTTTTATCTTTAATTACATCAAATTTGTGGGGTGAGGTCTGAAGCGAGGATGGAACAGAAGCACGGAACAGTAGGTTAAACGATAAAACCATACAGTGATACAATCACCCGTAAAATGTGCTCATTGTGTCATTTCATAGGCTTTTCAAAGACAGACACACGTCTTCAAACCCTCAGACTAACCTGACACATACAGAAGATAAAGAACCATCAGCATGGCATGAAATCTGCATACAGCACATTCCCTTCCTTTACCAGTTCACCCCATTGCCATCATTTAACTGCTAACAAGGTTAGCTAAAGGAGATGAACTGGGTTTCAGTACCTGAGGTCACCCAAACCAGTCCTGTATCCACACTACCTTCTGGGAAAATTCCAAAGAAACAATGACAACCTTAACCCCTACCCAGCCATAACCTTAACCACAAGTAACCAGACAAAACATTTGTAGTCTTTCGATTGCATTCGGTGATTTTTATGAAATTGAGTTTCCTATTGTGTGGACTGAAAAAAATATCCCTTCAAGGTCAAAATAACAGGCTCATCACATTGTGGGGACATTTGGTCCATTAATATATCTTCTGTACCCGCTTGTCCTGTGCAGGGTTGTAGGGGTTGTAGGGGTCTGGGTACCCCACCACAGGACACACTCATCTAAGGACAATTTGATAACTCCAATTAACTGCAGCATGTTTTTGGACTGTGGGGGGAAACTGGAATACCTGGATGAAAAACCCCACAATGACATGGGGAGAACATACAAACACCGCATACCCGGAACCCGGAACCCATGTGGAGAGTTGGACCCAGGTCTCAGACGTGTGAGGCAACATACTAACCACTGCACCAGCTATGCCACCCCTGACCTTTGAGCCCCACACCGTAAAATATACGTATATTACATATGTCATATTTTTATTTCTTGCTGAAATGCCTTCAAAACATGTCCACCTCCACAAGTAAAACCCAGCGGAATCTCTGCAGAAGGATTCACTCGCAATTCTCCCAGTGCATAATAAGGCCGACGTAATTATATCGGTGAATTTTAACAGAAATGTTAAGTAGAAACAGTGTGTGGAATGAGGGTTATGTCTTGAAATTTACAAATATTGCCCTGCATCATATCCTTCTTAAGTGAGTGTTTTAAAAGAAATTAGTGATAAAATCTGACTGATATTAACAATTTAAGAGACATGTTACTAGACCATTTATAAAGAATGCCTTAGTCTCGGATTTTCTCTGTGACTTTCTAAGACTTTAAGGTTCTATGCTTCATGCTAGTCACTTGGCAGAACCGTTACAGTGTCAGCCCAGGACTATTTCTTCATGTTACTTGTGTTTATGGTTGCATATAGAATTGATGTAACGGATGTTTAAAATGGTCCAGTCTGGCACATACAAGGTCTGTGCCCATCAGTGCTTCATTATAAAGAAATCACTGACACAGTGAAAAAAAATCAATTTTAAAAATAGGGTCATGTGAGGTATTTGACATGTCACTGATCCTACCGAGAGATTATAACTGTATTAGGAGTCGTTTATTTTTGCATCCTGTAATGTTATGTTACTTTCAGTTAATGGTGACAGTTTTACTAATGTAACTTAATAATGACACCAAATCGCCGATGTTTACTGATCCCCGTAGGTTGCGAAGGCATGAGACCTTTAGATTGCTTCGGAACCAATCTCTGGTTGCTACATTCGCTTAAGGCTAATTTGGGGTGGTCATGCTTTATGTACATTAGTTATTTTTTGACTTTCAAGCTTCTGGCATTGATTTTAAGAAGTTTTGAGCAAAGAAAAATTAAAAAAATGCACCATGCCTATAGTTTAGGAGTAATGTCTCTACAATAGTTGTCACTTCATTCACATTTTGATTAATAATCCTCTTTTTTTTCTGATATTGCTGACATAGAGCTGTATACTTTTCCAGTCTTTACCAATTTAAACCCAGATCTAGGTCTTAAATTGAATCATCATATGCTTATAAACAGGGTGTGAAAATTCATTATCTGGTGAATCAGTATTTACCTTTGGCAGTAATATTTAATAACTGAAGTTGGTAGATCTCTGGATGTCTTGTAGGAACGCGTCTTGCGCTGGAATGACATCATCATGCTCGTCATAGCCCCCCGACCCCCCCCCCTGCCCCCCGCACACCCCACCCTGCCCTTGGTAGCTGTTGCCATGGCGATCACTCTGGGGTTCCAGGCTGCGAGCGCCGCCGTGACTGTGTGTGCCGGCTTGTTCTGAGCACGGCACAGGAGGGAGGTCTGCCTAAGCAGAGCGGCATCTCCCACGAGTGGGAGCAAAGTCATCGCTGCGCGACGTGGCCCCTGCCGATCGTACGAGGACCATTCGGAGGTCAGCGGGTACACGCGTGCCTTCAGTCATCATGTTTCCGTGGGGATCGGGCCTGGAGCACCTGCTGTCCGCTGTCCAAGCGAGCTGCTGTCTTAGCCAGGATGAATATGGCAGGGCACTGGCCACATGTACTCATGTACACCTTTCTCCCTGACTTACTGTCACTGGCCACATGTACTCATGTACACCTTTCTCTCTGACTTACTGTCACCAGACAAATGTACTCATGTACACCTTTCTCTCTGACTTACTGTCACCGGCCACATGTACTCATGTACACCTTTCTCTCTGACTTACTGTCACCAGACAAATGTACTCATGTACACCTTTCTCCCTGACTTACTCTCACAGGCCACATGTACTCATGTACACCTTTCTCTCTGACTTACTGTCACCAGACAAATGTACTCATGTACACCTTTCTCCCTGACTTACTGTCACAGGCCACATGTACTCATGTACACCTTTCTCCCTGACTTACTGTCACCAGACAAATGTACTCATGTACACCTTTCTCCCTGACTTACTCTCACAGGCCACATGTACTCATGTACACCTTTCTCTCTGACTTACTGTCACCGGCCACATGTACTCATGTACACCTTTCTCTCTGACTTACTGTCACCGGCCACATGTACTCATGTACACCTTTCTCCCTGACTTACTCTCACAGGCCACATGTACTCATGTACACCTTTCTCTCTGACTTACTGTCACCAGACAAATGTACTCATGTACACCTTTCTCTCTGACTTACTGTCACCGGCCACATGTACTCATGTACACCTTTCTCTCTGACTTACTGTCACCGGCCACATGTACTCATGTACACCTTTCTCTCTGACTTACTGTCACCGGCCACATGTACTCATGTACACCTTTCTCTCTGACTTACTGTCACCGGCCACATGTACTCACGTACACCTTTCTCTCTGACTTACTGTCACCGGCCACATGTACTCACGTACACCTTTCTCTCTGACTTACTGTCACCGGCCACATGTACTCATGTACACCTTTCTCTCTGACTTACTGTCACCGGCCACATGTACTCATGTACACCTTTCTCTCTGACTTACTGTCACCGGCCACATGTACTCACGTACACCTTTCTCTCTGACTTACTGTCACCGGCCACATGTACTCATGTACACCTTTCTCTGTGACTTACTGTCACCGGCCACATGTACTCACGTACACCTTTCTCTCTGACTTACTGTCACCGGCCACATGTACTCACGTACACCTTTCTCTCTGACTTACTGTCACCGGCCACATGTACTCATGTACACCTTTCTCTCTGACTTACTGTCACCGGCCACATGTACTCACGTACACCTTTCTCTCTGACTTACTGTCACCGGCCACATGTACTCACGTACACCTTTCTCTCTGACTTACTGTCACCAGACAAATGTACTCATGTACACCTTTCTCCCTGACTTACTGTCACAGGCCACATGTACTCATGTACACCTTTCTCTCTGACTTACTGTCACCGGCCACATGTACTCACGTACACCTTTCTCTCTGACTTACTGTCACCGGCCACATGTACTCATGTACACCTTTCTCTCTGACTTACTGTCACCGGCCACATGTACTCATGTACACCTTTCTCTCTGACTTACTGTCACCGGCCACATGTACTCACGTACACCTTTCTCCCTGACTTACTGTCACAGGCCACATGTACTCATGTACACCTTTCTCCCTGACTTACTGTCACCAGACAAATGTACTCATGTACACCTTTCTCCCTGACTTACTGTCACCGGCCACATGTACTCATGTACACCTTTCTCTCTGACTTACTGTCACCGGCCACATGTACTCACGTACACCTTTCTCTCTGACTTACTGTCACCGGCCACATGTACTCATGTACACCTTTCTCTGTGACTTACTGTCACCGGCCACATGTACTCATGTACACCTTTCTCTCTGACTTACTGTCACCGGCCACATGTACTCACGTACACCTTTCTCTCTGACTTACTGTCACCGGCCACATGTACTCATGTACACCTTTCTCTCTGACTTACTGTCACCGGCCACATGTACTCACGTACACCTTTCTCTCTGACTTACTGTCACCGGCCACATGTACTCACGTACACCTTTCTCTCTGACTTACTGTCACCAGACAAATGTACTCATGTACACCTTTCTCCGTGACTTACTGTCACCAGACAAATGTACTCATGTACACCTTTCTCTCTGACTTACTGTCACCGGCCACATGTACTCATGTACACCTTTCTCTCTGACTTACTGTCACCAGACAAATGTACTCATGTACACCTTTCTCTCTGACTTACTGTCACCAGACAAATGTACTCATGTACACCTTTCTCTCTGACTTACTGTCACCAGACAAATGTACTCATGTACACCTTTCTCTCTGACTTACTGTCACCGGCCACATGTACTCATGTACACCTTTCTCTCTGACTTACTGTCACCGGCCACATGTACTCATGTACACCTTTCTCTCTGACTTACTGTCACCGGCCACATGTACTCACGTACACCTTTCTCTCTGACTTACTGTCACCGGCCACATGTACTCATGTACACCTTTCTCTCTGACTTACTGTCACCGGCCACATGTACTCATGTACACCTTTCTCTCTGACTTACTGTCACCGGCCACATGTACTCACGTACACCTTTCTCTCTGACTTACTGTCACCGGCCACATGTACTCATGTACACCTTTCTCTGTGACTTACTGTCACCGGCCACATGTACTCATGTACACCTTTCTCTCTGACTTACTGTCACCGGCCACATGTACTCACGTACACCTTTCTCTCTGACTTACTGTCACCGGCCACATGTACTCATGTACACCTTTCTCTCTGACTTACTGTCACCGGCCACATGTACTCACGTACACCTTTCTCTCTGACTTACTGTCACCGGCCACATGTACTCACGTACACCTTTCTCTCTGACTTACTGTCACCAGACAAATGTACTCATGTACACCTTTCTCCGTGACTTACTGTCACCAGACAAATGTACTCATGTACACCTTTCTCTCTGACTTACTGTCACCGGCCACATGTACTCATGTACACCTTTCTCTCTGACTTACTGTCACCAGACAAATGTACTCATGTACACCTTTCTCTCTGACTTACTGTCACCAGACAAATGTACTCATGTACACCTTTCTCTCTGACTTACTGTCACCAGACAAATGTACTCATGTACACCTTTCTCTCTGACTTACTCTCACAGGCCACATGTACTCATGTACACCTTTCTCTCTGACTTACTGTCACCAGACAAATGTACTCATGTACACCTTTCTCTCTGACTTACTGTCACCAGACAAATGTACTCATGTACACCTTTCTCCGTGACTTACTGTCACCAGACAAATGTACTCATGTACACCTTTCTCCCTGACTTACTCTCACAGGCCACATGTACTCATGTACACCTTTCTCTCTGACTTACTGTCACCAGACAAATGTACTCATGTACACCTTTCTCCGTGACTTACTGTCACCAGACAAATGTACTCATGTACACCTTTCTCTCTGACTTACTCTCACAGGCCACATGTACTCATGTACACCTTTCTCCCTGACTTACTCTCACAGGCCACATGTACTCATGTACACCTTTCTCTCTGACTTACTGTCACCAGACAAATGTACTCATGTACACCTTTCTCCGTGACTTACTGTCACCAGACAAATGTACTCATGTACACCTTTCTCCCTGACTTACTCTCACAGGCCACATGTACTCATGTACACCTTTCTCTCTGACTTACTGTCACCAGACAAATGTACTCATGTACACCTTTCTCCGTGACTTACTGTCACCAGACAAATGTACTCATGTATACCTTTTTCCATAACTTACTCTCACAGGCCACATGTACTCATGTACACCTTTCTCTCTGACTTACTGTCACTGGCCACATGTACTCATGTACACCTTTCTCTCTGACTTACTGTCACCAGACAAATGTACTCATGTACACCTTTCTCCCTGACTTACTCTCACAGGCCACATGTACTCATGTACACCTTTCTCTCTGACTTACTGTCACCAGACAAATGTACTCATGTACACCTTTCTCCCTGACTTACTCTCACAGGCCACATGTACTCATGTACACCTTTCTCTCTGACTTACTGTCACTGGCCACATGTACTCATGTACACCTTTCTCTCTGACTTACTGTCACCAGACAAATGTACTCATGTACACCTTTCTCCCTGACTTACTCTCACAGGCCACATGTACTCATGTACACCTTTCTCTCTGACTTACTCTCACAGGCCACATGTACTCATGTACACCTTTCTCTCTGACTTACTCTCACCAGACAAATGTACTCATGTACACCTTTCTCTCTGACTTACTCTCACCAGACAAATGTACTCATGTACACCTTTCTCTCTGACTTACTGTCACCGGCCACATGTACTCACGTACACCTTTCGCCCTGACTTACTCTCACAGGCCACATGTACTCACGTACACCTTTCTCCCTGACTTACTGTCACCAGACAAATGTACTCATGTACACCTTTCTCTGTGACTTACTGTCACCAGACAAATGTACTCATGTACACCTTTCTCCCTGACATACTGTCACCAGACAAATGTACTCATGTACACCTTTCTCCGTGACTTACTGTCACCAGACAAATGTACTCATGTACACCTTTCTCCGTGACTTACTGTCACCAGACAAATGTACTCATGTACACCTTTCTCTCTGACTTACTGTCACCAGACAAATGTACTCATGTACACCTTTCTCCGTGACTTACTGTCACCAGACAAATGTACTCATGTACACCTTTCTCTCTGACTTACTGTCACCAGACAAATGTACTCATGTACACATTTCTCCGTGACTTACTGTCACCAGACAAATGTACTCATGTACACCTTTCTCCGTGACTTACTGTCACCAGACAAATGTACTCATGTATACCTTTTTCCATAACTTACTCTCACAGGCCACATGTACTCATGTACACCTTTCTCTCTGACTTACTGTCACTGGCCACATGTACTCATGTACACCTTTCTCCCTGACTTACTGTCACCAGACAAATGTACTCATGTACACCTTTCTCCGTGACTTACTGTCACCAGACAAATGTACTCATGTATACCTTTTTCCATAACTTACTCTCACAGGCCACATGTACTCATGTACACCTTTCTCTCTGACTTACTGTCACTGGCCACATGTACTCATGTACACCTTTCTCCCTGACTTACTGTCACCAGACAAATGTACTCATGTACACCTTTCTCCGTGACTTACTGTCACCAGACAAATGTACTCATGTACACCTTTCTCCGTGACTTACTGTCACCAGACAAATGTACTCATGTACACCTTTCTCCGTGACTTACTGTCACCAGACAAATGTACTCATGTATACCTTTTTCCATAACTTACTCTCACAGGCCACATGTACTCATGTACACCTTTCTCTCTGACTTACTGTCACTGGCCACATGTACTCATGTACACCTTTCTCCCTGACTTACTGTCACCAGACAAATGTACTCATGTACACCTTTCTCCGTGACTTACTGTCACCAGACAAATGTACTCATGTACACCTTTCTCCGTGACTTACTGTCACCAGACAAATGTACTCATGTACACCTTTCTTCGTGACTTACTGTCACCAGACAAATGTACTCATGTACACCTTTCTCCGTGACTTACTGTCACCAGACAAATGTACTCATGTACACCTTTCTCTCTGACTTACTGTCAGTGGCCACATGTACTCATGTACACCTTTCTCCCTGACTTACTGTCACCAGACAAATGTACTCATGTACACCTTTCTCCGTGACTTACTGTCACCAGACAAATGTACTCATGTACACCTTTCTCCGTGACTTACTGTCAGCAGACAAATGTACTCATGTACACCTTTCTCTCTGATTTACTGTCACTGGCCACATGTACTCATGTACACCTTTCTCCCTGACTTACTGTCACCAGACAAATGTACTCATGTACACCTTTCTCCGTGACTTACTGTCACCAGACAAATGTACTCATGTACACCTTTCTCCGTGACTTACTGTCACCAGACAAATGTACTCATGTACACCTTTCACCGTGACTTACTGTCACCAGACAAATGTACTCATGTATACCTTTTTCCATAACTTACTCTCACAGGCCACATGTACTCATGTACACCTTTCTCTCTGACTTACTGTCACTGGCCACATGTACTCATGTACACCTTTCTCCGTGACTTACTGTCACCAGACAAATGTACTCATGTACACCTTTCTCCATAACTTACTCTCACAGGCCACATGTACTCATGTACACCTTTCTCCCTGACTTACTGTCACCAGACAAATGTACTCATGTACACCTTTCTCCCTGACTTACTGTCACCGTACAAATGTACGCATGTACACCTTTCTCCATAACTTACTCTTACAGGTCACATGTACTCATGTACACCTTTCTCCATGACTTACTCTCACAGGCCACATGTACTCATGTACACCTTTCTCCATGACTTTCGCCTCGGACTATAGGGCAATCCGTGGATCTGTTACGTAGCAGTCAGTTCAGAGGTTGGGAAATCACTACAACTTAAACCAATGTCAGCTTAGACGATCGTTCGGACCCAGAGACTCATATACCTCCTCACAGGCTCTGCCGAACCTTGCCGTATCTGAGCTTGTGAGTCCCTCAGAAGCTGAGCCGGTCTTTGCCGTAACTCAGCGTGTGCGCGCCTCAGAGGCTGAGCCGCTCTTTGCCGTAACTCAGCGTGTGTGTGCCTCAGAGGCTGAGCTGGTCTTTGGCATATCTTAGCGTGTGCAGGCCTCAGAGGCTGAGCCGGACTTTGCCGTAACTCAGCGTATCATGCCTCAGAGGCTGGGCCGGACTTTGCTGTAACTGAGCGTGTGCGCGCCTCAATGGCTGAGCCGGCCTTTTCCGTAACTCAGCAGTCATATCGGGTCCCGGAGAAACGGGGTCGAGTCAGAGGCTGCAAGAGAGTGTTAGATGTAATGAAGCTAATATACCCGAACCAAATGGTAGTTTTGACTCTGACTGGGGAAATAAACCCAGTCTACCGGAAACATGCAGAGGTTAGCAATGTCACACAGCCAAGAAGTAATCAAAACACAGTTTATTCACGATTAATACAAGCCACATCAATTTAACCAAATATAACATTAATGTAATTCTAACACGTGGCCACAAATTCCTAAAGTATACCATCAAGTCAAAACAATTCAATACCTCAGCTGAGTGGACACAGAGTAACTGCAGAAAATATCTGATTACAGATTCACGCAGAACTGTATGGGAGCTCTGATTACAGAGTGACTCCCCGTGCTACTCTGGAGCTCTTCCTTAAGTATTCCAAACCAAGTGACAGAATGTCTTTGAAGACTAAATTTCCTGACCAAATATCGTGATTGATTATTTTAGGGACTGTTTTGATCTTGTGTGTGTGTGTCCTGGAGAACTGCTGATCTTATCAATTCTCAGACCCTAAGCCAATCAAATTGCTTTAGGAGGAATGTAATAATTCCTTTGTTCTACCAGGTGATAAGATCCTCCACTTTGATGGGTTTAGTCTTATTTTCTATATTTCTCTTATGTTACAGCATACTGCTTTAAGGTTGAGAGTATTGTACTCGTCGTATTGTGACCATTCAAACGAGACCAAACATGGGTGTATGTGTCCCTAATGTTAGTCTGGGGTAATACCTCCTGTGGTCATGAGTTAGCGAGTGTAGGATGCATCTGTGTCTTGAGGCAGCCAGGCCTTGTCACTGGGATTTGGCTGCGGGGTTCTGGCTGCCCAGTGGGGGTGAGGTGTCCCTTTAAATGTGGTGAACTGGTGATTTGGGTCAAGTCTTGTCGGAGCCGGAGAACCTTTGCTTTAGGACACTGGGTGGAACATTGCAGGCTTGTCAGAGCTCAGACCGGCGGGGCCTGCAAGGCCTGTGGCCTTACACCTTTCTCCCTGACTTACTCTCACAGGCCACATGTACTCATGGACACCTTTCTCCCTGACTTACTCTCACAGGCCACATGTACTCATGTACACCTTTCTCCCTGACTTACTCTCACAGGCCACATGTACTCATGTACACCTTTCTCCCTGACTTACTCTCACAGGCCACATGTACTCATGTACACCTTTCTCCCTGACTTACTCTCACAGGCCACATGTACTCATGTACACCTTTCTCCCTGACTTACTCTCACAGGCCACATGTACTCATGTACACCTTTCTCCCTGACTTACACTCACAGGCCACATGTACTCATGTACACCTTTCTCCCTGACTTACTCTCACAGGCCACATGTACTCATGTACACCTTTCTCCCTGACTTACTCTCACAGGCCACATGTACTCATGTACACCTTTCTCCCTGACTTACTCTCACAGGCCACATGTACTCATGTACACCTTTCTCCATGACTTACTCTCACAGGCCACATGTACTCATGTACACCTTTCTCCCTGACTTACTCTCACAGGCCACATGTACTCATGTACACCTTTCCCATGACTTACTCTCACAGGCCACATGTACTCATGTACACCTTTCTCCATGACTTACTCTCACAGGCCACATGTACTCATGTACACCTTTCTCCCTGACTTACTCTCACAGGCCACATGTACTCATGTACACCTTTCCCATGACTTACTCTCACAGGCCACATGTACTCATGTACACCTTTCTCCCTGACTTACTGTCACAGGCCACATGTACTCATGTACATGTACACCTTTCTCCCTGACTTACTCTCACAGGCCACATGTACTCATGTACACCTTTCTCCCTGACTTACTCTCACAGGCCACATGTACTCATGTACACCTTTCTCCCTGACTTACTCTCACAGGCCACATGTACTCATGTACAGTACACCTTTCTCCCTGACTTACTCTCACAGGCCACATGTTCTCATGTACACCTTTCTCCATGACTTACTCTCACAGGCCACATGTACTCATGTACATGTACACCTTTCTCCATGACTTACTCTCACAGGCCACATGTACTCATGTACACCTTTCTCCATGACTTACTCTCACAGGCCACATGCCAGCTCTTACAGTTTTTCTCACTCGCTGTGGTACATTTCTCAGATCAGAAATGAAATCCTTATACCTATACTTGTACACCCTCCACATGAGTGTGTTTATGTGTTACAGTATATGCTACCGTGTACTGTTGAAAGTAATATATACCATACAGAAAAAGTACAACCTTGTGTTGGAAAATACTTACTGAGTACACTGTTAAATTGACAACATGGCTGAGCATTTTGACCGTCTTGTTCATGAACGATGCCACAAGGACTTGTCATTCTGATGGCACTGACAAGTTTATTGGCATAAATATTTACTTTTGAGGGATTAACTAAGGAATTTGAGACTTATTGGCTTTTGCGGATAACCCATTGAGTGGTGCTGTTTGTACGAATTGCTTCAGGAAATGGACTTACTGTTTTGCAAATGTTTCGAGGATGATTCGAGAAATGTTCCAAAGCGACTGAGAAAAACTGTAACATAATCTGGCTTTATTGGGCTGCGCTGCGAAATAAAACGCAGTGGTGTGTGCACCACATGCACTGTTAGCCTGTAGCACCGATTCTCAGATTGCAAACGTGGTCAACAGTTAGAAAACATCCCAAAGCCGGGGGGCACCTCACACTCTTTCTGCAGTGCTGGTCTTAGGGTTGCCAAATTTGGTCAGCTGGCCATTTTGGTCAGTGACATTTTCAATCTGAAACAAGTCTGCAAACAGTTCTATTACCTTGTAAATGGTCTGTAGGGTTTGTAAACTGCCCCAAGGCTTTTGATTTAGCTAATTGTAGGTTTATAATGGAATAATATAAATTTCTTGGGTGAGTGTGCGAGTCTGAAAGTGTGAGCATCACGCCACATGCATGAGAGCTGGCAACCCTGTGGTCTGCGTGTAACTTCTCATTCAGGGCTTTCTGGAGAGACTAAGCAAATCAATGTAGCCCAGCAAGGCAAAACAATATCTCTCCATGTAATTTCACTGCTATTTGCTGATAGAATCTCTTTCTGATTTTGTAAGTTTTGAAAGTGTCTTGTAGAGAAGGCGGCTGATTGTGTTTCTGTCCTTCTCTCCTATTTGGGCATGTCCCGAAATCATGTTCTCAAGAACCAGCAAGTAGCAGGATAATTTTAGATTCTGAGTTTTCAGCAGCGAATCTGGTCCTGGGAGATAAAGGTAATGACCCATTCTTGTGCGTATTAAAACAGATGGTGACCTAAGCCCCCTTTTGTGTCACAGCCCTCAAGCTGCACTCATTTTGCATGGATTAAGGACACGAGCAGAGATGGCCAAATCATCTGCTAGCTCCCAAAATAGTCATTTCGGAAGAAAAAATAACAGCCCATTATGGTGTAAATAATTTCATGAGCCTAGTTGTCTGAAGATTTATTTTTGCTTTGCATGTACCATATTTTTGATACCCTTACATTTTGACATTTATTATTTATATTTATGTAATATTTTTGTTCCCTAATAGCCCATGCACTTAAATCATGAAAAATACAGTTAGATCTTGCTGATGGTAATAGTGAATAATTCATGGACATGGAAGACGAGTTTGATCAGTGCTGCTATCGTCAGACCTTGACTTTTGCCCCCCCGCGCCGCGATCAGGATCCACGCTGTTTGTTTCCTAAAAGGCTCCACAGCGAGCTTGTGTTCTTACAAGAGGAGCCCTTGGAGGCTCTCTCTTAATGTGCAGGGGGTCACACATAGGCTGCCTAGGGGCGGCTGAGGCTCCCTCTTAATGTGCCGAGGGTCACACATAGACTGCCTAGGGGCGGCTGAGGCTCCCTCTTAATGTGCCGAGGGTCACACGTAGGCTGCCTAGGGGCGGCTGAGGCTCCCTCTTAATGTGCCGAGGGTCACACGTAGGCTGCCTAGGGGCGGCTGAGGCTCCCTCTTAATGTGCCGAGGGTCACACGTAGGCTGCCTAGGGGCGGCTGAGGCTCCCTCTTAATGTGCCGAGGGTCACACGTAGGCTGCCTAGGGGTGGCTGAGGCTCCCTCTTAATGTGCCGAGGGTCACACATAGACTGCCTAGGGGCGGCTGAGGCTCCCTCTTAATGTGCCGAGGGTCACACGTAGGCTGCCTAGGGGCGGCTGAGGCTCCCTCTTAATGTGCCGAGGGTCACACATAGACTGCCTAGGGGCGGCTGAGGCTCCCTCTTAATGTGCGGAGGGTCACACATAGACTGCCTAGGGGCGGCAGAAGCTCCCTCTTAATGTGTGGAGGGTCACACGTAGGCTGCCTAGGGGCGGCTGAGGCTCCCTCTTAATGTGCGGAGGGTCACACGTAGGCTGCCTAGGGGCGGCTGAGGCTCCCTCTTAATGTGCCGAGGGTCACACATAGGCTGCCTAAGGGCGGCTGATGCTCCCTCTTAATGTGCGGAGGGTCACACATAGGCTGCCTAGGGGCGGCTGATGCTCCCTCTTAATGTGCGGAGGGTCACACATAGGCTGCCTAGGGGCGGCTGAGGCTCCCTCTTAATGTGCGGAGGGTCACACGTAGGCTGCCTAGGGGCGGCTGTTTTTCCAAATCATCAATACTTTCACATCTATCGCATGTATACAGTATGCTGTTTACTTTTTATTCATTTACATTTATTTAGCTGATGATTTTGTCTAAAGGCACATAAAACTGTGGATCGGAGAGCAGGGTCACCAAGTCCCTGGAGCAACTGGGACTAAGGACGTTGCTCAAGGGCCCAACAGTGACATCACATCACCAACCCCAGGATTTGAGCCAGCGACCTTCCGATCACGGGCACCGAATCCTAATCTGTACAGCCACAAGCCATCCCATGCTGTATCACTTTTTGGGTTGGTCAGCATTTCCATAAGCACATATCATACGTGCAGGTCTGTTTTGTTCAAAAAGATTTTAAGGCACATCCTTTTGGTCACGCTACATTTGAAATGCCCCCTTTGGGGGCTTCTGGGTGACGCAGAGCCCTATCGAGCTGTTTCCCGCTCCAGCAGCTCAGAAACATGAAGGGACGCCAGTGCTGAAGAGGTGTTGGTAGTGTTGGATGGATTAGCTGGGCCACCTTGCCTGCCTCCTACAGGCCTGTCATGGAGCTGCAGGCCAACATTATGAAGTGTGTCACCCCTCTTGCAGTCCCCCTGCCGGGTGTTGGGTGATTTACGGTGTGAAAAAGAAAAGGTGTGAGTCACCAGAACCCCTGACAATTTCCCTAGAAGTGATAAGGGGAAGAGTGCGAAGGCAGGGAAGCAAGTTGGAATTGACTCAACTGTATTAATGCTGCATTTCTTTCACCGCCGAGGCCGGAAGTTAGAGCTGGGAATGATGTCACAGCTGAGTTAACCCTCTTCCAGTTCAGAAAGTCAGAAAGCCATTTAGAAAAGCCAATTCCAGCCAGGTTCATTATTAGCTTTTGTTAGCAATACCGGTTGATAATACATTATGCGGTATTTTCACATACAAACACTGTGACAATATGTCCATATACAGTGGTTGGACAGCACTGTGTGTATGACCGATTTAATGAGCCACAAATAAAACGTAAGTGCTAATAAACAATATATAACTACATCTTTAAGTTCTGTTGATGAAGGGAGCAGCCATCTTGGATTCCAAGGTCGGGGTTGAGTTGGAATTCTGACTTCAGGGGGCCGTTCCAGTCGAATGTTTCAACTAGGTACTCAGAAATTATGAGTTCTAATGGAACACAGCTGTGTGGCGCTGTGGCTGAGTGGGTGGCGCTGTGGCTGAGTGGGTGGCGCTGTGGCTGGGTGGGTGGCGCTGTGGCTGGGTGGGTGGCGCTGTGGCTGAGTGGGTGGCGCTGTGGCTGGGTGGGTGGCGCTGTGGCTGAGTGGGTGGCGCTGTGGCTGGGTGGGTGGCGCTGTGACTGGGTGGGTGGCGCTGTGCGGTTGGGGGAACTGGTGTCTGTGATGTGATTGTGAGGTGGACCGACCTCCGATCCAGGGTGTTCCCCTGCTCTGGGATTGGAAGGTAGATGGTGGAAAAATTGTTAAGAACCTGTAGAAGATCTTCTGAAAGGAAATATTCTATATTCAGTATGATAAATACCATCTTTTATTTTTCCAGGAATTTAAACCTATAGAACCAGCATAAATCAGTAAAAGTCACACGGAAAAGCTTGACAGAATCATTGAGTATTCTTGCACAGTTTATTAAACTTCGTGACCATTTTGAATTATGTTATGCGGGACACCTACGATTGCTTACAGCCATGACTATTTTTGCTCTTTTTAAAAGGAGAGTTAATGTGTTCGGTTTCAGATACTTTTTCAGAGTCGCTGTTTGCTCCTCATCTGGGACACACTGCTAAAGTCATTTTCACACACCAGTGCGATGTGAGCTTTTTCACTTTGCCTTTGTTTGCTCAAGTTTGGCCCCGGGCTCCGCAGCACAGTTTGCTCAATCAGACCCAATGTACACGCTTCAGTTGAGGCCTGAAAATATTCCCGTTCGCCCTTTAATTTAATTAATTATGTGACAGAATGAGGTTGTTCTGAAAACTAGGTAAACTAACTCGCTTCTTCTCTTCTGGCTTTCGTCGAAATGTTTACCAGTTTTGAGCCTCTCTTTTCGGTTACCTCCTGAGCAGCGTGATGGTCGTCTTTCCTGGCGAGTCAGAGACCCCTATCCGGCTCTGTGGCTCCACCTTCCACGCCACAGAACAAATAATGGCAGTGCGTATTAGCAGCATTACAAAGCTGGTCACAAGGTCGTGTCGATCAAATCAATCGATGTATGGCACCTCTGATGTATGTGACCTATCCATCCATCTTCCATAATTGCTTCTTTGGGACAGGACCAAAGTGATCCTGCACTATATCATAGGGACCATTGGGTGTGAGAGATCCGGAATATGCACTAAATAACAAAGGTCAGCCTTTGCTGTAGGACCTTCAGCGTAAGCTTTAGACCAGTGTTTCCCAATCCAGTCCTTAGGAACCCACAGGTGGTCCACATTTTTGCTCCTACCTGAAGCTTGGAGGGAGCAAAAACGTGGACCGGTTGTGGGTCCTGGAGGACCGGATTGGGGAACAGTGCTTTCCAGTGCTACCCAAAGACGGATTTGCTTTATATTTTGGTGCCAGTTTTGTCTGGGAGCACCTAAGAGTACTTGTCCTGAGCATCTCATCCGGTCAGCCTTTGCTGTTGCTGTATCAGAGGAGCCGCTCTGAATAGGTGATAAGCGATACCGCCTCCCTTTCTCACGCCTCCCTGTAATCTCGCCCCGCTTTGTGCTGAAGCCGGTCTCAGAAATCCAGCTCATGAAAGCAGCTGTGGAAGTTCAGGGCCGGTACCGGCAGACCGCCTGGGGAGACGCGCGGGGCTTTTGTCGTGCTCGGTGCTCGGAATGCTCTGCAGTCCGCAGGCAGATGGCCCAGGCAGCCCGCGGTTATGTAAGCACATTAGGCCTGGTGCGCGAGGGCATGCGGACGTGCGTGCATGTGTGTGCGTGCGTGTTACCCATGGAAACACGGAAAGGAGAGGCAGATAGGGAAAGGGAGAGCTGAAACGGGGGTGGCACAGGTGGGGGCTGGTGATGGGGGGCATGGTTTTGCATCCGTGCATCTTAGTGCCTTCTTTTATGCCTATGTCTATGTTTTTTTTTTTTACTTGCAAGAGTCAGAACTGGACACGGTAAGCCTTAGCCACATCCTCTTTGAGCACAGTCCCCATGATTAAACATTGGAATGTGTATTACTGTAATGCTCTGGGGGGGGGGGGGGGCGAATACAGGAAGGAAGGTGAGGGAATATCCTGTGATGACAGACGGCCTTCTAGTCAGGTGGTGCTCTGTGTGCTTTACTTTCGGCCCATTAGAGCCTGGCAGCATGCGTCAGGGAACGGGCCGCGCTCACAGCTTATAGCCGGGTCCTCCTGGTCACCAGGGGGCGCTCAGCAAAGGCACTGTTCATGGTCAGGCCATGTAGAATACCGAGCGCAGTGCTGGGCGTGCGTGTGTGTGTGTGTGTGACCTCAAGCTACTGGCATCCATTTGACGTAGCAAACCTGGACGGTCACCATAATCCCCCAGCTGCCCCCACCGCGATTCGGTTAAGGCTAAGCTGACAAAGTGATTATTTCCAAAATACTCCCCGTCTCCATGGCGCCTCTTTTTTCAAAAGCAGTTAGTGGGCCATGAGGGATGGGGGGTGGGGGGGGGCTCAGGTTATCGGGAGGGACACAGCTAATGCTGCCCACGCTCGCCTTTTTCAGCTCCCACCTAAGCAGGCGGTGACTGATCGAGTGAACGCTGACGGATGGGTGCAGCTGGCAGTGGGGAGTGGGGCGTGTCCAGAGCGTGAGGGATCCACTGACACATTGTGCCAGCTGCCCAGTCTGTCTGCGTGGCCCTGCTGCCCCACCCTGGAGACCCTGTAGCGGCGGCAGGGCGCCCTGTGCTAAAACACCCATGACTGCCCCGTGGCCCAGCTGCACCTCATCCATTTAGCCTCGTCACTTTTAGCTAAGTACTCCGTGCTCCTTGTTAGCGTCGAACCATGACGTTGGGTAAACGTGAGACCATAATGGCTTTAAAGCGACGCGAGATCCCAGTGTGGATCTAAACGTGTCTGCCGACCGCATAATAGGCAATATTAGTGCTGTTTCTTCAGAGTCTCAGGAGGATGCATGTTTTCCTTCTCTGATGGACTGTCATCCATATGGGGAACGTGTGCTGCTTCTCTATTTCGGTTAAACCTTTTCCAGAGCTTCCACCCTCAACTCCTAGGACAAGGCCTGCTGCAGATTATTTTATCGATTTTCTTCTTAAGAATGTTACTCCTCACTGTCTCTTTTTTCCTGTAAAACGTTGTTGTAGTATGTTAATTATTACGGGTTAATTTAATCTGAAATTGTAATTAGGTTATAATTGGATTTGAGAAGGACTATTATAAGTCATTGACAAGGTCAGTGAATTTGCCCAAGCAATGTTTCCTCCCTTTCTTGCTGAATCCTACATCTGCTAAAGCCACACTGGACGCCGCTGAGCACCACGCTGAAATGGGCTTCTCTCTCAGCCTCTCTGACATTAACTATCATGATTAATATGAGTTAGACCAGAGCAGCATCTGCTTTACAGGCTTTGGATGTTGTACTATGCAGACGTCTCCCCCCTCCCGGAACTTCTGGGTGTCGCCCACCAACTGGCAGCAGCTCCCAGGCACAATCATGCACAATGTCCCGGAAATCTGTCCTTCCGCTTTTCAGCGGCGGGAAAATGAGGTGACACCTAGGTTCACCGCCGCAACCCATGACAGCGCCAGGCTTGGCCAGTGTCGAATTTTTAATGCTGTTATGTCATCCCAACATTTGGCACAGTATACAGTATTGTGATGGTATTTTAAAAAGCAATGGTACTCTGACATTTCCTGATACAATTTGGCGGGGGGGGTTCGAAGGAAAATAATGCGATTTAGGGTATTACCATAATACCACTTAAGCCTAGCCAGTCTCCACCCCCCCACTGGACGTCCCTCATTCGCCTCCCTGAATTCCATATGCCTACGATGAAATGTTTGTACTGTGGTTCCTCTTTGTTTACAGCCTCAAACAGAAAACTCTAATAATCTATCGATTTTTGTCAAGAAAGGCAACTGTTGAAACTCTTGGTTGTGAGGTCACAACACGATCTGCTGAGCTTATATAGTTGTACTCAATGGATCTCTAATGCAGTATGTTAGAGTAATGCTGAGAGTAATGCTGAGAGTACTGCTGAGAGATCGGCCGTCGACTGATAGAGGGGTCAGAGATCAGGAGGTCGTGCCCATCTCAGAGGTGACGTGCTCACAGAAGGAGATTTGCGTGGATGAACCCAGAATAATTGCTGTTTATCATCATCATGAAGCTTTTCAAGTCTATTTTTATGTTTCTGCTAAAGTACTGAAGAGTGGGCCTCAGCAACAGTTGGCTCTTAACAATTTTGCAATGGGAACCAAAATAAGCCAGATAAATAAGGGTTTTTTTTAGCATGAGGTATGTTAGCACAGGGAGAGCCATAATCCAAGGGTGTGACGGCTGTTTAGCTGGAGCGCTATGGAGGAGCAGCGTATGTGAGAAAGGGGCGTCAGCAAGCCAGGGTGCCTGGAAGTGAAGCTCATACTCATCTCTGTGACAGAGGCCTGACTCCAGGAAGCCAGGAATGGCCAGGATTTATTTCTGTGTAAAGACAGCAGACTGGGATCGCAGCAGTTATTTCTGCTACTTTAGGATGGCTGCAGAGAGTTTACTGTGGTGTTCTGTAAGTATGCCCATGTATAATAATAATAATAACAATAATCCATCCATTTTCTGAAACCGCTTATCCTGTTCAGGGCCATGGAGGGTCCAGAGCGTATCCCAGAGGCTATGGGTGCAAAGCAGAATAATAATAATAATAATAATAATAATACACGTAATAATAAAAGTAAAAAAAACAGTTGACGTTTTTTGTGGGTATAGCAACAAAGTTAAGATATTAAATATTTCAGGCCAGAAGCACAGATTTAAATCAGTGAAATAGAACTGCAATATTCTCAGGTTCATTTGTCTTGTAGAACTATAGAGACTGTAGACATTGTTTATAAACAAGAACATTCCAAAATGCTCTTCTTCTGCTCCTGATACCGATGAAAGTATGGAAATGCAAAACTGTGACTTAAACTGGTGTATTAATGATTACAAGACAATCTCTGACAGAGCTGTTGGAGGGTTAGTCTCTGAAAAATACACCTCAATAATACTTAGTCATAAAAAAACTGTCATAGTGATTATTTCCACACTACATCATGAATTTAAAGCAAAAGTATTATTTGTAAGTTGCAGAAAAGTGAATGAGAAAGTCAACAAGCTCTTTCTCTTTATCAAAGTGAATCCCGAATACCACTGCCCTTTAATACAAGTATTTTTTCACATTTAGTCACAGATTGTCAGGGTCAGCGCCCATCTGATCCTGCCCTTCGTGTCTCTTGCAGGAGTCGCTGGTCATCCTGCCTTGTCATTCCTTGTCTGATAATCCTTGCGTGTTTCCCCTGCTCCCTGGAATGCTGCTTAGCTCACTGGGTTGAGTGTGTGCCTGTGCGATTGATTCTCTCAGGTCATGGGTTTGGAGCAGGTCAGTGACCAGCTTCACCAGTTGTTGGTGTTTGCTAGTTTTCTGTTCCTCAGTTTTTATTCTGTGTCTTAATTCCTGTGCTTGTGTTCATGCCCCTGTGAATATGTCTGCTTGGTTTCCCTATTCCTGTTAAGTATGGTTTCTTCAGTTTGTTTTTTGGTTTGACCCCTTGTGTTTCTTTTGTTTTGTAGTTTTCCCCTGTGTGTTCAGTTTCCCCAATAAACTCCTGTGGTCTCTTGGAGCCACTAGTGGATCGTCACCTTTTCCCTGCCTGCACCCGGCCCCGAGTCCATAGCACAGACACTCCCTCAGTTGTCAACATTCTACAATATCTCATGCTATATACAGTATATATATTAGTGCTGTCAAACGATTACATTTTTTAACCAGATTAATCACAGGGTTGCTGTGAACTAATTTCGATTAATCATGATTAAAAATCATTCATTTCAGTATATGTGCACTTAACATGTTTATTGAACTTCTTGAACACAAGATGCATTCCATCTGCCACAGAAGTGCAATTCCATGGACCTATATCAAAAAGCAAGATTTTTTGCTTAGCCGGACAACTTGTCGGATTTAAAATACCTCAGTTTAAATGGTCTTTATCTCCGTTCACTTACAATTAGCCCAAACTACCGTAAATCTGACAAATAATCCGACTAATCATGAAATCCAATTCTATCCCGGTTAATTGCCATTGTTAGCAATATCACTTGATAACACATTACACGTGGTGCTTTACGTATAAAACTCCGTAGCAACACATCCACAGATAAGTTGGACGGTATAGTGTGTGCGACCGATTTAATGAGCCACAAATGAGAAGTAGTGCTTAAACAGTATAAAACTACAACTTTCCCTTCTGTTGATCTTGGATTCTGAACTCAGGATCCTCTGTGCTGCTCCGAGATATTTGTCGGATCTCCGACAAACGGGAGTGCACATGTCGTCACTCCCGTCTTCAAAACTGCGGAATCCGACTCGGAATATGCACCAAATGGAACGCACCAAAATTCCCCGAAATGGGTTGACAGAGACATTTCAGGGATTTTGAGTCATTCTGCGCTGCAGATGGGTTAATTGTGTTAAAATTTTTAATCAGATTAATCACGATGATGGATTAATCCATGTTAACCCGTTAATTTTGACAGCCCTAATATATAAACATCATTTTTGTCCTTTAATCCAAAAAAGTATATATGAGGTCAGGCACTGATGTTGGATGTGAAGGCCTGGCTCACAATCTCTGTTCTAGTTCATCCCAAAGGTGGTCAGTGGGGTTGAGGTCAGGGCTTTATGTGGCCAGTCAAGTTTCTCCACACCAGACTCACCCAACCATGTCTTTATGGGGCCCAGTCATTTTAGAACAGAGAAGGACCTTCCTCAAACTTTTCTCACAAAGTTGGAAGCATAAAATTGTCCAAAATGTCTTGGTATGCTGAAAGATTAAGATTTCCTTTCACTGGAATTAAGAGGCCAAGCCCAATCTCTGAAAAACAACCCCACACCATAATCTCCCCTCCACCAGACTTTACAGTTGGCACAAGGCAGTCAGACAGGTAATGTTCTCCTGGCATCTGCCAAACCTAGGCTCGTCCATCACACTGCCAGACAGAGAAGTGTGATTCATCACTCCAAAGAACATATTTCCACTGTTCCAATGTTCAGTGGCAACGTACCTTACACCATTCCATCCGACGCTTGGCATTGTGCTTGGTGATGTGAGGCTTGCATGCAGCTGCTCAGCCATGGAATCCCATTCCATGAAGCTCCTGGCCTACAGCTTGTGTGCTGGGGCCAGTGTCAGGGGAAGTTTGGAACTCAGTAGTTATTGAGCCAACGTTGCCAACTTTTATGCACTTTGCAACTCAGCACTCGGTGACCCCCCTCTGTTACTTTACTTGGGCTGCCACATCATGGCTGAGTTCCTGTTGTTCATAAATGCTTCCATTTTGCAATAATACCACTTACAGTTGACCCTGGAATATCTAACAGGGAAGAAATTTCACAAACTGGCATATTGCAATGGTGGCACCCTATGACTGTACCACACTTCGATTCACTGAGCTCTTCAGAACGACCCATTCTTTCACAAATGTTTGTAAGCGTGACTACATGACTTGGTGCTTGATGTTATACACCTGTGGCAATGGGTCTGAATGAAACACCTGAATTTAATGATTAATAGGTGTGGTCCTCTACCTTTGTTGATATAATGTGTTTGTGTGTATACTCTGTATATACACACACACATATAAATCAAATTCAAAATAAAAATATATATCCTTCTGATATCACAATTTTTCTTTCTCTGTCTCTCTCTCCCTCTTGGCGGGGGGGGTGGGCAGCCTTGTGATTGACCCACTTTGTCCCTCCCATGGAGTGTAACGCATATGAATATAATTAAAAATACAGAAACATGCATACATCCAGTGTCTCACAGAGCCTTAATCGCTCATCGTCAGCGTCTGCCGTCTCTGTAACGTTACTGCTCATCGTCAGCGTCTGCCGTCTCTGTAACGTTACTGCTCATCGTCAGCGTCTGCCGTCTCAGTAACGTTACTGCTCATCGTCAGCGTCTGCCGTCTCTGTAACGTTACTGCTCATCGTCAGCGTCTGCCGTCTCTGTAACGTTACTGCTCATCGCCAGCGTCTGCCGTCTCTGTAACGTTACTGCTCAACGTCAGCGTCTGCCGTCTCTGTAACGTTACTGCTCATCGCCAGCGTCTGCCGTCTCTGTAACGTTACTGCTCATCGTCAGCGTCTGCCGTCTCTGTAACGTTACTGCTCATCGTCAGCGTCTGCCGGCTCTGTAACGTTACTGCTCATCGTCAGCGTCTGCCGTCTCTGTAACGTTACTGCTCATCGTCAGCGTCTGCCGTCTCTGTAACGTTACTGCTCATCGCCAGCGTCTGCCGTCTCTGTAACGTTACTGCTCAACGTCAGCGTCTGCCGTCTCTGTAACGTTACTGGTCATCGTCAGCGTCTGCCAGCTCTGTAATGTTACTCCACATGCTGATTAGTTTGTTTCCTTTTTTAAAGTCACAGATGTTTATAATCTTAGCATCTGTCTTGGTCATATCTACCTGCATTTCCCCCACCAGCCCTGCTCATATGGTCCTTGTAGAGGCGCAATAAAGCACAGCTTAATTAATTTGTATGTTATCAGTCAATACTGTAGAGGGATGATTGAGTTCAGCACTGGGAATACAGCCAGTGAGCGTGTTTTTTTTTTCTTTGTTTTTATTATTCTCAGGGCTTTTCTTTCCGCTCCAGCCTGCATCCCTGGAGTCCGATCAGTTTTCTTTCTAGAGGGACACGGTGGCAAATGAGAGAGACAAATGATTTTGACACACTTAATTGTTTTGAACAATATGGACATATGGTACTCAGACTGTGCTTGTGTAGGATTTGTTTCAGTCAGTCTTTGAGGGCTTGGCCTGAGATTGGACCGAGGGCGTCGTAATTACAGCAGTGCAGCCATTATGGAGGGCTGCCTGGTGAATACAGGAAAGGATGGAGGTAAAGTCTGAATCGGTATGCTGTGCAGCTCCTGAAATGTGGTGTTCCTGAGTTCCTCATGTGCCGTGATGGCCTTGTCCAAAGCTGGGAAAGTCAGTGTTCCAGTGGGGGGTGCTAGGGGTGGGGAAGTTTCCCTGTTGGGCATTCTAGACCATCAGTAGTAACTGTAAATGTTGAACACTGGGCATTTCTGCTTAATAAGACACAGTACAATGTACAGTTTAATAGCAGACAGCTGTCTCAGTTTGCTCGGCCTCTGCAATTCCTTGCATTTGGCTGATGTCCCTGTTCTACTAATGTATACAGTTTCTCTACAGGAACTTCCTGGAACTCTCTATATGTTTGTGTGTTTACAGGTCCCGCTGGAATAGAGTGTTGCTTACTATAGAGAGTCAGAGCCAGATGGCAACCTGATGACAGTGTTTGGTGACACAGGAGATGACTTGAATAATCCGCTGTGTTGTTCTGAAAACATGATTTTTCACACTGAATGAAGGCATTTCCTTTATTCTGTATGATTTCCTGAATTTACACAGACTGATTACAGTTTGGAGAAATTTTCTATCATTTATTATCAAAGATTTATGGACCTTCTGCATTATGGATTATGTTATGACATGCGGTATTATTAATATCAGCGCATGTGACCAGGAAGTTAAAATAGATAATTTCTTTGGATTTTGGAGCCTTTGCTGTCAGAACATCTTCCCTCTATTTTCATGCATTTAACGGAAAGGTTCTAGCACAAATTTTCTAAGTAGCCTATGGGATTTGGGCCTAGTTGAATTATCACAGCTCTTTTGTTGAATCCCAGATGATGCACCTCGCTTGTCTTACTGTATTAAAGGTTCATTTTGGATTGCTTTGTGATCAGTGCAGTTTTTCCAGGTCATCCTGGGAACAGATGGCGCGGTCACTCTTTGCTTTGCATGCGCACGTACATTTGCAGCCTCATTATACTGTTGTGGGATCTGTCAGGTCCAATATGAATACACTGCATTATCCAGGAGCAGAGAACTGGTTTTACAATGACTCTGAAGTCAGTCATAAAGTACTGCATATTTTAAAAATAAACTGGCCTGGCTTATCCCTTTCTTGACCGTACGGCTCTGGGGTTCTAAAACATGCATTTAGGGTCTCTCCATTGCTCGTATGGCTGTCTGTGTGAGTGTTTCATCCTACCCAGGATAATCTCCAGTTTGGTCCTCTAATCTCTCTGTGAAAGACCCCAGGTCCTGACCAGGACACGAGCCTAGAACATGGCTGGATAGACGACTTAAACTTTGTTCATGTTAAAAAGAAAGTCTTGGGGCGCTTGGTTAATTCAGGAAAAAATATTGTTACATTTTTATAACAAAAATCATTACTTCATTTGTTTACATAAATATATATCACATTGGAATCAACTAGTATTTTTAAATCAATCATTAATTTCAAGTAGTAGTAAACGGGAAACCCAAACTGAAAGCGCTGTTCTGAGTTACAAGCAGTTTCACTGGGTGTTTTTGTAATTAGTAACACCTTTGTAATAAAGTTAAGCACCAACTTTTCTATTTACTATCCCTTTTGGGAGCCAGTGACTACAATCACAATTAATAACGAAATGCTATAAAAAATTATGACACTTCATAAAAAGATAATGTCTATGTGGAAGATATGTGCAGATATGTTAAACATTGCTTGTGAATGCTTTGCAACATGTTTACTGAATTAAGCAAGCATCCAAAGACTTTTTATGAGCACTGTTAGGCTAAAAAATTTCAGTTTCAAATTGCTATGTAATGCATTTGATTGTGAGCTGGTCTGATTCAGAGAGACGTTTTGCAAGAAGAAAATACATCATTAATACATGTATTGGGTGAGGTAGAAATGAAACTTTGGGCCAGTTAACATATACCATGCTTATAACCCATGAGAGGAAAATATTATCATGTGCAGCTTTTGCAGCTTTGAACAGCCTGTTGCGTCACCGAGATGGATGTCAGGCAAGATGAGACGCCAAGTCTGTGTCCTTGCATTACCAAATTGGCCTTAACAGCATTCAGTGTTGATCATTCACAGTTTCTCCTTCACTGTGTGCTCAGATGTCTCTGTGAAGTCCTGCCACCATGTCAATTATAAGTAAGTCATGTGGGATGTGAAGTTCAGCTCTTTTTCTTAAATCCATGAGAAGCACTGGCGGATTAATAAGGATATGCAGTCCTATGTGTCATGATTGAAAGAATTAAAGAATTAAATTGCCTTAGCTCTGGTCTTACTCTAAGACCCTCCCGATAGCCTCAATGACCAGATTAGCAGAGACACCTGAGGCAAGATCAGAGGCACTCTCACGCCTTCATTTGCTGCTCTCTTAGTATGAATGACGGGTGATGACTTTTCAGCATTGAGGCCAAGGACGTCCATCCCAGCGGTATCTCAGTCTTTAGCTCTGAGGCTGACTCTGATCACTCATGCCCAGTCGGGAGATAGAAGCTAGAGACAGACCCCTCAATCTATCAAGGTCTTTTCAGTGAAGGCCAGAGCACGACACGGCAGTGCAGATCAAATCAGGGGCCGGGGGGGGGGGGGGACAGGAGGTAAATCTACACAGAAGTTTCACTCGCTATTCTGGTGCCTCAAAGGCTGCCATTAATGACTCAGGGTGCAATTTTCACAATAAAAACATTTACGGGCACTTTGGGTTCCACATGGCAACAATTGCTAATGGATTCAGAGTCCACCGTCGGTCCTTCCCAGAAACCTGCAGCGTAGCCCCAAAAACGTCAGTGCAGACGTCCTGCGTGAGGCAGATCCTGAAAGCCCTGCGGCCGTGGTATGTAGCGTTATTCTGTTTTTGTTGATGTAGCTGATGAACTTGGGGTTTTGTTACACATCGGAAAACCAATACACATGCTTACTGTGTCTGAAAAGTGCGATACGCTGACAGCTTATGTACATGAAATGCGTTAAAATTTAATGGAAATTATTTTTGTCTGAAAATCAGAATCAGTGAATGGTTGCCTTGTCAAAATGCAACATGGGGGGGCATTATTCTGGGTCAGATTTCAGGAGGGGTGCTGCAGGGTGGGCTGCGCTATTCTAAGACCCATTAATATTTTATCTTCGGGCTTTCTGTCTCTGCACTCTGCCATTTTAAGGAAGGCAGATTTGGTGGAAATATCCAAAGGCTATAGAAAGTGGCCACATCAATGGGAAATGGACAAGGCGGTAAATTGGCACCTCTATCTTCACCTGGGGGTGAATACCAGCAGCAGAAAGGCTAGCTCAGCAATGGGCTTGGTTTAATCTCTCACAGTCCTGCTCTGAAAGTCTGAACTCAGCAACACTGTAGGGCAGGGGTGCCCAGCTCCAGTCCTGGGGGGCCGGAGCCCTGCACATTTTTGGGTTTCCCCTCGTTTAACACACCTGATTCAACTCCTTGTGCTAATTACCTGAATCATTAAGCTGAATCATTTATGGTGGAACAGGGAAAGAACTAAGCTACACAGGGCTCCGGCCCCCCAGGACTGGAGTTTGACACCCCTGCTGTAGGGGCTGGAATCTGTCTTTCTCCCACAGGGGGGTCAGTTAGCACCATTACGGGTTTCGGATTTGTCAGACAACGCTGTTTAAGTGATTCAGTTTTCTTTTTTTTTTTTCAATATTCATAAAGTGCCAAGTTGGCTGGGCATTTCGATATGTCCGCACACCTCTGGTTGGGGGGTCTGAATCTCCCCTCCACTCTGTCTGTGTTGAGATTACAGTGAATTTGCCCTGTGATGGACTGGCATCCCATCCATACTGTCCCCTGCCCTGTCGCCTGTGATGGACTGGCATCCCATCCAGGGTATCCCCCTGCCTTGTGCCCAGTACTTCCTGGAGCAGGCTGCAGGTGACCCTGGCCAGGATGTGCAGATGGAGGTGGGAATGGGCTCATGTTTGATCTAAGTGATTTTGTAGGAGCTGAATTTGAGGGACGATATTAAAGCTTGAAGAGTTAATAAAAGAGAATGAATGAAAATCATATCCGGTATTGTGTATTAGCCCAACATGACCTTGGCATAAATATGAGATCTTAAATAAAAATAAATGAAATGCCTCAGGTGAAGTAGCGACCAGAAGAGTGTGACATGAAGTGAGTGACTCTGTGGGCTGAACGCTGTGTCTGTGAGCGGAAGGTCGCTGGTTTAAACCCTTGCCTTGGTGGAATAATGACACGTCTGTGGCCCCCCGAACAAGGCCCTAACACCCCAGCTCCAGGGGCACTGCACACTGCACACTGCACACTGCACACTGGCTGACCTCCCCATGTATGTCTCCTGGAGAGCTAGATGGTAGAGGTGAAAAGGGGATTTTCTCATGGGGAGTAATACAGTACTCAGCTGACTTGATTAAATTCCTCTTTAAAGGAATGGAAAAGCACATGAAAAAAAGAAACTCAAAATGTGATTGGTTTTAATTGGGAAACATAAAAATTGCGTGAGTGAATGGATGTATATCGTATGCAAACTTGAGTGTTCTCGTGTACCTGTTTGATGTCGTCTTCCATTGCCTAAGTACAGTTCTAACACTATAAGAACAGAAGTACAGACGACGGTAAAAATAGCTGGATGTTGTTGTTGCACAATTCCAAATATCAAGGATACATCGGTTGCATCCTCACCAAATGAGACCAATCCCATGATTCATTGCAGCCCATGTTCACTATTTGGGGGCAAGTTTGCAAGATGGCTCTTGCCAAGACCCCAAGAATGATCGTTGTGTTCTTGGTATTGAGAAACACCCAATGTCTATCTTTACAGAACCCAAGGGGCAAGATCAAGGTAAAGCAAAGTACCACCAAGGAAACGTCAGGGCTCAGTCTGCCTGATGCACAAATCAGTTTTATCTGAGAGAAATTACATTGATACATAATGCATAATACACAGTCATACCTCAGCTCACCAACTTAATTAATTCGAGGACTCAGTTTGCGACCCGAAAAGTTCGCGACCTGAATCGATTTTTCCCATTTAAAATAATGTAAATACAAATAATTCGTTCAAACCTCAG
Organism: Paramormyrops kingsleyae; assembly: GCF_048594095.1. Taxonomy (NCBI): domain Eukaryota; kingdom Metazoa; phylum Chordata; class Actinopteri; order Osteoglossiformes; family Mormyridae; genus Paramormyrops; species Paramormyrops kingsleyae. Next base: position 16,023,348 of record NC_132820.1, read on the forward strand.
AAACACTGAATTTTTTCAAATTTTTTTATGTTTTACTGTGACCAAGAATAAATTAACATAACCTTAAAGAGCAAAAACGGGAGAGAGAGAACATACGTTTACGGGAGGCGGACCAATACACAACAAGAATATGCTTGGCGGGCTGGTCACTCGAAAGACGGCAACATTATTTTCATATGTCTAAAATGTTTATGTATATTTCATGATGTCATGTGTTTGTACTGTAAACAAACAATAAGCAGTTGTCACTAAGTGTTAATGGAGAATAAAATACTTAAATAGGAGTTACTTAATAATTGATGTTATTAATGAAGTACTGTAATTTTCTGTTAAAAACCATCACAAATATGTTTATCAATCACTGAAAGGTACTATAACAGAATGTTCTCTCTATTTTTATATTCTTTCAGATATTCGACCTCTGAAGAGATATAGTAAAGACATACGTCTACAACAAGTTTTTTATACATTCCACAACCGTTCTTAGGCATAATGTACACTTCTGCATGTTTCGGGTGGTTCTTTGGGCCGTTTCTGTCGGATGTTTGTTTGTTCGCAGCCTGAAACATGGTTCGCAAACCGGTACAAAAAATTTATGAACATCTGGTTCGTAACCCGATTTGTTTGTGAACAGGACTGTTCATGGGTCGAGGTACCACTGTATACTGATCACTCCTTCATATACATCTGTTATCTTTGCACAAAATTGTACTGCAACAATTATATAACAATTATAAATAAATGTCAATACAGTCTATTTTGCCTGTTATTTGAATTGTATTTATATTATGATTCTAATTGTTCCTTTTTCCTTTTTAATGCATTCGCATTGTCCAGAGAGCGAACTTTCAAGTAAGCATTTCATTGCAATTACTGCTCTTTGTGTGCATGAAGAATGAGAGCTGAGAAATGTCCAAGTCCATTAGAAATAAAGTTGACAATGTAACTTTTGCCACCTGGAGCCCCAGGCATACCCCCTTCTAACAAACACATTACAAAACTCATTAACCAGCATGCTTAATTCATTATGCAGCAAAGTCATTCAGGCTTGCACATATTTCAATTAACATGAACTCTACAAATACGAATAAAACCAATGCAGTCAAAACAATCCAGAAAGGAGAACACACCTGTGTAATTGTATTTCACGGTTAGTGTATATTTACACACACACACACACACACACACACAGGTTTGTAATTATATCTTTGTAGGGACTCTCCATCCATTTCTATGCGGAAAACTCTAATCCCAGCATGACAACCATAGTAGTCATTTTTACCTTCTTGATTACATTCACAAACCTTTGTGGGGACCTGAAAAATGGTCCCCATAACGTCAAAAATAACTGGTTTTTATGACATTATGGGGGACATTTGCTCCCTACAATGTAATATAAACCTAACCCACACACACACACACACACACACAGACTATATTATGTATATAATATTTTATATTTGTATTTTTACCTCAGAAAGGTGATAGAATCTCCCACCTACATTGGCTGCTTCTGTCATAAAGTCCTGTCCTGCACATTTCCTCCTTGCCCCACTTTCCTCCTACCATAACTACTGCATAAACCCTGCATAAACCCTGCATAAACCCTGCATAAACCTTCCCCCATGTTCCAACATAATTCACTTATCTGTTTATTCCATTATTAGGTTTTTATTTAGGTGTACTGTTTATTATTTAGGTGTACTGTTTATTATTTAGGTGTACTGTTTATTATTTAGGTGTACTGTTTATTATTTAGGTGTACTGTTTCTCTTAAGCAGTTAACTTCCTTGTTACATCTGTTGCTGTCATTGTTATTGATGCTTGTTTCACCATTGCGATGGTTTCTTTTATTGTTATTATTATTATTATTATTATTATTGCAGTGGGCTGTCTAACCTGGCTTCCTTTTCTTATGGTGTGACCACAGTCCAGGATGACGCCGCCCCAGGTACCCAGGAGTACATTATGTTGCGGCAGGATTCCATCCATTCTGCAGATATAAGGAAAAAAGAGTCTCCCTTTCGCACTAAGTGCCATGAAATCTTCTGCTGTCCACTGAAGCAAGTCACCCAGAAAGAAAGTACAGAACCTGAAGGTTTGTTGACACCCATTGATGCCTCTCTCGTCTTTCTGTGCTTGCTTTCCTCAGTGAGGTACATTGAATTTCGTTTGCATTGCTCAGCTTGGAAAGCTTCAGATCCGTCTGTGCTGATTCTTTGCAGGATATGCTGAGGGCATGCGTGTGTGTGTGTATGTGTGACTGTGTGTGTGTGTGTGACTGTGTATGTGTGTGTGACTGTGTGTGTGTGTATGTGTGACTGTATGTGTGTATGTGTGACTATGTGTGTGTGTGTGACTGTGTATGTGTTTTTGTAATTATTACTTTGTGGAGACCAGATTCCCCCACAATGTGATAAAAACCTGTTATTTTGATGCTATGTGCACCACAAAAGTTTTGCCCATAGAAATGAATGGACAGTCCCCATAAAGACATACATGCCCAGTGTGTGTGTGTGTGTGTGTGTGTGTGTGTCCTTCTGTCTGGAGAATGCCCGGGGGAGATGCCATCCCTGTGTTGTGTTTGTGCCTCGTCCAAGCGCCTGCCTGCTGAGTGTAACGTCTGCAAAGGCTGCATCGTTCCTCTAGATCGCTGTCTGAGAAACATGCCCGCCTCAGCGTCTCTCCTGGAGGCCTCCCAGTCTGGGCCTGTATGTATGTGGAGCTGAGCGCATGGTCTGACACGAGCAGCCTCGCATCATGCGTGACGGCCGCAGCTGCCGGGCCGCTTGCCGCAATCCCGCTCCTTCTCTTCCAGCCTGCCCTCGTCGCGGCCGTGAGCTCATCGTTAACGTCTTGGCGATTTGTTTAAGAACGCGGAGCTGTTTTCCTTCCTCAGCGGACGCTCTGGGGCGTTTAATCCCAGCTTGGCTGTTGGCGATACCTGGCAGGTGCCAGGTGAAGAAAAATTCCAGCATGCCCATCCTGGCTCGCTGTTGAATCCCGCTCCCATCCCGACTTCCCAGTACTACCCCTGGCCTCGCTCCTCTTCCCCTGGCTTTCGCACATGGCTTTTCGCTGAGTCACCACTCGCCGTCGCCAGCTCGTGGTTGCTTGGCCCGAGTCTCCATACGTAGCATCTGCCTATCTGCAAGCCGATGGCCAGGCTTGTTTACTTTATGCAGTAGAAGGATGCTGCATATGGCGGGAGGCTGCGTGGATCTGCCTGCCAAGCGTAGGGCTGCTGCATTTCTCTATTTATTAGTTGCTTTTTTTGGACACTCATGCAGTGCTCTGCTTAATGCAGTGCTCTGCTTAATGCAGTGCTCTGCTTAATGCAGTGCTCTGCTTAATGCAGTGCTATGCTTAATGCTTTACACAGGCCTTTCCCTCTCGGGCGGCCAGGCAGGCCGGTAATCTAAGACACACTGTATATCGCTGCTAGTAATTCAACACTTTCCCTCAGCCCTCAGTCATAAAACCAAGTCATAAAAAGGGGCATCATCTATCCAGAATTCCAATTACTGTCAGTTGATATTAATTTATTGCTTGAAAATGGAGATATATTAACACTGTATAGACTCTGACTATTTTAAAATGTGATTTCAGCAGATAGCACGGTCTCACCGCTTTGCGTTTCGACCACGTATCCAGTGAGGGATCTCCACAGGGTTCACTTGTGCTCGCTAGCTACACTGCTGCTGTGTGGCGAGAAACGTGATGTAAATGTGGCCATCGAGGAAAACAGATAGTAGAGAATTACGAAGCAGTTAAGCAAGACTGCCGAGGTGGGGGCCTTCTTCAGCCGGAAGAAGGGAAAAGATGCAGCAGAAACCTGAGTGCCGTTGTGGTGCCTTTGCTCTGCATGTGAAACGAAGCTCCTTGTGGGAAAACTCCCCCCTCCCAGGTAAGCAGAGTAGCTGCTGGTTAGGAAACAGCCAGAGAGAACTTTACAAGGTTATTTTAAAGGTGGACACCTTTTTCTACATGCAACTTTTTAATGTCACACAGTAATGTTTAGAGAAGACATCAGCCTGTTAGCATGAGGTGTTCATACATTATATTCATATTCGTCATGGAGACGGAGTGGTTCACACGTCTAGGGTTGAGTGTAAAGGTTTGTGAATTACCTGAAGTGTGTGTCATTGTGTGGGGCTGCCTTGCGATGGACTGGCATCCAATCCAGGCTACCCCCTTCCCAGTGCGGCCCATCCAGGCTGCACCCTTCCCAGTGCATCCCATCCAGGCTGCACCTTTCCCAGTGCGGCCCATCCAGGCTACCCCCTTCCCAGTGCATCCCATCCAGGCTACCCCCTTCCCAGTGCGGCCCATCCAGGCTGCACCCTTCCCAGTGCATCCCATCCAGGCTGCACCCTTCCCAGTGCGACCCATCCAGGCTACCCCCTTCCTAGTGCATCCCATCCAGGCTGCACCCTTCCCAGCGCGGCCCATCCAGGCTACCCCCTTCCCAGTGCATCCCATCCAGGCTGCACCCTTCCCAGTGCGGCCCATCCAGGCTGCACCCTTCCCAGTGCGGTCCATCCAGGCTGCACCCTTCCCAGTGCATCCCATGCAGGCTACCCCCTTCCCAGTGCGTCCCATCCCGGCTGCACCCTTCCCAGTGCATCCCATCCAGGGTCCACCCTTCCAGTTGCCCTTGCTGCTACAGGCCTCCCTGCAACCCTGTCCCAGATGTGGACTGATTGAAATCACCTTGGATAATCATAAATATATAAACACAGAGGAGTCCGAATCAGTTTTTCTTTGTTTCAATCAAATTTACTGCATACTATGGTTCATAGTCCAAGCATTCAATTTTAATTGCATTCAACATTGTGATCAATCATTTGTTTTCATTCAGTGTTTGAATCATCATGCGTCACCATCTGGTTTGCAAGGCATGAAAATGCATGAATTCGGTTTCTGGAAACACGTAATATCTTGGGGGACACGTGTGTGCTAATATTTGACAATAATATGGTTTTGGTTAGAATTCAGAAATGATCAAGTGAAATACAGGGTCAATTTAAAGGCATGCCACTTTAAAGGATGTTACAGATACGTTTTATGAGCTATGCAGCACATAAAACTCATTTTATCCTCCACAATCCAAACTGTAGCCCCCTTAGGGATCAGCACACAGACAAAGGGATTAAAGGTGAAACACTATGAAAATGGCAATACTCTAGGGCCATTCTTTTCTTGTTCTTAATTTGGCAACCCTAAATAAACCTAAGCTTGCTTCTTACCTTGCTTACCCATTTTTAGCATATTGTGTGATGCAGACAACCTGCACCGGGTCTCTGCTCTTTGACGCATCGCAATAAAAAGGCGTCTCTCTTGCAGGCTACACAAAGTCATCAGCCAGGCCTCTGGTGTCACTTGTAAAGCAGCCCCGTGGCTCTGGCCTTCTCTCGCCGTGCCTGTGCGCTGTCCTTCAGGATCACTTCAGGATCACTGGAGGGAGTGGCAATGACTCAGGTTACTTTCTTGCTCCCCGGGAGAGTGGAGAGAGTTAGCAGGCGAGACAGAAAGGGAGCGAGAGGGCGCACTACAGATGTATTATTTCGTTTCACTGCAGCTCTGCTCCGACGTGACTGAATTTACAAAGGAAGAGGGAATTCATTATGTCGTTTATATTTATTAATGTTTTAGAGATTTGTGTCGCGCTGCAGTACAGGTACACCCTCTGAGGTATCCTCTCCCCATATCTCAGTCTTACAGTCATATACCTCCTCGGAACATCTCAGGATCTCCCAAATAAGGTCCTTAATTCAATGGCTCTCCACCCATCCCCACCCCTTAACAACTAACATGACATCCTTACTAATCAAGTCTTAAAATCCTACTGTGAAGTGTTTTTAAGCTCAGTGGCCTGTCCGAGTCACGGTTCTTGTTTTAAAAAATCTGCAGACAGACAGTGGATCAGACACGCCAGTAAGCAATTCTCCTCCCACACATTAGCAAAGTTAGCTGTTCAGCTTACCAGTAGGTGGCGCTAGTTTCTTGTTCTGTCACTGTTGCTCCCTATAGTCACAACACTGCAGATACCCCTTTAATAATCCATGGGTTACAGCAGGCATGGCCAGCGAAGCGAGACATGCTTCACTGCAGTCCGCAGCTATTTAACATCACTGTAATTCATACTTCACAGTCAGTAAACGTAAGCCTGTTTTGGCCCGAGTCTCCATTGAACCTGTCACTCTGTAATCCCCATTTATTAATAGTTATTAAACTGAAGTATTTATCTAAAACTTTCATAGCAATTAGCCAGTCATAAAAAGCAATTCATATTAGCATTTGGTCTCTGCATATGCTTCTGAATATATCCCTCTTAATCAATTTTTTGAATTATAACTCCAAACAAGAAAAAATGCCGACATTCACTCTGAATACCATTATCAGATATTACTCAAATTCCTATGTTTAATATACAGCCAAAGAAATTACTGTGAGGCTGATGTTGATTAAAGCAAAGTCCTTCATTCTTTATAGCTTTTTGTATGTGGTTGGTTTGGCTGATTGAATATTAAAATATTATTTTTCTCACAACCTAGCGCTGTTCTTAGGCCTGACTGATGTGAAAGGTTCAGTACAACGGATATCTCCCCAAAAGTAAAAGCGTCACATGTGCCACAGATGTGAAATGTATAATGGGGAGTATGACTAAGTCCATCGTGGCGTGTTTTTAAGCCAGTCCTCGTGACCCAGACACAGACGACTTTACCGCTACATTTTAAGGTAGCTTAGACATGAAAGAACCCAAAGAGTCTTCCTTTTCTATAGCATGACCGGCTGTGGTGGTACTTTGCTTTGCAGGATAGTTAAGATTGATAGTTAAGATGGATAGTTAAGATTGATAGTTAAGATGGATAGTTAAGATGGATAGTTAAGATGGATAGTTAAGATGCTTGCACGTACAGTGGTAACTGAGAAGTCCCACTGCGGTGGTGCTTTGCTTTGCAGGATAGTTAAGATGGATAGTTAAGATGCTTGCACATACAGTGGTAACTGAGAAGTCCCACTGTGGTGGTGCTTTGCTTTGCAGGATAGTTAAGATGGATAGTTAAGATGCTTGCACGTACAGTGGTAACTGAGAAGTCCCACTGTGGTGGCGAGATCGCTGCAGTTGCTGCTGCTGTAGCCACAAACACAAAATGGATTAGCTATCCCCAGCTGGAGGACGCAGAGTAATTACATTTCAGAGGCGCACATTCCTCAGCTCTACGGGGCCCAGGATGCGAGCTCATTTCAGGGCTGACAGAAGTCGAATAATTCACTTCTGGATGCCGTCGGCCTTTGATTATGGTCTGTCTTATTTATTCTTGTTCTCCGTGAGGTTTAATTTACATACACTCCAGACTGCCTCTGCCCTCCCCCAACCATGAGCCATGCTTTTAACGAGGTAAATATAGAAATCAGTAAATCATAAACGGCATCATTTTTTTCCACCCGGACCTTCTCAAAGCCAGCTTATTGTCTTATTTACATGTCAGATCAATGCATTATAGCGGTATAAGTGTGCATGGCTTTGGATTGATAGCTTTTTGGGAGGGTACACCTCTTGTGGTGCTCTATGCTCTTCCTAAGCTACTAGAAAGCTAATGCTAAACCAGGACTAGGGAATCTGCTGCATGGAGAGCCAGTGTGGGTGCAGGTTTTTGGGATGACCTCACAGTCAGCCAATAATAAAACTCCTATTCTGGGGACCCTCTGTTATTGGCTGAGACTGACTGAAAAGCTATAAAAAGAAAAACAATCCCACACCAGCCCTCCATGGAGCAGGTGCCCTACCCTTGTTCTAAACCCACCATCCTTTCAGGAAATAATTATTTACTTATTATTGACACCCCCAGGCAATTTTATTCTCTTAGAGAGAAAAGACATTTATTATGTCTAAGCTGTAAATGTCTGGTAGCAATACTAGGCAGGGAATTGTTATTACTCTTTGCTGAACATATTCTAATGCGGCATTATTTTAATATTTAAGGTGTGCAGCTATTTTGTCATTGACCAGCCTTACTGCATTCTTACCTCCTCCATCATTCTGTGCTCATACTTGTTGATTATCTTTCCCAAGTTTGTATCACCAACTTTTTCCACACCCCACTGTGCCTCTGCTCTGCCTCATAACCCAGTTTTGTGATTCGTAAACGGAACAAGTTTTCTGGAGTGTTTTAAAATCTCAGCACCAACAAAGGTTCCTTTGGTAATCGACTGGTTACACTGGCCCAGCTACAGGACGTATCTCTGACTGACTTGCTGCTTTTTGTCTCCAGGCCGGTTCCATACCCACATGCACAAAGCGAACAACTCTGTTTGCTCAGTCAGATATCAGGCAGTTCACTTGACGGAGCACAAATACTTAGTAATAACTCAGTTACTTAGTTTGTGGTTAATTAATATGTCAGTAATAGTAAAATACTATATTATTTGTGCCTTGTCAAGTAAAGTGTTACCGCAGTGCAGTTAATCACTTCAAGCCATGTTGTCTCATGAGGACAACGATGAAACATCCAGATACTTAGTATGATTCCCCATGAGGCCAACTTGAGTCATGATGTTTCAATGACTAGCTTCTGCAGCCTTGAGATGCCGTCCCATTTACAACCCACGCTTCTGTGAGGATACAGTCAGACTACATATGAACAAATGGATGCCTGTATCACCATGTAAATATCTGACAGTCACATGGTGCTTCCCAGAAGGGATTCAGCACCATCTGACACATGCACAGAATCAGGGTCACATCGACGGTTCTTCTTGCCGCCCCCAGCAGAATGCAACCTTATGAATGTTTGGATCCTGTCAAAGTATTGCACTATAAGTCACATGGTTTAGACCTAGTTCCCAGAATTCCCTCAGGAATCCTCAGCAACATCTCAACTGAGGCAGAGCTGGGCTCCTGTCTGCCCCAGTTTTTTTGCAGCCTACATCGGGGAATCTTTTTTGCTTATCCAGCCCAAGATGATTCATGGCACCTACCATTACAGGCCTTTAAGAATTAGCAACTATTTGAAACTTTAATGCAAAAAAAACGTAGGTATGCTCCCATTAATGGTCTATATTGAGAGCACCATGTACAGTAACCTGAATCCGCTGCGCTGTCTGAGGGCTTAGCTTGGTGTGATATTCTGTTAAATTGAGTGTCTTCTGTGTGAACTCAAAATATCATAACATACCCTAAAGTAACTTCTGCGTAGAAAGTGAGACAATGCTGAAGAATGATGGAATTTTGGAAATTAGAAGACCTGGACTCACAAGGTGTGAATGTCCTGTTGTTCCTAAGCGCTGACATCAGACTATGCTAGTCAGACCCTGCTATGCAGGTTGTTAGCTCTCACACCTAGAAGCAACATGCAACCACAGGATCAGGCTCAGGATTCATTGGAAGCACAAGGAAATTAATCTGCTGGCCAGGGGATTTGAACCAGCAACCATCTGGTCACATGTATAGAGTGCTAACCCACAGAAGCACACACCCTCTCTTCTTCATTCCCTCAATGACAGTTGCAGGAGAATGCAGGTGACAGTTCCATGTAACCACTGCATCAATGAGCCATCCAGTGATCCAATTACTGCAGTGTTGTTGAAAGCACACTGCATGGGGGATCAGACACACAGGTGGGCCATTCACATTTTTAGATATTCTGCTTCTTTTGTCCTCCCTGCTCAGATGGTATTCAGTCGCTTTACCTTTAATGCAGATCCTGCTTTATGTATTAATCAAACCCGCTGCAGCTCCTTCATGTCATGCTGTTTTCATGTATTAATTGGCTACACACACAGTAGTTTACATTAATAAACCGGAGAAGGGCCTTTTGGTTTTGGCTGCTAAGCTTCATTTCCAAAGCTTCTCCTAAAGTCACCCCAGGATTTGCCGTAACCATCCAATGCATTCATGTGTTTGTTTACTCAACCGTTACTGCGCCGAGTTTGGCTAAGCAGTAGCTCAGTAATTAGATAACTAATTACGTAAATTAATTAAGGCGGTGAAATTTAACAAAAACATGAAATGGCTGAGGTGCCCCTGAGGACAGGTTTGGGAAATGAAGTTCTTCTAGCCGTCCATCAAGATATCAGTAACTTTTTGGAGAACATTCTTGCTATTTTACTATATAGCTATTTTATGATTATATATATATATATATATATATATATATATATATATATATAGCTATTTTATGATTATATATATATATATATATATAGCTATTTTATGATTATATATATATATATACTATATATATAACAAAGTAATGTGTTTCTTTTCTTTCGGTGTAAATATACACTTACAGACAAATAGCTGTAAACAAGGATTGACTGTAGGGACAGTAACACAGAAGGAGCTCAGTTTGGTTTACAGCACTTGGTAGCATACAATTTATAAGCAGTACAAGGTTTTCTGCTAATTATGTGCGATGAATAATGAATTGTCAGGGCTGAGGGGATGATAAATGAACAAACAAATCAGCTTCGTGCATCAGGCTTCAGCCTTGACCTCTGACCTTTACATCAGAGTCCCTCTGACGTAACGGGGATCCATTGTCAGGAATAATTATCAGTTTCTGGTTTAGCTTTTATTCTGCTTTAGAAAAACAAGGAAGACCATTCAGTTTTACAACTCAGAGCATCACCATATTGCCTTTGATTTTAATGAAATCAACATTTCAGTATTTCATTTCACTACAGTTGGAACTTAAAGAACGTTAAGTTTGAGAGGAGTTGCCTGGATGTCAGTTTCTGACGTTTTTTTTTATATGATATCTGCTGGGAGACATACTGATTATCCTCCAGGCCAGGGGTGGGGCACCTGTTCCATGGAGAGCTGATGTGGGTCCGGGTTTTTGGGACGGCCTCTCAATCAGCCAATAACAGTGGCTCCCCAGGACTGAGAAGCACTGCTTTATTATTGGCTGATGGAGAGGTCATTCCAAAAACCCGCACCGGCCCTCCATGGATCAGGTTCCCCACCCCTGCTCCAGGCATTCAAAATAGATAGGTCAGCTTTATAGTTACGATTTATGTTTGTTTGTTTATTCATTTACAGTTTTATTTACATTTTTATATTAAAATCATCAAAAGTTACATGAGAGTTTGTTTTTGTTATTAAGGAATTACTCAAATTCACAAATATAACATAACAAAAATATTCAAAAGTTACTGAATTATTATCTAAAAATCTCATTAATATGCATCAAAACATTTAGTCTGACATTTGTGTTAGAACATAAGAACATAAGAACTATACAAACGAGAGGAGGCCATTCGGCCCATCGAGCTTGCTTGGGGAGAACTTAACCAATAGCTCAGAGTTGTTAAAATCTTATCTAGCTCTGATTTAAAGGAACCCAAGGATTCAGCTTGCACTACGTTATCAGGAAGACTATTCCATACTCTGACTACACGCTGTGTAAAGAAGTGCTTCCTTAAATCCAGTTTGAAATGTTCTCCTGCTAATTTCCACCTATGGCCACGAGTTCTTGTATTTGAACTAATGCTGAAGTAACTATTTGGTTGAACAGCATCCAAACCTGTTAGAATCTTATAGACCTGGATCATGTCCCCCCCCAGTCTCCTTTGCTTGAGGCTGAACAGATTTAGCTCAACTAACCTTTCCTCGTATGACATTCCTCTAAGACCAGGAAACATTCTTGTGGCCCTACGCTGCACCTTTTCTAAGGCCGCAATGTCCTTTTTAAGATATGGTGACCAAACCTGCACACAATATTCTAGGTGAGGTCTCACCAAGGAATTGTATAATCTTAGCATTATCTCCCTTGACTTAAACTCCACACACCTGGAGATATACCCCAACATTCTATTGGCCTTTTTTATTGCTTCCCCACACTGGCGAGAGTGGGACATGGAAGCATCAACATACACACCAAGGTCTTTCTCATAATTAGCTACCTTTATTTCAGTAGGACCCATAAAATACCTGTACTTTATATTTCTGCTCCCTACATGGAGTACCTTATAGTTGTCTATCTTAAATTTCATCTGCCAGGTATCGGCCCAGTCACTAATTAAATCAAGATCCCGCTGTAGCTGCTGAGCCGCTAGTTCAGTATCTGCTACACCACCCACCTTGGTGTCATCTGCAAATGAACAATAGTGGTCCTAAAATTGAACCCTGCGGTACCCCACTATGAACGCAGGCCCACTGTGACATTGTGCCTCTTATAACTACTCGCTGCTTCCTGTTAACTAGTTATTAATCCAGGTCACTACAGTTCCTGAAATACCTGTCGCTTTGAATTTAAGTAGGAGCCTTTTGTGGGGGACAACATCAAAAGCCATTTGGAAATCTAAGTAGATGACATCATAGGCCTTCTTATCATGAACTTCCTGAGTAGCTTCCTCAAAAAACTCCAACAGATTTGTTAAACAGGATCTACCTCTGATTGGCTTATAGTTTGACAAATTACTTCTATCCCCTTTTTTGAAAATGGGCGTTATGTTGGCATGCTTCCAATCAAAAGGTACCACACCTTCAGATAAGGATTTTTTTTTGTAAACATCTCATATACAGCACAGTACCTAAGTATTCTTTGGGGATTCCCAGAAGTGTCGTGATTCTTCTTTTGCTGACTTAGCTAGGCCTCTTAAACCCTCTGTGATCGCTAACACATGGGCATCGTGGGTTCGTGGGGCCTATTGGTCATTCAAATCCTTTACTTTTTGAAAGACAAAATGCGTCTAGAAGTGAAGACAGCAGCAGTTGATGCATATGAACCCCGTGAGCAATGCGCCCATGTCAGACGGAGATCAGAACTAGGAGTTTTTCACTCATTGATATTCGGTGGGTGTTGGGATGGAGAGATTCACTGGGCTGGATAAGATGAATAATTTAGGCATAAAGAACCTGAACTACTCATAATCAACAAAAATGTCCACATAGCGCTATCAAATGCCTCACATTAACACTATAGAATTCTACAGAAAAATAATGATTGTGTCACATCACTTTGTGTAATAAATGAAATTGAATGAATGGGTGAAGGACATTCATGTTATATAAACATAATTCTTTATCATGAAACCCTTCTGATGTTGCTTATATATTGTTCTGACATTTGGTGATATTCCAGGTAAATAAAGCGAGACAAGATGCTGAAGCTCTTCGGAAAATCTATTTTTTATCTAGCTATTAAAATGTGACACAAGTTCATTTTTGTCTAGTTACAGAAAGCAAAAAGCTGCACTCACACATTAATGTGTTTATTAATCAGGCTCTGTGAGACTGAAACAATGGCAGGGGTGTTTATCCCCTGTGTTATTCTGGAACAAAGCGGAGCCCTTCATTGTGAGACACCTGCACTCCCAGTGGGTTATGGGATCGGGTTCAGACTCCCTCGTGACTCTTTCCGATGTAAAGAACACGCTGTGTTTGTTCTTAAGATCTCTAAAGTTAAGCTATAAACAGCCTGATTTGCTCATCTTGTTAAAATATGTCTACGAGCTGTTTTCAGAATTCTGCACACGATGCACTTGTACATCTATATGACGTTAAGAGATATGTATTCATGGCAAATCTTAGCCGTCAAAGGATTCTGCTTATTTCAGCTAATGATGATCAACAACTAGAATCAACTAGACGTTTATGTGGCTTCAAAGATCCTGGGTTTTGGTTACGCTTAATATCGCATTTACATTTTATCTTCACTAGAATCCATATTTGGACTGCGTCTCTATGGGAAGAAACACTTTTGACCAGCACAAAGCAGCCTCAGATAATTTATGTTCCTAAATTGGGGCCTTTGGCACGGCACAGACTGCTAATGCCGCAAACCTGCCAGCCACAATTCAGCCATTGTTATGAGTCTTCAGGGTGACTTTCTGGAGGGCATATTGAACTCACATAGCAGATACTCTTACCCAGTGGTCTGTGCATGGTCAGAGTGTGAAAATGTTCTGTGCCAAGTATATCAGCTTAGGAGGAAATAAGCATTGACAGGGAGTGCTCTCTGTGCGACATACGGGACCAGCAGTGGGACAGTCGTTTAGGTGTAAAGGTATTTCATTTGATCTGATTCCGTTTCACAAAACCTTGTCAATAATTTCTAGAGCATCAGCACTTGGCCGTGCATGTAAATAGGCACGTTAAAGAAGACGGATACTTGAGAACTACTACTGGAAGCAAGAACGTGTGCAGTATAAAGATGTAGTTCTATATTATGCTGTATGTACGATCAGATGGAGCTTTATAACATACGGTGATTTTTTTTTGTTTGTTATTTTTTACATTCAGAGGGCTCAAAAAGATTTTTCTCTTTCCTAGCTTGTAATACTTTGTGGTATATTTGTTGTCCACTAGGTGGCAGGATTCATTTGGCTTACATTTCAGATGATGACGGTTTACTGTTTATTTTCAAACTGAGTAGTTGTTTATTCATCGTGGTCACTAAAGGAGCAAAGTCCGCTAAAATGCAAACTAAAGCCGTTCTGTTAATATCCCCGTCCATTAGTGCATAAATACTATCAGGCACACACTCTTGTCATCTTTAAAATCTGCGCTTCTTTAACTACCAAAAATACCTTCCACAAAGTTCCTTTTTTAGTCTCTTTAAACCTATCATTTGAATAAAGAATGCAATTAAAAGCTCTTTAGTTAAACAGCTTATTTAAACAATAAACGGCATTAAAAATTTCAGGAGGGGAAATTTAAAACAAAAAACAGTGAATCTTCAGCTTTTTAGAAATGTGTATAACTGTTTACTAAAACTTCTCCGTTAACAGTGATACATTTCAGGATATTTGAAGAAGAAAATAAAATCATGTTCTGTCAGTACAAGGGCATTAAGGAAATTTTTAGCTGTGCTTGATGTGTCGCCAGTATCATTCTGAGGTATGTCTGCACACTGACCATCACTGCTGTGTTTGACGGAATGCGCACGCTCAAAGTAACAGGGAAGCATGAGCCTCACATATGGACACCCACCAACTTTTTAATTGCTTAATTTCTTGGATGAATGGAAACATAAATGCCGTGTGCTTTTAGGGGGGGCCGGATAGTCGGGACAGCCGTCTCTGGCTTCGGGTGCCTGGAGGGTTACCGCTGTGAAAATATCTCGCCATCCTTGAACTCTCATTCCGGTCTGTTGCCCCTCTGCTATCAGCACAAAGTAACTCTTCGCACTGCCTGTCCGCTCTGATTTAAATTTCAGAGAAGTGCCAGAGCTGCGATCAAATCACATGATGCCTGCTCTACTTTGTTTTTCTAAAAGTGATTGCTGTACTTTGTAGTATATAGTAGAATTGGCCACGTGATGCATTTACTAACAGCGTAGTGTGCTGGTTTGTGAGGCCCCTGTCCTCTGGGCTATGGAATTGTGTCGGATCCTTTAATTAGCATTATTAGGATTTTTCCACCGGATGCTCCATCCATTTCATCAGCCGGGAGTTTCGGAATTAGAGCTTGATCTTAAATGCCGCAAACGAAAGGCTGAAACTTGAAGAAGATTAAAGACACCACTGACACAAAATCAAATTGTGCGGCCTGAAAGCTTCGTGATGTGGGTGGTGTTGTCAGTGTATTGCAAAGTCATTACTTAATACTCACCTGCAAATGCTGTCAGCTTGTAAACCTCCTGAACATATTCAAGTGTCCTGGGGGGGGTCGGGCCTCCAGCAGTGGAACAGGCAGAACTTTCGGACATTTAACAAAATAATCACTTTGCACCTAAAGACCATTTTTTGATTACAAAAATGTAGTGCACCCCCCTCCTCATACACACACACACACACTAAATATAACAGTAGCAGCTGTTTATCTACAGTAGGTAATCAGTCCCCTGATCTTAGTGCCAGTCATGATATTGCAGCATGAGAGACAGTCGCCTTCTTTATGTTCTTCTGTGTGGTCACACAATGTTCCGACAGTGGAGGCTATGATGAGGTAAAGCTCTTGGCCTGCGGATCAAAAGACCGACATTAGAAGCCGTCAAATTGCAGTTCTTTGTCTGTTTGATGCATTTCTCGTCAAACTTTTTTTTCTCCTTTTAGAATAAGGAATATTCAATTTATGTTATTTTAGGAACTACACGTAGCGTGTGCTTTGCACCTCAAAGTAATCCCAAAGTGCAGTAAAAAATGGGAGCCTTATTCTGTTGGCGTTCCTGTAACAGTATAAATTCATTGCTGGAAATGAGCTTGGGCTACCAGATGAAGACCTTGACCTGAAAATGCTGTCTTCCCAATAACCTACTTTTATGTGCGACATGCAAATAGTCAGAACAGTGCTGAACTTAAGGCAAGAGCATAGCAAAACCCAGGGGTTAATCATATACAAATTGATGTATACATGTACATTATTACAGGGTATAAAGCAAAGTGTTGCCATGGAGATGGAGCCTTCAAGAAATGCTTATCCTGAGTTAGTCACATTCACCTGCTGGATCTCCTCTGTTATGTCATGGATGGAGACATGAGAGGATGACATTGTTAACGAATAGCAGATGATGCCTCAGACAGTGGCAACATGTCACAGCTCAACAGCGCCCCTAGTGGTCAAACAAACTGATGACCCCAGTGAAAAATAGAGCTTTTTTTTTTGTTGAATTCATTATCAGTCTTCAGCAGGCTACAGGTTTCAACCACAGCACTACGATTTTTTTCAAACACACTTTAAATTGATCAATTCTGAACTAAGCAACATCACCACAAATGCCTTATCCCCATTGATTTAAGGCCATTATGGATTAAATGTCCATCCAACCAGTTTCTATACCCGCTTGTCTTATGCAGGGTCGTGGGACTCTGGAGCCAATCACGGAAGCTATGGAGACAGGCAGTGAATAACCCAGGATGGGACACCAACCCATCAAAGGACCCACATAAATTATATGTTTCTTGGAATAAAATATTTATATACTGAGAATTTAAGGCCTATATTGGGCAATGGACAGTAAGATGGTTTACTTTGTAACTAGATCAGAATTTAGAAAAGCTGGCTGTCACATAAATTTTGGAAACTAAGAAACTATTAGGTTCAGTTGAATGGCCACAAACGGAGGTTTATGAAATTAACTGAAGACGTCAGCTTCAATAAGGCTCAGTGCTGATTTCTTTATTATATAATTTAATTTTAGGTCAGTGTCTTGTGACTTGGCCCATCCACAGCAGCGGCTGGACCTCGCGGTTAGAATAGGGATTAGCCCCGGACTACGGGCAGCGTGGAACGGCATGCAGGACCGTTCACCTTGCCGGTTCTCCATTTGTAGCAGCATCCTGTCCTTTCACTGTCACATTACATAAGGAGCAATGCAGAATCACCCTGAGAACACGGTTATTTTAGTGTCCACTCTTTCAGGGCAGCAGTAGTGGTTGAGGCTATTTCTATATACAGTAAATGTGACTGAGTCTGTCAGGTTCCTCGGACAGGCAGTAAAATTAAAGGTTCCACCTTAAGCTCCAGGGAAGCTCTGTCAGTGAAAACCCTGTCCTTAAGTACCGAGTCCCGCCGCCCAATAAGCACCTGAGATCAGGCCTTTGTCATCGACCACTTGTGACAAATGGCCCAGGCAGTTTCCAATGCATTGGGCTGGAAAGGTAAACAGCTAAGATGAGGTTTCTTCCGTGCACCATATAACCAGGTCAAATAACGCTGAATGGGCTTAAGTACTAATGCAATATTATAAATTATATTTAATGCAACCAAAAACATTTACGTTACATTCCTCATAAAACTGTTATTTGATTAAGTTTTGCGCTATAATTTGATTTTTAAAAACCTAGCAAAATTAAATATCACGGAAAAGCAAATGCTTTTTTAAGGGATTTGTTTATTTAAGTTAAACGGTCTTTAACATTTTTAAACATTTTTAATATTTCTTTGGTTTTGTTTGTTGATAGCAGAAAGTGTCATTTCGTGGAAATAACAGCAGACAGACCTATTGTCTTGTGGACCTGGAATTATCGAGAAACAATCCTGTATTGCTCTTTAAGCGAATTATTGCAATGGGCGAAAGGAAGGAAGGGGGGAAATGCAATTGTCTTGCCTGTAATGAGGCGCTGTATACAATATTTCAGTATTAGTCCTTGACCAAATTAAAATATTGAGTTTGAGCAAATGATGTTTTGGCCCTTTACCTCATCAGAAAGAGACAGGATATATTTAATTTAATAACACTTTCAGATTAATAAAAAAAAATGTATGCTCGTTTTAGGCAAAACTTTGTTTAAAACACGCTCTTTGGAATCAAACTAAAATGCACAGACTGAGCCGAGAAATCGGACTCTGGATCAGTTATGAACGACTTGCTCCATCTAGTGTTAAGTCTGTGTTACGAACATTTGCATTCTTCCTACTGCAGTGCTTCGGTTTTATCCAACATCTAAGCGAAGATCCAAAAGTTTATTATGTGATAAATGCAATCTCTACTCATTCCTTTGTAAACAGAATCTGTGTACTGTTATAATTAATTTAAGGTGCTGTTCAATTTAACCTTATTAACGCCAAATCATGACAACACAGTAAATTCAGTCTTGATTAGTAGCTGTTGGCGCGCTATTTATAGAAGCATCTGTGTATTTTTACATCAATTAGATATGCAGACGTGTACTGTACAGTACACTGCAACGTGTCTGATGAGCGTTTCCAGTGAATTCCCTGTAACGACTGAGGCATTTGAATATATTAATAATTCAGCTTGTCTGAGTGTCCAGGGCAGTAGACTCTATTGTTTAATGGCCACTCTAATGCCCATTGTCATATCCGTTGATGCACGTTGATGCTTTCTTCTCGAAAGCGGATAGCCGATGTAACTGGTTTACTCGATGCATTAGAGGATCGTTTTACAGCTGTTTTTTGTAATCTGAGAAAAAAGAAAAACTAATACAGATTTTGAGGTTAAGCAGCATGTCTTAGTGAGCACGTTTGATTACTCTTTTCTTTTCTGCGGCGCTCATATGGTCGTTTAGGCTGCAGAATGCTTCATCTATGCTTGCCGGATCAACGGTGCTTTCGAGTGAATAATTAATGAACATTTTTAAAAGTCGTAATGGCCTATCAGTGATGCCCATTAATGATCTCGAATCACCAGTAACTGGACGGATCCCGGTCCTTTGAGATTCACTTTAAATGTGGCTTAAACTTCGTAACGTCTTCCTCCTTCAGTACACTTAGGACTGTAAACGCGTTCGCACCAGAGTCACACATTAAAGAAGCATGACTTTTCCTTTAAGGAGATCTACATCAGGTACGCAATTTTAATCTTATTTTGTTTGTAAAATTAAATAAAAAATTGTTACTTAGATCTGTTTTCTTGTTCATTTGAAAATACTCCTGTTTCTGGTATTTCTTGCACTTTATGGGAACTTCGCCCTAAACGGCAGCTGTCCGAAGTTCTGAAGTTGGAATTAACCTTTTAAAAACAAGACTATATTTTCTTACATTTATTTTTCTAATTATTTAATTTATGTTCATACAGGATGAATGTTGATTAATAGGTGTCATTTATTTATATTTGTAATGTATTTTGAACTGTTGTACCAGGTATAAATGATGAATACTGCTAGTATTGTTCCACGTTATATAGCAAATATGCCCATGCGTTGTATTTACTAAAAGACGGCGTACTTGTTCTTATTCTCGTCAAATGTTACTCCAAAGGAGGACCTTATACTTTAGAACATGTGGGCATTGCCTGGTATAGAATGCCGTATTTTGATCTTTAAATACAATTTTCACGTGTATATTTTCAGAAAAAAAAATGCTTTAAAAGATAACTAACCTGCCAATTACATTTTTAATTTTATTTAAAGTTATAAAATATACGGCATGTGTCGTGCAATTTAATAGATATATTAATAATTAATAAAATAGCTTTATAAATATAATAGAAAATGGAATAAAAACCAAAAAACTGTAAATAGCACTCTAGGACTCTGTAGTGAATAACGGAAGGATTACAAATAGCCTACTCGTGTACTGAATGTTTAACAATAAGCACCTTTGCACGACATTTTTAAAGTTTGTATGGATGTCTTGTACTATATATACAGTATCAATATGGTATATCTTATGTATATATACCTTAGAGGTCCATGCCTATTGGATTTGTATCGGTTGAGTATCAGGCACATGGCGCATGTGAGTGTGCCCTGTGATTGTAGTTGGCACCCCATCCTGGGTATGCCCTGCCTTGCCCCCCTAGCGTCTGGGATATGTTCCCAGACCCCCACGACCCTGCGTAGGACAAACGGGTACAGAACATGGGTTGATGGATTTCATAAATCACATGTAGCATGAAAGAGTGTCGTTGGCTGATAAGGAATGACAGTCCCTTATTGTCTTTGGCCAAAATGTCTTTAATAGGTTGGTCTAGAAAATGCGCTTAAAGTCCTGAGAGTAGAGGCCCAAACTCAAGACAGATGCTGACTGTTTTGGATGCCGGGAGGGAGGGGGGAGGGGGGGTAGGGTCCCCATGGAAAATTTGAGCCCCTTTATGGTGGCTCCCCCAGTTCCTCTCTGCTGGTGCTGAGTGATACTTTCTATGACCCAGACTTTTTTGATTTAAATCCAGGATGCTGAGCTCTGAAACGAGGGAAGTTCCCTCCTTCCTATAAGAGTGTCGCTTCTCCTGTAAGAGTGTCGCTTCTCCTGTAAGAGTGTCGCTTCTCCTGGCTGATGCACTGCAGCTTCACACTTTTTAAGTATCTGGCATATCACTGCAAAGAAAAAAGGGAAGATGTACTCTGTCAGCTCGAGACAAAGTATGTCTAGACTACAAAAAGCGACTTAGACTGGCCGTTGAGTTTGCCGCATAATGATTATGAATGTTCAGAGACATTGCAGGTTTAATAAAATTCAGTACAAGCTAGTCAGTTTTGTAAACACAGGTTGCATTTATAATCACACTGTAGTGTTTTTAATGTTTGATTTGATGTTTTTCTGGAACTGTAGG
The DNA here is from genome assembly GCF_048594095.1 of Paramormyrops kingsleyae. NCBI lineage: Eukaryota > Metazoa > Chordata > Actinopteri > Osteoglossiformes > Mormyridae > Paramormyrops > Paramormyrops kingsleyae. Next base: position 16,044,257 of record NC_132820.1, read on the forward strand.
TGGAACCCGTAGGGGATTTTATTTCTTTAATTTGATGTTGATATTATTATTACATTTACTAATTGAGGGTTTAGATTTGCTGGTTGTTTGCTGTAGAGGGCAGCCTTGGTTGAGTGAAAGTGATTCGTCTGACATGACAAACACAAAAAGAGCCCAGCTGAGTTTAGAATTTCATGGATGACAAACGCATCTCATGCTGCTTCCTTTTGTTTAATAGAGAGCACAAAGACCCAAAGAGAACTTTGAATTTACCTGCTGTTGACTTTATATGTTTTACTAGCAAATATCCAAAAGGCTATCTAGAGGCTCAGTGGATAGCGCACCATCAGGGTTGTGGGTTCGAGTCTCATATTTTCAGAACTTTCTCCCCAGTGCAAAGATGTGCAGTTTGGCTAGCTGGAGTCCGCAGAGTGTGACTGTGTGGGTTTGAATTTTCCACAATGTAGGAAAACATGTTACTTTTTAGCTTGTGGGGACATATTTTATGTCTCAACAATCTAAACCTCAATTAAAAAAAATCTGTGAATACAATCAAAAAACTAAAAATGCCAAAAGTCTTGTATTTTGTTTGGTTACTTGTGGTTAATGTTAGGGCTGGGTAGAGGTTAAGGGTGTCATGTTCAGATTATTAGTTATACCCATAGAAATGAATGGAGAGTCTCCACAAAGATATAATTACAAACCTGTGTGTGTGTGTGTGTTTTTGTGCCTGTGTGTGTGCGTGCGTGTGTGTACATCTGTGTGCGTGTGTGTGTGCATGTGTATGCATGTTTTTGTGCGTGTGTGTGTACCTGTGTGTGTGCATGTTTTTGTGTGTGTGTGTGTATACGTGTGTGTGTGCGTGCATGTGTGTGTATATGTGTGTAAACGTGTGTGTGTGCATTTTTTTGTGCATGTGTACATGTGTGTGCGTGTGTGTGTGAGCGGGTTTACCTATCCTTATGGGGACATAACGTGATAAATATCCGTTTTCTTTCCCTTATGGGGACCGGTTTCCTGCTTTCTCAGTATCACCTTCTTCTTTTCTTTTCAGTTTGCCATCCATGCAAAATGCGGGTTATGGTTAGGGCAGGGTAGGGTTTAAGGTTGTCATAGTTAGCGTTAGCATTTTTCCCATTGAAATGAATGAGCGGTCCCCATAAGGATATGTTTTCCCTATATGTGTGTGTGGGTGTGTGTGTGTGTGTGTGTGCTGCCATAGGCTCCAGGCCTCACCCACCCACACAGCCCTGACTAGAATAAGCATGGGTATATGGGTATATGGGTATATGAAACATCGTTTCAAAAATGTAGTTTTTCAGAACTGATTTGTAAAGCTGCTAATAATAGACAAAGTTATTTATTTATTCATATGGAAATGAGTTAAGGGCTGAAGGCCATTTTGGTGATTCTGTTAAGTACGACGATTTCTTTAAATAACCCATCACAAAATAAACACTGTCACTTATTATTGGGCATTATTTTTAGAACGTTAAAGTAATTGCAAAATATGTGTTCTGAAACAAGGCATGAGTAATCTTAAAAACCTTAAGAACCTGAATATAAAGAAGTTTGTAGTGGGTGGCTTGGCCCGATTGCTTGGAGACCACACACTGGTATGCAAATACTCTGTATTCAGGAGAGGATTTTCGGTTTTAGCGCAGGAACCTGCACATGCAGCAGATTACTGTCCCTCTGCTCTATATTTACTTGGGAGCTTTTATTCAGATTATTGGTTTTTCAAAACATTAATTGATATATATTTCTTGGTTGTCAAATTACTTCTGAATGTATTGTGCACTGTAGAGCATAGACAAGAAAGTATAAAGTAGTCTCCTTTCTAAAAGGTTCATTCCATCCTTAGAACTTCAGGCAGCCGCCATTTGGGGTGAAGTTCTCGTAAAGTGCAATATACAGCAGAAATAGTAGCGTTTTCAAATGGGGGAGTATTGGCGATAGACAATGCTTTCCCATCCATTAACACTAACTCCTCCGGAGTTACCCATTTAATTGCCACCCCCAGGTCTATATGTGGAAAAGCAACTGCTCCCCTTGGTACCTGAGTCGAAATTACAATTATTTGGTAAAATCATGTTCTATGCTGGCACTTTATCCAGACAAAATAATAGGCGATGTCTGATCAGTGTCAGCGCATGAGGTAAGCAAGATGCGTGTTTTTTATGACATATGGTAATATTTAATGTTAACATGTTTTCTATAGGTACATTTTTATAAAGTAGGCTTTATATTAGGTCTCAGTGTAATAATTTCTTAAGTACAGAACAATCTTGCACATTTTTTTCAATGAACAGCGTTTTTATACAAACTCCATTAAGCTTTATTTTGTTAAACATTGCGAGAAAAAAATACAAATCAAAAATAAATCAGAACAAACTTCCTGTTGCTAAGATATAAAAAAAGATGATATGATACCAGATCTGTAGACTAGAATGTGCTGACAACCCGGGCCATTTCGCAATAATGTTACAAACCATACACACCCAGGCAAAGGAGCGGGTACCCGGAGTACCCGGGGATTTCCCCATGAGACGGTTATGTTTCCGGGCTGGAGCAGGTACCCAGAGTACCCGGGGATTTCCCCATGGGACGGTTATGTTTCCGGGCTGGAGCAGGTACCCAGAGTACCTGGGGATTTCCGCATGGGACGGTCATGTTTCCAGACTGGAGCGGGTACCCGGAGTACCCGGGGATTTCCGCATGGGACGGTTATGTTTCCGGGCTGGAGCTGGTACCCGGAGTACCCGGAGATTTCCACATGGGATGGTTATGTTTCCGGGCTGGGGTGGGTACCCGGAGTACCCGGGAATTTCCGCATGGGATGGTTATGTTTCCGGGCTGGAGGGTGTACCCAGAGTACCCGGGGATTTCTGCATGGGACGGTTATGTTTCTGGGCTGGAGCGGATACCCAGAGTACCTGGGGATTTACGCATGGGACGGTTATGTTTCTGGGCAGGAGTGGATACCCGGAGTACCCGGGGATTTCCGCATGGGATGGTTATGTTTCCAGGCTGGAGCGGGTACCCAAAGTACCGGGGGATTTCCGCATGGGACGGTTATGTTTCTGGGCTGGAGCGGGTACCCGGAGTACCCGGGGATTTCCGCATGGGACGGTCATGTTTCCAGGCTGGAGCGGGTACCTGGAGTACCCGGGGATTTCCGCATGGGACGGTTATGTTTACGGGCTGGAGCGGGTACCCAGAGTACCCGGGGATTTCCGCATGGGACGGTTATGTTTCTGGGCTGGACCGGATACCCGGAGTGCCTGGGGATTTCCGCATGGGACGGTTATGTTTCCGGGCTGGAGCGGGTACCCAGAGTACCTGGGGATTTCCGCATGGGACGGTTATGTTTCTGGGCTGGAGCGGATACCCGGAGTGCCTGGGGATTTCCGCATGGGACGGTTATGTTTCCGGGCTGGGTGATGTCTAAAAACAATATATGTTGTTTTAATGTAGAAATATCCCAATGAACGATAAAATCGAGTCGTTGAACATCACAGCAAACACACACACGTGTGGCACTGAGCAAATGTAACGCATGAAAGCATGAAAACAGGATATACAGATAACCAGCGTTACAACATGTCGCCTGGGGAGGGCGCTGTTTAGCAGTGCTGGGCATTGTTTTTTCAGTTCCTGTGGAAGACGATCGATCGGCGGGCTGGATTTAATGATCATATAAAACCATGTCGCGGGCTGTATAAAGCTGTGGCTCACAAACTTTTTACACTGCCTCCCACTGCAGAAAGTATTATGCCGTTTGCCTACCAATGGCAAAGAAGCTGCCAATGTTTTCTTAAAACTGCTTTGAAAACGTTGGCTATAGGGGCTTGTTTCAGAAAGCAGGGTTTCTTACTTAGCCGGATTTGACAGATTTAAGGTAGTCAGGGCTAAATGTCCATTTAAGCTGGGGTACCTTAAATCCAACATGTTGTGCTGCTAAGCAAGAAATCTTGCTTTCTGAAACAGGCCCCAGATAGCTAAAATGAAAGCCACAACATTTCTGTTATCTTGCTTTGTGTGTAGCCAAATGCTGTGTTCCATTTAAACTCGGAAGTTTTATTTTCTGAGCTCCTACTCAGAAATTTTAACTGGAATGGCCCCTGAAATCAGAGTTCTGACTCAGAAAGTCGGCGGCACCTCTGCAACCCCGACCTCCGAAGGCAAGATGGCTGCGCCCTTTATCAACAGAACTTAAAGATGTAGTTATATATTGTTTATTAGCACTTATGTCTTATTAATGCCTCATTACATCAGTCGTACGCACAGTACTGTCCAACCGCTATCTGTGGACATGTTGCTACGGTGTTTCTATGCACAAAATTCCACATAATGTGTGGTTATCAACTGACATTGCTAACAATGGCAGACAATTAACCAGACTAGAACTCAGGCCTATTTCAGAAAGTAGGATTTCTTGTTTAGCTGGATAACTTGTCGGATTTATGGTAGTCTGGGTTAAATGTAAGTGAACAAAGATTAAGGGCCATTTAAACTGGGGTACGTTAAATCCGACAAATTATCCGGCTAAGCAAGAAACCCTGCATTTTGAAACAGGTCCCTGGTATTGCTAAATGGCTTTCCGACTTTCCATACTGGAACACAGTTAACTCATGTGTGACACCATTCTCAGCACCGATTTTCAACCCCGGAGGGTAAATCGAACGCGGCATAAGCCTACATCCCCAACAAAGGCGATAATCGCTGGTTAGTTCCTGTCAGGTACTGAAACCAGGTTACTTGTTTGATATCATGGACTACTGATAATGTAGTCATATTGCATAAGAATATTGCACACCTTCCCAAATTGTGCATATGTGTGCGGTAAATCAATGACAAGATGACCCCCGCCGATGTGATGTGACCCGCTTCACACTAGTGTCCATCTCAGAGACAAGGTGACGGCCCCTCCCGAAATGGCACAAACCTGCTTTGCGTGGAGCTAAATTGCATTTTGCATGGATGGCAAGCTGAAAAGAAAAGAAGAAGGTGATACTGAGAAAGCAAGGATAAGGCGAAAAGGGCAGTGGAGGAGGATACAGCGAAATGCACGAAAATTTCAGATTTATATAAAACAGGTGAGAAAAGCTGTAGCTTGTTAACTGTACAGCACTGCCTTGGGTCACGACTTCAGTAGCAGCAGCGAGAGAGCGAAGTGGCTATTTAGCTAACACATGTGATTTTGCGTACAGTATGTCACTTAAGCCTAAATCATTCTAGCCTTATTAACATACTGTTCTTAATTGAGAAAATAAAAAATGAAAGAGAGATGAGTGCTACGCATGTTCCTCAGTGCCGACATTGATGCATTATCATGTCTACAGAGGGACGCATTCTTATCCTTGGTCTCTTATTGGGACTTTAATGAGCTTGCAGAGACTAGTCACTTGCTCAAGAGGCTAAGTAAGTAAAATCATAGTCCAACATTCTTAAAGTTTAAGACGGCGTAATACCTCTATGGATTATCATTTTAGTAAGTAGAGTCAATTTTCAGCTAATTTATTAATTGTGTAGTCACTCATAGTTGGATACTGTTGCTGTAAATGTCCAATAACGGTTTGCTACGAATAGGAATCTTTGGTCCGCAGAGTAAATTTTCTGCCATTTTCTGAAAGTGTAATAAATGTTCAGGTTTTTAGGGGTATCTTTTCTTGTAATGCCCCCCTACTCCGCCCCTGTACACTCCTTAATACTTTAATGTATCATCGCCTCCTGTACACGCCCTGCACGTTGAATATATAGACTGTACCAAGAATTACTGCCATGTCATGCACTTAAAAGTCAACAAAAACAAAGTGCGTCTCTTAAAAGGTGTAGAAATGTAAATGTGCAGGTGTAGGTTATGTTCAGTCCTACAATTTTGTTAGTTTTTGTTAAATTAACAGTTCTTGTTATATTTTACTACCCTGCACCAGTTTCGCGTGTGTACAGTCATTAACCGCTTCCCTTCTAAAAACTAACGACCCGTAAATTAAGAAGGTATCATGGGGTTTAACTGGGTGGTGCAGTTAGGTAGTACAATATTACTGTGGATGCCATATTTCCAGTCGTCAATGGGCGAGACATGAAAAATATATGTATCTGAAACGAGTAATAACTAGCTCACTATTGAAAATTGCCTGACGGTAAATTGAGTGGCGACATGCTTCGCTGATATTAAGGCTGGAAGTGGCGTCTTTAGGTGCTGGACAGATCAGATCTGTCTTTTCAAATAAGAATAGGAATGTAGAAATGTGATGGCAGCCCTCAAAGTACTCTGTCAAAAAATACTGACATGATTCCGACGACACAGAAAGAAATAAACGTTTTGAACGTTTGGTTCATAATGTAGGTGGGCAGCGGCGCGTGTCTATAAACATGCGTGCGGGTGCCAGACATTTTCCATCTGGAGTGCCACCAGCAAACGGACAGGAGACTGGTCTCTTCCAAAATCGCATTTTCCCTTAACAGCACACTATAAAAAACACAGACTACAGAATAATTAAGTACATATTTAATGATATCTAAGAAAACGGAACCTCCAGTGCATCACATATACATGATACATAACTCGATCGTGCACCGTCCTCCGTCCCCCCCCCCCCCCCCCGCACTGGATCTGCATAAGCAAAACAGGACTGGGAGAGAACACACGCAGACAAAGCTTCCCATGCGTTTGCACATGTCGTTCTTCATGTAGAGTACCTGGCACGGGCGGTGGCTCTATAGGGTATAAAAGAGACGTCATTTTTTCTTCACGGTCACTTCACCATTCATCTGTTGCATGCGCGCTGTGTGATCTTATCGCCGTGACGCCGACATGCGGAGGAGCCTGTCATAAAACCGATCAGACTTCGGGAGAGCCAGCACGTCCCAGGTAGCCTGCTTGATGACCACGGTCACGTTTGTTTGGGTGTCTGTCACTATCTCCCCGAGAACAGAGGGAACAAGTGCGAGCTGGTACCAGCGGGCTGCCACAGCTGCCTGACTTCTGACTTAAGGACACGCAGAGGCGCCTCCAGCATACGTGTCGCTCTCATCTGGATATATCTGCTAGTGCGAACCGCGGCGATCATTCGCGTCTCTGCCTAGGAGACTGACCCGGCTGGCTTAGGAAGCCGCGCTTCCTCCCACCGCTCAATCCCGGCCAGATGCTCGGCATTCAGAGATGTAAATAATGCGTAAGAAAAAAACGTCTTCGACTTTTTTTCCCCTCTTCCGTTCTTCTTTTAATTTCTTCTCGCTTCACAACGACTAATAAGTTTGCTGATCGCGTTACGCCCGGACTTAGGCTGACGCTGTTAGCAGCCGCTTAGGAACCTGCAGCGGGGGTATCATGCTCATACAGAAGATGCGTGTTTTCCTGTTGAAGACTACTCGTCGTCTCTATAGCCAAATTGACTGATTTTATCTTAAAATCCAAACAAGAAAACGTGAAGAGGACATTGTTCCTTCTGACATTTACTATTTCTCATCTTCAGTTTACTCAATATATATATATTTTACCCTGGCGGAATGATTTTTTCGGTCACTAATTTGCCTTTTTCTTTTCTCTCTATATATCGCACCCCCGTTTTGTTCTTTTCTTGAACTACAGCTTTTGGGCGACAAAATAAATTGTTCGGTCTACCTGTTAGCAGGTGTTTCCCACGTTGCGCATTAACAGCCTTTAGATAACACCTACATGCCGGTAGGATGCATCCAGCGAAATAAATTAAAGCGCGTTTTATTTAATTTTTTTCTGGAAAACATGATGGTTTTTATTTCTTGCGTGTCTTTCAGCTTAACATACGGTTTTGAAGCCGATGCACTTCGTTCGAGGAGTATTTGTGTACTTAAAGCTGTGTGAATGAGATTCCTGATACCAACCATATTTTTTGTTGAAGATCGCCTTTTCCCTGGAGAGAAAATGAATCGCTGCCGAGATACGCCCAGAAGCAAATGTAATATAATAGTGAACATCATAGACATTTAAGTCCGCGTTCATACTGGAAAGTACATGTGACACATCAGAACATTACGTGTGGAATCGCTGTTTGTAAATTATAACAATGACTTTATTAGGCGTTTGAGATCTGTTCGGGATTACTGTTCTTAAAAGTGATAGGAATAATCTGGGAATAAAAATCCCGCGCTGGCGGGAGGGGGGTGGGAGAGGAAAAGATTTTCGTCTGGAAGTTGTTTCATCAAAAAGCCGTCAAACTGGCAATGGCCGCAGCGATCGCCAGCTCCCTTATTCGGCAGAAGAGGCAGGCGAGGGAGCGGGAGAAATCCAATGCCTGCCGCTGCGTTAGCAGCCCGAATAAGGCCAAGGGGAGCTGCGAGAAACCCAGCCGACTCAGTGTCTTTTCCCGTGTGAAACTCTTTGGGTCGAAGAAGCGGAGAAGGCGGCGACCAGGTCTGCTCTTGTTTTAAAAATCTGATTCGCCTCATTAAGTAACACCCATAAGTTTTTTTTCTTTGTATTTTCACCATTAACACCGTCATCTTCATCCCCATCATCATCGGCTGCACGTGATCCCCTTTCCAACTTTAAGCAAGAAGATTGTAACCCTTATTTAACCGTTCAAAACATCAAACTGGAGACATTTTCAAATATGATTCGTAAGTTCATAATATGCTTCATATATATATTTATTTATAAATATCTCACCCTTGTGATATTTCACACATGATTAATTATATAAATCCATCCATCTTCTAACCACTTATCTTTATCACTTAAGTCACAAATCATGAGAACAGCACAGCTGGTGGTACGATTCTCAGGTTCTATCAACATTAATTTGCAAGCATAGCATCCAATTATGTCATGTAGACTGCAACCCAGCCCACAAAGAGGAACCATGCTCATCAGCTCATCTTCTCGTTTGCACTTTTATGGATGTTTGGCCATTGCAACTCAAAGCAAAGAAAGTCTCTGCACATTTGAATCATTGTTCAGTTTCTGGATGTAATAATTATTATTTATATCGCTAGATTTGGTCTCATGGTGGTTCACATTATCCCCACATTGTAAATGTCAGGTAGATTAGTCATCATAAATAGACAGGAGCAGATATGAGGTTCTTGTGGTAGAAAAAGAGAAAAAAAAAATTGATGAGAAATACCGTATTTTAGTGTCCCAGGTTCAGCAGAAATAAACATGCTTCTATAACCTGGTGAATTTTTGTCCTCTTTAGTTTTGTGGAGCAGTAAATTTGTGAGATGAAGGTGATTGTCTGACGTGGTGTCATTGTTTCCTACATAACCAGTGATAAGTATGAAAGATTTTGCTGCACTTTCCAGCAGAGATGTGTTGGCCCCGTAACTGTCAGTGTCTCTCTTTGTACAGCTTCTCGTTCACCTTTCATCCTGGCTTTCCTCGAAGTAATGGTTCTCGCATTGTTGCCCACACTGTTGACGGAGTTCAGTCTGGAGCTTCTTCAGTGCTTGTTTGTCTTGACACCTCTTACTCTTCCAAGCTTATCTGAAGAGCTGTCCCAGGTATAAATCCAGCTTTCCCATCCCCCCCCCCTCCAGCCTACCCACTCCCTAGCAGGGTAAGGAAGGCGGCATTACATAACACGCATATGGAGCTGAGGGCGCCTCCACGCCGCAGCTGCTGCCCAGGGTTGACTGCCAGTGGCGCGGGGCAGGACTGGCTGCCAGTGGCGCGGGGCAGGACTGGCTGCCAGTGGCGCGGGGCAGGACTGGCTGCCAGTGGCGCGGGGCAGGACTGGCTGCCAGTGGCGCGGGGCAGGACTGGCTGCCAGTGGCGCGGGGCAGGACTGGCTGCCAGTGGCGCGGGGCAGGACTGGCTGCCAGTGGCGCGGGGCAGGACTGGCTGCCAGTGGCGCGGGGCAGGACTGGCTGCCAGTGGCCCGGGGCAGGACTGGCTGCCAGTGGCCCGGGGCAGGACTGGCTGCCAGTGGCGCGGGGCAGGACTGGCTGCCAGTGGCGCGGGGCAGGACTGGCTGCCAGTGGCGCGGGGCAGGACTGGCTGCCAGTGGCGCGGGGCAGGACTGGCTGCCAGTGGCGCGGGGCAGGACTGGCTGCCAGTGGCGCGGGGCAGGACTGGCTGCCAGTGGCGCGGGGCAGGACTGGCTGCCAGTGGCGCGGGGCAGGACTGGCTGCCAGTGGCCCGGGGCAGGACTGGCTGCCGTTGCTGTGTTTGCATGGGCGGCTCCACTTTGTTGTGCTGCTTTACAATCATGGGCTGTTCCCTCGGAACACCCAGGCATTTTCCAATAGGGGCCATTTGCAATAACCTAAATTCCCTTCACATATGGGTCTGCTGGTGAGAGGCTAGTTCTTGCTAAATCTGTGTCTGATCCCTACCAGTGACTCCACACCTGCCAGTCCAGGGGTCGTACGGAGAACAAGCCCTGTCCAGTTCACGCTGCCCCAAAACGAAATCGCATCCGCAGTCTGCTGCTGCAGTTGTTGGGCATTGTTGATTTATTTCACTACCGTATTACAAATGTAAGGCCGTGACTCATGAATGCATATACACACTGTTCCCAAAGCTTATAAATATTAGTTTATTTGTGTTGTAGGTCATTACTTGGCACCAAATTTGCTTTAAGAACAACATTGAAAAAGGCAAATTATTGCAACTAAATTACCTTGGTTTTTAGCTCACAGCAGTGATGTAAAACAGTCACTCCCTCCGTTCGGCTCATTATTTCAGCGCAGGCTGCCCGGCTGCTCAGATGCCCGGCTGCTCAGATGCTCGGCTGCCTGGCTGCTCGGCTGCCCGGCTGCTCGGTTGCCCGGCTGCTCCGTTGCTTAGCTGCTCGGATGCCCGGCTGCTCAGATGCCCGGCTGCTCAGATGCTCGGCTGCTCAGATGCTCGACTGCCTAGCTGCTCGGCTGCTCGGATGCCCGGCTGCTCGGATGCCCGGATGCCCGGCTGCTCGGCTGCCCTTCCATCAGCCCAATAGTGGCGAGTGGGCTAGAATCCAGCTACCGAAGCTACGCTGCCCACAGCATGTTTGAAATCTATAAAGGTCGACGCTTGAAAAGCTTGAGTCTGCCTCTCAAAACATGAAACAGGAAGTCCACAAAATAATTAGCGAATGTAAACTACCGCAGACAACATATTACCAGCTCTAGTTTATTTGTTTGGTTTGTACTTTGTATTTTGAGCTAACCTGTTTTTATACATCTGCCATTGTACAGGGGTAAAATATGTATCAAGGTCTGGGCTATGTTAGGCAGTAATATAACATTCAATACTCGTAGTTAACATGTTGAATGCAGAGGAAGCGGGCAGGGATCTGATCTGAGTGCCTTTGACAAGAGCCAAACCATTATGGCCAGACGACTGGGTCACAGCGTCTGCAGGATGGCAAGGCTGGCTCACAATCAGCCCTGGTGAGTACCTACTCACATATGCTTTCACCCAGTCGTCTGGCCATAGTGGTTTGGCCCTCGTCAAAGTCAGCCGGATCTTTTTCCCTGCTCTTTCATTCAGCATTCGGCGTGTCGGCTACGATTGCTGAATGTTAGATTACCTGCTGATATATCCCAGACTTTTACACACGCTGTTTTTTATAGATAGTCAATATTATTTGCTTCACGTTGGGGTGATCATAATGTTTTGGCTCATCTGCGTATGTGTGTATACATATATTATACAGTGTACATGTGATACACAATAATATATGAGTAGGACAACAAGGTGTTCAAGGTAAAGTGGCAGTGGTGAAATAAGGGTTAGGGTTCGAACGACAGGAGGATGTTTGGAATCACTTAAAGAAGGACATGTGGTATCAAGCTGGTATGTAGGACCTCTGAGAGATGGATGGAGGTCCTACTGAAAGGCAGGAAGTAGGATTTTTGTGTGAAAGGTGGGACATACTGTAGACTATTGGAAGATGGACAAAGGGTCCTATTAAGAGCTGTCTTCAGTATTGTTTTATGACCATTGTTCTTTCCTCATTGAGATGAACCCTTTGTTCACCGGACTGGCACCGTTTAGAAAGCCTGTTCTGCCGGGACAGGTAGGAGCCCAGCTGGCAGTCTCCGCTTCACTTTCCAGATGTCACATCCCTGCTCCACCCTTCCTGTGTCCACAGAGCCCCAGCTGAAGGGAATAGTGACGAAGCTGTACAGCCGGCAAGGGTTCCATCTGCAGCTTCAGGCCGATGGAACCATAGATGGAACCAAGGAGGAAGACAACAGCTTCAGTAAGTCTGCTGGGGGGAGACATGTCATACTTATCTGATTTAAAACATGCTCTTCTCCTAGAAGAAATAAATCATGAAAACAGGTGTCCAATCATTTTTATACTTTACCTGTATATTCAATTGCAGAGGTGTACAAAGTACAAATACTACATTGCTGTGCTTACATAGGTTTTTTTTTCTGGATTTGTACTTGAGTATTTTAAGTTGTTGCATTTTTTTGCTACATTTCTGAGTCGAATAATGGCTTTTTACTCCGATACATTCTGCACAACCATCGTTACTCGCCCAATTAAAAAAGAATGCTGTTACATGCAGTGCACCCGAGGCTGCGGAGTTTTGCGTTAAATATGAATCACAATATTTTTCACGATTCTTGAGTCATTTTTTTAGTTCATTATACAATATATTTCTTTCCATGTGTGGAGATGCACAATAATTCAGTTAATAAACTGAAATTGCCATCCAGTAGTTAAAGTTGATCAATATTCAAAGTTTGTTACTGAAATAATCGACATTGACTGATCAGCCATTTTCCGTAGTGGAGGATGAGAATTTTAGTTAGCCCATTTACCACTTATAAGATGTCTAAAACTATCGGCCTGAGAAATGTTTATAATTCATTATTAAATCCAGCTCTTAAATCAGTCTTTCAGTTTCCATAGAATAAAAATTGTTATTTTGCAGAAATGTGTCAGCACACTCAGCAAGTTTCACTGCTTTTTCTAAATAAAATAAAAATTTGTGACTCAGTTTCTCTTATGGTGCTGCACTGTAACTTGTAGTGCTATATTCAAACCTGTGTTGAGTGAATTTAAAAAGATAGGTTGCTTTCTGTAAGATCAATAATTTGAATGAATAGGACTTTTTACTTTGAATGAATAATACTTTTGAAACGAGGTATTTTTTTTTCTTAAGTAGTGTTTTACTGGATGACTTTTACTTGATTAACATTTTGGTTTTGTAGCTGTACTTTTGCTTAAGTATGAAATATCGAGTACTTTTTCCAGCATTTTTAAATTGGATGCAAACTATATGCAAAGTCTATGATTTTCAAACGATTTTTCACGGTCACAGGGGAACTCAGAGCCTATCACATGATGATATAAATAGAGATTTATATTTTTATACTGTAAATGTTTAGGCTCAGTATCATGAAGATAATGATAACAATTATCATAAATTAATTTTATTCTAAAAAAAAAAACATAAAAATGACACAAAAACTATGATCGGCCTTCAAAGACTATAGGCTGATATTACTGGCATTAAATCTTAAACTACACTATGGTCAATGCAATTCAACCAAATACCCAGCAGTTACACTAGTCATCACTCTGAATAATGTGACACATTATGTCAATTTAATAATGCGATTACGAGTCGTCTGTTATCCAGCTTCATGGCGTAGCTACAAATCTGCAGTGTCTTCTAAGCTCTGAAGTTGATTCTGTGATTTTGCGCTGTGTTTTTAATTTTGCCATTTTGAAGAGCTAAATAACACAGTTGCAAAAATATGTTATGTAAGCCTCTGTTAGACAAATGAGTTATTCTGTGCGCAGGCTCTTTTGTCTTTGGATGGGTTGTGGACCACTGAACGTGCAACTGTCGTGGAAGCCATCTGGCCTCTCTATTCTGCTCCCCCGATCAATTTCTCTAAGAGATGCAGTCCCGTAAATCCGCATATTAATCTCTCATTCTCTTCCGGATGAATCTAGAACCAGTTTACATCCAGTGGCCTGTTTGATTCCAGATCTACAAACCAACAGCACCTTTCACCATTACTTAATAAGAATGGTACTACTTCAGTGACTGTATTGCCTTTTGCCCTGCAGATGATAAACTTCCCTACAACTGTGTTCATAAACTTTTCTTGGAACTCTTTGAAGAACATTGTTGCAATTTAGTGTTAGTAAGCGATGATGGAATTCATCTCATTATTGGCCTGTCTCGTCAGTGCTAAACAGAAATGGTATTCTGACTTCTGTACAGTATATTATCCATTTTCTTGAAAGAGTGTGAATTTGAATGTTGACTGATATTGAGAAGATCATGATTTTGGATGGAGCGTACTAAAATATAGGCAGTCCCTGGGTTAAGAATGGCCTGCTTATGGACAACTCGTACTTAAAGACAGACTTAAGAATCTTTGGGTTCCTTTAAATCAGAGCTAGATAAGATTTTAACAACTCTGAGCTATTAGTTAAGTTCTCCCCAAGCGAGCTCGATGGGCCGAATGGCCTCCTCTCGTTTGTATAGTTCTTATGTTCTTACTTATGAACAGACTGCCATAAAGCCTATTTTTTTTAATGAGTTAAATACAACAGTTCATGATAATGAATGCGCACAATACTTTGACGCTCCTGAAAACATTGCATGGCTTCAGCGATTCGTCAGATCAAGGTACAGTGCTAAATTTAGTTACTTTTATTATGACTGTATTATTATTGTTGTTGTTGTTGTTGTTGTTATTTTGTACTGTATATCATTGTTCCACTTTACCCATAAATCCGACTTAAAGTCAGACTTAAGAAGCATATGTCGTCTTGTAACCTGGGGCTGACTGTAATAAACCAGGATCATATCCCCCCTCCCTGATCAGAGGAGAGAGCAATCAGCCATATAAGTTTCAGAATTGAAGAAAAATACAGTGATTCCAGTCAGTGCTACCAATACTGTTTCTACACTTCTTTGATTTAAAAAAAAAAAAATCAATAAAAGTTTTTGTTTTTTTTTAATGTAAATTGTTATGTCACAGAAACACTGCCGATTAAAATTCACACCGTTGTGGGGGGGGGGGGCTGAAGTCATTCACACCATCACAAAAATAGCATTGTTAGGAATGGGATGCTGTTGTCTCCATGGTGACAGTAGCACAGTTCCCATCATTCTCTGGTTCTATGTGAAAAGCCTACTCACTTGCTCAACAACAACAACTCACAATTCACGCAACTGGCCTGTGCCCATTACAGGTACACATATCCTACATTTTTTTATTGCAACTCTTCTTGAAGTGTTACGGTAACAGTATTTTATCGTCAACCTGGCTTTCAGTTCAAAATAATCTTAATACCTGCGCCATAGCAGTGCTGTGGGGGTGTCATGAAAACTGTAGTCATGTCATTTGATAATTAAGATCCTTAATTTTATGATCCTGTGACACTTACTACTTACTTAATGTGAGTGAATTTTGGGAGAAAATGAGGGTCCTTAAGGTTTGAGTATGAACTGAAGCCATCAAGAAAAGCTCCTTCAGATGAGAGCGTGCTGCGAGATGAGATTTCTGAGTACACACACAGATCCGAACCTTATTATGAAACTCTGACAGTCCGACATATTATCGGCTGTGAGCATGTTTACTGTATGGATTTTCTCAGGCGTGCGGTTTCCGCATCCTCTCTGTTGATGAAAGCAGTTGTGTGGTTGAGGTAATTGAGTTCACTCCCCATGTCCCTAATGGCCAATGACTACTAATCCTTTCGAAATGAAGTTTGCAGCAGCCCCGTTCATTTTATATGCTTCTTACCTCCTTTCCCTTCAGCCATGATTACGTAGGGAGGTTTTTTTACTGCATGTAATCAGTGACCAGGTCACAGCGCCAGCAGCTGAGGGGTTAGGAGCGATTGCAAATGGATGGGAGGGGAAGGGGAGGGGGATGAAGAGACACAGCTGTTGTTGTGACAGGCCTCCTGCAGACTTGGTAGCCTGCCTGACCGCCCCAGCCTAGTCTGCGATCTCATGGGTGCGTGTGCTTGCGCCCGTGTGTAGGTCTGTGTGTGGTGTGAGGAGGGTGTTTATCTTACATTAGCAGAGCTCTGATCCATCCAGCTGTTTAGCTGGTCAACGGCGTAAAATATTAACACTTCCTGCGTTCTGATGCATGTGGTGGAGCCTGGTAAGGCCCCACTGCCGCCTGAATGAGCACAGGTTGGTCACGCAGAGAGTAGAGCGCTAATGAAGTAGAGCTGGTCAGTGGCAGCGCCATGCTTCTTGGGACATACATACAAGGACGGTAGGTAGGTGGATCTGGGACATTTTTGGTTCCAGACATTTGCTTTTCTGTCACTGCTGGAATAGATTTGGACAAGCTCTGAAGAACTTTGGGCCGTTGTGCAGCACAGCTTGTGGACAGTGGTTGTGTCACAGTAAACAAAGTGAGTGAACCTTTGGATGTGTTGTGTATTGATGGCAATGTCACCAGGGATGGAAGATATGGATTCTGGACATGAGCCAGCCAATCTAGCCGACTCTAGTTCACCTAACGGTTTGGTTACTACCTGAATTATTATAGAGGAGACACACATTGCATCCATGTTCCAGCAGCTTCTCTTGGTCAGAGGGGCCCTGGAGCCCCTCCCAGACAGAAATTGGCCGAGCTGCAACCTGGGTGGGATTCCGGTCCATCACCTGACACATACAATCGTGCACCTTCCACTGGCAACGCCTTCAGCAAGCAAGTACAACGTGATTTCATCGTTTAATATCCTGTCTTGCTCTTGTATAAAACATGCATAGACATATACAGGTGAACCTGAAATCTGATGGCAGGAGGAAGGTTAAGCCGTTTTCCCCAGCACCCCCCACAACACGGGGAGAGCACGCAAATCCACACACCCAGCATGCTCTGTTACTGGTGCGTAGCTTCTCCTCATCCTCCAATTCTCCAAACATTCTTCACTTTGTGACTCCTAATGCTTTTGGATAATTGATCACGGGAGTCCAAAGCTTCATTTTTGGTTTTGCTGCTGGGATGCTGAGAGACAGAAAATACTAGGATTTTGTTTCAGGGATTTGGAAGTAAAGAGTAAAATCTGCTCTGACTTTGTCTGCAAGCCACAAGGAGCATCTTTTTCAAAATCTGCCAAATTTGACTCGAACAATATAAAATAGGTTCTGAAATGTGATTGCTCTTTATGCCCCAGAATACAAACAAAGCTGTTTTTTTGGTAATGAGCATTTTCAGTTTAATTTAATTCAATTTTGGTTGAAATGCATGAGCAAACATCAGTATGACTATGTATCATAACCTCCTGAGACCCAAGGAAAAAAGTGTCCTTCAATTTTAGGTTATTTGTCTTTGGAGGAAATAAGACATCTTACAATTTAGAATTTTTCAAATTTATTTTTATTTCTAATTTCACAGCATGTCCTCTTTAGTGCACAACAGGAATAAATACGTTTCCCAACATCAGTGAAAAGATAGACGCAAAAACAAAATGTCCACTACAATGGACATAAATGAATGGGTGGGATCTCAGGAGGTTATTGCAAGAACCAGGTTAGTGCTTAGAGGGTTAAAGGCAATTGAATGTGTACAAGTCTAGTTTAAGTTACACGATATTCTTGAAGATGCCTGTTGTCTTATTGTTACCATATTTCTGGAAACGGTGCCTCACGTCATATAAACCAGTTGCAGTACTGAGCATAAATGATTCTTTCTATGTAAACTGACAATATTGAGAATTTTCTAATGAGACACATTTCTTTTTAAATTTCAAAGAGGGGCAGAAGGATGTTAAAAAATTATAGTTGCCAGACACGATGCCAATGCATCTTAGAAAAGACTCTATATTTCAGGACATCTTGAATTGCTAACTGCTATTAATTATAGATATAATATGGGGCATATTTATTTATTAATAATTTCTAATTTTAGTTTTTAGTTTTATTAATTTCAGTACATATAATTCAGGCCCAATAGAAATCCATCACTGAGGTTTTTTTTTTTTTTTTAATCCCACCATCTTGCAACTGATAAGTAACAGGATCTTAGACCATATTCCAGGCAAGAGAGTGTACAAGGCAATGAACAGCCTATCAGAGTGTACAAGGCAATGAACAGCCTATCAGAGTGTACAAGGCAATGAACAGCCTATCAGAGTGTACAAGGCAATGAACAGCCTATCAGCGGGTATGGGGCAATGAACAGCCTATCAGAGGGTACGAGGCAATGAACAGCCTATCAGAGGGTACAAGCCAATGAACAACCTATCAGAGCGTACAAGGCAATCAACAGCCTATCAGCGGGTACGAGGCAATGAACAGTCTGTCAGAGGGTACAGGGCAATGGACAGCCTATCAGAGGGTACAGGGCAATGAACAGCCTATCAGTGGGTATGTGGCAATGAACAGCCTATCGGTGGGTACAAGGCAATGAACAGCCTATCAGCAGATACGAGGCAATGAACAGTCTGTCAGAGGGTACAGGTGCACACATCCCCCCAACCTACGGGTGATTTAGAGACATCACTTAACATAACCGAATAAAATAGGAGTACCTAGAGGAAACCTATATAACGCAAGGAGACCATGCACAGTGCCTGGGCGTGTTGGGGCACAGTTTGAACCTTTGCCCGGGGGCATGTGGCACCGGTGCTGCTCACTAAGTCACCGTGCCAACTAGAGCTGTAGGGAAATGGGGGTTGTGTTTCTCTGTCATTGAATGGCTCAGTCTGACCCTGTTTCCCTTTTCTGTCTCCGTCTCTCCTGCAGCAATATTCAACCTCATTCCAGTCGGGCTCCGAGTGGTTGCCATCCAAGGTGTACAGACCAAGCTATACCTAGCGATGAACAACGAGGGCTTCCTGTACACATCAGTGAGTCACGTAATGCTTTTGTGGGATGTGGGCGGAACAACTGGGGAGAGGAGTTGCATCGGAGAGCTTTAAATGATCCGTTTCTGTCTATGCTCTGAAAGAAGAAAGTCAGAGTAGTATCTCATCCTGGGATCAGGCCCCGTATTTCCTGGGTCTGCTTTCTGGTAATGAAGGTAAGGTGGAATTCCCTGACATGTGGTCCTCTTTGACAGGAAGGGGACAAAGCTTTCACAGAATGCTTTTTAAGCACTTTAGGTAGTGGTGCAAGAACTCTCCCTTGTGTGAAAACTGCAAAGATAGCAACCCTAAACAGAGATAGCAGTATTAGCTTGGCACAAATGTTCCTCCTCGAAGGTCAGCACACAGGTCTGCGCACGCTTCTGCACGCATCCGCTGTGTGTGTGTGTGTGTGTGTGTGTCTGTGTGAATCATCCGTAATGAATGCAAGCCCAGAATATAATACAACAAATATTTTGAAGGCAACTAACTGTCAATAAATACTTTGCTGTGATGGATCTGGGAAAAAACACTGAAGAGATTCTATCATTTCACTGTGGTCTGCAAAATGTCTTACTTAGTCAACTGTCAACAGATTTGGTTACTATTACACATCAGGTCTTTATGTTGACAAATGACAGAAAAAAAATTAAGTGTGTTCACTACTCACTAGCGTAGCCGCTGGTCGAGTAAGAGCTGGTTTAGGGTGCGGCTTTGCAGTCTTATTCTCCTTCCTCACTCTTGCGTTTCATCAGAAAGGCTGTCTTGGCCATTTTTATGGGGTCAGCTGTACTTTGGAGCTGCTACTGTAGGTAGGTCTGCTGTACTCTTATTCAGGATGTCATTTAAAGTCCAGACTTTTTGACACAAAATTATTGCCGCCATAAATGTTCTTGCTGAGCAGCTAATCGGAGCATTAAGGAACATAGAACCTTATTGCCTCGTGGGCTTCTGGGCTCAGCCGGCACACGATTCCTGCACCGTAATCAGCCGGGTTGGGGCCCCGCTGACCTTGGGGCTGCCAGGGCGCTTCGCCACGTCTGTTCTATCTGGCGGAAGTGCCGGTTACCATGGTGACTCAGCTGTCCCATCAAACAAACGTGTGGGTTGGATTACATGGTCAGGGTATGAAATGAGTGATTTCCTGAATGCCTCCTTTTGTCATGCCTGTTCGTTTACTATTTAATGATCACCTGTGTGAACTCGCTACAGACTCCGATAATTGTTGGTTTGTTTATTCACAGTGACTGTTTTTATTTTTGTCTTTGAATACATACGAAATGCGTGCATTGAAAGGATGTTTGTATAATATACTGTCCAGGATCGTTATATCGTTTTTGCTCGTGGTTAGAAAACAATTCTGTATAATTTTGATATAATTTATTGCTATAAAAAGGAAATGCCTTATAAACATAACGTTGTAGACATTGCCGGTGTTGGCAGCCTCCTTCATTTTTCTTTGATTAAACGAGTTCGGAAATCATGAATAATTCAATGCTTTGCCAATAAATGTTCCCGCTCCGCAGAACATCTCACCGTGTCGGCGCGTTTTAGGCGTCACCGCGGTAAATAGCAAGCCGCAGATCCAGCTCTTCAGATGGGCACTGAGCTTGTCACAGACATTTTGACAGACGTGTCCCTTATTAAAAACTGATGGCAGGGTTGGGTGGGGGGGGCGAGTGGGGGGGGGGGGCAGTCAGGCTTGGCAGCACGAATTCAGGATCAGAGATGGTTATAGTGGGGCAATTCCAAGATGTTCCTCAGAAAAGGCACACGGTGCTACTAGCTTTGATGAATGTTTACACTGAGAAGAGGCACTGAATTCCAAATGGATGCATACACCAGCTTCTCCCATATTTTATATAGATGTTATAGTGTTTTTTAAATATTTGCATATTGCCTATTCTATAGAAAATGTGTGCGTGCACGGTGCATCTACTCTAGGTGCTGAATGATTCACAAGTAGCCTTGCAGGAAAATTTGATGGCACAGTTGTTTTTCAGCTAACGATATTTCAAGGATTTAGTTGTTAGAACCGCTAATATGCAGTCACGTACCATTGCATAGATGCTGTAATAACAGTGGGATCTTTGAGGGATGCATCTAATTAGATTACGCTGAATTAAATTATCGTAGAGGAGGAGCCTACGGGGAGCAGTAGACAAAGTGAAAAACATAATGAAGAAGAGGAATCTCATTTGACGACTGAACAACATTTGCCAATAAGGATCCAGTCATCGTCATTTCTTTTAATAAACAGAAGTGTAGAGATTTACAATGATACTAGGGCAGAAAATCTGATTTGCTGATGACGGAGGAGTGCGGAGCTCTTCGTAGTGAATTATTAGTTACTTCATACTTCTGGTCCCAGCTACTGTGAGTCTGTGGTCGAGTTTGTGTGCATATAACACTGGCCGTAGTTTTCGGAGAACTGGGCACTTATGCTTTGATCCCCAGCTAAGGGATAAATTTCACACTGCCCGTTTCGGTAATAATACTCCAAGCAGCAGGATACGGTAAAAACACAAAAAGGACAGTAATATTTAATAATATTTAGTAATTCTTATTTACCTTAGTTAATTTGAGGTTAATAGAAGATTATCATTTAAGTAGGTACTGATTCTAAAATAAAATAAATGCTTACAATATTAAACAATTCAATGATTAGATTAGACCAGGGTTATTCAAGTCGCTGTCCTCGAGGTCTGAGCACTGCTGGTTTTCCAGCCTTCCTTTACCTATGAGCCAGCTGTGAAGCCTCTGACCAATCAGAATCAGTCATTATTAAACTAACTACCTGGGAGAACTGAAAACAAGGCCTGGACTTGGAATCGAGGTCCAGATTTGAATTGGGGGGGCTTGGTTTCTGCAGCCTTCTAACCATTGATAAAAATGACACCTGGACATTAACTGATGGTAACTGGAGTCAATTCCTGTTAAACTTGCAGCTTCTTGGAATCTCCAGTCAAGGCTGCAGGAGCGTAAATAAGCCTGCGCCAGATGGCTGAAAGGATCGCACATCCCTCCAGTAGTAATGTCGCTCCCTTGTGTGTGTGTGCGTGTGTGTATGTGTGTCTGTGTGTGTGCGCGGACCAGGGTGAAATGGAGACTTGGGCTAGAGACAGATTGTCTTAGCAGTTGATTTTTATTCAGCCAACATTGTCAGAGCATGTGGTCGAATGCGCATTAATTACACTGTTTTGTATTGTACCTGAATGTGCTGTTGCAGTTTATAGATTTGCAAACTAATATGAGGTAATTTATTTGCTTATTATTATTATTATTTGCCTTTTGTTCATATCATTTTGATATATTTGTTCAGCTGGTGATTTGGATTAGACAGAGAAGTAACCGTTATATTCCTGGCGCAGTGACAGAGAAGCTACACAGGTAGCTGAGTTTGCTGCTTGAAAACTATTATGACATGAAAGAGGAAATAAAGGGAAACATGCCAGTGATGTCAATAGGCAGAATTTACCCACTTCTGCTGCTTGAGTCACTGGGTTGAGAAGAAAAGGTTTCTCTGCATGTATAAAATTACCAGGCAAACCAGGACTAACACACAGTCTGTGAGTCACGTATAAGTGTAATCAAATGATGCTCCCCATATTAAGCTGGAGCGGGCTGCCTCTTTCCACAGAAATCTGCAAAAGTCACATGTTATACAGCCACTGCTTGTCTGACTAGGGCTACTCAATTATGGGGGGGAAAAAATCATAATCACGATTATTTTGGTCAGTATTGGGATCGCAGTTATTTTGAGCAGTTACTCATCAACGCTGGAAATATCATGCATTACAAATAACTTGAATTCAGCTGAGAAACAAATAAAGGCGGTGTAATGGATTTATAACACAAGACAAAGATGGGAGCACGCACTGCGTCACAATAATAGTTTACTCTTGATTATTTTGTTTTAATAGTCGTTGGAAACCAAAATGGTAATTGAAATAAAAATTCAATCAATTGCGCAGCCCTATCTCCAATTAAAAATACATTAGCTTGTTTTTTTGATGACTTTATGGATAATTTTTCCTAAATTATAAGAAACATTTTCGTGGGCTGTGGAGAAAACCTGAATGTACTCAATTCTGCAACATTCATATGGAAGGGAATGCATCAAGAAGACCAGCGATCCAGGGCACCTGCGGGTCAGATACAACCATAGCTGCAGCTGTGCTGTGTGTAGCAGCCAAACACATGGTGCACGGTTGCCCTGCCCCCTTCCCTCACCCCTGCAGGGGGCTCTCATCAGCGGTGCCCCACTGTTCCAGGCAGCCAGGCCATCTCGAAGTAACGCGGAGCTGTCTGCGCAATGAAAACACCGGCCCTCTCCACAGGGTCTCTGTCAGCCATTATCCTAGGGGCCCTAAGTGCAGACTGCAGCCCTTTAAATGGCTCCTGCTAATTGAAAATGTGGGCATTGTTAATGATTATTCATGCCTAACATTCTATATTTACTTAGAAATTCTGCATGCCTGAAGCATCTGTAAGAGTGGCTGAGGCGACAGCTTGAAAACTAAAGGGAAGAAACTACAGGAAATCACAGGGGAGGCTAGTTTAGTTTTCCCTGTCTTTGATCACAGCTTCTGCCCTCAGTTTGATGTTTCCTTGGTGATTCTAAAGCATTTTTTTAAAGAAAGCTAACTTTAGTATAGGCTTTGTGCATGAAATGCTTACATTAGATATAACATTTTTTTTGCTGAGTCAGAACATCATACAAATTGAAGGAAGTCATGTATGGAAATTGATCATCTTTCAACACTTGAAAACATACAGTACTAATACTCGTCATTTATCTGTGATATATATTTATTTAGCAATATCTATTAGCAGGCTTCTGCTGCTCCTTACGAGGGTATACAGATCACTCCAGTGACATCCTCATTTATCTAAAACAGACAGTGAATTAATACAGGCATCTCGTTATAATGCATTATAATTACAGGGATCTCGTTATAATGCATCATAATGCATTATAATGGTAATGACCTCTGGTGTGTTTGTTTATGTGGGTAAGTGCGAAAGAGAAACGCTGAACTGAACCGATGACCAAAAAACACAGCCTTTAATGAAAAAGGGGCCTAATGTATTTGAACTATTATTCCGTTCACTGACATCAATAAAAGGTAAAGTGCAAAAGATAAACAATACGCATCATTTAAGGGTGACATTTCAGGAGAAACTAAATAATGAAAAATAAAAGTGCAGAATGTAGGTAATCCTGACAGGATACGTCCAAATTCCCATGAGTCAGGGCACTGGCTTTTTTCATACGCTGCCGACGAGAGGGTTGGATAAATAAAGACGGTGTGGAAACAATACAAAGGGAAGACAGAAAATGTAGAAATTCCCATTAAAGAGAATACTGCTCTGCGCATTGTCCTTGAGCAGGGATTGCAGGCTGCACTGCTCATTCTAATGCAGTGCACACACACACAGACACACGCACACGCATGCACACACACACACACACACGCATGCACACAGACACGCACACACACACAGACACACACACACGCATGCACACACACACACACACGCATACACACACAGACACACGCATGCACACACACACATGCACACACACAGACACACACACATGCACACAGACACATGCACACACACAGACACACATACGCACACAGACACACGCATGCACAGACACACACACATGCACACAGACACACACACGCACACACAGACACACACGCACATGCATGCATTAGTGCTTTGGCTCTGGCAGGGGAAACCCGGGCGGGGGGGTGCGAGACACGCAGTGACGCAACAAGATATTTTCAGGGAACAAAATAAACCCTCCTTTCTTTAGACATCCGCATTCATATACTACATTTAAATTATGTAAGAGAGTAAGATTTTTTTTTTTTTGGGGGGGGGGGGGGCAAATATAGAGAATAGAATCTGACCTGATGGGTTAGAGAGACTGTGTAAGATGTAAAATGTAAGCTTGTCACATGAATTTGTCTAATGACCTAATGTTACACCAGTGAAATGGGGGGGGGGGGGGGGGATAAGGGTGTGCCTAAGCTCATTGACATTCGGCTGGTGTGCATGCTCACTCTCTCACTCTCACGCAGACATCAGTCTGTGTGCCCGCTGTAGCGGGGATGCCCCGTGGGGGAGGGGCTGTGGGGAAAGGGGAGCTGGGGGCTGCGGGATTTCCAGTGCCGTAATTAGATGTGATGTATAGCCAGTCACATGACTGCAGCTCTCTGTCTCTCCTTTGTGTGATGCAAAAATGGGCGTGGGGGGGGGGTGTTAGTGGCCCTGTAGAATTCAGCAGGGAGGGATGCAGCGGCTGCTGCAGCACACGGTTCAGCACACTACCCCCCAGGCGAGGCGGGGGTGAGGTGGATACGTCAGCATTCGTACGGTTTTCCCCACTCATTCCACTTTGTATCTCCATCGTAAAAACAATTGTTTTAATCCCTTATTCACCCCATCAAAATGGGTGGTGGGTGGGGGGAGGTGTCACGATTAATCTGGAAGTTTAGTTAGTAGGTAAACATGCAGTTAAAACTAATTTCCACCGTTACCTCAGTGAGCAGGTGACGGTCATGTCTGAGGATGCCTGTCCCGGCCGTCGCATCTGCGCCTTTCGCTGTCTCTGTGAGGACGACTCGTACCTCAGCGAGCAGCGTAAGCTCGTCAAACTCCACAAACCCTAAAGTGCTTTACATTTTCATTTGAAATGCTTTCATGCTGAAAATCAAATGTTTTGTCGGACCGCGCGGAATTTTCCAGATCTGGTGGCAGCGGCAAGCAGATCCCGCTTCTGCAGTTAACTCTGCTGCTGCTCAAATTCACTCCTCAGAATGAAAATGGCTGCCAGCCTGAGGTGATTTAATTTTCTGAATAAATGACCCTTGTTCCAGAAAAAGCATTGTGAGTCATGAAAGAGTCTGGCAGATGACATTTCTTACTGTCCCCTGACCAGCACTCTTGCTGAGACTTACATATTTGTACTTATTTGTTTGGCTGGCCTAGCCTTAGCAAGGTGAAAAATACAAAAGGTGGAAATGACCGTGGTAAACACACCATGCAGCTCCATTATAATGAGAGATTGTCAGTCTAATCACTGGCTTCGGGAGAAAGAACTTAACAGAGTGTAGTTTTGGCAACCTTTGCTTCAGTGTTGTGAAGTCATAGGCTAACGCTAACCCACCATTTCCCTTGCATTAAGTGACCCTGATAACAACTGTTTTCATCAATCTGTATCACAGACCGCTTCTATTTACAAGTGTGTGGCGCATATACCTGTTGTAGAGTAAGGAATTCCATAAATTGGATTCCAAGAACCCCCGAGCTCATTAAAACAGAAACGCGAGGCTACGTCTTCGACATGGGGACGAACGGTTCATAATTTTCTGGCTAAGCACAGCGCAGTGATTAATGCGGCCGGCGTATCTCAGCAGCTCACCCTAGCAACCGGAGAGCGGGGGGCTCTGGGAGCTCACTAATGAATTGTTCAACTGCTTCTTACTGCAGTGAGACAAATGCCCAGGCTTGATAGCGAGCGCAATCTTAACGTAGCAAATATAAAAGGAAGGAAAGAACCGTCATGGCTGCCACTTCCTGAGGTGTATGTTTTGTGTAATTCATCCACTGCTTAATTGTCTCATCGCTTGGGGGAAAAGGGCGTAAATTAGTGCATCTTCAGAGTCCTCAGGAATTATCTTAGCTCCACTCCCTATTGTTTGAGTCATTATTCTGCATCATTATTGCTTTGGTTTTGATCTTTTTTGTTGATGCTTAAATCATAATTGTGGCCAATCAAGATAGAACTCCAGGTCTGATCGCGTCCTCCCTGACAGTAGATTAATGTTTGATTTCTCATTAATTAATCTGACCTTCAGCTGCCGCACCACTGAGCAGGGTCGTTACGTAAACCACCCTAAGAAAACAACCCTGGATAATCGTTTCCAAAGAACAGTGATGAGTTTCCAGTGGTCTGAGGAGCTAACTCCTTATTACAGCAGGAATATTGCTCGTTTGCAGTAATGAGAGAGGCCGTTTCCCTGTCCTGTAGTCACAACATAGACGTCTCCTGGGCTTCCATAGTGCATGGATTACAGACCACGGTAATGACAGCAGGATCTATTAACGTCTACACCTCACTTTCAAAGCAGCTTCACCCGCATTTCCCTGTTTGTTTGGTAAAGCTGCCTGCTCTGTTTTGCGTCTAAGTACTAGTCGGCTTGATGTAGCCTCCTCTGGGTGAAATCTGCCTCACCCTCAGAAGACATTTCAATGCGGTCGGATGCAGAGCACAAAGGGACGTCTTTAGCGCATCTCGAAACGAGGCCTGGTGTCTGTCATGCATTTTAAAGTTTTATATGTGGCTGAGGCGTGAAGCGCGTCAGCGGCACTGCGCTGGGAGGTGCGATATCACACTGAGTGTGCTGTACTTTAGCACTTAGTGCTTTAGTAGTCAAACACATCCCCGCTACTCTGTGGATATTATGGCTGATTCCCAGAATGCACATGGAGCATCTGAGTCGAGGGACTGGAGCCAGAGGTGGCATGACATCACCCCCTCCGGCCAATCACGCTTACGAGGGGCTCCATTATCTGATTTGCTCACCTTTTCAACCAAAAACTGATATATACAGTTCTGTACAAAAAGTCATAAGCAATTCATGAAAATTCCGTTTAAATAATCTTTATTTTGGTATGAAACTAGCTACCCCAGTATTTGTAGAAACTATCCAACATAGCCATGTATTTGTTGCCCACTTGCATGCAATATATAGCTAATCAAGATCTATTTAACGAATTATGTTAATTAATTCTGCGAGCTGATCATGAAATATAACGAATACATGGAATGGCTGAGGTGCTCCTGAGGTGAGGTTTGGGAACCGAAGCGATGTTCATCTAGTCATCCAACAAGGGATCAGTAACTTTTTCGAGAACAGAAATTCTTGTTGCTTTTTTTGTGTTACTTTTATTTTTCGCATATATTGTAATGTTAAATTGTATTTTTTTTTTCCTGTGCAAATATATACTTACTACCCAGATAAATAGCTTTGAACATTTTCTTTGATATAATGCTGCTGTATTCATGCTCAGAACATAACTCTTAACAGACCTGCCACTGGGGATACTGCCTTGACTGAACAGAGCACGTCAACATGTGGCGATGAAATAAAGTGTTTGTAGGAGGATTATCGATGATCTCAGCCACATCAAGGGGTGTTTCTCAATACGCATACTTCACTGTACTTGTGTTCTCGTGTATCCATTTCACATCATCTTCCATTCCATTCTTGCTCCGCCCCAAATATCAAGGATACACCGGTAGGGTCCTCGCCTAGGGAGACCAATCCCATGATTCATTTCACCCCAAGTTTGTTCTTGGTTAAGTTAGCAAGACGGCTCTTGCCAAGACCACAAGTACGGTCTTTGCGTTCTTGGTATCGCGAAACACCCGAGTCAACAGTTGTAGCAGGGGTCGGACCTTCCAGAAGCAAAGTACAGAACTGGCAACAAACCATTTGTCAGTCGGCAGAGTTATAATTTAGACATTTTGGTAGAGAAAAGGAGGGTGGAAGTGCACAAGATGGAGGGAGATACCAGGGCAGCAAGATGAGAGAGTCACACAGAGCTCCTGAGATCAGCTCCCGTGGCGGTTCCCACGCCTGCACTCCGTCAAAGTCGACTCATTAGAGATCTGAGGCTTCGTTTTTAAATGAAGGAACAACGAGGATAATTTGCACATGGCTGTGTAAAGCTGCAAGCTGGCATTTTCCTGCATGAAAAATGCAACGTTATCGCTCCTTTCGTGCTTGTGCCCCAATGCAGATACTGTCTGCGTTTTTTTAATCCGTGACGCTTAGATGAAGATATCAGTGCTGGTATCGCTGTTCATGTAAGTGTTCTCAGTGAAACGAAAGCCATTGATGCACTGGGCAGAGTACAGGCCACTGAGGATGCCTTTGATCTTATCCACTTCTTCTGTCTCTCTCTCTCTCTCTCTCTCACACTTTTTTTTAACCCTCTCTTCCTGCATTGTGCCTCTCGCTCAGGAACACTTCACACCAGAGTGCAAGTTCAAGGAATCAGTATTTGAGAACTACTATGTAACCTACTCCTCCATGATCTACCGGCAACAGCAGTCTGGTAGAGGCTGGTATCTGGGGCTGAACAAAGAGGGAGAGATCATGAAAGGAAACCATGTAAAGAAGAACAAACCAGCAGCTCACTTCCTTCCCAAACCCCTGAAAGGTGAGTGTGAGTCTGCCGCGCTCATACGACCTCCTAGGGCTTCAGATTGCTCATCTCCCCTGACAGC
Organism: Paramormyrops kingsleyae; assembly: GCF_048594095.1. Taxonomy (NCBI): domain Eukaryota; kingdom Metazoa; phylum Chordata; class Actinopteri; order Osteoglossiformes; family Mormyridae; genus Paramormyrops; species Paramormyrops kingsleyae. The sequence goes on from NC_132820.1 coordinate 16,073,314, forward strand.
TGCAGTGTCCTTCTGAAACCCCCCCATGACGGCTCACCCTGTGGGCATCAGGAAATATTAGGCAGTGTATGGAAGACGAAGGAGCGGTACTCACATTCACTCATTGGGTAAGAGGACAATATTCCCATTCCGGTCTCTGAAAGACCAGGACTGGGATTCCCGGAAACCTTCTTAACTCTACATCATTTGTAAGTTATACCTTAAGCTGTACCTTACCGTTTTGAGGTGTTCCCCAAAACATCCTTACCTAAGTATACCTTCTGTAAGAGATACTTTCATAAGGTTGGTGAGAATCACTCTCAGCTATCACTTTACAATTTTAAAATAATTCTAAAATATTGAAGATTTAATCATTTAAAATAAGACTTTCATAACCAAAGAAATAACTGATCCGTATGATAAAATGAGCTTGAATCTGATACAGGACTACAATCTTCTCAGGTATGTGTTTTGTCCTCGCGCTCGGCATGCGCTGCGAATTGATCTCACTACCATGCGGATTCATCATAAAAGATAAGGAATGCACTCTTAATTATGTATTTTTTTGGGACGGCGGGGGGTCTGGAGACAAGTGGGGGACATGTTCCCCCTGTCCCCTCTATTTCCGACCCCCCTGGAATGCACACACCTCTCTAATGTGCCAAAGTCACCGCACATCAAAAGTTTGGTTCATGAGGTTGATAAGAGTCGACACTGCAGGTTCATTTACATGTAAGTCTAATACATTTTCCCCAAAAAAGCCCCCTGGAATAGTCCTTAGTAGTCAATGCTAAAGCACATAGGACATTCTCTTACGTTTGTATAGACAGTAACGCAACTTATCTTTCGGCTATTGTGCCATTGCTCGTCCCAATATTTCTTTTTATACGTTGTACTTTTTTCTTATTTATTACTTTAACTTATGCTGCTAAAGAGAATCGCTAAACTGTTTTTCACTGTTTTGTAATAGTGACAATAAAGATCTATCTTATCTATCTTATCTTAATATCAATGACATGCACACATACAGTATTGGTGCACGCAGGTGTTTTATACAAACAAACATATAATGATAATAGTACAATCTGGGGAGGCGAGTTTGTGTACCAATCGACAAATAGATGTTAGATAATTCAGTTTGCTTATTTGGAATTTTATGTTTACATTCTACCCAGTTCTGATTAATGCAATGTTTTGAAGCATTCCTGCAGTGTTATATTTATAAAGAACATCACTTTCTCTCATGCCACTGTCAAGCAGTCACTGCGTGGAGGGAATGATTGATTCTCAGACCATCGATGTCAACCAATCTGGCACCATTGCCATGGACAGCACCTAGTAACGTCACACTTAAGAAGCTATCCCTTAAGCAACCTCTTACAAACACGTAGAAAAATAAACTTTAATAAGGTCTACCTTTCGATAAGATTCACCATTATCAGGAAACCCAACCCAGATCTCTTATTTTCACGAGATTTAAGATGTAGCCCGGGGTGGGCAATCTTATCCATAAAGGGCCAGTGTATTTGCAGGTTTTTGGGGCAACCTTTAGGTCAGCTGCTCAAACCCAGGTGTGAGGACCAGTCCTCTGATTAGTAACCTAATTAGTAACCTTTTAGTAAGTAAGTCCCTGTATACCTAGCCCTGCTAGTCCGGTTAGCAGAATCGGTCAAATTTACTGCCATTTTGGAGAATAAGATGAAATGAATGTTGAAGAAGAACAAACAGCAAGCGCGATGATGAATTTTTTATGTGCAATGTGTTATGACATCCTTTACAAGTCGCCTTCAGCCATCTTCACGCCCATGTAAATGGCTAAAGCAAAGCAATTGTGGGCACAAGCATCAGGACAGGAAGAGCCCATCTACTGCAAGTCACGTTAAAGGAGGAAGTGAACTATTTAAACCTCATTCAGTGATGCTCCTATACAGAAACCTGTGATGCAAGAGAAATCCATGCATCTGCCACTAGTACAAGTGCCATTTCTACACTGGAATGGGGCCAGTTTCCTGGGTAATCCTATAAGTACCTTATAGAATAGGGTAACCAGGATTGCAATAAGAGATGCTGTCTCAAAAGGAGCCCAGTAATAATGGGTGTTGAGTAAAGGTTTCCCTTGGAAAGCTTTTGCGTGAGCACAGACGTCTTTCCTGCAGAGCGGGATGACGGCCACTGCACTTTCTGGCTGATTATGTGATGCTCATCCTGCTGTTTGTCATCTTCACTCCTGGCATAGCAGCTCATTAATTATCAAGCTTATCGGAGCAGCGCTTTCAAGTAAGATGGAACGAAACTTAAGGGCACACAAAATTATCCTGGTTCTGCTGTCTAGTCACTCGGGGAAGGGAGGGGGTTGTGAATCAGGCCAATAGTCAGGCGCCTATTTGTTCCAAAACATGACTAGGAAACACTTGAAACCCAACAATAACTCATAAGCATGGAGGTCCGTTAATTTGTTTTCCACTCAGCCTGGGTTTCGGCCAGCCAGGCTCATCGTCTTAGCCCCTTGTGAGTCTCTATCATCTCCAGCAGCTACCTGAAGGCAGGCTGAAGGCCCCAGGCCCGGTTTCAGGGCACATCGTTATTGCCCCCGAATGCTGCTGAATTTTGAGCTGAAACAAGTGATATAAGTGTGCAAAATGATAAGATCCGGAACTTACAACCGTCAGATTCAAGTGAATGCACACACAAGAATTTCCATTGAATTCAGCTGAACTTAAAGAGCTTGACTCTCCAGACAGCAAGCAGAAGGTACCTGACAAAAAGAATATTTATATTGTGAATGTAAAAGATCCAGATATTCTTTCATGAAGAAGAGACCTCGGGCAGAGCTTTAAAAGGCATGACGTCTGATTGGGTGACTTCAGAGGACGGCAGGCATGGGGGCTGCTGTGTGTAACGGCAGAAGAGGGGGAACCCCGTGCAAGTGACGCACCCTGCAATGGCAGCGCTAAGGGCAGGATCCGACACGCTACCCCTCTGTATATCAGGGAAATCCACTTAACATGTGCAGCTAATATAGTCTGCCATTACATCCTAGGATTTTGCACATATAAGTCAGTTCATTTCAGTGGTTTAAATTAATGCTTATTTCCACAGATAGTTTACATGCAGGTACCTTGGTCTGTCTATCATATTCCAGTCTGATGTTATACCTGAGATGTTCTATTGACAAACTGAGCATTGACTCACCATCTCGTTAATCCCATGAGCCGTATCAATTGGCTTAAGTGTGTGAAGACTGATTCTGTAACAATGTTAAATGCTGGTGTACGCCAATGGATTTAAATGCAGTGTAGGTGGTTTTAACAGCGGATGGCTGAGGCCACTGCTTCAGTCATCCATTGGATCTCATCTAATGTCCATGTACCTTGAAGGCTTTGCTGCTGGTTCTTTCCATTTTTCCCCAAATTTCCCCACAGGATTAATAAAGTACAGCCTCTCCCCAGCTTACGATGGAGTTACATTCCAATAAACCTATCATAAGGCAAAAATATCGCAAAGCAAAAATGCATTTTAATACAGTACACTGAAGCTAAGAAACATCATAGCCTACCTTAAAGACATGCTTAGAACACTTACAGTACATTAGCCAACAGTTGGGCAAAATCATTAACACAAAGCCTATTTTATAATAGTGTTGAACATCTCATGTAATTTATTGAATAATGTACTGAACGTAAAAAACATTTACCCATCATAAAGTCAAAATATCGTAACAAGGACCGTCGTAACCCGGGGAGCGATATATTCTGGTTCTGATTTTCTGATACTGATTGTCTGTGTGGCCTGCGATGTGGCCAGCATCTGATCTGAGACTCCCTCCATCTTCTCCATCTTCTCTATCTCCAGTGGCCATGTACAGGGAGCCCTCACTGCATGACCTGACTGAGTTCTCACGGTCTGGAAGCGGCACACCCACGAAGAGCCGGAGCGCGTCGGCCATGCTGAACGGCTGCAAGGTCGTGAGCCAGAATGAGTCCACGTAGCTGGGCCGCCGGGCCGCTGGGCCGCCGGGCCGCTGGGCCCTGGGCTTGGGCAAGACTCCTACTGTACTCTTACCTCTGGAGGTTGATGACTTCAAGCAGACGTCCCTTTTGCCCACTCAAACCACCATCGGTTCAGGACAGAGATAAGCGCAGCACAACCTAATCAGACTAACAGTATTGTTTCCTTATTTTTTTCTTGGTTTGTTTGGATATTATTCTTTTCAAAATCTGCATTTATGACAATTTGCTTCCTGACGAAAGGTCAGAAAAGCCAGTTATCTTTGGTAGTTTACTCTTGTAAAGCTGAGTCATTATCGCATTTTGCGGTTTCCTCCCCTTGAGGATTCCTACTTTATTTGACCGGGGTAGATAGTAGTAGTGTCACTGGTTACTTCTATTGCGGCGACATGGCCTGTTGTGGCCCACGAGTCCCTTGGCAAAGGGAGGCAGTGACCTTGCAGTGTTTACATTTTAACCATCCTCTTGCATGAGAAATACAAAGACTTTCAGATGACCTGATATAAAATAGGGGATTGGGTGGGGCCTGTTGTGTCTTAAGACTTAGAAGCCGTGCCTCCTCCCGCTTGCTAATTTACGAAATTAGCTGTGAGTTAATTTTTTTTCGTTCCTCCTTTTTTGCCTCCTCGGTGTGGATGCGTCGCCGTTTCGCCCGGGTCTCGTTACCCGAGGCAGTGGTGTGACTGATTTACTTTGTGCCAGAGCACAGATGCATGTTCCATAACAGTGTAAAAAACGACAAACGAGATGAAGAGAATGATGGTAGATTGCACGTGGTTCAGTATTATTTGAAGTGTTGGAGATGGGATATGGTTTGATCATCGTGAGTTCCCTTTTGTTTAAATCGTGTCAGGTTACGCCTGTCATAGGTGTCTGTTTGCCACCGAACGTTTGTGTCAGACCCCAACCTTTGTTGAAAACCAATGAATGACTCTACTCACCACTGATATCAGGAGAGGTCCTCACCCCAGCCACTGTTTTCTAGTTAAAAAGTGGTCACAATTTTGTATGAAAACAAAGTGAATACTGTGGAATTTCAAGTGGCTGAACATTTTTATAAGTTGTGTCTGATTTGTAAAAATAGAGTAAAGTTGAAAGGGAGAAAGAACCCTCCCCTTTCTGGCACTAGACGTGGACAAACAAACCGTCGTATACAGCAAAGACCCTTTTTTGTGGGCTAAGTACTCTGTACCTTGACCAACATATCTCCTTCATGCGTGCTTACAGGGAGGTTCTTGTTTATAATCTAGACTCAGTTAATTTTTTAGGTGAACGTATCTGTTGCATGGGAAACAGCTGGGACTTCTGGAATAGAGCTGCATGATGTAGGCTATGTGTACTAACCCATGTTGGATCATTTGTTCCAATTGTATCAGGATCGAACCCATATGACATCCAAGCAGGCATTCGGCTTGGTACCTTCCAGACGTTTATTATTTGTTGTATACACAAAATGCACTGAATAAAATGTTTATATTAAGATATACTTTTAAAAATGCCCCTTGTGTTTTCTTTCTCTGTCATGGATGCCGTGGAGACCAGCTTGAAGCCCTCCAACCCTTGAGCTGTGAGGTAGCAGGGCAGCTCGCTGAGTGGCTGGTCTGCACTCGATAGGACTCCATATCAACAGTTCAGTGTTTAGCACAGAACTCCTGCATTACCTTCAGTGTGGCAGACAGGAAGAGGCCGCAGCAGAGATCTCATGCCCATATTCTAGTCGCCTGCTGACGTCAGTATAAACGCAGTTGAGCTCACGTCATCATAATGTATGACCACCACACAAAGATGCTAAGGGTGTTTCTCTGAATGTGTACTTAGTGTTCTCATGTAGCTCTGTGATGTCCTCTTACAGTACATTGCCGAAGACCAGTCCCAATACTCAAGAACAGAAGTACGGAGGATGATAAAAATCCCCAGATGTCGTTCTTGTCCCACTATAAATATCAAGGAGAGATCGGTTGCATCCTTGCCAAACGAGACCAATCCCACGACTCACTGCGCCTCAAGTTCGTTCTCGGGGGGCAAATTATAAAGACCAAGACCGGACGTTCTTTGCAGTCTTGGTACTGAGAAACACCCCACGACGCTAATTAAGCCATGGCCTGTTCATTCTTAGAAAGACCATGAAGAATTCTACCTTTCAGGGTTTACACTGCAGTTTTACACAGTGGAGCTTAACAGTTAAATGAAATAAAAAAACTTGAAAAGTAATTAGAAGATACCATTAATCAAGACAAGGACTCTGTTGTAGTTGGGGTATGTAGGCATCCAGGTCATACTTCATACAGGGCTGTACAAGGCACCAAGCGTTACCTTCCACACCTAGAAGCAAAGGGAAGACGATGACACTGTGCTCCCTGAAGCGCATGTCAATGAATGTGCTTATACCATTTCTTATGAAATGTAGGAATATCCAGGGATATCACTGAATGAGCAAAACGCCCTAGTAGATAAAAGCCACCAATGCACTCGAACCAAATGTGTTAGTATTTTGGACATATACTTACATATTTAGCTTAGCTGAGCATGGAGGCTGTGAAAACCCAGATTCGAACCCACGGTGCGGCTTGTTCCCGTGACAACCGTAGCCATAAACCACCCACATTTAAAGGGACACGCGCTTGTATTTTATAGCTGGCTTTCATAGTTTATATGAAAAGGGATGAGTGCAGGAAGGCCCACATAAATGTAAATAGAGAATGTGGGGGAGGCCGCAGTGGCTCAGTGTTTCTGTCTGTCTCAAGAGGGGGAATCCAGCCATCGTAAAAGGTTTTATTGCTGTCCTACCTCTAGTCGCCTGATTGCACACAAAATGGTGTGTTCTACTTTTATTTCAAAAGTAAACCGGCCTGATTTTTGCGCAAAAGGTTGCAGAGTCACCACCCAACCCTCCCCCTCCCCCCAAATGCAACGGCAGTTCTTTTTATTGGTTTATGTGGTCCTTTGTTTTCCTTCAAATCCCTTCTCCTGGCTTCGTCTGAAAAGGCAACTCTGGTAATAAGCTCTGGTGCAGTCAGAACTCCTCCTGTCGCATGATTCCGTTGCCAAGCTATTCCACTGAGAACAATGCAGTGAACACTAGAACACTGCCAGATTTTAAATGATTAGTCTGATATTCTACATGCAATATGGTTCATAATATACACAAATGTAAAAAAGCAGTATAATTAATGTTAAGTTCATTACATGCTAAGCGCCTTTTAATTAGGTTTTCTGAAAATGAGCACAATCACCTTGAAGATGAAATTAGCTATAAGCAATATGTCTAAAACTGCCATAACCCATTCAGTAACCCTGATGTATTCCTCCTGTTGTTTATCAGTCCATGCTGTATTACGCAGAGCTCTGAAACATCACTGTAATCACTCAATAGATGCATCATATCTTACGCACAATAGATACAAGGCCTCTGACAACATCCAGACCTCATCCTTCTATTTCAGTCTTACTGTCAGAGACTGTGGAGACCATGGTGAGGACCTCCTGACAACAGCAGCCTAATCTCTCCGAGGCAAGTTAATGCATTGGCTGTCCCAGGCTATAGTCCAGGACTACACCTCAACGAAAATAGAATGATTAGTTAAGGGCAAATGATATTTGAACCCAGGGGTCAGTAACCAAGAATGATATTCCACTACAAATTTGCGACTAATGAATTTCAAACCCTGCAGCTGGCGCTAACACTAGTTAGCTACCTATTGCTAGAACGAGAGCACATTGTGTGTTTAATGTACTCTGTCATCTATATCTGTAGCACACTTTAGCGCCTTCAGCTGTTGAAGTGACATGCAAGCTACACAGTGTTTATGTTTTTTGTGGAGCCAGAGGATGGGGAGTTAGGAGATCAGGTGTAAATAGCCAAATAGATGCCATGTGACTATTTTCAGCCAGGCGCAAATAGACACTCCATTTGTTAAATTGGTATCTCTTGAGTGTCCATTCCTCCCCCCCGATAAGTTATGATGCGTTCCATTTACCTCAGAAGTCAGAACTAAAAACTGCGAATCACGTCACACATGAGTTAACAGCGTTTCAGTACAGCCAGTCAGACAGCCATTTAGCAATAACAGGACCCATTTCAAAATGCAAGATTTCTTGCTTAGCCAGATAACTTGTCGGATTTAAGGTACCCCAGTTTAAATGGCCTTTATCCTAGTTCACTTACATTTAGCCCAGACTACCTTAAATCTGACAAGTTCTCCACTAGAAATCCTGTTTGAGGAAATGGGCCCCAGCTCTAGCCTGGTTTATTGTTAGCAATATCACTGCATAACAACGCATTATGCGGTATTTTGCACGTAAAAACACCACAGAAATTCAAGTCACCAGATTAGAGGTTGGACAGCACTGTGTGTACGACCAATTTAATGAGCCACAAATAAGACACAAGTGCTAATAAACAGTATAAAACTACAGCTTTAACTTCTGTTGATAAAGTGCACAGCCGTCCTGGATTCTGAACTTGGGCTTGTGTCGATTCCTCCGAGTTCACGAGTCGAACTTCCGACTTGAGGGGGCGTTCCAGTTGAAATTTTTGACTAGAAACTCAGAATTTACGAGTTTCGAGTTCAATTGGAACACAGCATTAATCTATCCCTGCCTCTGCTCACCATTTGTTAAAGGGCAGACATTGCTATTAATTACTTAGGAGACCCATTGTTCTCTGAAGATCTCTAGCAGGAGATGTTCACATCTATGAATAGTCAGGAACCATGTGTACTGAAGGGTCACTGACGCAAAAATATATAGGGGAGAACATGAGGAACGGACACCATTCCTTGGGGCAGACACACACACGCAGGCCACACATTCCAGAATCATGGCTCCCTGCCACAGAACCCCAAAACAAGACGCTACAGCATAAAAAATGAACCAATGCAAGGTAGGATCAAGGCGCAAGGGGCACTCGAACAAATGCAAAATGTGTAGCCTCCACAAACGCATGAGCAGCATGTGATGCATGCAATTTGTAAATGTTTTTCCAGCTGAACTCTCATCATCTATATATTCAGTTCATTCATATATTTGTATGAGAAAATAAAGAGAAGTTGCCAAATGTTAATTCAACACAATTCAGAGTAGGACAGCAGAGACTGGCAGCCTATATGACCCCTTATTCCACCTTGTTCCATCCATCCATTTCCTGTAACTGCTTTTCCTATTCAGGGTTATAAGAACATAAGACATTTACAAACGAGAGGAGGCCATTTTGCCCATCGAGCTCGTTTGGGGAGAACTTAACTAATAGCTCAGAGTTGTTAATCTAGCTCTAATTTAAAGGAACCCAGGGTTTTAGCTTCCTCTACACTAGCAGGAAGACTATTCCATACTCTGACTACACGCTGTGTAAAGAAGTGCTTCCTCAAATTTGTTTTAAAATGTTCTCCCGCTAATTTCCACTTATGGCCACGAGTTCTAGTATTTAAACTAATATTAAAGTAGTCATTTGGCTGAACAGCATCCAGACCTGGATCATGTCCCCCCTTAGTCTCCTTTGCTCAAGGCTAAACAGATTCAGCTCAGCTAACCTCTCCTCATAAGACATTCCTCTAAGACCAGAAATCATTCTTGTAGCCCTGCGTTGCACCTTTTCTAAGGCAGCAATGTCCTTCTTAAGGTATGGTGACCAAACCTGCACACAACATTCTAGGTGGGGTCTTACCAAGGAATTATATAAATGTAACATCACCTCCGTTGACTTAAACTCCACACACCTAGAGATATAACCCAACATTCTACTGGCCTTTTTTATTCAGTACCCATCACCCATAACCACTACATCATTTTTATTACTCATAATCCTGATATCATCATATAACATTCTGCTTTCCTCTACAGCTACATTAGGTGTTCTATAACAAACCCCGACAATTAGGCCATTTGAGTCTTTAGCATCCAGTTTTATCCATACAGCTTCTGTACTTTTATTTTTATCAGTGAGCTCCCTTGCCTGCAAGTTTTCTTTTACGTATACTGCAACACCACCTCCCTTCTTGCCTATCCGGTCTCTACGGAACAACGTATAACCATCCATATTATATTCATCACCATCATTGTCACTCATCCATGTTTCAGTTATTCCTATAATGTCGTAAGTGTCTGATGAAATTAAAGCCTCTAAATCATGAATTTTGTTTCTAATACTCCTAGCATTTAAGTACAGAACACTAATGGTAGGCCTTTTACAGTGCCCACTTTTAATATTTATTGGGGCTTTCCGTCTCTCCCCACCTAAATTCTTAACTAACCTCCCTACCCCCCCAGGCCCTAGATTAAACATTCCTCAACTACTCCACACATACGCCCCCCAAATACACTGGTTCAGATGCAACCCGTCCGGCTTGAACAGGTCCCACCTGTTCCAGAAGGTCTTCCAGTGCCCCATAAACTCAAACCCCTCTTTCCTACACCACCATTTTAGCCATGCATTTAATCCCCTTGGTCATGGGGGGTCCGGAGCCTATCCCCAATGCTGTGGGCGCAAGGCAGGGAACAACCCAGGATGGGGCACCAACCCATCACAGGGCAAACTCACACACCATTCACTCACACATGCACACCTATGGGCAATTTGATAACTCCAATTAGATACTGGACGTTGTTTGAGTCAGAAATCTCTACATAACTGTTGGGGATGGCTCAGCGGTGGAGCGATTAGTATGGGACCAGTGTTTGAGTCTCTGCCAGGATTCTGTGCGTGTGGAGTTTGTCTGTTTCCTCCAGGTACTCTGGCCATGTCCATCTGTATGCTTTAAAACAAACTCAGCTATAACCTTCTGCCTCTTAATTTTTTCCTAAAGTGTTGAAGCTTGCTCACCTTGCTATACACTTTTATTGCGTTGTGTAACATGTCGACATTTGGTTAATGCTGCTGATGACACAACGCTAAATTTCCCGTGTAATAACACAGTTGAATGGTAGATATCAAACTTAACTATTATTGCCTTTCCAAAAATCATATTTTTGTTTTAAAAGCGTGCATATAATTCAGGCTTTTATTAATGAGGTTTCACCAGATTGCATTAGAGAATTTGTAGCTAATTTCTTTGCGCTTGTTTACCTCTGTATTCTTAATGATGCTCGAAAAATACTCAGTCATGGGTGTTGGATTGGGTCTGCGCCATAGTTCTGCTAACTCCAGTAATACACCCATATACATTTTGACTTGACCACTGCCAATCAATAAATCAATACCTAATAAATACCTCAAGTTATTAAAGTTAAATAATTAATTACGTGAATTAATTAATCAAGTGAGCTGGTTGTGAAATTTAATGAATCCATGAAATGACGGCAGTGTCCCTGAGGAGAAGTTTGGGAACTGAAGCGGCATTAATCTAGCCATGCAACTCGATATCAGCAACTTTTTTGGAGAACAGAAGAAATTCTTGTAACTTTTTATTGCGTTACTTTTAATTGAAGGATGTGCGGTAATTAATATGAAGGATCACCTTTGAAAAGCGGCAGCAGGCAGCTGAACTGTGACCAGCGCAGGTAAGTAGAATCCTACATCAATGTTAAAAGGGAAATTCCACAGATCTTGGTGCCAAATGGATGCAGATCTGGGTCAACTTCTGAGGGATGTCTGGCTCTAACTTTCTGTAATAGTTTAGAGGCCATTTTCTGGGGGGGTGTGGCCTCTCTGTCCACTGATCCCATTAAAAGGCTATGACACTGCATCTGCGTGCCTTGGGCTAGTGCCCTTTCTCTGCTGTTTGCATTCCATTATTGGGTGACAATGTCCATATCCTCACTACAGATTGTGTCAAATTTGAGTGGATGAAGTCGGAATTAAAACTAATCCCTGAACACAGTCTAAGCCTCCAGGAAAGAAAGCTCAAGTCAAATCAGAGTTTTGTCACTGCAAAAAGTATAAACAATTCAGAGAAGCAAACATGTTGTAGTTGCATTTGTGCCTCTTTTTCACATGGAGATTCATAAAACAAGCATGACCCTATATGTTCATAATGCTTCACGTTTATTGCTTATTTTGGAGCGCATTTCTCACTTGGCACTTATGAATAAATATATTTTTCTTGCACTTTTATTGGGTGCAGCAATTTCCCAGCTGATTATTGAGAAGATGTTACTTACCCCTACACATACGATGCTTAATATGTTGGTCTTTAAATATAAATATTATTCCCAAAACCATAAATGCTTTTTGAATTAAAATAGCGCCGCTGAAAACCTATGAGCTGTCTGTTTTATGTATGTATTCACGCAACCTGCCTGAATGGCATCACCACTCTTAGAAGGAAGGTTTCTGATCTTTGTATTAAAGAGTTACACAAGTATCACAGCCAGTGTGGTGACCATTATTTCTTGGTTATTAATATTTTATACTGCTTCATATTTTATACATAAGTAAGATTTCAAAAATTCTTGAAAATTGATAGAGTAACTCTAGATTTGAAGGAAAAGAAGAAGAGAGAAGGGAGGAAAGAATTATTAATATTTATAATTCAATCTTAGACTTTGCAAATCAAGCTTATTTCATGATGGAAAATCACAGATGGGACCAATGATGTCATAATCTTAACAGGAAAACGGAACGGCAGAAAGGTTTAGCGATATGTTGCTAACTCTTCCCACAAAAGCAAAGCTTCATTGGCGACATTGACCATGCATGCTGGGATAAAATATTTGCCATATTTATTTCTCTTCACCCCCTGAAAATCGTGGTGAACACGTTTATGTGCCTTACTGTTCAACAGAGCTATGTCATCTTGAGTTTGATCTCCTGGTAAGATCAGTCTGTGGCAAGACTAAAAAATAATTGGAATCCAACAAATACTCCCAATGAAAGATACCTGGAAGAACCAGTGTATCCTGGAACCAGGCTTGGATGTGATGTTCGCCAGAGAGTGCCTTGTGGCCAAACTACCCACGTCACCCAGCCTGAAATGGCTATATTGAGGACTTTTATGGGAAAACCACCAACAAAATGAAAGGTTGGAACAGGAGCAGTGACGTCTGACCAGTAGACAGGAGAATAGAAGACCTAGATGAAATAGACCTGGGCAATAGACACTGGAATAAGGTGAAAAATTACCTCACAGTTAAGGAAGGAGCCTCAGCTTGTGTGGCAGATGGAAAGGTATCACCTCTTGATAGGGGGTGGAGTCTATCCTACTCTGGAGCTGCCCATGGTGAAAGACCTGAGGTTGATGTGCCAAGTTGATGGCTGTGCAGCTGGAGTTGACGAGAGGTTTGCCTCAATGTGACTGAGAGGAAAATTCTGTTGTTAGTCTGTATGCACTGATCTGCGGTTTTGAGTGCTCAACCTTCTTAGGGAAAGTGGGTGAGGTGGTCAAAATGGTACTGCGCATCAACTCTGTGGTTCAAGTTGATGGTAAGACCTTAATACTGGCGTGAAGACCAGAAGGGTATTCCCAAATATGCTTGGTACCATACTACCCAGGGCTAAATCTAAACTTCGCAGTCGTGTCACCTGACTTGCAGGCTTCTTGGGTAAAGAGAGAGTCGGACCTATCAACCGTTCATCATTTGATGCCAGATTCAGTGTTTGGGGAGGAGGTCAGATGGACCAGGACTTTGCTCAGGCTGTGTTCAGCTTGGGTTGGGAAGTGCTGACTAAATCTGGGGTTTTATTGTCCAGAGGTGGAAAGAGCACAGAGGAACACCTTAACCCTATGGATATGCCCTCTCACCAGGAGGCAGTGTTAGAACATTTTGCTGAATCCAAATCTATCCCTGCAGTTAAGGTTGCTACGGTGGATAGAGGCTGCACCAGAGAGGCTGCAAGGGCAGGAAAAATCCACTTGGAAGTACTGAAAGGACTGGATGTTTTCAGTGCTGGATATTATTGAGCTTGGGGGCTCCTAGGTTACCTCTTCTGCCCCCCATTCCGCAAAATGATACAGCAATTAAATATAAAACTATGAAATATTAGTGACTATAAAATAATAAAGTTAAAGAGAATGTGACACTATCAAATGAGAACAATTACATCAGAAGAACAACAAACTGACAAGGTCTTACCCAGTGCATGTAAACTGCATCCACAATGTGTAGTCAAGACACATTTAGCAGAGATACTGTAGCATAGATCCACAGATAACTTTACAGAGAGGGTCAAATTCCAATAAAATATAAAACAAGTTCCTATCATTACAATGTTTTCCTACATGCTTTCTTGGCATAAAATTCATTGATCATCAAATCCATTTTGCACAGCAACAGACTACGAATCTGCATACCATAAAATACACAGACATATATAAAGAGTCAAAAAAGAGATACATTTAGACTTGGTCTCCTCATTCAGTTTTAACCAAATAAACAAATAAATGCCCAGCGAAGGATCATTTTAAAAAAATAGCAATTAAAAAAGTAACTATAGAGCCAATAGGGGCCCCCTGATCACTCTGGGCCCCTAGACTCTAGCCTAGGCAAACCTGTCCATTAATCCGCCCCAGATGTTGTTGGGGCAATATGGTTGATATGCCTGTTCAGTGTTTTATGAAAATCAGGATGGTCAGTTGCAAACATGGACTTAAAATGGAGCTGCTTTTTCTTCAAGAGGAGTCAGCTGGTGGTTCAGGTACCTTGGTCGAGGTCCCAAGAAGGTGTTGTTGGAGTGAAGGACAAGGAACATTGAAGGATCCTCACTGAAAGTTCTCTGGTCAGGCATGTTTGGCATTGCGCCAAGGTGACCCTCACCAGAAAAAACAGTGAGAAGATGAGATATTTCTATTAATGTTTTACATATATTGTTAACATTCATTTGTAAAAGTATTTAACTAAAAAATAATATTAAAAATTCTTTAAAATTAAATAGCATTCATAGAATAATAGTTAGCATGCTGCGGTTAATCCAGTCTGTGGTCAAACACTCAGCAAGGGGCGACGATTTATTTCCTAGATCACACTCTTGTGTTGGACACAGAAGTGTTGACATTCCTGGGAAGGGCTATTTTGAGTGAAGAATTACTCCAATAACCATCATGTCAGCCCACATAGCTGAGCAATTACTCCACACTTTTTTTCTATTCACATATCCCTTTAACCTGTAAGAAATGTCTCTTTCGGAATCTGCAAAGGGCATGAACCTGCAGATTACTTGCTATCAAATGGTCCATGGTTCACATATACAGTGGTCACAGAAAGTCTTGGGACGCTTGCTTAATTCAGGAAAAAATATCACAAATTTATTGGTATTATAGGAAAAATCATTATTTTATTCATTTGTTGATAAAAAATAAAATATATTTCACATTAGAAACAATCAATAGTTTTACGTAAAACCCCCACATCAACTGGTTGTTGGGGAAGGTCCAGTCATGGTCAGTGAGATGCTATGCTAACTGTCTGACAGTGAATTTAGAATCATTTAGAATTTGTCAGACAGTTAGCATAGCATCTTCTGTCATCCAGTCATGGTCGGTGAGATGCTATGCTAACTGTCTGACAGTGAATTTAGAATCATTTAGAATTTGTCAGACAGTTAGCATAGCATCTTCTGTCATCCAGTCATGGTCGGTGAGATGCTATGCTAACTGTCTGACAGTGAATTTAGAATCTACTTCTACCCAAGTGACGGCTCTTGTGCACGGTAAGCCTTGGCTTAGGGAATATTCTGCCCGTCGGATTCTCCAGTTGCTTCTGGCTTCTTTTTCATCAAGAAGAAGGATGGGGGACGATGTCTTTGCATCAACTCCAAAGCCCTGAATGCCATCAGCAAGAAGTACTGTAAACCGCTACACCTCATCCCCACAGTCTTGGAATTGCTCTGAACAGTCTGGGTCTTCACAAAATTGGACCTTCAAAGTGCCCTAAACTGGATCGTTATCTGCGCTGGGGATGAGTGGAAGTTGGCCTTCATCACAACGACCGGTCAGTATGAGTACTTTGTTATGCCTTACGGCTTGCCCAATAGTCCGTCCATCTTCCAGACCATTATAAATCCAATTCGTCATCATCTACATGGACAATATCCTCATCTACGCCACTTCTCCGGCACAACATGTTTGAGCATGCTCACCGAGTCCTTCAGCGGCTCCATGACCATCACCTCTTCGACAAAGGTGAGAAGTGTGAGTTCCACCAGTCAGTAATCAAGTTTTTAGGATAGAAGATACCGGCCTGGAAAAGTGGGCATGGATGAGAAGAAAATGAAGGCCATCTGGGACTGACGCCAGCCCTGGACCATCAAGGACCTGCAGCGCTTCCTGGGTTTATCAGCACTTTATTAGGAGGTTCAGTTCCTCCACCCTGCTGACCCGTTTCTTCTGGACCTTCCCCATGTTCCTGCCTCCAGCCTCATGTGTACAGTGTAGGATTGACTTCCCTGGCTTCTGATTCCCTTTGCACTGTGACGCCAAATTTGCTTCTGCCTGCTGATGCCAGTTCTGTCTGTCTGTGCCGTGCAATAAAGCCCCGTGCATCGCATTCTGGGTTTCCGAGTTTCTGTTCACAATATTAATTCCTGGTAGTAATAAACTGAAACCCAAATTATAGTTCTAGAAGAGTTGTTCTGAGTTAAAACATTCCTTGGCAAGCAGTCTCACTGGGTGCTTTTTAATTAGTAACACCTTTGCAATAACATAAAACAACCAAACATTTATGTTTAGTATCCCTTTGAGAGCCAAAATTGCAAGAATAAAACTGAATGAGTCAGTCAAAAAAAAAAATTATGACACTTAATAAAAGGAAATGCCTGTGGAAAATTTGTGCAGATATGGTAAACACTGCTTGTCAATTGACTTTTGTAATGAAACCAATAAACTTGGACCGTTTCTATTAAATTAAGCAAGTGTCCCAAGACTCTGTGAGTGCTGTACATGCTGTCTTATGGAAAAATGATCTCCATCATTGTAGAGCAAGATACTGTAAAAGACACATCAGCTGGTATAGAGAACCTAGAATTGGCCTAAATAAAAGACACAGGTCAAAAAGGGAGAGGAGGCTGCAGTAAGTTCACACCTCGTAACGCAGTGCACTGGCCTGTCCACAGACCCTGAGGAAGAAGAAGGCAGACCAAAGCCCCAGCGGAATCTTCCGGGCATTGAATAAGTCGAATTCCTGCTTGAAAATAATGCTCAGCAGCCATGGCAGGTGATTAGCGTGTGATTAGCGTGTGATTAGCGTGTGAATAGCCCAGCAAAGGGCCGGGCCCTACAAGGTCACAAAAGCACACAGGCAATCGAAAAGCACCGTCGATCCAATAGCGACGGCAAATGAGTCTCGCGGGGCACACGCGTGTTCACGAGGAGGATTTACCGTGCCGCTAAAGCTCAGCGCTGAGATGGCGTGATGGCCTGCATTTGCACTTTCACAGATAGCTAAGATGGGAAAGAATGGACTCCTGCCACATTTATCTCCCTCAATAGCACATCAGCAGCCCCAGTACAGAAATAACAAAAAGATAAAGTGCCCTTAAGAACAATGACACTCTGCAAATCCACCTCGTATGGAAACAAGCCTGCAGATTCTCCTAATCAAGGGAGACACTCTGTTTGACCTGGGCTGGCTGATGCTCCCCAGCAGGAATCCTTCCTTGAAAAGCAGGGAGGTAATTTCACCCTTACAGCCTCCTGTACAATTCATCCTCTTAATATGAATAGTCATTAATGCATTAAGAATGAGGATTAATAATACATTATCTGGGTGGAGCGTAGGGAAAATGATCACTAAAAATAAAAAGGTACAAAGGTGTTTCAGAAACATCCGGAAGCTTATTAAACAAGAAGCTATTTTACTAATATAAAAATAATCATAAGTATGCAAATACTAAGGTAACAGTTTTAAGTTTTATGAATCTGTATACTCATTCAATTAAATTCATGATTATATTAAAAGTATTAATATTTCATTAAAACTATACGTTATGGGTGTGTAACTTCGTACTTTATGGAGTTTGTGTCTGTTTCCGGGAGGTTGCTGGTTTGAATCCCATGGTCAGCAGAGTAATGTGTGTCTCACAGGAAAGCAAAGATATGTCAGATCGAAGGAATTTCTAGGTACCTATAATTGGCAAATTAGTATCATCACCATCATCATGGTTGCTTTAGGCTACTGGGTTACCGTCACTTGGGCTTATGCCACTTCGCTTTAGCTTTTCTTAATGGCGGCTTGACCCCATTGTACATAATTTTTCTAATATATTTTTCTCACGTTCTGAACTTCATATGTGCTTTGCCCAGATTTGTACTCTGCAGCGTTCCACCAGTGGTTCTAACTTTTTACAATAAAATAATAAAACTAATTTATCCTAACAAATAATCAAACAAACGGATAAATAAGCAAACACCAAACACAAGATCACGGTGAGGAAAAAGGCATGAGGTTGTGAGAAGGTTGTGGCTGGTGGCTGGAACTTAGGGGACGCGATGGGAGTGAAAACTGACAGCAGTGGGAACTATGGATGGGCTTTCCTGCTATGACAATGTTTTGGCTTTTGTTGTGTGTTTGTCTTACAATGTAATGTTCAACAAAACAGTAATGTAAAGCTGTGTAACGTACTCGTTATAATAAAAGGGAAATTAACTTAAAAACTACCTGATATATAAATATGTAACTGGTAACTAAATAACCATAAAGCATAGTTTGTGTCCAAAATACAGGAGAATAAATTTTGAATGAGGCACATATTATGCATTATTATATAGATATAGGCTCAGAGGTGTATGCATATACTACCAGGAGTACTTGCACAAACTGAGATTCTACATTTGCATGTTACTCACTTAACATTTACCAAAAATACTGTAAATGTATTTATTAGCAAAGAATATTGAGTGTAAGTCCTCCATTTGAATATCTCTATTAACATGAAAATGTCATATCTTTGATTCATCAAAGTAACCTCCTCTAGCAGTTTCAACAGCAGAGAAAATTCAAGGCATTCTTTGTACAAGGGACATTAAATACTGCTGTGTTTCATGGGATGAAACCGTTAACTAGTGCACTTAAAGTTAAAGCACAGCCTAGAATCTGACTCTGCCATCACCACACAGCAGTTAATAGGGTGTCAGACATGCACTGTTACATACTCTTTCCATGTTATATAAGAAACTTGTTTTATTTGAATTATATTTTCATTTTCAGTTGTTCACTCGACTGTCCAATGTTTAAGAAGAATAAAAAATCTGCCTCTATTGTCCTAAACTATATATGTAAGTAACTCACATTTTTACTTTCCATCCTTAAGGTTTCTGTATGTAACACGTCTTCTTGTGAATTCATTCGGGGTTTGAATCAAAAGATTGCTGGCTGTAGCAGCCAGCTACCCTACCCACAATTATAGCTAATGTGTGAAGATGCAGCATGTCACCATAGCGAGCCTCAGAGAATAACCCGCTTGCCTGCAAGCCGCAAAATAAAGAGGCACTGGGACTATTTCCCTGCAGCGAGGGGGGGGGGGGGGGGGTCATAGAGCTTAGACACTTGCAGATAAACTTGGTGGAGGATGATCCATAGCGTTTGCTGCTTCAGTCATGGGATATGAAGGTCATTATATAATCTAGTGTTTCCCAACCCGGTCCCTGGGGACCCACAGACGGGCCACGTTTTTGCTCCCTCCCAGCTCCCTGCCAGACGGTCCACA
This sequence comes from Paramormyrops kingsleyae, assembly GCF_048594095.1. Lineage (NCBI taxonomy): Eukaryota > Metazoa > Chordata > Actinopteri > Osteoglossiformes > Mormyridae > Paramormyrops > Paramormyrops kingsleyae. The sequence goes on from NC_132820.1 coordinate 16,092,871, forward strand.
TTTACCGGGAGCTGGGAGGGAGCAAAAACGTGGACCGTCTGACCGGGATTAGGAAACACTGACATAATCTGTGAGCATCAGGTTTTTGGGAAGAACAGATACTAATAAATGAAATGCCCTAAACATAGGCATTTTCACTCAACAATTTCTGTACTGCAGTTTTAACTTAATTTAACATCTTTCCAGCCAAGATGTATCTTTTAGAGAACTTTCTGGCACTTTTAGGGCCACATTTCCTATGCGCTCATCTCCAGGTGTGTACAGTACATTTAGATAAATTAAAATAAATATAGATGCATATGAGTAATAAATGAAATGTGGCGGCTGCACCATTTAGCATCTTTACTTTTAGTTCCTGTTTATTTCCTTTCTTTCTTTTTTTGGCCACTTGGTAGAGATTTGCACATCCCTGCACATCCCTGCTTCTGCTTTTTAGCTGCTCCTTCAGTGCCTGTCTTCCTGAGTTACGCTCTGGGTCGAAACGCCCAGAGGTGCGATGAGGTCTAGCCAGCTTATGTAAGCCTTACGACTGAGAGGTGCTTTTCAGGAGGCGCACCCCCCCCCCCCCCCCCAGCAGGTGCGCCGTGCCGAGGCCCTCTTAACACAGTCACTGTGACTCATACCTCGCAGGTAATAGCTAATTGGAGTTGAGGAGGAGAGTATGTGAGTGACAGTGAACAGATGAGAAGAAACGTTCCTCTCCATTGACGTACAGAGGATCCAGTTAGTGGAACACGAAAACATGTACAGCTGTCGCTGTGCTCGCACAGAGCATGAGAGACTCAAGGTAAACATGAGATCTGCATCTCTCACTAGACACATGGCTGCTCGGCGCCACTTTTATAAATAGGTTTATTAGTGCTAACAGCCAACAATTGATCAAGCAGAGCGTTTCTCTGCAGAGACTTTGCTCTCGTTTCTGGAATCCCGTCTGCCCCGTGGAGACAGCAGTTTCCTTGCAGATATAGTGCGTTTGTGTGTGTCTGTGTGTTTGTCTGTGTGCGTCTGTGTGTGTGTGTCTGTCTGTGTTTCTGTGTGCGTCTGTGTGTGTGTGTCTGTCTGTGTGTTTGTCTGTGTGCGTCTGTGTGTGTGTGTGTCTGTCTGTGTTTCTGTGTGCGTCTGTGTGTGTGTGGGATTCAATTTCATGCTGCCTTTTTCTTCTTTGCTGAATTTGTATCCAAAGAAACAGATTTGCAAACCATGCTGCTGCATATAGTAATAGCAATAAAACATTCATTTTAAATGATTAAATCTTGGTTATTTTTGACCTCTTTTTAAAGGTACAAAAACCCTGTGGGACATTTTGAAACCCAGACAAATCCACGTAACCTCTTGCACTCTTTCTAAAATACGACTGTAGCTCCCAGCCGCTTAGCAGAGCATATGGCTACAAAATACCTGCGCGTCACACTTAGCAGTGCTGCTCCCTGGGAGTTAATGCTTCAAGACAGCTGGTTTAAGTTTGAGATCTCAGAGACAGAAAAATCCCTAGAGATCTCACACCTACACTTACATATTCACTTACAACTCATTTAACTACTGCTAGTGCTATTCGGGAGGATGTCAAATTAGCGGAACAAAGATTCCCTGACATAGATTGTGTTTTGTTTGGGAGGAAGAGAGTTAACTCCCAATTTAGCGCAATACAATGTCAATGCCCAATCAAAAACCTTAAAATGAGACTCCAATATTCATCAAAAGATAAACATAGGAATTTTAGGAACAAACACCTCAATAGGAACAACTAGTACTGTGGTTTCAGAATCATGTACAAAGGAAGCATTTCTCCATTCATTTGAGGGCTATTTTTCAACTCTTCACCAAGAAATGATGCTATTTTCTTTAGAGTATAATCCCACAATCTTTTCAAAGCATGTGTTATTTTGGCTGACCTATCCTCCTCAGAGATCTCCCGGAATAATTGCTTTCATGTTCTGACCAGTGCTGTCAACAATGAGATGTTATTTTTGCAAGGAATAAGAATATAAACTGCAAGTGCATTTCAAATGAAAAGCATTTTTAAAGAGCTGTAGATACCATTACCCTTCATAAGCAATACATCAGACAGCACCAATGGATAATCACTGTGCAACAATCCATGAATTCTGAGGATAATAATTATGTGTTTCTAAGTAACATGTTATGTAAAGTGTTTTTAACAATGTGGCACCTACTTAAGTAACATATAACGATTTCCAAATTTTACATGCCTTACAAAGGTGTTTGCCATGTATGAATATGTATAATTACAACACAATGCATTTATTTTTATATAGCACCTTTCACAACAAAGTTGTCCCAAAGTGCTTTACAGGGTTGTGTTGTGATACATAAAACATAATTAGAGAGAGAGATACTGAATGGGAAAAAGGAAGGAAATAAACTGAATAAAGAAAGCCAGAAGACAACGGAGGAGAGGAACCAAAAACTCCCAAGTAAGGAGAAAAAAACCTCTGGGGGTCCAAGATCACCTGTATATGTAAAGTAATATACATTAATAATATACATTAACAACAAACATCAAACGATAAAAACAAACAGTTTAATCAGATGATGTTTGTTGTTAATGTATATTAAATCTGTTAAGCATGTTAGGATGTTAAGGGATAATTACATGCTGCTTATGAATGTTCTATGAATGCATTATGAAGCTGCTATCGAATGTTCTGCAAATGCACTATAAATGCATTATGAAGGTGCAGTCAATGTAAAGTATTAACCAATAGTATCAGCTACATTAAGTAAGCCAATGCTTTAATACTACTAATACTACTAATGTACAACCTCTGGGTAAAGCACAGCTGCTGGGATTAAGAAGTATAGTCTTGGATTAGCTGGGACAAAGCCTAAATCAAATTCACCATTCTAAATGGAATGAACCAAGCCTTTGTTCCGTAACAACAAACAATACGGTACAGTAAAACATAACTAAGGCAGACATCTGTTTAAACGAGCCTGTGTATCAGCACGTGAGGTACAAATATGCAGCAACACAGGAATAATGAAGCTAAGGTTGGGAAGAGAGACTTCAAGACTGAGAAATGACCTCCTCTAAAGGCCTTTATTTATACAACAAACAGAAAGCGTTGCGGCCGAGAGAGTCCATGACAGGTTGTGGGGGGTCGGTGACCTCAGTGTCACTGGCCGCTTGTTGTGATCATCACCTCCTGCTGGCCTGATTGTAGCAGGTAAGCTACCACATGGACTCAGAAGCAGCCCGTGCGGACAGAGGAAGCCCGGCAGGAGGGAGGTGGGTGTTGCGAGAGACAGAAGGGACGTTGCTATGGTGTTTAAGAGAATTAACACTCGGTTCGTATTGCGGGCCCTAGGAAACAGGATGTTCCGGTTCCACTACTCTCTGGCTAATAACAGCAAACGGGCTCTGGGCAGCGAAACCAGCTCCATCTCCCCGTCCGCCACATGTGATGTGAGCTCGGGCTCAAATGGGCCTTTTCACTCGAGGTTGTGTTGATAACCGAGAAAAACCTTTTGGGAGCAAGAAGCCAGACCCGGCGCTGTGCTAAAATGTGCAATTCAGCACTTAGCTTTTGTCGCATTTAGTTTTTTTTGTACATGAATTGCATCATTTTCTATCTTCATCCCCTCTGTTTCATATCAGTAACTGCATTTCATCTATCCATCTTCCAGCCACTTATCCCGGTGTGGGTCACGGGGGAGCTGAACCCAATCTCTGACAGCAGAGGCAGCGATACACCCCACACATGATGCCAATTCGCTGCACCGGGTAATCCGGAGAGGTGGGATTCAAACCCACAAGCATAGCGGTGGGAGGCAATACTGAGCCACCATGCTGCACGTTGCTGGTTTTCATTGTAAGACTGTTAAGATTCTTCTTAATGAGTTAGTATCGTTCTCTGGGTGTTACACTGGACTTCCTGCATGTCACACCTGCATCGTTGCAGGCCTGACCCTGCCCAGATCCACCTGAACGGAGATGCCCTACCCAGAGTACTAAACCACTGCAACACATCCCCAGCAACTAGTCAATTAGTTACCCAATTTAAACCCATGCCTGTTTGCAACTACGATTTGAGCCTCCAGACTAGGCATCAATTCACCCAGCGATTGGATCCCATCAGTTCAGCATTTACCGCAATAACATACCTGCCGATATTTAGGCTTGATAAATGCGGGAGTGGGGGTGTTGGACAAGCAAACAAACATAAATAAAAACAAACAAACAAATACATAAGCAGGAAAGACATATAAATAAGGATAAATCAGTAAGCACACAGATTTGGTTGTGGGTTGTCATGTCATGGTGATAGATCAGTTGAAATTGTATGTAGTGTGTGGATTGTGTTTCATAGATGATCTGACGAGTTGGGTAACGTCAGACAATGGTGACGCATGCATGTGGGTTATTCATAATGTTGAGGGTCATGCAAATTTCGGGAGATTTCTGGGAGAAAGCACAAAGGGGCGGGGGGGGGGCGGGCGCCGGGAGATGGCTTGAAAACAACAAAAATACGGGAGAAACCTGGGAACATTGGGAGAGCTGGCAGGTATACTCAAGAGTAACCGGTATTGCCAAGAAAGAGCAAGAACTGAAGCCGATTTGCAGCTCACAGACATACATGGAGATGCTTACAGATGCACATTCAGTTAATGTCATGAAGAGGTCTGAGTTCTACTATCCTCATAATAATAACAGTATAGTGCTTATATCCTGCTGGAGGTAGCTGGGGTTTCCTCCAAATTCAGAAAATGTGGGGAATTTCAAGCTCAATTTGCTTTTGTGCCACGAGGTTTGACTTTGAGCAAGATTGGTTATAACCTCCCTATACAGGTATAAGATGAGGCTGTCTCTTATTTCTCTGTGACCTCTGCTGACAGGCTGTGGGCACAGTGGTGTTTGGGTAGATGGGGGCTCCGTAGCTGGCTTTTCCGCTGCTGTTGGGTCAGGTCATTCCCAAAGAGAGATGATGCAGGTCGAAGCCACTGCTGAAATTGTAACTGGCTTATATTGACCTGGGTCCAACCCAGCACTGTGTTCCTGCTCACCCACACCCACTGGCTACTGGTGTCACTGCTAGGGACAAACTAGCCCCCGTTTAACCGCTGCGACCAGAACTTTTATATAATATCTAAACATCACTAAAATATGAAGAGGAATGTAAATCACTGATCAACATTATCAAGGTGTGTTATATTAAACCATAAGAAAGTAGTTATGACGGTCCAAAAATCTAAATGCACATAATGTAATGCAGCTTGAAAATATACACAGTGTATGAATAAAGCACAATGAACTTATAAATCCTGGTTCATAATGGGTTTAGAAAAGGAAACTATACAACTTTATTGGACAGACCTTTGACATAGCTACATATTGCACTTAAAAAACATATTACCTTTTTAAAGTGTTTACATTGCTTTTTATTGGACAGTCATTGTCCTCAATGTACCTCCATGGAACGATCTCTTGCCCTGGCTGCATTCTGGCTTGGAAACTCTATCAACAAGCCAAAGCTGTCTATAAATCAAGCCAGGGAGAATTCGGTTAACAATGTTGTCAACGATTGAAAGGTTTCAACTTGCAATGTACGATGACTCCAATTGATCTTTTAAATGCAAGCAGCACTTCCCTATTCCCGCCCTTCTGCCGGCCAATTGTCTCATTGGCCTAAAATATTCTCCCAACCATTCTCTCCATCTTCAGTTCACTTCCCAATGACACAGACAGTGTCCTAAGAGTCTTGCTTCGAGTTCAAACCACAGTGCATAAAAGCATGGATTAAGTATGTATCAACAGGAGGAAGCTGCTACGTCAATAGTAATGCAGCTCTCACCCTTTGCATAGTAGCAAACACAGAGGCACAGGGACCATAACCCAGTCAAAGGTAGGTGGAGAGATCAATGCAGGGATCACGAGGTTCAAGTGTGCAGCACACAACAAAAGAAAGACAAACGTAATCAGGTTGTTGTGGACTTAATTGCTAGCCTTTCGGGAAGAGGGGAACACTGAAAGGTCAGTCACCAGAGGTGCACAGATTGGAGGCCATTTTCTGCAAAGGAATATCTCAGAACAATCCTTTCATCTCAGCTGTTTTTTTTAAAAATGTGCTATAATGTGTGCATGTATGATTCTACCTGCAGTGTTAGCATAGCACATTGATTAAGGCATGCATGCAAATGTGATGCACCCACACAATTGCCCCAACAAAAATAAGATTTACACTGCGCAACAGAAAGATTATACACTTCCTCTTTAACCAGCCACTCCATATGCACAGAGGATTAACCCATTGCTATACGTACCTAGCGATAGTGAGTGTTACCGCGAGGCTCGTCACCGCGAGGCTCGTCACCATTATGCACACCATGGAAACAACAGGCAGCCCAAAATACACTCACTACTGACACTTAGTGAAATAAAATCAGGGTTAAAATGCATTTGTACCACGCTGACATGTGACTTCGCTTACACAGAATATTATGTTTCCTAGCAACCAAAAGGAACATTAGTTGTCAGTGGTGTTTTTTTAACCAAAATGTTAGGAAATATAAGAATGGGCTGGAAACAGGTATTCAATAAAAAAAAAAACATTCTTTATAGTTGCACATAACAATCAGCCCATTGAAGTGGTAAAGTGTTATGTTTAAATTAGGGAAGCAAATTTCATCGGTCATGAACAGGCATTCCAACATAAATAGAATTTTATTGTTTTCGGTTTTTGTATTAGCGCCTTTTAGTAATAAGTATGTAGTGTTAAGTTTAGTTCCAATTTTCTTGGGCTATGTAAAATTGGCAGGTTCCTTTCTGTGAAGAACCAGCACCACCTGCATTGTATCTCATGCTATACATGCAGGTGGGAAATTGCCAAGCTGTAAAATATTGATTACGGGACGGACATGGCTAAAAGCCTCCGAGGTTAAGGGGAGTGGGCTCCTGACTGAACCACTGCCCCTTTGTGAACGGAATGAAATTCACCAAATAGCCTGTGGATTAACCACCATTTTGTGAGTGTTGTACACAGACAGCAGTTATGGGAAAACACATAACTCAATAACAAATGATAGAGTGAGGTAGCGTTTCAGGGCTATACTACTGTACATCGAACTTCCCAGTCCGGCTTTTACATGCAGTTTCTATGGGGTTTAAATAAGTTCATTTAGAGGTCAGAGCAGAGTTGGAAACTTGTATTTTCTGTTAGTTCTAATCAGAGATCACAAAGATACCCGTAGCTTTTTACTGAAAATACAATATGTATTGAACTGGCACCTCAGTAGTATTGACCTCTGGTATTGGCATTTCATCCTTAGGTTAGCTAAAAAGATAATTAAACAGAATGTTAATGTTAAAGAAAATGTTGAACAGAATAAGTAACATTATAGAATGGTTAAAATGCTAAAGCATTAGATTTTAATAATATAAATATTCTCCCGCTGTTCATTTTTATTATTTATATTAAAATTCCAGTGACATCACTTACCACGTTAATTAATGCCAACTCATTCAAACTATTAAGCTATACTGGGAGGTTAGACATTATACATAGATCAGGAGATAAATTGTAGTACTATATATAACTATATTTAAAAATTAATTTTCTGCAGGAAGAGAGTAAATTAATGATTTAAGCAAGTGGTAGAAACATTAAATCTTTACATTCAGCCACAAAAAACAGTAATTTTGTTATGAATATTTTTAGCTACGCAAATTTAACTTTATGTCAGAAGTGTAAGAATGTAAGAAACAAATAAACAGCTGAAACTGGCAGGTTTATGTGTGACTGAAGATTTGAGGTACAGAGTCCCTTTTAATTTCCCTTTTCCGAGGCCAAGGGTGAAAGGCAAATGAGACGTGAGGAGCCCTCTGGAGGACAAAAGGTGAGCTAACCGCTTAGGAGCAAACATCTGTCAAGTCTTATTTAAACAATACATGCTTTTTTTTTAGGTGTTTACATGCGTGATAAACAGTCAGGCAGCTGAGGCTCTGCAGAACCTAGTGGTAAATGTTATTTGATTAAATGTTACTTGGTGTCATAGAATGTAACAGCGTACAATAGAATACGAACCACAGAAATCTGCTCCTTCTAGGTTTTCTAGGACATTTTTTCTGATGGAAAGTGACACCATTTTTTTGTTGAGTGGCATGACTTTAGAATAGAGTCACACTGCTTTTCTTTTTTTTTTCTTTTTTCCCTGATCCTTGCTGTGTGATGTTTCAGCTTAATGGTGAAAGAGCACAGGAGCCCCTGACTGTAGCTGAGAGACATCAGCGGACAAATCCTCAGATATTCACTCATTTCTACACTCGTCACAGAGCTGTTCAGCGGAGGGAACGAGAGGCCAGTCACGTAGTCGCCCAGGACAGACGACACCCTGCAGATCATTTCCCTGCAGACACCAGAACTGTGAAACAGCCATGATGAGACTCCATGATGAGACTCCTCGAAAGAACAAAGCTGCTTCTCCCATGCGGGGTGTTTATCAGCATGCCACTGATGACAGGCAAATGAACAGTAGGACTTAATCATGTTGGTAACACTTTTCTTGAAGCTGCTATCTATTAGGCATTATAAATATCTACATAATGCATTATAATGGTCAACATAAGAATTATTAAGACATTACTGCATCTTCTATTAACAGTCTTAAGGCATTATAGTGCTGATTATAATCTCCAAAAAAGTCTTAATCTATAATGCACTATAGATACCTTCATAATACATTATAATGGTAAGTATAAGAATTAAAGGTTGCTTTGTATTGCATTATGAAGTTATCTGTAGTGCATTATAAATGAGAGCTTCATAAAGCATTCATAATGCATAATAAACAGGAGTATAATATATTCATTTTTATTAATATTTATAGCCACGTTTATAATGCTTTATGAATGTGTTATCAATGTGTTCATAGATTCTTCTAGACATGGCATTCATAGAAAGTGTTACTTGTCATGCCCTGTCCAGCATGTCTACCTGATCCTCCTGTCTCCTACATACCGTGGCCCTTACAAGCCATGCCTGTTACTTGTTTGTCTTACCACAAGTTCCTAACCCCTGTGTTAATCACTCCCAGCTGCCTCTCATGAACTCCCTCGTTAGTCTCATATATTCGTGCTTCCCAGTCCTGTGCTCCCCAGTCCACTCATTTACGTTGTTCCATTGTGTTGCCTGTGGCCCTTCTTGTTCCACTCTTGTTTTGATCCCTCACAATCTTTTTTATTCACAGTTTAAGTCCAGCGATCTCAATAAAACCCCTTTTGTCTTGCCACAACGCTTGCTCCCATGTCCTTCACCCCTCATGTCACAACAGAATGATTGGACTCAGGAAGAAATTTTGCGACTATGACACCAGCCCCAGCTTCCAGGCTTCCCTACACCCTTCAAACTGGATTCCCCATTTTCCTCAGATCCGAGGACTAGCAAGGTCTCGAGAGCCATGGAATCTGCCAGAGCCACCCTGCCTGCAAACAGTGGACTACTTTGTCCTCCTGGACCAACACCTGGTGTGGAGGTGCAACCCCACGTTGTGGAAGGTGCTTGAGGCAAGTGGCACTCTTCCTGTGGGCAGGGGTGACATTAGCAAGGCTCTCCCCAGACACAGACCCTCAGGAGGCAGAGGAGGTATGGTGTTCTATACAGGAAATGGAGCGACTCCTCCCATAGCTTGCCACAGATTTGCCCACTGACTCCCTGCAGCTTGCCACAGATTTGTCTGCTGACTCCCTGCAGCTCGCCGCTATTCCACCAGCTAGTTCAAGTCGCAGGAGGAGGAGGTGGTAGAAGTTACCTGTGCCTGTGGATATCGCCCTGCCTGACCCAGTGCTTCCAGAGCCTTGCCCAGGAGAGGTTACCACCATGCCTTTAGCACCCAGCCCAGAAGAGAATGCTGCTGTGCCTCCAGTGCTTGGCCCTGAAGAGGTCACCATACCTCCAGCCTAGGTGGGGTAGCTGCCGCACCTCCAGAGCCTGGCCCAATGGGGGCCGCCGCTTTCCCCCTTTCCCAAGGTCTGACCCAAGAAGGGCCGCACTCGTCCCCCATATCGACTGGGAGAAGAGACTGATTGATGCCTGGGGCCCTTTGTGTACCCTACAGTGTCTGCAATTTCACTTGTTTCCTGGGAGCCCCCCCCACTCCAGAAGAGATACCCAACCTGTCCAACGTGCCTGCAGAATATCAGGATATGGAGAAAGTGTTCAATAAGTCCTGTGCTTCTTCTCTTCTGCCGCATCATCTCTTCCACTGTTCAGGTACAAGCCCCCTAGGGTGTGCTTATATTCTCTGTGTGCCTGAGAGGCCTGCAATGGAGGAATACATAGGGGAGGCCCTGGTCATGGGTATCATCTAGCCTTCTTCTTCTCCAGCGGGCACAAGATTTTTTTTGTTAAAAATAAGGACAGGTTGCTCCACTCTGGTATAGATAATAGGGATCTAAATCAGTGTTTCCCAACCCAGTCTTCGGGAAACCACGCACAGTACACATTTTTGCTCCCTCCCAGCTCCCAACCAATCAGGAACACCGAATACCTGGTACAGGTGCGCGGGGAGCTGAGAGGAAGCAAAAACGTGAACTGTCCGGGGTTCCCTCAGGACTGGGCTGGGAAACACAGATCTAAATCAAATCACGATCAAGAACCATTATCCCCTACCTTTGTTCTCATTGTTGCTCGACCAGTTATAGGGAGCTACAATCTTCACCAAGCTGCATCTTCGAAACGCCTACCATTTGGTCTGGATCCGGGAAGGTGACAAATGGAAGATCGCCTTCAACACACCCACATGACACTTTGAGTATTTTGTGATGCCCTTTGGCCCTACAAACACTGCTGCGGTGCTCCAGAACTTGGTTACCAATGTTCTACGAGACCTGCTCAACAGATTCATATTTGTTCATAGTGATGACATCTTGATTTTTTCACGAAATGAACAAGACCACGTGCAGGAATCCCTGTCATTTGGATACACCTGACCGGGGGAACCCGGCATCTTCATGATTGTCCAGTTGGCGACACGCCCTTCTTAGCAGCTCCCCATCTCCAACGAATCAGTTGCCTATATGGGGAGGTCAGGCTCACCTGCTTGTTGCGAGATCTTCATGGTTACGTGAGTTCAAGCATTTTCTTCTGAGTCTGCTTGTCTGTGTTCCGACCTCTGCTTTGTTCCTTAGACCCCAAGACCTGCCTAGCCTGTCAAAGCCTGACACTGATCACATGACCCTTGCCCGTTCCCAGGATTCTGATTGTCACCACCACCCCTCTATGACTGATGCCAATCACTTGTCCCCTACAACGGCTTCCACTGTCATAATTTTCATAACACTTCTATGGGAAAAACCTCCTGCTTTACGAATTCTCAATAAATGAGCAATAATTTGGAACAAATTAGCTATAAATTAATTATAAAATCAAGAACTACCTGGAAATACATATTGTAACATCTAACAAGTAGCATAAAAAAGCAACTTCCTCACTCACACAGGTGCCTCATGCATATCACAGTACTAGTATATACTTTGTAGTATGTTATTTGTAGCTTGGGTCTGTGCAAATGATTCTCATTTCGGTGGCTATAACTGGGACATTGTGAAACATAGTAATAAAATCTGGATGCTAGAAGTAAATTATATTCTTACTGACATGGGCGACATTAGGGGGGGGCAAGGGGGGGCATGTGCCCCCCCTATATCCCGATCATGGAATTTTAGAATTCACTGTTAAAATACTGTTTCAGAATATGTATTTTATGTGTTGTAGGTCTCCGTGTTGATAGGGGGCGACACAGCAAATTAAGCAATAGGTTGCGTCTTTATTTTTTAAGTTAGTTTGTTGTTGGTATGAAAATTAGAGAAAACTAGACAATCGATCGGGCAAAATGGCTAAGTGCCAAAATGGCGAGTGCAGAACTTTCACTTTTCAACGCTATGTCAACAGGACAAGCGAGTTTTGATGAACGATTGTCACTGTTCAAAGAGTCAAAGCTAGTCCACAGTCTTGTCAACGTTGGCAATCTCTTTAAGCTCTTCTTAACTGTGCCGATGAACAGCGCATCGTGCGAAAGAAATTTTTCTTGCTTGCGCCGACTGAAAACTTATATGAGAAACACAATGTGCCAGGAAAGACTCTCGGACATTGCAGTACTTAACATTGAATGGACCATTCACGTAGATTTGTATAAGACCGTTAATCGCTTTGATGCCGCGCCTGGTGGACGACGTTTAGCCCTTCACTATGGTAGGATGTTGTTTTGATGCCTACTCGTTAAAATGTTTTTCTTGCCCCCCCTGACTCAAGAGTCAAATGTCGCCCATGCTTACTGATGACCAATTAGGAAACTGCCCAGTGTTGCTTCTGATCATATCTCTTGCTGCAATTGGTTAAAAGATGGATAAGATCTCAAAATGACTCTTGGTGACCCACTTGTTCCCTCCTTCATACGGGAACCATTCTATTTCAGTTCTATATTTAGTGGGGGGCCCTGTGATGGGTTGGCAGCCCACCCTGGGTTGTCCCCTGCCTTGCACCCCTCAGGATAGAGTCTGGACTCCCTGCGACCCTGAATAGGATTAGCGGTTACAGAAAATGGATGGATGGATGGATAGATTTTAGTGGCGTGGCACAGTGTCTGTTTTGGTAGCATCATTGATAGTGTGTGTGTCTGTGTGTTTATGGTTCTGAACTTCTTACTTTTTAGCATTTTGGAACGTTTCTGGTCCCCACAATATAAACCTGAATTTTATAAAAGTCTGTGAATGCAATCAAAAAACTAAAAAATGCCAAAAGACTAATATTATTTTGGTTACTTATGGTTAAGGTCAGGGCTGGGTAAGTGTTAAGGTTATGCCCAAAGAAGTGAATGAAAGGTTCCCACAAAGATATGAATACAGACCCATGTGTGTGGCCTGCCATGGATTGGCCTTGTGTCTGGGACCGGCTGCAGCCTCCCATATGACCCTGTACTGCTGAAGGTGGGATGGGTGGGTTTATTTACCTTTTCAACAATGTGTGCCATGATTGGGGCTGTTACAAAGCCCCTTTTAGGGTCTGCTAGCTGTAATTTAGAGACACATGGTGTACATTCGCTTACTGGCTTCGATAAAGGATGGTAAGCGACGTGCTGGAGTCTGAGTGGAGAGTGGGCTGTTAGCACAGATGGCTAATAGACTGGCGCACACAGCCAGAAGAGGGATATGGCTAAAGATGGTCTCCAATGTTCAAGAAGAGTCTGGCACAGCCGTTAATTAAGGGCCGATTTGGATAGAAGCGGCCTCCTCAATCTCTGTGAGGGGGAGACCATTTCTGGAGCAGGCCGTGGGGTGACAGACCCATGGATTTTTAATGACCTCATTGACCCGGAGCCACACTGCCCCGGTAAATGAAACATACTGATGGCCAGATATCCATTTCCTGTCCATTTTCTCAATCCAGAATCACTGAAGGTGGATGTTTTTTTTAAACCTAGAACAGGGCTGGGGAAGCAGATCCATGGAGAGCCGGTGCGGGTTTTCGGGATGACCTTTCAATCAGTCAATAATAAAGCAGGGATAAACTCCAGTCCTGGGGCCCCACTGTTACTGGCTGATTGAGAGGTCATCCCAAAAACCTGGCCAGTTACAAGTATCCTTATCATCAGTGGTTGAGAAGTTCAAGGTAGTAAAGTGCAGGACTGTGATGATGTACAGAGACGGCTGTAATAAAAAGGTTAGAGGGGCAAGTGTCACCATCAGATGAGGACGCTGACATATCTGTCGCACAGGCAGAAAGCATGCTGATATTTAAAGGTCACTATCAGAGACTTGTGCACAGGGAGACAGAGACTCAGAACCACTGACTTCCAGCATTGGGGGAAAGCGGACCCAAAGCAGAAGAGTGACAAGATCCAAGCCAAAGTCTGAGACCTGGAGGAGGAAGAGCGAAGGCTGTGGAACTTGGACAAAATGGAACCTACCAAAGAGGAAGATCACCTGGCCTGAATTTTGGAATGGGAGCCCATTTGTATCTCTTTCCTGCTTTGATTAGTGTACGATATCCTTCCAACACCAACAAACCTGCACAGATGGGGACTGAGGTAGGAGTAACTGTGCAAGTTATATGGAAGGAGAGGCATGTTGGAGCACATACTGATGTGTACAAGACTGCACTTACCCAGGAAAGATACAGACAGCGTCACAACAGGGTCCTCAGAGCACTGGCTGACATCCTGGAACAGAAAAGATAGATAAAGCATCAGACCAATGTGACACCAATCAATTTCAGACGGCACAGTCATGGGAGAGGAGGATGCACCAGGGAAGGAAGTTAATTTTCCCTCTGATTGTCCAGATAACCCTGAGGCCCACTGTAGTCATGTGATCTAAGAGGGTTATCCTGATTAACTGACAGTCCCATGGGAAGATGGCTGCCAAGAGGCCTCAGAAAGGAAAGCCACAAAGTACCAAGACCTGGCCCAACAATGCAGAGACAAATGGTGGCAGGACTGGCTATTCCCTGGCTGTAAGAATTTCCCGGCACAGTCTGTACAGAGAACGTTCACAGCTCTGGGACCAGTGGGAAGAGAAAGGAAGACAGCTGCAAGCAGGATGGGGGAGGCAGTGGAGGGAGTCTCTTGTTGGCGCTGGAATAGGTGTGAGGAGTCGAGCTGGAAGCCAGGAGAAAATGGGCAGTGACCGGCCAGCACTGCCGTCCTGCCAACCGGAGGGCGTCAAGGGTCAGGGTCGAAATCTCCGATGAAAGTTGGAAGCCATCTGATGACATCTTCTGCTGGCCGACAGCTACAGTCACAAGAAAGAGATGAAGGTACGTAATGGAGCGGCAAGGTGATAGGGGGTCATGGCAAACACCCAATGAGAATAACTTTCATTTTGACATAATAAAACACAAACAGATAATAACAATAATAATAATGATTATAATAATTACACTTTATTGATCCCCATGAGGGAATTCCCTTTTCACCTACCCCATCTTGCTCTCCATGACGCACAGACACACATGTACAGTAGGAGAAAGCAAGCTTGGCAGCAAAAGACAGCCAATCGCCCTTGGAGGTGGGGATTTTAATAGTTCTCAACTTGTCTACACACTACGAGAAAATGACTGAATTCCCGAAATTCAGCTATGGCTATTGGTTTTGGTGCCACCCCAAGAATTTTCAATGGCCCCATCTGGCCACTACTGTGAAAAATTTCTGGGGGTTGCCAATGAAGCTACAAGCATGTATATGCATCTAATAATTAATTTGGCATATAGGTAACAAAGAAAAAACATATTTGGATGGACACCTTACAAGATTTTTACCCCGTAATCTTAAATTCACTATTTTTTTACTCATTTTCAGTCATTTCTAAAATCCTACCACTGAGATAAACAACGAGGGTCCGCCCTAGCCTGACGATTATATTGGACTGTGAGAAATCCTCAGACAGATGGGAAAAGTACAGATCCATTGCCTGAAATTAATAGGGTCAAATTCATCACAAAGCAATCAGAGTTTCCATGGTAACATCACTCACCCCAGTTTCAGGGCGTGATCCAAGCTATGGAGCCTCATGGCGCTCTCTCCCTGAGGTTAGCCATTGGGTAGCACTGGGAATCGCTACACTGAAATTCAGGGACACACAGTGCATGGTTGGCATGTTGACATCATAAACGATGAGCTATTCCCTGAATGTTCTGCCATAAGTAGTTCACTCTCGAGGAAGTGCAAACGTAGCTTTTGTTGACCCAGCACCAGCACAGAGGTTCTCCTCATTTGACAACCAGGGTACCCTGCCACTGAGACCTGCAGTCAACAATACCAGACCGAGGTTTCGCATCGTGAAAATTCAGCACTGTGTTTATTCATGAGGCCGGAGCTGCAACATAAACATTGATTTTCAGACTCAGTTTGCAGACTGGAAATCAATAAATGTGCCACAGAAACATTATTTAAATAAAATACTATACCAGCAGCCTCTATTGTACTGATGGAGAAAATTAACACTAAATTATATATTCTAAATGAATTTTCATAGTATATATTGTAGTTCTTTTTAAAAAGCACAATCACACTATAAGATGAACAGTCAGCAGCAGTCATCTTGTTTTTCAGAAACAACAACAGGATCAGTCTCCTTCTATTGTTCCGTCCTCTCAGTTATGCACAGAGTAGCTACAAACAGCCTGGCCAGTCTCACCATTACGTCTGAAATCCCAGTGCAACTGTGCGTGGTGAGTACAAAAACCTCTTTAATTCTAAGGGAAGTTTCTTTTGTTATGTTGTGTGGGTAAAGAATCATGCATATTTAAATTTGTAGTGATCAGGACATCTACCATACATACATACAAGGCATTTGCCACACAATCATACTGTTTCTCACAAAAGTTGAACTTTGCAGAAGTTTGCAGAAGCAACTATATATAGTTATTACTTACTACCAGATCCATGTATACATTTGTTACAAAATTGCATGCAAGTGTATGAAAAAGGTTATCTGTGTAAAATGAATTCAAGTTTAGCGCCCTCTGGAACAATTCACACACCCAGATCTGACACAGACCAATGGGATCCTCCGGTCCCCAAGGCTATGTGCTCATTAGTTCTGGGTTATGGCAGGTCCCACCAGACCAGCAGGTACACAGTTTAGTGCCTTGCAATTTTGTGGCCGATCCCATTTTCTCTCTTACTTACTCCCTCAACCTGCAGGAATGGAGCCACACACATTTATGGAGCCTGGATTTTCCTCAAAGGGGCAACAACAACACCGCAGACTGTCTGCATAAGCTTGATAGAAACATGGAAGACCTTGACAGAAATCTACTCATAATGAAAAAAAACTGCCCTGGTGACAACAATTCGTGATTATGAGCATGAATTTATTTTTTGACAGCTAATACTCTATGGGTAAGACTAGTTTTTGTCTAAATTTGGCTAAGCAATAGATATGGATGTATATACACTGTGACACCAAGGGTCATTTATGGCGGCTAGAGTTAATACATGCGACAATCAATGGCTAGATGGTACAATAAATGCTGACAAGAGAGCGAACAAATCAAGAAATCACTGTAGGTAACTGCACATTTCCATTCTTATATGAATTGTATGAGACACTTGATTATTTTACACGGTCTTGTGTTTATATATAACACAATGGTCTAACCTCCATATTCATAGTTGCTATATATGAGTTCTATTATGATGGTAATGGTCATTTTTAAATGCATTATCCATAGCAATGACTATACTATGCCTTTACAAACAATATCTATTATGGAAACAACCATTTATAAATGTGCCCTGTCTAAAATGTTGTGTTCAAATATTGATGGTAATGTGACTGATTGCAGTATACTTATGTTGCCATTACCAGTGTCTATTTTCCGCTCTACGTATGATGGTAACTGTGACTCTCACCAGGAAAAGGGGTGGGAAATGATGATGACGATGATGAAGATGATGAGTATGAAGGCATTATCATATAATAATCTGTCTGTGATGTCTATAAACAAACTCAGAGATCAGATGAAGCATCTTTCATCAGTGGGTTTATTATTTTTTTTAATAAAGCGGTTCTAACGAATAGTTGCAATGTGCATATGGAGCTTGCCACAAGAGGGCGAAATACCAGGGAGAAACTTTTCCCACAATCAGTCACCGAAAGGCCTAAAGTGCAGAAACACAGAGACCAGCAAAGATAACGCTTACAGGGGACGTCTAAGGCGTGAGTTGTGTATATGTTTTCTTTAAAGGGCGAGTGAGGCTGAAAGCGTGAATACCCCCAGTGTGTATGTTCTAGCATCCCTTGCTGGAACTCCGCTCTGTGTGCTGTGTTCTGGCACCACCTTCCCATTAACTATTAATGCAAAGTCCATTACAGCTGCAGTGCTCATGTCCTCTGGCTTTAAACTATGTACCTTGTGTGCCTTGATTAGTGACAGGAGGGTAACAATGAATGCTGGCTAGACTTCATAAACTTGTAGAAATGATCCGACTAACAGTTTCCATCTCTGGTTTGTGAAACAGCACTGATATTCTTGATGGTTATTACAACAACAACAACAACAACAACAACAATAATAATAGTTGGGTAACACTTAACTTAAGACCATTCTTTTTAGTCATTTTCAAACACATTCATAGTGCATTATAATGCATTCATAAAGCATTATAAATATGGCTATACATATTTATAAAAAGGCATAACACATTAAATCCATGTTTATTATGCATTATGATTGCCTTATAAATACCTTCATAATGCAGAACAAAGCATCCTTGATGCTTATACTGACCATTATAATGCATTATAAAGGTATCGATAGTGCATTATAAATGAGAGCTTCATAAAGAATTCATAATGCATAATACAACAATTTTGATAATAATGAATAGTAATAACGCCAGTATTCAGGTACAGTTCTCAGCCATGTTATACGACTCTTCAAGTTACATACGGTGCTCACTGGACTTGACTTTGTCACTCAAGGAGTTAAGCTGAAAGACACTTGAAACATAAAGCTTCTGCTGTGTTCTGCTCCCACTGCAGCAATGGTCAGACTCAGAGCAGAATTAGCGACATGAGACAAATAGCTAGGCAGCTCTCCACAGCAGGGTCCTGTCTCCGTCCGGGACACGGCCTTCACCGGTGCAGGCTAAGCTGCCATTGTTGCCGTTATTGTCGTTCATTGGGGGCCAGCTGGCCTGACATCAAAAGCTTGGTGTACCAGCCAGCAGCTCAGACTGTGCCCAGCTAGTGAAGGAGACGCACCGGTAATGGGAAGAATCATAAATCTCGCTATGGCGGAACCCACAATGGCAGTGAGGCCATTCACCAGAACATTTTCCCACAAACTTTATTGCCTTTGATTGGAAGGAAATCAGATTCAGCTGTCTAAACGACCGGTAATGGCGTCCCACCAGAGCCACCCACATTGAGTACCATTTTTATAATTGTAATTTAGGACTTACTATTTGACAGAAATGCAAGTCTAACACAAGTAAATAGCAACTCAAATAAAGAAACCCCTTGTGCATCATTGAATTCCTAAGCATTATTGTAATGAATCTTGCAGAGGACCGTATTCAGAGCAATTAATGATCATTTATTCACATGTAACGAAAACACAATACAAAGTCTTTAGTCTTTCAAACAAGCAGTAAGTGAAAAATAATACTGGGGCAGACACAATTATAATCCAGAAGAAACTGGAAAATAAATTATTGTAGTGTGGATGGACAGACAGCTAACAGGAATTCCTCAGCACAGAGATGAAACTCACAATTCCTCACACTGAGCTATAGAATGGGAGCAGTAATCATTGTTTTACACAGAAAATGACTTACAGGTGAGTTCAACAGACAGGTGCTGAAGGCTGGGGAAGGGCAGCAGGTTGAGCTAATGGTCTGTGCTGAACCCCAGATCCGTGGGCTGATAGGTTGGTAGCTATGAAAGTGCCCCCCTCTCTGTGGGTGGCACCTGACATACTGGACCTCTGCTAGGATGGACAGCCATGTTGGCGCCAGGCAGGTCAAGGTGGTCCCAGTAAAAATCTGCTGATATGCTCCACTGGAACCCACTATGGTTCTTTAGTACCAAACCCCTCCCCCCTAGTCCACCAGGTACTGGAGCTTTCTGTGACAGCATCGGGAGTCCAGGTGGGCACAGACTGATTTGGCCAATTCGCCAACAATATCCAATGGAAGAGGTTTGTTGGGGGTCATCGATAGATGCAATCCATGCCATTTTTTTTTCTTGTGTTTTTGCCAAGCTCTTGTGCCATTATTCCTGTTCTATATTCCTTGTATGAGATCTGCCTGCTTTCGTGACCAAATTGTGCCTAGCCTCCTATGACTGGGCAAATGAAGCCTCGAGGCTTTTGCCATAGTGTTCCGGAACGTGTGTCGAAGCTCCGAATCTTTTTAAACCTAGTGTGGCACCTAGTGGCCCTCAGAAAATATAGCAACCATTTATAAAATGCACAATATTGTATCCTTATTCAATTCAACATGTCACCTTTGCAATTTACAAATATTCATATTAAATTATGCACATTTATTGCCCTCGTATTACATAAGGTCAGTGAATAAACAATATTATAAATTATTTGTAATGTCATGAATATTAGGTTCATTTAATAAGATTGTGTTCTATATATAGATTGTGCATGTGTGATATGAACTGAGGGATTGGGGAATGTGTTTAACTGTTTTCTAGACTTTTATTCAAGAATAAAATCTGTCCAGCTGTGCCAGGTTGCAGTTGGCTCGTTCGACTGCTTAGAGTCTCGCCAGCGACGGAGGACCTCCTTTCACATGGGACAGAGGAAGGAAGCAGGTGTGCATGAGTAGTGAGCTGCCAGTATTAATAGGCTGGGAAGCAAACCTTGTGGTTCACCCATTAAAAGAGTGAATCCCCTGTGCTGGGAATATGGTCTTCCTTCAAATACTTGCACTCAAATTAACTGTTATTTATGCAGAACTATACTGTGGCAGAGAGGGCAATAACATTATCCATCCATCCATTTTCTATAACTGCTGGTCCTGTTCAGGGTCACAGGATTCTGGAGCCTGTTAGTACAAGGTAGGGAACAACCCAGGATGGGGCACCACCTCATCACAGGGCAAACTCACACATCAGTCACTCACACATCAGTCACTCATACACCAGTCACTCACACATCAGTCACTCACACATCAGTCACTCACACATCAGCAGTCACACATCAATCACTCACACACCAGTCACTCACACATCAGTCACTCACACATCAGCACTCACACACCAGTCACTCACACATCAGTCACTCACACATCAGTCACTCATACACCAGTCACTCACACATCAGTCACTCACACATCAGCACTCACACATCAATCACTCACACACCAGTCACTCACACATCAGTCACTCACACATCAGCACTCACACACCAGTCACTCACACATCAGTCACTCACACATCAGCACTCACACATCAGTCACTCACACACCAGTCACTCACACATCAGTCACTCACACATCAGTCACTCACACATCAGCACTCACACATCAGTCACTCACACACCAGTCACTCACACATCAGTCACTCACACACCAGTCACTCACACATCAGTCACTCACACATCAGAAGTTGGTGATTTACTAAGTACTTGGGGAATCAGTTCAAGTCAAACTGGAAGGAATCGACTGAAATCGAGTAGTGTTTGAAACAGTTGCCAAAGAAATGGCAAAGCGTAGCCACAAACTAATGTGGCTACAATGCCAAAGAAAGATAAAGAATCTTAAGCAAAACAGTTGAATCAGTGTAGCAGTCATGGTCATGGTTATGCAAAACTGAATCAGTGTGCACCTGCGTGTTGTTTTGGAGACAGACACGTTCACATTACAGTTAGATGCAGGTCATTTGTAATCATGAATGTGAACTGTAGAAAAGGCTGGGACTTTATGTTCGTGTTTTTTGCGCGCAAACTGACATATTTCCTGTCTAGTCCTTTTTTTCCTTGCCTGCCTATAGTGAGTATCCCTCGAGTTTGGTGTGCTCCGAAATACAGTGGTACCTCAGAACTCGAACTTAATCCATTCAGAACTCCGGATCGAATCCTAAAAAGTTCAAGTTCTGATCGAATTTTCCCCATAAGAAATAATGGAAAACCAATTAAGTGGTTCCCGGTGTTCTGTCGATATATGCTACCTTGTCGAAAAAAATGCTACCGTAGTGCTAATCGATAGCCCTAACCCTAAATGTTACCCTAAGCCTAACCCTAACCCCCCAAAACCCCTTACTAGGGGCGGATGTAGGATTTTTGGAAAGGGGGGGGGGGGGGGGGTGCGGCCACTAGAGCTACAGTAGTGCCATAGGCGCAAATCTCTAGGCAACAAAAATTGTTGTTCATGGAAAAATAGGGGGGTGTGCGGCGGGTGCGCCCCCCTCTGGATCCGCGCCTGCTTTCCTTAACCCTAACCCTAACCCCTAAAACCTAACCCTAACCCCTAAAACCTAACCCTAACCCCTAAAACCTAACCCTAATCCCAAGACGGTGGCACATGCGCAGAAAGGCTCGATAGAACGTCTCGATAAGTAGTATTTTATGACAGAACACCGGCCCCAAAAAATTACACAGAAATATGTTTTTTTTTAGCATTTAAACACAAAATGAACCGGATAAAACAAGAAGAGCATATACTGTACTAAACACATCTAAGCACATTTATCAAAACAGTAAAAAAAAAAAAAAGTAAGAAAATAAATGTATACAAACAATGTGTCCTGCCCCGATCGTCCGCTCATTCCATGTATAGTTGTATAGTTAAATACTTACCTGTGTGTGTGCATTCGGAGTTAATTCTGTGTGATCCAGCTGATTTCGGAGTTCGAATGAATGCCGAGAAGTAAGTTTATGTTGCATTTTATGTTTATATTGTGTTCATTTAAATACACGTAGGAGCTACTGTTCAGATAGTTTTAATGTCCTCTCGGATATTCTTTAAATACGTTGTGTAGATTCCTGAGACGACTGTAACTTCTATACGATTAGGGAAGTTGTATTTATCTGGCATTTATGTTGGTTTACATAATGAGTTAAATTAGCGTCTGCGTGCAGAAAAGAAATATGCGCCGTTAATGTAATGCCGTACCTATTGTTGGCCACCGGAGAGCAAAAAGACCGAGCTATAATTACGGTTAAGAATCAGTGTTCGTTTCTCTATCTGAATGGCAGTTTACTATATGTATATCTAGGCTATTATTTCTGTTAACGAAAGTAGTTATGTGATGAATGAGGCTGGAAATCTTTATTTACCTTTTATGATATTTTTGTATTCATGCTTAGCAGTAATGTAGATTTGCTGTTGAGATATGACTGGTTAAAGATGTTTGTTTGTTATTGCAGACTAATACCAATAATATTACAACGCTACTGCTGTTATTGGAACTCTGAGGACCGTCTGGAACGCAATACAGCACTATGTGAAAGCCTTTGTCTCCTCATCATTTCCTGCATTCTGACCAATGCACCATCTTGATTACTGCCATAAACTTAAAAGAATCAGAACACCTTAACACCCCCCCAACAATGGTCCTTCGAGCCGGATCAGGATACAAGATGGAGTCGGATGAAGAGACAGTTCCTGATGTGAGACCCAAGCGACACACGTCGGCCAGCCCGACTCCTGGACTTTGAAGAGGACTACATCGGTTTCCACCAGAGAGACCTGATGTAGCTGGGCTCATCACCTCCTACCCCAGAGAGGTTGCCGTTCCGTCCATGGGAAGATCCAAGCCACATGAACCACTTCACAACCCCCCAGACTCATCCTGGTAGCTTCCAAGAGGATGCTGCTCACACTGAGATCCCTCAGCTAGCCTCAGGATGCTACCAATGGAGAGATCGGAATAGTGATGCTGCTCCACCTGCGCATACCCCATCCTACCTGCGGAGCCCCCGCCTAGCCCCCCACTTCAATACAGAGACGAGAGCCATACAAGAAGAGAATGCTAAGCTGCTTCAAACACAACAAGCCATCCAGTCTGGCATAGTTGAGCTTAACGAGGCACGAAGCAAGATCAGAGAGCTGATTGCGGCTCACTGAGAGCAGACATCAGTCAATTACAGCACCCATAAGTCTTCACTACCTAGTACTCTACACCCCAGGTGCTACCGTGCAGAGACACTACCTAAAGAAGGGGACGTTCGGCCCTCTCCTGCACAATGGGGCATGCCTAATGAGGAGCTGCATACAGGCATGAAAAATCTTAAGTTTGAGGCACCAGAGCTCAATTATAGCCAAGCATTTTATGTCCTCTATGCCCCAAAGGACCCTGTGTACACACCTTGCAGGCCTCAACCCCTGAGGCAGCAGTACCCCCCACCTCCAGCCTCTGCTCCTCACAAAGGGATGTCAGTCGACCACCTGCATTCCCCACAGCTACCTCACCCTCTGGTACCATCCACTCAGCCACTCGCTCGCCCTACTTCGGCCTAGGCGAGACCAATGCCTGCAGCTCCCCGACAAGCCTGTAACCCTCTGGCCGCCAATTGAGTAGTGCCTGCTGCACCAACACCTCACCTGCCACTGCAGCCTGCTGTACATGAACATGAATATAGGGGTCCCAAACCCACCATTCCTAAGTTTGTCCACCCAGACCCCAGCGAGTTTGTGAGGCTACGCATAGCCCTAGGGAACCTGTTCCCATCTAATGCCACAGAGCTCTTCAAGTATCAAATACTTGTAGACCATCTAAAGCCTGTGTAGCTTAGTTCTTTCCCTGTTCCACCACAAATGATTCAGCTCAAGAGCTGTGTGGTAATTAGCAGGAGTTGAATCAGGTGTGTTAAATGAGGGTGAACCAAAAACTGTGTAGGGCTCCGGCCCCCCAGGACTGGAGTTTGAGACCCCTGATCTAAAGTTAGATGAAGTTTAGCTTATCGCTGACGCCTATCTGAATTCACCAACCCCCTACTCGGACACCATGGCTGCCCTCCATGATAAATTCAGCCAGCCCCATCAGCTTGCCTTAGAAAGGATAGCCAGGGTTGTACAGGACCCTGAAGTCAAGTGTGGCGATGTAGCAGCCTTCCAGGAGTTTTCCCTCCAGATACAATCACTGGTGGGCCTGCTACAGACCTTAGGGCATGAAGAGGAGATCGAACTCAACTGCGGCTCACATGTAGCTCGACTGCTGAGCAAGCTCCCCCCTGAACAGAGAGCTGATTTCCGTCGATATCACCTAATGCAGTCTGGAGCTACGCCTACTTTATACAACCTGTCCGAGTAGTTCCGCTATGAATCGTGGTGTCAGGGCTTTGACAATCTTCCCGCTGGGAAAGGCAGTAAAGGAAAGCAGAGCAAAAAAACAGATGGCCGTCAGGGGAAGCAAGCAGTCATAGTCCTGCATGGTGCTGGAGAGGTTTCACCGTTCACCTCTCAGTCAAACAAGGGGAGTGCAGCGAGGAAGAAACCAAAGGGTAAAGCCTATTGTGCCTACTGCGAGAGAGTGATCACTATCTCAGTCAATGCAGTGACGTTGCCAAACTGTCCAAAGACCAACTTAGAGAGTGGATCCAAGTTAACAAGCGCTGCGATCCTTGACAATGGGTCTGAGGGGACTATGCTGTTAACACCAGCAGCTCAGTTCCTCGGTATAAAGGGAACCCCTGAAGCTCTCCCCCTACGCACGGTCCGCCAGGACATCCAGGTACTCCATGGCCACACTCTTTCATTTTACTTCTCCTCAGACCAACTATAAGATAGAAGGTGCCTTTACAGCAGACTGCCTTAGTTTAGCTCAGTACACATATCCCATTGACAGCCTTCAGAGAAAGTTCAGACACCTGTGTGGCATTCCTTTACCTGCCTCATGGACTCCGACTAGCCACATCTAATAACACCTATGGAACCCGTAAGACTTGGCCCATTTGGGAGTCCAGCAGCAGTCCGCACCCAGCTGGGGTGGACCCTTCAAGGCCCCATCCAGCTCATGGGGTGGCCATCGCACTCCACTGAGTGTCTGTTCACTTCTGTCCCGTCACTGATGGATGAACTGTACGCATTCAACGGCTCTGGCAATTAGACACTGTACCTCGCCAACGAGATAAAGAGGTGACTAGGTCGAAACAGGATAGGCAGGCAGTCGCTTTACTTGAAGCCAAGACTGAGTCCGTTAGTGCATGCACCTAAGGAGTCAGTCATGCCAATGTTGCATAGCACGGAGAGACGTCTCCTTAAAGACCCCAAGCAAGCGAATGCCTACAAAATTGAAATGCATAAGCTCATTGAAGCAGGTGTAGTAAAGGAAGTCAGTGAGGAGAGCTCTTCTAAAGAAAGCTGGTACATCCCTCACCACCTTGTAACCCACAATGGGAAACATCGCCTGGTCTTCAACTGCTCTCACCAATACCAGGGACAGACTTTGAACCAGTACCTCTTGCCTGGCCTGACCCTTGGTGCCTCCTTGCTTGGAGTGAGGTTTCGTGAACATCCCTTAGCGGTCAGAGGGGACATCAAAGGGATGTTCCAACAAGTACGCCTCCTTTCTGATGATTGTTCCCTACTAAGGTTCCTGTGGCATGACTTGAAGGTCAGTGAGCCCTCTAGAAACTTTGAGTGGCCGGTCTTACCATTCGGCACCACCTGCAGCCCCTGCTGTGCAGTTTATGCCCTGCAGTGTCACGTTGCTGATCACGCACAGCCTGATGACGACCTGAGATTCTTGGTAGAGAACTGCTTCTACTTCGACAACTGCTTGCATTGCGTGTGTACAGCAAGTGAAGCCAAGCTGCTGGTAGATCTGCTCAGGGATCTGCTGGACTGAGCAGGCTTTCAGTTGTCAGTGGGCAAGCAATGACACCAATGCCCTGAGCCACTTACCTCAAGAAGCCCGATCAGAAAATGGTTCAGCTGGGTTCTATAACACTCTCGGATGCATTCGCAGGGTTTGATACACCTGAATCCTTAGAATACTTTGGACGTCATCTATGAATCAATGTGAACCAAGCTGCGGCTCAGTATTTTGGCACACTGAGCCTACCCCTTGTGATTTGAACCCCACCAACCTTCTGACAGATTGACTGCCTCTGGTAATTCTGTACTTCTGCCTAAAGTCCTGTACAGGCCTGAAATTAAAGCCAGAGTCTGGCCAGTATCCAAGACCTTGAGATTGAACCCGACCAGGCCCAAAAAGTACTAGCAAGTATAAAACCTGAATTCGACCCGAACCCAAAATTGTGAAAGGGGGTGGAGGATGGGTGTTGGGGGTGTTATGGAAAGCATATATGAGCGGAGTACAAATAAACTGACCTGAGCCTGAAATTGAACATAAAACTCTCACCTGAACCAGGCCCAAAACCCAACACTTTGTCAAGGTTGACAAAAAAGACATTGAAAAGATGGCTCTTCCAGATGTCTCAACAATGTTGACATTTGATTGAAAAGTGAAAGGTGAAAAAGCATCATTTTCAGGTCATTGAAAAGATGTCACTGTCAATGCAGCAGAGCTTACAGGATGCATTATATTAGCATTGCTATCTTTATCCATCCATTTTCTGCAATCGTTTGTCCTATTCAGGGTCGCAGGGGGTCCGGAGCCTGTCCCAGAGGCTATAGGCACAAGGCAGGGAACAACCCAGGATGGGGCACCAACCAATCACAGAGCATACTCACACACCAATCACTCACACATGCACACCTATGGTCAATTTGGTGACTAGCCTAAGCATGGAGGAAACCCCACTCCAACTCCAACAGTGAGGTGGACGAGGACTGGAAACGCAGACCGTCCACCCGAAATCCGAACTTATGCTCAACTTATGTATACAAGATAACGTTTTCATTGAGATATTCCTCACTTGCTGAAATGTAATCTTATTTTCATGGCTATATTAAGGCTATATGTGGTACGAAACAGATCTTGGGCTAAATTTAGACTGGCTCTGAATCACCCTGTATCACCATTTTGTACTCCTGTATCCTGCAAACTAACTGTTTAAGACTTCAGCTACTTGTCTTGTTTGCATCTGAGTCCAACCCACACCAATCCTTGCCAGCAGGGTGAGTAAGCTGTTGGGGATAATCCTAAATGCTTTTTGTAGCTTGACATGAGTTGTTTCCCAGACTCGACCACTCCACTGGAAGCACTTTTCTAGCGAAGGTTTCTGCTTCCTATGGGTACTGAGAGCTTGATAGGCTGTAAGGTGTGTACCAGGAAATTCTGAGATCATTCTGTCCAGGTGATGTACCAGATTCATTCAGATTGGTTGATAGCACAGTACTAATCTGTGATAATAGCTAATCTCTTGGTTAAGTCACTTTGTCTGTTCAATTGATCTGGGACGGTATCTTGATATCAAGTGCACATTCACTCCCAAACATGCACAGAAAGGTTTCCATATGCTGGAAGCAAATTTTGAACCTTAGAATGATGTAATATCCTTAGGGATAGTAAAAGAATAACATTCTGCCAAATGGTTTGCTGTGCGGAGACCACATAAGGGATCAAGCAGCATATCTAAGAGTAGTGATCTACTATGACTAGGATGGTAGTGTCTCCTAGCAAGGAAGGCAGATTGGCAATGGTGTCCACTACAGCTTTTCAAATTGTTCACCGGGACTTGTGCCTCAGATAGGAGGGACTTATGCCACAAGTAGGAGGGACTTATGCCTCAGATAGGAGGGACTCATGCCACAAGTAGGAGGGACTTGTGCCTCAGATAGCAGGGACTCATGCCACAAGTAGGAGGGACTTATACCTCAGATAGCAGGGACTTATGCCAGAAGTAGGAGGGGCTTATGCCACAAGTAGGAGGGACTTATGCCTCAGATAGGAGGGACTTATGCCACAAGTAGGAGGGACTCATGCCACAAGTAGGAGGGACTTGTGCCTCAGATAGCAGGGACTCATGCCACAAGTAGGAGGGACTTATACCTCAGATAGCAGGGACTTATGCCAGAAGTAGGAGGGGCTTATGCCACAAGTAGGAGGGACTTATGCCTCAGATAGGAGGGACTTATGCCACAAGTAGGAGGGACTCATGCCACAAGTAGGAGGGACTTGTGCCTCAGATAGCAGGGACTCATGCCAGAAGTAGGAGGGACTTATACCTCAGATAGCAGGGACTTATGCCACAAGTAGGCGGGACTGATTACAAGAGGTCAACACATTTCAAGAGAGGTGCTGTTTATGCAGAAAATGGTATGACGTCAGCTTCACATTTTTTGTAAACGCATCAAAAAGCAATTCTTTATTTTCAGATTTATTGTAATGTAATCTAGAAGCAATCATGATTTATTACAAAAGTAACTGTAATCTGATTAAATTTGTTTATCTCAGTAGTTACTTATTTTTTCTATCCAGATTATGTAATGCAGTTACTTTTATTCCGTTACTCCCCAAGGCAGTGGACAGTCCAGTCAAACGCTGTCTGCCAGATGCACTGGATGATGCTGATTGGCACATGTTCTGCTGCAGCAATGACAACATCAGTGCTTTTGTGGAAGGAGTCTGGTTTATCGTTACTACATGGTACATGTTACCTACATAGTGTTTATTTTTTTTTACTGGTGGAAGAGATTGTACCTAAAGATAGCATCAAGATATATCCTAACCAGAAGCTGTGGGTGGACAAAAACAATTCTCAGCAAGCTGAACACATGCTCTGATACCTGCTCCACTATGGACCTCTAACTGGATTTATGTCTGACTAGAGCCTGACCAATACAGGATTTTTAAATACAGATTTTGAAATATGAGGATTTAAAATTTCAGCAATGACATATCAGTTGATATTCATTTTGTTTGTTTTCTTAACAGAAAACATAAACAAATATTTTCCCTAACATTTGTTATGTGCAGTTATTAAAAGTCATAACTAACATAGCATGACATAATACTGTTCAAAAATAAACTTGTTTTACTGTCATAAATAGTACTGTTAATATAAGTACAACAAAATATATTGTAGCACTTGCGGGATTAGCATATCCCGGCATGCTCGCGGGCAGTTGTAAATAGCCCCTTGTTGTACTGTGATTAATAGTTGTATTTTTTGATTGTGGCGTGTATGTTTGCCTTTCCGATCCTCATATGTCTTTAGCATTGTGTAAATTACCCACCGTGTGTGTACCTTACAGTCTGGTGTCTGACCTCCCTGCGTTTCTCCATTATATTCAGTTCAGTGCTTGTTTGAATGCCCGAGTCAGCTTTTTAAGGGCTCTAATGAAAGAGCTGTGTTCCTCGCCACAAGTAGCCTCCTCGTCAGCTTCACATTCTTTATAAACGTATCAAAAAATCAATTTTTCGTGTTCAGATTTATAATAATGTAACCTAGCTGTGTTCCTCCCCACATGAAGTCTCCTCATCATTTACCGCCTCGGCCTGCCAATTACAATATAAAAATTTTGATAAGAGTCAAATGCATGTTCCAAACACATATATATTGCGATTTATCAGGCAGGCTCTGTGTCTGACTGCAAAGTGGTTTTGTACAAACCACAGCTTGTGGTGAAGGAAGAAAGAATACAATGCAGGGTAAAAGCGAAAAGCCACTTTGAGCAGTTTGACTGAAAACACATGTGGCAGATCCTCCAGACAATCACAGATTACAAAAGGTGCCCCTATGCTTCAGCTAACATGACTACAGAGTTATTTCTGTGTCTTGTTTTGATCAAATTCGTGGACAAAAGACTACAGCAATATAAAGCGTAAGGGTTTGTAAATAATATACCCGGTATTACAAAAATGAAATAAAGACCAGATGTTACAATCTTAGCATATTTATCCCGTTGAGTTCCACCCCAGTGAACCAGGGCTCCCAGAACACTACACACTTCCCATTTACCAATGAAGAGCATGACAAGATTGCCCCAGTAGAGTGAAATTGCTAGTCCCAGCACAGCACAGACCTAGTTCCTCATATAATGGAATTGCCATTCAGGTCAGGCCCTGTCGGTCTGCAGAGAGCACATCCTCCCCCCGAGAACAGCAATCACCCAACACTACTCCAGCTGAATCTTTAACTGTGCCGGCCCTAGTGAACCGGTGATGACATTAGGTCCCATGGGGTGACAGACTCCCGTCAGGCTGCCATTCTCCAGCTCCACCACAAGACAGCCATCTCCAGTCTCCTTGCACAAGACATCAGAATGACAAGCCATGTTCAGCAGCTGCTCGCTATTAGCTTTCTGTGCAAGAGCGTCCTCCGTTAAGAGATCTGGGGGGTCCATCTATCCATCCATTTGCTGACCCCTTATCTGGAACGACATAAACAGGAGCATTTCACTTCTAAAAATGTTTCAAAACCCCAACCAAATGCAAATACAGCAATGAGAACCTGGCAACATTACCAATAAACCATCACATGCAAAATGGCTCTTCACCAACAGAATATCACATAATGATCATTAATCGGATGTGGAGTTGTATACACACACACACACATACACTGCCCGGCCAAAAAAAGTTGTCATTTGAATTTATATCAGCAAATACTTAAGAGCCAATGACTGGATCATTATTACAGCTCAGCAACGTTATGCACCAATAAAGTGAAGTCAGCTGAGTACCTGAATCTACTGAATGACCAGGTTACACCTCCATCCATCATCAATGGGTTTTTCTCTTCTCTGTTGGCATGGGCACATTCCAGGACAAGAATGCCAAGATTCATTAGGTTCCAATTGTCAAAGAGTGGTTTAGGGAGCAAGAGGAATCATTTTCACGCATGACTTGGTCACCACAGAGTTGTGACCTTAACCTCATTGAAGGTCTCTGGGATGTGTAGGGTGACCAGATAATCCATGTCAGGGAGGACACTCTGAGCTAGGACAGGAATTGTAAATTACCATTTCAATTAAAAGGACCTGGATTTCACTTGAGCACTGAGTTCTTGCTGTGTGCTGATTGGTCAGTCTCCTATAATCATGCATGTGTCACTAATGCTAATGTGAAACAGCTGGATGAGTCTTTCAGTCAAGGAAACAAACCAGTCAAAGCACAAGAAGAGCTGAACTATTTAGCCGAGCACAGGAGCCTTTCAATTTGAAAGTAGTTTGTAAAACCCGAAGTAGCTCAAAGTGTCCTCCCTGACATGGATTATCTGGTCACCCTAGGGATGTGCTGAAGGAGGCTTTATGGAGGTTCAACTCACTTGTCAATACAGGATCTTGGTGAGAAATGAATGCAAATCTGGATGGAAATAAAGGATGAGATGTTGCATAAGCCTGTGGAAACAATGCCATGACAAATGTGTGCCATAATCAAAGCTAAAGGCGGTCCAACGAAAAATTCAAATGGTGATTTTTTTGCCCAGGCAGTGTGTGTGTGTGTGTTTGTATATTAGGGCTGTCAAAGTTAACGCAATAAAAGTGCGTCAACAGAAATTCATTATAACGTAATTAATTTTTTTGATTCCATTAACGCGTGTTGAGTCGAATGGCAGCTCGGGAAAAATAATGAACAAAGAAAAATTTATTTTGAATGGCAGGTTCAGCTTCAAACCTCTGGCAGATGGGTCCATCGACAAGACCAAAGTTATTTGAAGTTACTGTCAATGTGAAATGAGTTACGACCGAAGTACATCTACTCTTAAATACCATACCAGGCTGCGGCTTTTCTCATTTCGCATTCGCATTTTCATGTCTTAATATATTATGATAATACTTTCGTAAATATAAATAATTTATTTATGGGTTATTATTATTATTTTTCATTTAGGTATTTCTTTAGCTATATGTGAATGAGGCGGTCCGTCGCACGCTTCTGTGATGTCTTAAGTCAGTCACTCTTGTTCTTTTTATTACACAAAGCTGTAAAAATATATTTAGTTTCTACCTATATATATTTGAAAAGTTATTTAAACGGTTTGGCGAAATTTCTGTTATATCCAACGGACAGGACAGCCGATTCCAGAGGGTTAACTGCATAATTTACATCTTTCTCAAAGTCATTCTCTACGAGAGTATGTCTCCGGTCAAATGATATGCTTTCCGGATTTTTCTTTAGTGTCCAAGATTGGATGTAAGCTTATTAAGTTTATTGGGATTTGTAATTCTTTCATAGTAAATCATCATCACGCCTTCCCAGATCTTCGTAAAATTATTATATTTTAGGAGGCTGCCTCATGAAACTGGTGTAGAGGAGACTGTAGGGTCAGCCAGTCCCTGGAGCAACTGGGGTTAAGGGCCTCGCTCAAGGGCCCAATGGTGGGATCACTCTGGCGACCCAGGTATTTGAACCAGCAACCTTCTGAGTCCCAATTCAGTTCAATCTAATTTTACTTGTATAGTGCATTTTCACAACATTACATTGCAACATTACAAGTGCGACAGTGGCAAAACTCTCTAGAAGGAAGAAATCTTGGGAGGAACCAGACTGAAAGAGAACCAGGGGCTGGCAGAGGAAATCAAAGTCAAATGAGCAAGATGATGTCCCAATTTTAACATTTGAGTCTGAAAAAAGGGACGGGCAGGTGATGGCAGGCAGGTGCTGGTGCTGCTTCAGATGGCAGGATGAACAGCGGTACAGCAGCAGGGCATTCAGGAGAGACCCCACAGGCAGAAGGGCAAGCAGGCAGGAGAGACCCCACAGGCAGAAGGGCGAGCAGGCAGGAGAGACCCCACAGGCAGAAGGGCGAGCAGGCCGGGAAGACGCCACAGGTAGTGGAGACGTCGCAGGCAGCAGGGTAGGCAGGACATCCTGATAATTTGGGGTCTCCGGGCAGCACAGGAGGGGTAGGGGACATAAAATGTGCAACTAGCCAAAGTAGGGGAGGCTAGAGGCAGTGCAAACAGTTAGGTGAGTGTAATATGTAAGCTCCGGCAGATATGGCTATGGCAGCATAAGTAGGAGGGAGAGGCAGGTGGGAACGCAGGCTTGGGGAGTCCCTAAACGTCAGCACTCCAGTTCCACAAGGGGGTGTGAAGCTAGAGTGACAGCACTGACAGATCAGCTCATCCAAAGCCAATGGCACCGATCCCCACCCAGCTCTACACCTCACACTATAGGTCTAACTGGGAGTGAGCAGTTAGCTAGAGCTAGAACTGGAGTCCCTATAAGCTAAACGAAACAAGTGTGATTTTAGTCTAGACTTGAATATTGAGAGTGAGCCTGAAACAGGCACATCCGCTGGAAGACTATTCCGCAGCTGCAGAGCGCTATCATATTTATCTGTATTTATACTCTATGTACTAATACCTACATGCCAACCCACAGAGCTGTCTCCCCCAGCAAGTGATTTTTTAATGTATTTTACATGAAAAAGAGAACACAAGAAAAGTCAGAGGAATCTGAGTCAAAGCAGCAAGCCTCCTATTATCTTATAAAAAGTGGGCAGAAATGCCAGCATAACCTTGGAGGTTTTTAAGATGACGATGCCAGAGCAGGCCTGGTCACCGGAAAGGCGCACGAACAAAACAATGCCCATGATAAGGCATCCATTAGCACACACATTAAAACGACGTGCGGATATATAAATAACCCTGGTCAATAATATCGTGAACAATAGAAAGACAACAAACAAGTACTTGCGTTCTTCGAACGGAGTTCAGTGCCGTACTGCAAATGTTCCTGACATTTTGTGCAAGGACAGTCTTTAGTGTTTTTAATTGCATTACTTCAGCTGTGAAGCCAGGCATCTCTGGCCAGCCCGATAACTCAGCCTTCAGATCCAGGGCTGCTGCCCGATAACTCAGCCTTCAGATCCAGGGCTGCTGCCAGCCACAGTGTGTGGAGTCGACATCCTGCCAGCCCTCCCAGATGCAGTCTGGGCCAAACGGCACAGCACTCGCATGCTGCCGCTGCCTCATTCAAAAGCTCATCCTGGGTTATTTTCCCGAGGCCCAACGAGGCCATTTCAGCAAAAGCAGAGAGATACCTGTGCAAAGGAATGAGGGCAGAGGTTTAAGGGAAGCTACACATACTTTACATCTGAATTGCAGAGAAACTGAATGACTTCATTTAAAGTACTAAAGTAGAACTTATTGCATTTTTAATTTTGCTTCTGTGAGTGATAAATTTGTTACTCGGATTGCAAAAAGGCAGCAGTTTTGCACATCTTCCAGTAAACACACAGTTGTCTTCAAAATAATAGCAGTCCGACATGACTAACCTGATCAATCACCGTTTTTGGTAGAAATTATATTTCTACATGGCAAATAATTCACTAGTAGGTGTAGCAGAGTAATGGAAAACCAACAGACCCAACAGTCATGACATGCATGCTGCTGATTATGTGTAACAGAATCATTACTTGAAAGGGGTGTGTTCAAAATAATAGCAGTGTGAAGTTCAATTAGTGAGGTGATTCATTCTGTGAAAAACCAGGTGCCAATTATGGGCCTTATTTAAGGAAGGAAGGCAGCAAATGTTGTACATGCTGGTTATAGTGCATTTCTCTCTGAAATTCTGAGTAAAATGGGTCATTCCAGACATTGTTCAGAAGAACAGCGTACCTTGATTAAAAAGTTGATTGGAGAGGGGAAAATATATAAAGAAGTGTAGAAAATGATAGGCTGCTCAGCAAAAATGATTGCGAATGCTTTAAAATGGCAACCAAAACCTGAAAGACGTGGAAAAAAATGAAAAACTACCATTCGAATGGATTGAAGAATAGCCAAGATGGCAGAGACTCAGCCAATGATCAGCTCCAGGAAGATCAAAGAAGATCTAAAGTTACCTGTGAGCACTGTTACAATCAGATGACGCCTAAATGAAGCCAAGCTGTCTGCAAAAAGTCCCCGCAAAGTCCCATTGCTGAATAAAAGACACGTGATGAAGAGGTTACAATTTTCCAAAGAACACATTGACTGGCCTAAAGAGAAACGCCGCAACATTTTGTGGACTGATGGAAGCAAGATTGTTCTTTTTGGGTCTAGTGGCCGCAGACAGTTTGTCAGACGACCCCCAAACACTGAATTCAAGCCACAGTGCACTGTGAAGACAGTGAAGCATGGTGGTGCAAGCATCATGTTATGGGGATGTTTCTCATACTACGGTGTCGGGCCTATTTATCACATACCAGCGATCATGGATCAATTTGAATACCTTAAAATACTTGAAGAGGTCATGTTGCCTTATGCTGAAGAGGAAATGCCCTTGAAATGGGTGTTTCAACAAGATAATGACCCCAAACATACCAGTAAACGAGCAACATCTTCCTTCCAGACCAACAAGATTTACGTTATGCAGTGGCCAGCCCAATCCACGGACCTTAATCCAATAGAAAACTTGTGGGGTGACATCAAAAATGCTGTTTCTGGGGCAAAACCAAGAAATGTAGTCCAGTCATCGTGAGCTGGAATACCTGTTCACAGGTGCCAGAAGTTGGTCGACTCCATACAACAGAGATGTGCAGCATTTCTCAGAAACAGTGCTTATACAATTAAATATTAGTTTAATGATTCAAAGGAAAGCAAAATCTTAAAACATTTTTCAGTTCATACAGTGAATCTTTGAGTTTGTAAAGAAGAATGTGGACAGTGCTATTTTTTTGAACAGCCGAATATTCCCTTTCCTTCACTTTCTATAAAGTAATAACACAAATGTGTGTTGTTTTGATTTGGAATAGAATTTGTAGTGTTCCCGATGCATTTGCATGTATGGAAATAATAACTATTATAAGGATTTTCAGCTTTATTCACTCTTTTAGACACACTGCTATTATTCTGAACACAACTGTATATATTTAACATACTGTATTTCCCTTCTCAGTGCACCAACGATCTGGGAATCCAGGACTTACACACTCAACAATAAGGGGATTTTCATTTTTATGACGATGTGACTATAATGAAATGTGTCAGACATAGGTGTTACTCATGGGGAAATGGGTGGAACACACCCTGCCCAATATTCAAAACAGTGTTTAAAACAAAACAGTGGTTGTTTAAAACAGTGCTGTTTTAAAAATAGGAATAATTTTTTTCGGGAGAATTCAGTTCACATCTAAACTACTGACCAAGAGGGAAAAAAAACTTTTAGCCGACGATGTCATATTCATACGCAAACGTATGTGGCAACATTTACCGATGTCTATACTGTTTATTTTTTGTTTAGCAATGTGGATGTAGTCACTCAATGGATCTGCCCCCCCCCCCCCCCCATATAAACACAGTGACATCCTTGGTTTCAAAATCCTTCATTAATTGTCAGAAGTAAGACAATGGGGGTAGGGGGGTCATACTCTGATTATTAAATGCAGGGTACAAGTTCTGGTCTCCATGGATGTTCAGTTTAAATTTGACCCAAAAGCATCTCAAGAAGCTGATGATCACAGTGAAAGACGATAAATTGGAAAATGACAGCCATGAAGTTAAAAAACTTTTAAACATACATTTAAAATAGCACAAGTGTTATGACCTGGTTAAGAGTCAGGCCATAGCACAAAACAGAGTGACAATGTGTGACGTTACAATGCAAACATTTATTGGTACATCAATGGATAGTGGACATACGCAGTGGTCTACTAAACAGACGTTGGTTGATCATGTGGGTAGGTGTGTATGTGCGGACAGAAAACAAACGGAATATTAACGAGACGAATTGTATACGATCCAATGATCTAGTGCCGGTAACAATCAATGATAACAACAACAGAAGCAGAAGCCAGCAGCACGGCAATCAGAAATGAAAATGGAAATGGGAACCAACAATTACAACCACAGCAAAAATAAAGCTAAGCTGTAGCTCGCCACTGTAACCGCGGTAACCCCTTAAAAGGGCGTCTTCTCGATGGACGTCATGGACCTTCGGATGTGGGATCAGCAGCAGCCACACAGAGAAGACTGACAGTCAAAAACACCCCAAACATGCAAAAAACACACCAATCAGCATTAAGTTAAGCCTTTACTGGTTTCTCCAATTCATCCATTCTATACATTCCGAAACATGGCTATGAATCACATGTAATCTGTAACCATATACATCATACCCAGCATTATTCATAGTATTTCCACCAATTTTAACACCATCTGTCCATAATCTTCAGGTTTATGGATATTAAACAGAACAGAATATTTTGTCTTATTCCATAATGATGTGAAAAGCAATTGAAAAGGAAATCTTTCTCCACTTCCTTTCAGATGTCTGTTTCTGAGTATTCTTGTATTCCGCAGACAGGATGCAAAAGTAAAATATGAGTAAAGTAAAATTAAAAGTAAAATAATGATTTCTAAACATGCTTAGGGCTTTATTAAAACAAGCCAAATTATGAAATGTTTTTAGGTCTCAAGGTCTATAGGTTTCAAACGTTCACGGGCATGAAAGTGAAGCGTAAACTCCAGTATTGGCAGCAGACGTGGGCTTGTGGTTCAGACAGCATTAGTGCACCTCACTAATGGCGCATTATACTTTCAGCTTGTCTACACACTGAGTGAATCGACTATCAGCCAGCCAGCCTGCACCGATTCCACACACTAATGTTACGGCCTACAGACGCTATAAATATTTAGCTCCTGCATATGATTCTTATTGGAATGTGCTCTATAATCTGCAGAGTTTAGGGAAATGTTATGATTCATA
The DNA here is from genome assembly GCF_048594095.1 of Paramormyrops kingsleyae. Taxonomy (NCBI): domain Eukaryota; kingdom Metazoa; phylum Chordata; class Actinopteri; order Osteoglossiformes; family Mormyridae; genus Paramormyrops; species Paramormyrops kingsleyae. Next base: position 16,130,831 of record NC_132820.1, read on the forward strand.
CATTAATCACCATTTATTGGTGATCTCTCTGCATATACGGCCATCAATATTCTGAGCCTTGATCCAGTGATGCAGTCATGAGGAGGCTGTCGTTAATGCCAGGGAGCACAGGAGCATCCAGGGGGACCAGCCCCACAGGGATGCCAGTGCAGCACTGGGCACACATAGGTATACAGCCCCCCGTCTATGGGGACCAGCCCCAAAGGGATGCCAGTCCAGCACTGGGCACACATAGGTATACAGCCCCCCATCTATGGGGACCAGCCCCAAAGGGATGCCAGTGCAGCACTGGGCACACATAGGTATACAGCCCCCCGTCTATGGGGACCAGCCCCAAAGGGATGCCAGTGCAGCACTGGGCACACATAGGTATACAGCCCCCCATCTAGGGGGACCAGCCCCTAAGGGATGCCAGTGCAGCACTGGGCACACATAGGTATACAGCCCCCCGTCTATGGGGACCAGCCCCAAAGGGATGCCAGTGCAGCACTGGGCACACATAGGTATACAGCCCCCCGTCTAGGGGGACCAGCCCCAAAGGGATGCCAGTGCAGCACTGGGCACACATAGGTATACAGCCCCCCATCTATGGGGACCAGCCCCAAAGGGATGCCAGTGCAGCACTGGGCACACATAGGTATACAGCCCCCCGTCTAGGGGGACCAGCCCCAAAGGGATGCCAGTGCAGCACTGGGCACACATAGGTATACAGCCCCCCATCTATGGGGACCAGCCCCAAAGGGATGCCAGTCCAGCACTGGGCACACATAGGTATACAGCCCCCCGTCTAGGGGGACCAGCCCCAAACGGATGCCTGTATCGCGCATGGCGGAGTTTAGGGTAATAAATACGTTTCACAATGGGATTTTCTGCTATAAACTATTACTATTTTAAGCTATCAGCTATCACTTTTAAAACCTAACAGTTAATGAATTTGCAGGTCAAGACAAACATCCGCAATAGGCTGCAAGGAGACAAAGCTGCACACTTTGTGGATAATTGTCATAAAAAGAAATGTTCTGATGTTTAGTTCAGTTGTTATATTGACTGCTGTAATTAAAAGAAACACATGAACACCATGAATCCTGTCGGGGTCCTTCTGCCCCCCCCAAGCTGTAAACCGAGGGGAAACACTGACAGGGGTACTTACTGAGCCACGGGGTAGTTTGTTATATTTTTCCAACATTTTCAAACCCAGTGGCCTCATTTAAGGGCAGCAAAGTGGCCGTCTGGCTGTGTGGAGTAAACATGTTCTTCAAATGCAGTGTGCTCACAATGCACCAGTGAGTGTGTCCATAGTGTTTGAGTGTGTCCATAATGTTCCAGTGAGTGTGTCGATAATATGCCAGTGAGTGTGTCCCTTGCAATGAGCTACTAACTGCCCAAGGTGCCACTCATTCAACGTTCAGACCGAGCGATACAGTACGATAAACTCAGGCCCACCCGTTCATCGTTCACGGCGAGCGATACAGTACGATAAACTCAGGCCCACCCGTTCATCGTTCACGGCGAGCGATACAGTACGATAAACTCAGGCCCACCCGTTCAGTGTTCACGCCGAGCGATACCGTACGATAAACTCAGGCCCAACCGTTCAGCGTTCACGGCGAGCAATACTGTACGATAAACTCAGGCCCAACCATTCAGCGTTCACCGCGAGCAATACTGTACGATAAACTCAGGCCCAACCGTTCAGCGTTCACGCCGAGCGATACAGTACGATAAACTCAGGCCCACATTTTCAGCCGTTTAGAAACTGCTAAAATATATGCAGTTCAGTCTGTAGTGTGATTTTGTCACCAAGCGAATTGTTATGGGACTGGCCCACCTGATTTTCTGCCGGCCCACCCACGCTATGATCTCTGGCTCCATTGTTGATGTGGGGGTGTGTAGGTCTCAGCAGGTTGGGATCCTCTGCTCGTCATCAGAAGGTAACTAGTTCAAATCCCATATTCCAGCTTGCCATGCTTTCTTAATTACACACCCCTTTAGATAAAGGTGTCCGCTCAATGAATTAATGTGAATCTTCTCAGACAATTTTTGATAAATTTATACGACCGGCACACATTTCAGAAAGGAAGCTGTATCTATTTGCTGTATCTAAGCTGGATCAAAGTATCTATTTGCCCCGGGGTAAAGTGGGCAGGTCAATGGGATTGGACCGGCCTAAAACCTCCCACAAACACTTCCAAGTCTCCAGTTCAAAGATCACGTCTGTAATGTTCAGCAAAGCCAATCTGGAATGTGCTAGCAGTGTGTACCGCTAAAAAGGTTCTGCTGGTGATTTAAGCTCCAGGGAGGCAGGGGATTCATTAAGCGGAGATGAAGCCATGATGATGAGAGACTGGCTGCTAGCCATGGAGTCATAATGACACTGTGGTGATGAGGGCTGCCTGAGCACCGGACCATGCGGGAGAACATGATACCAGCAGGATGTCACCAAGGGGGCACGGCCGCCATCGCCACGCACAGGAACTGGAGGTGCATGAATCGGGAGCTCAAAGTTTGCCAGTATGTTTGTCCATTCTCTAGACGCCACTGCAAGCTGGATGTCTGCGTCCAGTTAATAACCTGCCAGTTCAGGGACAGATGGTCCTGAGTGGGAGGCAGAACATAAAGCAGAAAAGGCTAAGTGCTATGTTGATAAATAACTAGATTACACAGAATTATGGATACCAAGTGCAGTGCAGAAAAGCCCTGGGCCTTCTTATGATAGACTATTGATGGCTTGCAGGCCAATAATATCACACTGGGGTGGACATTTCTGTCTTCTGCAGCGAGAAAACATCTCAGCACTACAGACCTGAAGACGGAGATTCAGTTTTTTTGTTTGAAAAATTTTGCCCAGAAAACAGTAAAGCTACAATAAAGCACTACAAGCAGGATAACTGAACTTGTACATAAGACAGACATCGCTTCAGCGAAACTGCTGCCGGGAAGAAGTCATCTAAATATACCAGCCCCAAGAGAGTGCTGTCACGGCGTCCCTTAAGGATTCACACAGGCGTAAGACTTCTTCAGTCCTCCGGCAACTAACCCCTAGGGAAATGCTCAAACACTGAGCAAACAACTCCTTGTATAAAATCCAAGGCACATTTTCTTTTAAGGAAACATTTAATTCCCTAACTTTTAGTTTTACACCTACACCGAAGGAAATCTCCCATCTCAGAAGGTAAATTTCCAGCCTGGAGATGTTTGTCATCCTCATATCCTCCGGAAATGATAACTAACCCTGAGCACATCTGTCACCTGGCTGCACACCTTCCTGGTCCAGTGTCTCCTGGGGCGTGTCTGAGTCTGTCTGTATATATTACTGAGAACATTAGCAGGTGCTTTTAGGACCAACCATAGACTGCAGTACTGCTCAGAGTCCTGCCTCCTACAATATATCGTCGGGAAATACTATCATCACTTATACCTCAGCTTTGATAAATACTGTTTTCTTATTGGTCCAGGGATGTCACATGGGTGCTGATAATTTTTGTGTAACGTCAGAGGTAAGACCGGCAGCCTAATAACAGTTCCATATTAGTGTGTATTTATGTTTTATTAAGCATGTTAATATAAAAACCTGTGTGACTTTTTATTCATAATTAGGCAGCCATTGTTACCAGCATAATTTTCAAATTCAAAACACAATGGTCTGTCTGCTTACGGTTTCTGCGGTAACGTAACGGCCTTCCCGCTCCCAGTCGGTAGCCTGACCAGACATTCTGTCCTTATAGGAAGTATATTTTTGACAGCGCACTAGAGCATTATTAAATGCTAATTAAATGCTTTGCATTGGGCTGCATTACACCAAGTAGTCGTTGATTATATTCATATAACCACACACCTCATGGTGTGTCCCTTATATAAGCATTAGTAAGGATTGCTGAAACCTCATCGGGAGGCTAGTCAATCACAGGGCACTCACACAAACTGGACAATCTAGTGTTACCGATTGACCTCAAGTTACCAGCTTGTGTGAGGAATCCCACTCAAATTGAGAGCAGACCTACACAAATGTCAAAATATCTTCTATATTAGATCTTCCACATCACATTTACCTATGTGTTGTTGCGCTGTCACCATAAATCTTTACAGGATGGTTTAACACCCACAGGTGAATCATCCCACACTATGCACTATTACAACAAACAAAACCAGTAAGCAATATAATATCATTTGAAACAGAAGGTCATGGGAGATTTACTCAGGTCAGCTATACATTTATAAATGTACATACAATAATAAAAGCAAATTTTCATACTTTGACCCCTGGCCAGTAGATGGTGGCTTCATACCATTTCACAGAGTATTTTGCCCTTTTAACAATCGCAGGAAAGTGGGGATTGAAACCAGGAGGGGGCCGGGGAATCCGCTTTAAAGTAAATACCACGCCCCCCCCCCCCTCCAGGGTGGCGTCTGCCTTATGGCCAGAGATTCCCTTATAATGCCCTGGCTCTGTTTACACTTTGTCCTTCTGTACTGGATGGATGGATGCAGGGCTAGACCGACGTGTTTCTCAATACCAAGATGCGCAAAGATCGTACTTGTGGTCCTGGCAAGAGCGGTCTTCCAAGAACAAAGTTGGGGCGCAATGAATCATGGGACTGGTCTCCTTTGGTGAGGATGCAACTGATGTATCCTTGGTATCTAGGGATTTTTTTACCATCCTGTGTATTTCTGTTCTTGGTGCAAAGGAAAATGACGCCCCATGGTAAATTTTGACAAGCATGGGAGTAGATGGATGGATAGATGGATGGATGGATGGATGGATGTTCTGAAAATCAAACACAAAAAGCTAATGAAAGGCCTGAAATTAATTAGTAGCACTTTCTGTCACCCATCCCTCACTTTCTGCTTCCTTTGTCTGGTGGTAATATAATAAAGAATATATTAATCACTTAATCAGGAAGCATTGCTATTATTGATAGGGCAGATGTCTAAAAAAGTAAGTAATGCAATTTTAAGGAATTTAATTAAATGGAAGAAGATGGTGAGGTCACATATGAGACATTTAAATATCCATCTTCTGTATCCATGTATCATATTCAGGGTCACGGCGTAGCCTGTGCTAGAAGATATGGATGGAGGCAGGGAACCACCCACAGTGGGACACCAACCCATCTCATGGCACATTGACAGATAAGTAACTCCAATTCACCTCAGCATGGACTGTGTGGGGAAACCATACAACCTACACATGGAGCCAGGGGGAAGGCTCAAACCCTGGTCCCTGAGGTGTGAGGTTACAGTGCTAGCCACTGCACCAGCACTCCTCCCACCTTTAAATTATCTGCATGAAATACAATAAGTAATTATACTAAAAAATGGACTTTTGAAAGTTTGCAATGAAAAATATTCTTATATACATTGATTGTGAAAAATAGTGCCACAGTGCCACCTACTGGTGAAAAGACAGCACCAAGAACTATCTGTTTATTTATTTATTTACTTCTGTATCCATGCAACCGTGCCCCTCCGCAGGAGAAGCAGCTGGAAAATGGAGGGAAGCTGAGGAGATTGTCCTTGGGGGGGGGGGGGGGTATCATGTATTCCACAAAGCAGCATTTATTTAGTAGCCAGATAACTTAAGTGAAATGTAAGTATTGTCCAATAAGAAGGCCACTTATATCTCTTCCTATTGGACAGTTTGGGTTAAGTTATCCACGTTTGGCTTAAGTTATCCAGCTAACTAGGAAATCCTGCTTTGTGGAATAGCCCTCAGATATGGCTTTGAACAGTATACACTCTAAAATAACCTTGAAATGCGTACTCATGTTCATACCAACCACAAAACCCCATATATGCTGTCTTGACTAAATCGTTATACACAGCACCCAGACTCAGACTGATGTTTTCTAATGCTATTACTCTCCATAAGGCTCATTCTAAAAACGGTGGCTCTGTGCTCTAATCACCACCTCAGGGACAGCATTTTTCAAGTGAGCTGGGTCCAGAACATGCAGATCATGTGAAACTACTGAAATCTGCAACCAGAGGCGCAATGCATGGGAGGCCTATCAGCACTGTAACAGATGGCTGGGGTAAACTTCAGTTTTCCCAGATGATATAAAACAAATGGCACCACAAGCAGAGCACATTCCTGTCTGCCAAAACAAACAACAGACCCCTCTCCTTGCCAAACGACTTAGAAGCTGCCTCTTAAACGAATGACAGCATTATTTGATGGATGTCTTCAATTTTAATGTCTGCCCACAGCACATTCAAAAACTGCTTAAAGGCACAGGAAACAATTATATACGGGGTTCAATGCCCTGTGTGTCATGATATCACACACACACACACACACACACACACACACACACCAGTCAACGGTCTGGACACACCAAGCCACCTACAAAGGAGAGTGTCCGAGTGATAGATCTGACCACCTGATCTAAACAGTAGAGATGGTTTTGGAGGAGCCTGACCAGAGAGTAAAGGAAATGCAGCCAATGAGTGCTCTGCATTTGCGGGACCTCCTTCAGGGTCAGCCAGTCCCTGGAGCAATTGGGGTTAAGGGCCTCGTTCAGGGGCCCAATGGTGGGATCACTCTGCTGACCCAGGGATTTGAACCAGCAACCTCTTGAGTCCCAACCCACAGAGCTACCCCCATGTAACAAACTATTTCTTTTGTTTAATACTTTTTTGGTCAGTGCGTATATGTTATTTTATAGTTTAGATGTCTTTATGATTATTTTGTACTGTTTTATGCCTATTCCATGGCTCCAGAGGCGATTTTAAATGCCTGCAGCAGGATACAGTCATGTTACATTGAAATGAATTATTACCACATGATACAATGGGGGTGTATTTGTTTACCTTTGTGTTTGACAAATGATTTATTTCTTAGTTGAAAATTATTATTTCTTAGTTGGTGGTTATTTAAAATAAATCATTTAAATGTGTAAATTTTAGGTATTTGTTTTCTTCATTTTATAGTTTTTGAATTCTGAGTTATGGTCTAGAATTGAACCCGAGTTTTTCCAGACTCAGACTGGGCTACCCAGTGTGTGAATTACACTTACCTTATTAGAAATCTTTCTTGATTATTTAAAAAGAAAAAAATCCTTTTCTCCAGCATGGGTATTAGAAAATGGTAAATCAAAAATGTTTTCTTCCAATTTAAATAAAAAAAAATGCTGCATCCTCCATATGCCTTATTGAGGCTGAAAAACAGCATTTGTTTGTTTTTTTTATTTTTTTAAAAAAAAAAAAAAAAAACCTTAGGGGTGCTTAGGGGGACAAAATGTACATTATATATACATTTTATATACAAGTAGTACACATACCTATGTATTTAATTGTATAAAACTTACTGTTTAATGACCCAAAGTAGTTTTTTAAAAAGCCATTCACATAATGAATGACCTTTAAACAAGAAACTTGAACTTTGAATTGAAAGTTGAATTTGACCACGTAAAAGTACTCTTTTGAGCATCCGATGAGCTCATACCACTCATAAGAAAATGCTTTGAATTATCTATGCTTTTTATTCCTAACAACAATCAAGAAAATTTAAAAATTTTAAAAGTAAAATAAACAAAAAATATCTGAGCTCTGGAAGGTAAAATCACATGCCAAATATCGAAATATTGAAACAAAAAATTAAAATAAATTAAAATGGAATGCCCTGGAATGGAGTCAGGCTTGTCTCGGACTCCCCGCCCCGTAGTATTTGATCTTGATTTGGACTCGATTTGCTAAAAATATGGTCTTGAAAAGGTCTCAACTAAGGTGCTCGAATATAGGGGTTCAGGGGCTGAACGTTTTGGCTCCACACCAGCATTCATTAGCCTCAGAAACGAGGGCTTGCTGTTGCTGTCTTCCTTGGTCAGGCAATTGCCATGTGAGAAGAACATACAAAGGCATGTTTTGCACAAATCTTATAATACAGTAAATAAAAATGTGAAATAATACAAATTTCTGTAAAAGTGTCTGAACTCTACAGCTATCAGTATTCTGCAATATAGCAAGTGGCACAATAGAATTTGTGCTTTGATTTTTCAGCTGATGCAAGCACAGAAAGGGGCTGGTTATTTGGCCAAGTAATACTGGCATTAGGCATTTCTGTTATAGTCAAACGGCACGGAACAGGGAAGTAGGAGCAGCAGTCACGAAATTGGCAAACAAGGGGTTTAATTGAAGAACACACACACTGGAACACATCACAACGTCACATAACGTTAGAGACCAGACTGGGAAAACATACTCAAACGCGGACTTAAATACACAGGACTAATAAACAACAACGAGAAACAGCTGGTAACACGGGGATTCCACACGAGGTAGCGAGGGGGCATGGCACACAGGAGGATTGGACGAGCAGGGCATGACAATTTGTGCACCACCAGTAGGGGGGAAACCCTGTCTGATCAGACCCCATTTCATCTTTGCAGAAAAACACCCACAGTGCCTTTAATAGGGATTTTTTTTTTTTTTTTTTGGGGGGGGGGGGGGGGGTAAAAAAAGAAAAGTTACTGGAGATTAGCAGTTGGTGTTGAAATTTATGTTCAGCTTTTTCCGGTGAACTCTACATTAAAGCTGAAGCTGTCTTTCCAGCAGCCAGAGATCACTTCAGTAACCACAAAATCCCTAGGGGCAAATAAACATTGGAATGGTGCTTTCTAGGTTGGGAAAGAGGGCACAGCTACTTTGATGTTTCAAATATAATTCACCGAAGATGAGAAGGGGCAGCTCTTTCCAGCTGTTTGAGGAGACAAGACACCACCTCCCACGGTTCAGACCTGCCGGCTCCGCACCACACCTGGGCCACACCACTCCAAGCTCTCCTGATTGAGGGCAGGGACCTACAGCAGATCCCTAAAACAAAAAAAGTGTGTTAATTGTCCAGTGACGGCAACCAACTTTTGATGAGCATCACTAGAGTAGATAAAGAAAAAACAATGCAATTAATACCTTATCTTGCTATAAGTCTTAATCCAGATACATTGGATTCAGTTTTTCCTCATTCTTGATTGTTGTTTTGAGCAACAATCAATGCAAAAAGCTTACTGTGATAATACATAAGAGTAAGTGACCCTTCAATATCAGCTGGACATGTTGCAAGATACCATTAGGCAATTTATTCAAGTTTATTGCCATATGTATCAAAAATACAATGAAACACTTATGCTCTTGTTCACTCTCTACCTTAGATGAAAGACATAAATAAAAATATTTGAATAGAAGTAATAGAAAAGACAACCTCTATAAGATTACAAAGCCTCATTTTACACGTCCAGTGCATCACTAATTGCAAAAATGCGTTGAATAAATATTGTACTGCTGTTACAATAAAAACTTGACAATGAAACGCATATAATAAAACATATTTACATATATGGTTTAATGCAGAGAGTCCTACAACCAGGGGCGTGACACTAAAAATCTACATGACTCATTGTGACAATGAGGTGCTTGATCTATAGTGGTGCTGACTGTTCATCAATTGTCCTAAGAGCTATAAGAGTTTGGACCTGAAGGCCTCAAGCCTGAGCATAGTACTACTTTCTGTAAGGCTTTGCCATAACTAAGGTGCACCTCATTCCAAGTGTTGCATTTGAGCAATACTGCCCCCTAGATGAACTCAAGGTAGATATAAGACATAGTTCACTGTGGAAAACAACCTCAGCATGACAACAAAGAGTCACATGATCTTTCACCTACCTAATTACAGTTCTTTATAATGAAAGGTGAAATGAATCACATCTACTCCATGTGCCAGCTTCTAATGCTACACAGTAACCAAGAGAACAAATATGTATTGTTTCTATGAGGAATCGTGTTGCTATATATCAAAAACGTCACTATTAATTACTATTAGTACACCCAAAACCAATTACGATACAAAACTAAATAAGTATGGGCTGCTGTCAGATCCAAAATGGAAACCGTCATTTTAAATGATTCGCCATCACTAAACCCTCTAAATCTGTATACATAAGATGTCTTAGAAACGGAAAATGGCCAACAATTCATTAACATTTCGGGGGAGCAATGGAATTTTCCTCCTAATTTATGGCACTAGATAGTAAGCAGCGAACAGAAACTCACTTCAGGATTATTCCAACAATTCATTTTAAAATTCTTCGTGTATACCCTTCCTGATTTAATTCTCGTGGTTTTTGTCCACATATCTACAAAACATATGCAGAATATATCACCAAAAAGTGCTTTGTAAACCTCTGATAACACCTGTAATTATGCACAGCACACTCTTTGTAGCTGTAAGAAATTATTTGCCCATTTCAGCTAAATGATTGATAACAAACTACTGTTGCTTAACCCAGCTAAAACCCTGGGTTCCTTTAAATCAGAGCTAGATAAGATTTTAACAACTCTGAGCTATTAGTTAAGTTCTCCCCAAATGAGCTTGATGGGCCGATTGATCCCCTCTCGTTTGTACATTTCTTATGTTCTTAACCAAGTTCTTCAATTCCTAGTTAAGTGTGTAGGCTTGCACTGCCCCTGCCTTCCAAATTCTATGTGACGGCATGAACTTGAAACTTTGAAATTTTAATAAAACACAAATATTCTCTTCCTTGGCATTTCAATTTGAATTTTAAACAGTCTGCATCACATATTGTTAAAAAAAGCCCATCTTACAAATGCATATTTTGGACAGGATGCCTGCAGCCTATTACAAGCAGGGGTACACGCTGGACAGGCTGCCTGCAGCCTATTACAAGCAGGGATACACGCTGGACAGGCTGCCTGCAGCCTATTACAAGCAGGGGTACACGCTAGACAGGATGCCTGCAGCCTATTACAAGCAGGGGTACACTCTGGACAGGATGCCTGCAGCCTATTACAAGCAGGGGTACACGCTGGACAGGATGCCTGCAGCCTATTACAAGCAGGGGTACACGCTAGACAGGATGCCTGCAGCCTATTACAAGCAGGGGTACACGCTGGACAGGATGCCTGCAGCCTATTACAAGCAGGGGTACATGCTGGACAGGCTGCCTGCAGCCTATTACAAGCAGGGATACACGCTGGACAGGCTGCCTGCAGCCTATTACAAGCAGGGGTACACGCTGGACAGGATGCCTGCAGCCTATTACAAGCAGGGGTACACTCTGGACAGGCTGCCTGCAGCCTATTACAAGCAGGGGTACACGCTGGACAGGATGCCTGCAGCCTATTACAAGCAGGGGTACACTCTGGACAGGCTGCCTGCAGCCTATTACAAGCAGGGGTACACGCTAGACAGGATGCCTGCAGCCTATTACAAGCAGGGGTACACTCTGGACAGGCTGCCTGCAGCCTATTACAAGCAGGGGTACACTCTGGACAGGCTGCCTGCAGCCTATTACAAGCAGGGGTACACTCTGGACAGGATGCCTGCAGCCTATTACAAGCAGGGGTACACTCTGGACAGGCTGCCTGCAGCCTATTACAAGCAGGGGTACACTCTGGACAGGCTGCCTGCAGCCTATTACAAGCAGGGGTACACGCTAGACAGGATGCCTGCAGCCTATTACAAGCAGGGGTACACGCTGGACAGGATGCCTGCAGCCTATTACAAGCAGGGGTACACGCTGGACAGGATGCCTGCAGCCTATTACAAGCAGGGGTACACGCTAGACAGGATGCCTGCAGCCTATTACAAGCAGGGGTACACGCTAGACAGGATGCCTGCAGCCTATTACAAGCAGGGGTACACGCTGGACAGGATGCCTGCAGCCTATTACAAGCAGGGGTACACGCTGGACAGGATGCCTGCAGCCTATTACAAGCAGGGGTACACGCTAGACAGGATGCCTGCAGCCTATTACAAGCAGGGGTACACGCTGGACAGGATGCCTGCAGCCTATTACAAGCAGGGGTACACGCTGGACAGGATGCCTGCAGCCTATTACAAGCAGGGGTACACGCTAGACAGGATGCCTGCAGCCTATTACAAGCAGGGGTACACGCTGGACAGGATGCCGGTCCATCAAAGGGCACAAACATACACATGCACAGGCAGCTGCGAGAATAACTGCATATCTTTCGACTGGGGGAGGAAAGCCACTGCAACCCATCAAGTCACATCGTTTGAAACGTCTAATCAAGATTTTTGCTAATCTTTAGAGGAAGAACGCCCTCTAGTGATTACACTAAGACTACATTGTAGCTGAGAACATTCTAACGAGTTCTTGGTCTGGCATGCGGTTCAGGCCGAGCTGCGCTGTTAGCATTTTACAGGGCCTCATAAGAAAGTCAGAGCATAAACGAGACTTTGACATTTATATGTATTTCAACATTTCAGCATGACCCAAGTGCTGAAATACATATAGAAATAATACGGCATATAGAGACTCCAGTAAATCATTGTTTATAAAAAGGTGATTACAAAGTAGAGTGCTGCTTGCTGACAATGAAATTATTCTATTCCGGATGACTTAGGGTATGAAAACTGAGCCCAATTATGCCGTTCTGATCCTATTATAACATACTAATTTATTACCTCATAACTAGTCACTCATGTTCTTATGTCATTTGTGCAGACCGATGATTATTAACTGGTCTTGGAGGAGCCCTGATAAGCCAGTTATTTAATGGATTCGACTGAGCTTTTACAATTATGATCATTACTATACAACCTGAAGTTACAATAATACACTGATTATAAGTACAGTCGTGAGAAATTAACTGTGACCTTAATTTGGCTCATTAGTGGACCTCAGACTAAAGTAAAACTTCTGTTAATTTAATATAGCTTGGAGCTCCTTAATTCTTCAGAAAATAATATATGTAGTGTAATATCAATGATCATATGCAACACAGTATTATTGATTTATATAAGTATAGTTTTATAACCAGCATTAACAGAAGCATATAATAAGTAAGTTCAACTTTTGCTGTTGAAGGGAACATGGAGATGCATTGGATTTGCTGCCTGGGATAGCCTGTGGTTAGAATTAGGTTTCACTGCCTTAAAAATAAAGAATATTTACATGACAAACACTGGTGCTAAATCAATGACCATATGTATTACCTGTTTATATAAGTGTTGGGCACAAGCACATATGTCAATGGAACATGTTTTCCCAGTACCCACGTCAAACACATTTCAGGATATGACTGTCACGGCCTCTCAGACCGCAGATCTTCCTGCTCGGAATTGCCAGTCACTATATCACCGTCAACTGAATATTAACAGACTGTTCAGGTTTCTGATTAGATGCACCTGTTCCAGATCACCCACAATTACTTAAAGCCTCCGGATACAAGGATCAGTACGAAGTTTCATCTCTCATTTTCAAGGTGTGGTCTGAGCATTAGTTGGACTGTACTGTGTCTGCCCCCTGACCTGATTACACGTTCTTTACCAGGAATGTGACCAGGGTTTTGAAAATAGTGATGTCTGGGAAACGGGGGCGTTTCATCAATCACATTATTGATACTCCCCCTTCACAAGCTGTTTTTATTAATTAGTTATGTGAAGTGTTATTTTGCCTAATTTTTAAATTCAGGTGAATATTTAGCTTCAAATTTAATTTTTAGCTCTTAAAAAATTACCGAAGTGGCTACGGGCTTGCTTTTGACCCAAAACTTGGATAACGATTTGACTCTTGGAAGTAAACTCTGCACCCAGGTTCTCATTTCTCAAAGATGCGTATGCACAAAACGATGCCCGAAATGTGCGTACGCAACTTTCTACGCAAAATTCCAGATTTATCAAACAATAGCCTACTTGATAGGGGGAACATTTTTTTAAGGGAACTCAGGGACAAGCGTATGCGACATTTTGGACAAACCCATTGTACAGCCATTGTAAAGGGCTCCATAATCTAAACTCGTAAAGCGAGAGGTATTTTCCCATCGAAATAATATTAAAATGATTTTGGTTTCAGCCAAAATTATAAAATTCCTTCCATATAAACAAAGGAAACACGAACCTATTGTTAGAACTGACGTTTAATCAAAAATATACACATGTTTAAGCAAAAAATCCTTGGAGAAATACAGTTTTGGTCACTTTGATTTTCAGCAGATCGCTCATGAACAGCGCGTAAAATGAACCTGGGTGTTATTAACGGGACCAGGTTGGGTGAAACGAAGTGGTACAAATCTGGCACCATTGTAAATACGCCGTAAAGTGTAATGCTGCGCACGCGCAGACATGCAAGCTTCAAATAGGGTATGCGCCGTCAGATACCATAAAGCAGAGGTATGTGATTTGAACGTTAAACCTTGTGCGTGATAAATCGTTGGAAAGTGTACGTCTATGAGTTTTTTTGTTTGATAAACATGCTTTGGTCCCCAATTATAACATTTTGTTGTGTCTCTACCTCGCACTGTTCAAAAACTCTCTTGGTTTTTATTTGCAGTCGCTGTTGTCGGACTTTTGATCCTAACCTGTTGGGAGTTTCTCCTTTCCGTGCCTATCGTATTTAGTGCTATTGGGTTTAACACCTTTGTTGCAATTTTACACAAGTATGGGTTTATTTATATATAAGTAGTGTAAAATGGTAGGCTATAATTATTCTTATAGCAAAAAAACGTCACTCTGCAATCAGCGCTGATAGTATTTTCCGGGAAGTAAACAGGAAAAGGAAACAATAAATCTCGAAGTGTAAAAAGACAAGTTTTCTAACTACTTTACCCCCATTCTTCTCAAGGGTTTGCATATCCTGTTACAGATGTCCTGTTTAAAAACAATAGGGTTCCGAATCTGATATTTTATTCCATTCATCAGACGCTGTCAGGTTTCTGCAAGAAAATTACAGCAGAGGGCGCACTAACACCAGGTCAGCTTATAGCATTAATTGTAAAAGGTAGACATGAGGTTCCTTAATTCCAGTGAACAGACATGCACGTGTCTTCTTCCCCAGCTCATGTGTTGTTACGTGTCTCAGCAGGGACCCCTTGTGTTCCCCCAGCCTATAACACCAGGATTCTCTGGCTTTCAGCTGGATATACCTGTGTGCAATCTGGCATGGGCTAGTCATGCAAAATCTCGATGGAAACCAACTCAGGTGTCTGGATGCAAAGAGTAATTATCTGAATCACATCAAATCTGACATAATGGGGTTTAGAATGAAATGTGTAAGGGTTATTGATTTACTCTTTATTTAATTTTTACTTTACAGCCACATACAACTTAAAGCCTGCAGGCTTAAGTCTTACATGGATCATTTATCATTTGTTTTCAGATAAATTTTTTATCAGCAAGTTGGGGAATGTGGGCAGTTCACCTTTGCAGACACAGCTCTCTCGTTGTATAGGGGTCTCTGTTATTCTAGCAGTGGGGTAGCTGAACACACCAACCTTAAAAATCCGAATGCCTTCTTGTTTACGTACCAATCACCTCCAGCTCAATAGCAACACATTATCTTGCGATTTGAATGTGACATTCATATGTGTTTTGCCCACTTCCTATACTGTGAAATTAAAATCATAATTACAGCAACAGTTGGAATCTTTACTTTGAACAGCCTAAGTATTGTCCCGCCTTTAATTAAAAATTTGGCCGGAATTGCCGACTATTTACACTTTTTAAAATGAAATATTAAGATAGGCTACTAGGTTTTACAGTTACAAATACAAAACACAAATGAAAAATTGTTATATTTTAGCTTTTCTTGGTGTAGGTTTTAAAAATATCACGTCATTTTCCGTTGTCTGTGTAGTCTTTTCGGGTTCAAATGTATTTTGAAAAGTTATGCTGTGACGTGACGTCCTATGGCTGCTGGCATGTGCATCTGAGCGGGAGGACGGGGGTCATTTAATGTCAGTTATGGTAAATTATGAGTGGCTGTATGTAATAATCACCGTGAAAACAAACTGCCTTCATCCGTTTTACAAGGCGTGATTTAGAAAATGCCAGATGCATATTATTCTCGTTCAGTTATAACTACAATCAAATTTTATTTCAAATTGAAATTTAAAAGCCATTTCCAGGCATTAGTAGGCTATTGTAGTAACTTCTAAGTATATGCACAATAGATTTTATTCATAATAAAAATGTATTGTGCGTAAACGTAGAGATGTTAATTACCTTTCTAGACTAGGTCTTAATGTCAGTGCCATGTAACGTATCACTTAATTATGTCTACCCAGGAGTCACTGAAAGTGAAGAAGTTGCGGTTATTTATTTGTTTATATGAATGCGAATAGTTTCGTCAAGCATCAGCTTAATTGCTGGGAATGTGGTTGTTTACCACGGTAACACGCAGAAGTCGTGAATAGCGTATAGGAGTTTCCCAGAATGTTATCAGCCTGTTCATTTATCCGTGTACCATAATGTGCAGAGACGTGTACATTTACAGTATAATTTACCTCGCGAAGCCAATTCAGCCGTGCAAAATAAGCAGTGTACACACGAGATTTTACGGAACAAGGCAACCGATTCACACGTGGCAGGAAAATAACTCATAAACATCCCCGACATTTAGCAAGTGCATGCATGGGTTGGATCCCCATGGTTGTAATTAACATGTTAAATGTGATTTACTAATTTGCGCTGGGATCAGTGTCAATTAAAATCCCGTTTACAGACATGAACGCAAGTTGAATAAAATCTCATCATATGCAACCAATGTATAATATTAAATTACACAGTTGAATTATGTACCTTGAAATATTTTATATATTAAAAGGGCTATTATGACAGTTTATTTTCCTATAGTGACGCCTCTTTTCAATTTTCTGGTAAAGAGGTCACGATTCTAATGTACTATTACGTGAAACATTCAGTTACATTTCCAATATTAAGCAATAGCTAGGCTTCTTTTCACACAAAAAAACGTCTTTTGATTGAAAGACCGTGTCGCTTAAAGCTATTTCCCTTATAACGCTTTCATATGTATATTCATTGATATAAAGTATTACTCTCCACGGAAGACGGCAGCGATCAGCGCGCCTCTTGCTTGCAGAGTTCGTGTCCTTGATGGATTGAAAAAGCAATTTTTAAAACTGTTAGAGGTCGCCGTGTTTTCGATGGCCCCTGTTTCACGTTTGTCCCATATGAGCTGCGAAACGTACATCCCGATCTGCAGTCATGCACTCCTGCTCTGGGGGGAATTTCCATATTTATATCTGCTTTTCAGGTAGCGTCTTGTATATTAGCCACTTTTCTCTTAAGCTTGTAACCTTTGTTAATCTCGGACACTATCTCTGGGTTCGTGCCTAAACACATATAGTTGCTGCATAATCGTTTCTGCCAAGTGGTTTAATGCATCTAGCCTATTACATTTCTGTCATTTTGAAAATAATTGTGTGGAGACTTGTAAAATGGACTTTAAAATAGGCTACGGAGCCAATAAATATGACATGCTTAAACACCGAAAAAAGGCGCCATGTTATTAATGGAAATCAGCTTAGTTAATTTTATTCGTATTTATGACGTTTTTTTCTGGTTAAGGTGGCTTGAGCTTTAGACGTAGGCCTGTTTGATGCGGGTTACGTGTGGTTACGTGAACCACATCACAGCAGTAAAGGGTCGGCTTAAACGACAGATATTTACTTGTATGCAGCTATAAATATGTATGTCAGTGGCCCAGATGTGTGTCTTGAGCATCCTCCACTATAGTTGTTTTGTTGTTTCACGTCCCCTGAGGCTCCTGCATCTTTTTCTCCACCCCATATATGTATTATTTCCAATGCAGAGAAGCACTGGATTTGCATCTGGAGAAAAAAATATGATTGCATGCGTTTCTTCTGACGAGTGTCTTCTATCGTTTACGTATTCTTATGCGCAATTGTTCTTAAAACACAACAAGAATAACAATTAGATTGTTTCTAAATGGAATACTTTTCGTTCGTTTATCCTACTGTGCGTGAATTAGCTTTGCCGATATTGTCTCCGGCCGATTTCAGCGCAGCTCTACTTGGCTTTTTGTGCACAAGCGACTCCTGACTACTTACTGCCTTTTTCCTGTTGTGACTTTTCCCATCGACTTGGCACACAAACAAAGGGACTACAGGGTGTCTGCGAATACAAGCGGGACCCAGATAAAATGTGCCCAGCAAGCATCGCCCCATCAGAAAACGCAGCTCCAGAATTCTAGGCTGGAGGCTGCTTCCTGCATTTCTGAACAGCCCCTTTTGTAATTGGAATCACGTTTATTAATTGGCACCGAATCTCTGGCACAATCTATGTACACCAGGGACAGAATCTGTTTATCTTGTTTAATTTTTAGTGATCTTCCTCCATTACTGTTCCTCCCAGTTATACAGTGGGTATGCGAGCAGACTGCCAGATTTGTAGTCATGTGAATAGGGTTGACGATGATTGGATTCTCAGTGGACAACGTGGGACACAAAAAGCCCTAGATTGCTTTTAACCCTAACCCTCCTTTGCAAATATTTGTTTTTGTTTGTGTTTGTGAAAGCAATGTAAAGATCATTATAAATTAGACCGTCTAGGGCTTGATCATACAGCCGATGGACCGAAACGCGTGCAGCCCGCCTGGCTCTCGTGATGCGACATGGAGTGAGAAGCGATGAGAGGCTGTTCTGAAGCAATCTGGCAGCGCTTCCCCACATGGAACCTGTCCAGCTCATGCAGCTCTGGTGAAGAGGGATGTTGCCGTCGCGGACACCCTCACAAATGGCCCATGAATTTCCCGGACCCAGTACTGCACCTCGTACCATAATCGGACCACCAGAACCTTTGTAGTGTTCCAGGCAGAAGCTATCTTGGGTCCCTCGTTGAGAACATGAAGACCACATCACCCTCTTCTTGTTACTAGTAATGAAAAGCCGCTGCCTAATTCTCTCTGTGCCACAGGCCAGCCATGAAGGTGAAATTCCCAGGCTGCTTCCATTGAAGCTGGATGCTCAGCGCCCACATCAGAGTCTCCTCAGAGTCTGCCTGGTGTTGCTCTTCTGTTAATAGTTGCCGCCTGGGCTGATATCCGTGCACCAGTGCTGCGAGTCAAGTCTGCTCCAACATGCAGGGGAAGCCGCAGTGACTCTGCAGACAATATTATACTGCATATGCACTGGTAACCTGACAGGACTGCGTGGGAAAAGAGTCATGTGTTTATACATAAATAAATATTTAAAAATAAACTGTATACAGTATTGTGCAAAGGTCTTAAGTAGTCAAGGAAAATGATGTTTAAATGTTCTTCATGTTGGTGTTAAATTGCGATTTTAAGTCTGTCAAAGTGTGTCAGCTTAGCCATTTCAGAACCTCTTTCAAAGTCACCCCAGAATTTGCAGCAACTATACAACACAGTAATGTATTTTTTTGACTTGACCAATGGCTAATCAATATCTCATTGACTTTTTTAACTTAATTAATTAACTGGTGGTGAATTTTAACAAGGTGCCCCTGAGAGGAGCTGCCCTTCTACCTATCCAACTCGATATCAGTCACTTTTTGGAGAATACAAGAAAGTTTTAACTAGTTGTGTTATTCTTAATTTGCACATGATCTAATGTTAAATTGTGTTTTTTTTGTTCTGAGCAAATGCGCACTTACTACCCATATGAATAGCTTTCAACAGCTATTTATAGTGCATTATAGATGAGAGCTTCATAAGGCATCATAATGCATAATGCACATGGATATAATGTGTTATAGCTTTTAATAAATATTTATGGTCATGTTTATAACGCATTATGAATGTGTATAAATTACTAAAAACATTCAGTAAAGTGTTACCGAAACATGCTTGAGGATGTAAGACGCGTTGGGCTTTCACGGTCTAGTATGTTTACATTGATATGATGAACTGTCCCCAGGAGAATGCAGTTGGGTGGGTGGGGGGCACATTCCAAACCGAACTCGAAGCTACTCCTCGTACTTTTATTCTGTTCTTTGTCCTTGGGCCCAAAATTTGAGAAGATATAATTTGCCTTTCGAAAATGCTCTTAGAAGATCTGATCAGGCTCACCTAACTACGTAATCCCCCTTAACATGTATGACCTTGCCACAGTTAGTTCTCTCAAACTAGCCGCTCACTTCCACTTACCATGCCATACAATAGCCACCGGACAGAAGTGCTCTTTTGACATCTTCTAGTACGTTGTTAGGATCTCCTCCAATCAGTTTCCCTTAACTGGGCAACATTCTACGTCGTTTCAGGACAGCCCACAAAGAATTGCTGTCTTAAGGGGGAACCAGGCCACAGACATTATTACTCCTCTGCAAAAGTGATTGAGATGCTGAGGTATGTGGTCATCCAGTTAATCTGCTGTTTCGGCTCATCAGTAATGTCATCATTTATACAATCAATTGATCTTTTCAAGTGTTGGGGGTCTAAACAATTGAAAGGTATAAAGAAGTACCCCAAGAGAAAGTCAGTCGTGCAGTGGCAAGAGAGCTAGTTACAGGGGTAATAGAGGAGAACATGGGAATTTCTGAAGCCATGGTTGTGTGTGTGTGTGTGGGTTTACATAGTTCACATTTGGGGACCAAAATGTCCCTAAAGTATGGTAAAACCTGAAACTTCCTTACTTTTGGGGACATTTTTCAGGTCCTCATTTGGATAATCTCAGTTTAATAAAAATCTATAACTGCAATCAAAAGTCTTGTATTTTTTATTTTTTTTGGTTACTTTTGATTTAGGTTAGGGCTGGGTTGGGGTTAAGGGTGTCATGATTGGGATTAGAGTTTTTCCCATAGAAATGAATGGAAGGTCCTTAAGGTACACCAACGCGCACGTGTGTGTGTGTGTGTGTGTGTGTGTGTGTACATGCATAGTTTGTGAGGCAAAGACCCTGCTCATTGCTGAGTTTACGGTGCAGTATTTGCCCCGTCAGAGAATGTGAATGTTGTGAAGTGCCCAGGAAATGATTGTCTTGTAAACAGCTTTGTCTTTAATGGCATATCTAGCATGTGTGTTTTTTTTTTTTGCAGTGGGTTTAGTAACGATCAGTCTAACCACTTGAACACCAACATTCTGTTTAGAATCTAGCTGACAACTTGACCTGTGACCTCGCCCCTCTTATCCTCCACTTTCTAACTCTCTAGAGCCCCCCTTCACCCTTCCGGGTGGGGGCACGGGTCACCTTCGCCACCCTCAGCCCTCCACACACGCATCACCTTGTTTACTCACTCGAGGAAAACCACGAATACGGATTTTATATCTCCTCCCTTTTCCGTCTTTTTTTAATGAAACAAGTAAAAAAAGAAGAGGGAAAAAGTGTGATTTGGACTAATTCCAAAGCAGACTGAGAGTGTAAAGTTTTTGGACATTTTCCACTTTGCACAAGCTGTGTTTGAAAGGAGCACAGTCCTGTTAGTTAGTCTGTCATTCATGTCTTTAAAAGTAATTGCTTGGCTTGAATCACAATTGTTCCGTTATTCTGCCATTACAAATTCCTGCACAATGGAGAACTCGGTGTCCCTCACCTTCAAGCAAATAATCAATACAAAATAATAATTATAATATTAATAATTCAGTTTAGTCTTGGGTCACTGGAGACCTTGGTGTTGTCTTCTTCATGTCTGCTTAAAAGAGGACAGAAATAAGCAATACAGAATGGAAAAAAAGATTCACCTCTGTTTGCTTACACACACACACACACACACACAGATATAAAATCTTTTTTATATGACCAGTTCGTTTTATCTCTTCCACCTCAAAAGAGAGAAAAAAAGTTTGTCAGGCCCCTGTTTCTTTTGTTGTGCCTTTTCTTCTTCGCCTTCTTTGTACTTTCATCCTAATCCCAGCTATGCATGAGTGATCAGTTCTATCCTGTTGTTTCACTGTTCCAATAGTTTTAAATCAGTAGGGTTCCGTCTTTGTTCCTTTTATTTTTAAGACACAGAAAAGGTAAGGAGAGAGAAGGGTGACGGAAACTCATCTGCAGATGGAGCCTTTTGTATCCCTGCGGTGTGTGTGTGTGTGTGTGTGTGTGTGTTTTTCTCTGTGTGTGAAGCAGAGAGAGAGCATGTGTGTGTATGACTCTAATTGCTGTGATGTGACTGTATTCCTCAGGTCTGCATCAAAGTGTGTTTTTTGTTAGTCGCAGAGCCTGTAAAATGCCATTGACGTGTGAATGGGATATCGAGATTAGTGGGCATTGCTGTCCCGTTCAAAGGCAGCCTCCTACTTTTCAAGAGAAAGCTCACAATTTGGGCAGTCGAGGGTAGAGATCTGCAAATACGCCG
This sequence comes from Paramormyrops kingsleyae, assembly GCF_048594095.1. Classification (NCBI taxonomy): domain Eukaryota; kingdom Metazoa; phylum Chordata; class Actinopteri; order Osteoglossiformes; family Mormyridae; genus Paramormyrops; species Paramormyrops kingsleyae. Next base: position 16,152,879 of record NC_132820.1, read on the forward strand.
CCTTCGGGCTGCGACATCCGCGGGCATGACGTTCGGCACAGTCCCTCAGAGTTCATCGCGGGGTTTTGTTAACTGCTGCCACCGATGAAAATATTTTGTTAAAAAACAAATTATCACCGTAATAAAAAAAAAACAGCATAATGATAAAAAATTGAATACTGTTATGCATAATGTTAAAAAATAAATTGCCCTTTTATATATGAAACCTTCTTCATGTGTAACATAGATGGGAGAAAGGCTTTGTCCCATCTTTGTGCAAATATACTTGAGATATTTATTCATATTTTGTCAGTGACTCCATATCTGCCCCCGCAGAACGGAGATTGAAGGGAACCTGTTCAAAGCAGTGGTCATTGTTCAGAGCTGAACTCAAGTATGTGGTTGTCGGGCTTAATTAACAACATTCCTGTGAGAGCAAGGGGGGGGGGTGGCGGCAGCGAATAGTCTATTCTGCAGTAAATTATGATCGCAAACGTCGTCTTGTCGAGTCCTGAACTTGGCACTACAAAGTTCTCGCAGTCTTCATTACCTGAAGGGCCCAGAATCGGAGTGGACAGCCGCATCATCCCGGCTCTCATCGCGCCGTGGCTCTGCACAAGTGGCCATTGTTGACACCAAAGACAGGATTAGAAGGAGTCTTGAAGCGAACTGATTTTCATGTGAGAACAAAGAGGGGGAGGCGAACGGGGGATCTGAGGCTGAATCGCAGCCAGGGAGGACGATGAAAGGGTTTGCTCTGCAAACATTGGGATTAAATCAATCAGTGCCCCCCGCCCATTTAGAGATGCAGGTGAATACTACACAAGTGCAAGACCACAAAAAAAAACGGCATCTTCAAGCAGAACCAGATTCATGCCGAAACTTAGACCATTGTTTTGGCAAATAAAAAGTGACAGTAACGCAAATTCTGGTTGGCCACGGCGACGCCTCATCTGGGGCCGGGGTGCACATGGTGGGGTGGGGGGGGGGCACATCTCATTTTAGGGACAATGGGTGGGGTGAATGTGACGTGTCGCTGGGAGCGGATTAGGCGGCGCACATGAAAGGGCGGCCGCCGCGGTCCTCGCTGTCCGCCGGTGCACTAACCCCGGACTCCGATGCTGTGCTGCTCGTTTGCATAAGTTTGGCAGGACCGTGGAACGCCACCATGGCGATGGGGAGCGGCGTTTCGGCAAACAGACGACGGCGACTCAAAATACACAACTGCGCCTCTGGGGTTTCCGGGTGCGAATATGGGATTCTGACTGATAGCGACTGGGGCTGGACTGCAAACTCAGAGCAAACTCAAAGCAATCTCAGAGCAACGTGGCCTGATGATTTACTCTAAGAAGTCACATTTTGCGACGTGTAGCTTAGTTCCCAAGTGCAGGCAGTAAACACGCAGTGACCTGACAGCGGCGTCTAATGACGCTGTAATGACATCGCTTCATTTGTGTCCCGTGCTGACTGTGGGAGCAGGAGTGTGCCACCCTGAGTCAATCCAGATCATTCCGCTGATGGGCATTCAGCTTTTCTGACCCACCACAATGGCTCTGTGATCTGCCTTTTGTGGCCTATTGGAAAGCAGTGGTTTGTTCAGTCCGCCCGCTCAATTACTAAAGCGCCGCGAGAGAAAGCCGTATTGGCGTTCCTGAAGGCTGAATCAGCCCCTTCATTAGAGGCGTTTATGAGGGAGCGTCCTTTCTTCTCTAGAGCTCCCTCCAAACTTCTCCGCTCTCTTAAAGCGCATAATTCTCCTCGAGTGCCCAGAGGAGTCCAAAGGCACAGCTAGGGCTCAGACGCATGACGACTTGAGGAGATTAATTATATTTATCTTTCAAGCATGCTCAGAATGAGAGGGAATTCGATATTGGGTGCTTTTTTTTTTTTGCTGTCTCGTCTTTTTCCCAGCTGAGTCTTTGATGCACTTCAGTTTTGGGCTGGACTCGTGTGTGTCCCACCGGCACCCTGGCTTTGATTTCTGCCACGGGGTTAGAGGTGATCGTCCAGAGGCCTGCATGTCAGGCACCCTAACTTCCCACACCGAGCAGAGTGCCTCTTGAAGACAGAGGGCGTTGACAGAGCCTCCGTATGCACCCTGTTCTTTGAAGTGGGCTTTTTCAGGATTAACTAATTAGTGAGAATGCCTCGTTTGCCAGCAAAAGGGGGTTGGAAGACGCTTGTGCAATAGCGACTGATGCTTTTGTCTCTGTGTGTTTGTGTGCAAGTGGTTTGTTTTTTTTTTTGTTTTTTTTTCTCCAAACACTGTTGGCCTAGTTAGGGCACGTTAAGATAACTCTGACTTAACTATAGCTACGTGCCAGTGAGTGGGACCCGGCGAAGTGCCCTGGGGGGGCAGTGGGTGTCTGACAGCAATGTGACTTACCAGCGTCCTGCATATCTCCAGAGGCAAGTTTGCCTGCATGTATCTACATTCTCGTTTACAGCAGAAATTAAACTGTACATCCTCAGAACGCAGTGTTCCCTACCAGGCAGTTTCCCGAATAAACGCAAATGATGTGAGACAATGTCACATTCATTTGAAAGCCATCAATAAAGTAAAGGAATTCTATATGTTCGGCAGGATAAAGATTCATGCGTTTGTGTTTTGATGCAGAACTTCCCCATATTATATAAATCTGTAATGTTCCAAAGTAAAAATTTGTAGCTCACTTATGTAGGTTTTAAATATGGCCTGCCGTTCTTTTAAAAACAGTTTTTGTAGATGACCTCACTGAGAACTGCCCGTATTTCAAGGACAAGGATTCTCTTCTGCTGTACTTTCTGCATAAAAAGGAAGTTTCCTCTCTCAGTGAGTCAGTAGTAGCCCTCACTGCAACACACTGGAAAATCAATTCTTTAATGCAACACTTTAGGGCATGATGGCGTTCCATTGTCTCAGCGGGAGAAGGCATGTAAGCACCTCACGTCGGCATTATGGAGACCACGTTGCCTTCATGGATGAGCAAATGGGAACGGCAGAGAGCTACCTTTCTTCCCAGAGAGAGCCGGAAAATCTACATTCTGCTAAGCAAAAAGGATTTCTGTGGCTGGAACAGTACAATTCACAGTCATCCAAGTACAGGAAAACTGCATGTTGGAATATCCAGCATGAACCATTCACCGTCACCCTCCCGTATGTGCACGTCCAACCCACTGGCAGTTACAGCAGCTAGTGATGCGATTATGTGTCAAATGAGGTCATCCACTGCAGTGCATCACAAGTTGCTCTTATCGTCTGCCGTGATCTCAGTCCAGGCGGTGACATTTCGGACCGTTTCCCCCTCTCCCAGACTGGAACACAAGGCAGCGGTGACTTAGCAGTCAGCGCAGGTGGAGCGGAGCAGAGCAGAGCGCCGCCCCAGTGGGGCACAGCCGCATTATCGATCCCGGGCACGTGGAGCCCCCGGCCGCATGCCCCGCGCCGCTCATGCGCGCTCACTGCAGACCTGTCACTAAAGACCCAGCTGTGATCATTTATTCTGCCTGCAAACCAAAGTAAGGGTGGATGTTCCAAAAAACGCAGACAGCTCAATCATTGATCTCACATAGCCCTGACTTTTTTTTTTATATATTTTTTTTTTAAACCCACAAGAACATCCATGTTTATTAGCTATAAAAGCTGTCAGGGAAGACAAAGAGGAACAGCTGAGCTTACTAGCTTTGAGGAAGCATAAAGCACATAGTCTCTGTGGACTCAGACCAGGGCGCAGTGCTGCCAGTTCAGATACCAACGACTTTCAGCTGCGATCATTCTCCTCCTTTTGCAGGATTATATTTAGTATATGGGACACTGGGATTTCAGCACATATAGGTGGAGGAGCAGCGGTATTCACTGTGACTTTCTGGTACATTCCTCCTGCCGATCCCCTCCTTGGCCAGCCACGCCATTTCCCTCTACTGCACATAGTCCGTACATGCATATAGAAATTCTGAAGCATGAAAGATATTCCACTCCCCCCCACCCCCCCCACATCATGATGGTGAGCCCCACAGAACCCCCTGGTGCAATTAAATGCAGAACTCAGAGGAACATGGCTGGGAGGAAAACTTATGACCAACAGAATTGCTAATTTACCAAGCCTGGTTCCAGAAGCGAAACTTTCGTCGTCTGGTGTTTTTATTTTCTTATGTGTGTTTCCTCGGGGAGTGATATGAGAGATGGCGCTTGTGAAAAAGCACAATGTCCAGCATGGGAAGAAATCACGTTTTAAAACTGTTTTTAAAGCTTCTATATATAAAAATATTGGTAACACTTTACTTAAGAACATAAGAACATAAGAACTATACAAACGAGAGGAGGCCATTCGGCCCATCGAGCTCGCTTGGGGAGAACTTAACTAATATCTCAGAGTTGTTAAAATCTTATCTACCTCTGATTTAAAGGAACCCAAGGATTCAGCTTGCACTACGTTATCAGGAAGACTATTCCGTACTCTGACTACACGCTGTGTAAAGAAGTGCTTCCTTAAATCCAGTTTGAAATGTTCTCCCGCTAATTTCCACCTATGGCCACGAGTTCTTGTGCTTACTTAAAGCACTCTTGTAAAATACATCATAGATACCTTCATAATGCATTATACTACATTCATACAGTATTACAAACATGACTATAATCATTTATAAAAAGGCATAACACATTGTACCCATGTTTATAATACATTATGAATGCTCTATGAAGTTCTTATATATAATGTACTATACATACCTTCATAATGCAATATAAAGGTTTATACTGACCATTATAATGCATTATAAAGGTATCAAAAATGCATTATGATGACTGCTTTAAGTAAAGAGTTACCAAAATATTAAGTTATAACCTATATCATATTATTATGAAAGAGGGGGGAAAAATGCTTGATATTTGATGGATGTTCTTATCTTATTTTAGAAGTTGTTTCTGAATTACTATATGTTATATGGACTCAATGTTGATTTTATTGTACCTGTAATGACACTGTATAAACTCCTCATCATTATGTGGTTTCTGAGCCAAGAGAGATATATGCTGTGTTCCCAGTGAGGGAACAGGAGTGTAGGGGGGGGGGGGGGGCTGTATTTCACACGTTTACTTTAAGTACAAACATATCTCAGACGAACGAAAACACTTTTTAGTCAGTTACGTCACTTTTAGCCTGAGAGTACAGCAGATAAATAATGAAATGAAATTATGAAATTCCTGCGAGTAGTTAGACAGAAATAGACTGAGGCCCATGGGCAAATCTGAATGAAAATCAAAACAAGCGAGTAAATAGAGAAGAATCTGCAGGCTCCATAGTAACAAAATCATATCTTCCAACCTGCAAATATGAAACTGAGAAGCTAATATTGGATAACTGAGTACATCCTGGATGATGTAATAGACTCTCATCTCAAATAGAGTAGCTAAACAATGATTTGCCTTTTGTGATATAAAAGTAAAGTCTTTTCTATTTAATCTCAGGTATGACCCTGATCTTTCACAGGTTTTAGTCCTTCCTCATACACACACACACACACACATGTTTGCATTCATATCTTTATGGGGACTCTCCATTCATTTCTATGGGCAAAACCCTAATCCCAACCGTAACCCCTATCCAGCCATAGCCTTAACCATAAGTGACCAAACAAAACACAAGACTTTGTAGCATTTTTAGTTATTTGATTGCAGTCACAGATATTTATAAAATTGAGTTTCCCCACAAAAAATGGTCCCCACAATGTCAAAATAACAGGTTTTTATCACATTGTGGGGACATTCGGTCCCCATAATTTACTATACACATGCCCACGCATCCACACTACATGTATGTATTGCAGAATACACTAAATTAATTTACATGAAACATGACACCGTCGTTGCGCGTTTCTTCTTCACACCAGATTTCCAAATTGTGCTCACTGAGTTCCTCACGGGGAAACACTATTGTCTCGAATCGTACGACCACCCTCCCCAACCTCCTAAACCTTAGAAAAAATCTATTAACAACGAGCATGTTAATCTCGGGAAAATAAATACCCCAATTTCAGCCAAAGTGTCTTCATTTTGCTTTAAATGTGCAATATTACGTTGCCGTGGCAACGCAGCGGCTCCTTTCGCCAGCTGTTGGGGAGTTTTTGTGTGCATTGAAGCGCCCTCCGTGCTGTGTCCCTCTTTCAGCCCCCAAAATAGAGTCTCGGCTAATCCATGAAAGTCGTCCTGCTCTTAGCCAGCCGCCAAGCCTTCTCCCACCGAATCGAGGTCTCTGAGGTCTGCACTCATCCTCACACTTCAGTGGCTCCATCTTTCCCTGCGCATGAGCTCAGCCCCCTCGCCACACCTCGTCCTGCGCCTCCCCCCACGCCCCCAGAGCCTTCCTCGCTCACCCGCCTGGGCCTTCTGGCGCCGGCACCTCAGAGGAGAGAGCTGAGTGGCCGACATGCCTGCCTCGGAGGCCGAGGGAGCCTCGGAGGCGACCGGGGCGAGGCAGCTGGAGACGGAGAGCAGTGTCTTCGGGCCACTAGAGACCCCGGCTGCACACTCGGTAACGAAATTTGCTAATCAGCATGCCGTCTCGGTCAGACCGCGGGGCAGCCTCGCAGCACCACACCACTTCCTCCACTTCTGCCTTAGGAAGCAGAAAGCAGCCTCTTCACACATAGCCTTCACTCTCCCCAGACAATGATATGTTCATTTGGTGGTTGGCGGAGCCGCAGAGTCGGGCACCTCCCTTGTGCCTCGCCGGAGTGACAGCTCCCCCCAGACAGACGGAAGGTCAGCGGTCGCTCGGCTCTGTCGCTTAGCAGCTTTGGTGCTCAGCCCCCCCGCTGTCGCGTTTGCCAAGGCTGATTCCCACCACTGCCGCGTAAGCCCGATAAAGGGCGCGTACGCGAGCAGAGCCGCGCACACCGAAGGCACATGTGTGTGTGTGCAGCCTCAGATGATTCAAATGAGAACATAAAACACTAAGCTAACAGGAACATCATCTCAGCAGCCGAGAACCATTGGGGAACTTCCCGAAGTTCCGTCCTATGAGGGATTTCCCCTGCCGCTGTCGCCTCTGTAAAGCGCTACGGCACAATGCGACGTCGTGACAATGCACTATACAAATAAAACTGAATTGAGCTGAAGAACACATTTTTCGTTTGTAGTTTCCTTTATAGCTTGATGTTTGCAAAATTGCCAAATAAATTCAAGTTGTTTTTAATTATTAATTTTCATCGTAAATTTTATTAAGTGACCTTTTCATATGATTTTCAATGGAAAATATTATAGGAAAGTATATAGACAATCTATTAATGGCAATGAATTAACTTTTTTAAGAGATAAAGTTCAGCAGGTAGTGGCAAGTAATGGAGGGACAGCAGTGAGTGTAAAGTCCAAAAAAAAACAAAAAAAAACAATGAATTAGAAAAAAATCGAACAGGAAACCTGTACGAACAGACGACATGGAGCCAAACAAGTACAAGGGGTTCAGAGCAGATGAGAGGTCCGCAGCTTAAAGGGAGGAAACACTAGTCAGTTTTCGGCCCCCTCACACCCACCTTTAGGAAACGAGAGTCCAGTCTGTCTCATTTCCAAAGAATACATCCCCCCCCCCACCACCCCAGTAGACTGTGATCAAAAGATGCTTTTTCTGCTCCATCTTGAGACTTGGAAATGAAAGAGAAGGAGAAAGAAAAGTGGAAGGAGTCAGAAGGGGGGGCATCGTGCTCCAGAAACTCGAAACCTCATGTCTCGTCTCCTCAACACCAAAAACACTCCATTTTTAAGCAGTTTGTTCACTTTAAATCATTTATTTGCCAATTAAATATTCTTTTGCCAAGATTTAGGTTTTCCATGAAGTGTGCTGTGCCTAATTCTCCGTTTAGATGAAGAAAATATGAGAGGAAAAAGCTTTGCATCTCTGCTGCAGATCAGACTTTCTCCAGGGGAAGATCCCCTCCAAGTAGGAAATTGACAGAAGTGTAACTTTAGCCTCCCAGCTGCATGTCTGAAACCATAATCCCCCCCCAAAGAAAAACTGGGACAAAATCTGCCACTCCCTTGCCACACTCTGTAGCTGCTGGCCTGGCAACCGCGCACGGCAACTGTACGCAGCACTTATTTCAAACATGAAAAGGATTTGTTGCAGAAACGCTGGGGAGAGGCGTCCCGGCAGCGGCGCCGTCCTGCCAGGCCGGCCGCGACTCCGGGGGCCGCTCAGGCAAGGTAAGCGAGCTGAGCGCCGAGCGTCCTGAGCTCACTGGATCTGCTGAACGCGGCAGCCACACGCCACACAGGGCCCAGCTCTGCAGGGACGTTCCAGGACCCAGTGGCTTTCTGAAGGACAGTTCAAGCACATTGTCAGGAGCCATACTGTCGGCTGTTTGCCTTTCAGAGTTTTAGCTCACAGCCTCATACTCACTTGTAGTATAGCATAGCATAGTATAGCAGAGTGTAGCATAGTATAGTGTAGTATAATGTAGTGTGTACGTGCGTGTGTGTGCGTGTGTGTATATATATCAGATTTATGTTGAATAAGTTGTATTTTGTGTGATGCAAATTCATGCACATGTATTTTTACTAATAGCAAGTAACTGTTATGCAGACAATCCATACAAATGATCTTTAAATGGGAGGCATTTGTGAATAATTCCTATAAAAATATACGTAAATTTCGTTTCCGAATTTTCAAAATGGCAGTGAAGGATGACTTTTTGCACTCCATCTGAAATAATATGGATCATCTGCAGTATACAAGCGACTAAAGCTCGACCACGAGCAAAAATCTGAAAGGGATCATCATTAAGACACATCTTGATGTTAAGCTGCCATTATTTGATCTATTCGTCTTTGACTTTCAGAAAATACACTGAACTTACTGTTGGTATGACAATGAACATTACCTGGCTCTCCACAAACATAACATTTTGAATTTTTTTTAACAACAAACATGTAAAAGTAAAAACCTTTTATTTAAATATTAATTTTGAAATGGAATTACATTAATATCTCATGAACATCATATCACGGGTCATTTTGCTGCAAAACTAAATGTAGCTATTAAAGAATGATACAGTCAAGGAAGACATCTTTTTGATGCAATACATTCACATGTAACATTTTCTATGTGGTATAAATGGTTTATTATTGTACTGTTTAAATAATAAAGGAACGTGCCTCATTTCCAAAATGTGATACCCACATGTCTCTGATATGACATGTTGAAAACAGATGGTTGGATTCCATTACATATTTCCGATGTTTCACACTACAGTCAGAGATAAACATCCAGTTTCGTCTCTTAATTTATCCTAGTTTACAACTTACTACTGCAGTCGTCAAAACATTCTTTGAAAGTTTAACATGCAGAACTCTAAATGAGGGGAACATCAGCCAATTAACTAATAACTTGAAACAACTACTGAACTATTGTTGCTTTTGATGTTGAGCTAAATTTGCAGCTAAAAACAACAGATGGATGCTAAATTGAATAAACAATGATGGAAAAAACATAGTTTCTCCCTTAATGTAGCTTCACGTTACATATTAGCTACAAAATCTTCCTCAGATACTATAAAAGTCACTATAAAAGTTTAAACATTTTAATTGCCTAGAGTTAAGGAAGAGCATGGAATTAAGAAACAGATTCTAACCTAAAAACATAAAACACATTGCAATGAATTATTTTTGAACAGCATAGAACAGATTTTTTTAATTATGATTTTGAAATGGTTATTTACTACATGCAAACTACATATGTGCACAGGGTGAGCTATTTCAGAAAAACTAAAAAAATAAAGAATAATCATACTAATAAACAGACTTTTTTCCTTAATGTTAAGGCCCAGTGATTTTCCAAGGACGGGGGGTCGGGGAGGGGGGGGCTTCAAAATAGTCCTGGGTGTTTATTTTTGCTCACTCTATCTTGAATTTAGACAGAGCAATGTTTTTATTGTTTTCTATTTTTGGTTGTGACAGCAAGGAACTAAAAGATACGATTCCATCTGGGAACAGGGCAAGTGTTCTGCGTGGGTGTGACTGCATGAAATTATTTGTTAATCAGACTAATTTCACCCAGATGAAAACAGTTTTAATAGTTTGAATACTTAAAGCACAATGACCATGCATGTTTATGAACATCTGTAATAAAGTGTTTACATTTGACCCAGAAACCTGTGCTGAAATTTTCTTTTACCAATTATGCTGCACTGGCAAACGTTAATATGTATTAAACCCAATGCAAATTAGTTCTAAAGCATATCATACTTTTCTAACATTTTTCATAGTTAAATAGCCTCCATAAATAACCTGTGTATTCAGGAAAAGCAATTATTTATATGTCAAGTTGTTGCAAAGTAATTGTGGATTTTTAAGAGAACTAGTAAACAGACTTTTTTGCAGTAGTTTAAAAGGACAAATATTAATACTCTTTATTGCTCCCTGTCTTGTATCAGATAATACTTCTTGTTAATGTTGAAGCATACTCTACCGTCACTCTCATGAATGTGTAAGAACGCATAAGACCAGGCGGCATTTCAGAACATGGAATAGGTCAATGAAACGTCTGTCCTCTTTCCTGAGCTGGGTCCTTATTTGTCGGAAAGGGGGTGCATGTCTGAGTAGAATCCATTATGCTGTACCTGCAGCAGTTGGGCCTGATGTAGTAAATGTGCTTAAAAGTGATGCTGGTTTTGTTTAGTGGTTCTCAGTTTATCAGGAAAAAAAGGGCTTTTGATCGAGGTCGTGTGAGGTTAACTAATGGCAGTCTGGGCCCATACCTTCTGATTGTGATTTAAGCAATTTAAGACAAAAGGCTAAACAGCATTAAAAAATGAAATCAGACGGAGGATGGAATAAAGTTGTAGAGAGCCGATCTTTTTGATTTTCGCTTGGCCTGTGGCCCCGGACTCGGGACTCTGATATTCCCCTGGGAAATAAGGTTGACCTTATGTAATCCAGTAGTGGGCTGCCCCCGGCACACAGTGGGCTCCCAGTGACATCCCACTGCCAAGGCAGTGAGTCCCTGCCAGCTCCCACCTTTATTAATCGCCACGTGATGGCCTGGGCGACTCCAGCAGTGGTGTAACCTGCAGTGACCTTCAAAGGACGACCACAGCCAGCCGGCTCTAAGGAACAGTCTGAAGAATCCCATGAGACCCAATCAACTTTCAGAATTTCAAAAACAAAAATATCATGATCCTTGATAAGTTCTAGGGTATTTTAGCTTTTCTTTAGATGCCTGCTTTGGAGTGTAACACACTATTTTCTTGATTTGTGAATTGAAATTGACAGATATTTGTTTTGCCACCATTTCGTGGTGATGTGGTTCGATGTGGTTCTGTATGTCTGGGAGGCAATTTCAACTCAGTCTTCATTACTATCCACTGACCGTCTACAACCTACAATTACATAAAACTGTATTGATACAATGTTTTTTTTTGGCAGGTATTAAAATTTGATTTCAATAATGGAATAGTTCCTCAAGTGTGTTTTAATCTAAGATACAGTTTCATGAAAGTACTCTCCCTAAAACCAGCAACCCCAGGAGCGAAAATTAAGTGGATATATTTCATAAGATTAAAAAAGAAAATCAGTAGTAAACGGTAAAAACCATTGAGTTTCTGCACTTCCGTAGGACATTCCCCAGTACACATGATCAAACAATCCGTAAATCTACCCCACTGTAATTTATATAATACGTTATATATAATAATTCTGCCTAGAGTTTTGAATTTTTCTTGTTTTTCTTGTGGTTACTCTGCACCGATTTTAATCATTATTGACAAGCTGTTTTATTCTGCAGTATATCACGCTAACATCGGGCGTCATAGCCCAGCGCTTCAGGTCATTTATGAAACATATTTGGTAAAAATTTTCTATTCTCTGCCTGGTTTTGGTAGAAAATAGAGCAAATTCAAATTTAAACTACATGTTCAAGTCCAACCTATTCAGGGACAAGGTACTTGGCACCTCCTGGTTCACAAGACCAGCCAAAAAAGGGGCTTTTAAGTACAATAAAATAAATCACTTGACTTCTGTCAACTGCCTGGCATAGAGATACTGGCTCAGTTCCTGAAATTTTCCAGTTTTCTTTCAGGGAGTATGTACTGGCCATATAAAGGACACATGTAACAAGCAGTTTATCAGATAAATGTCTGTAATAGTGTAAAATGTGAGGTTCTGCGGGTTCTAAGCAGCATTTTGAGTACAATTCTGTTTTGGAACATTCCTGATACTTGACTTTTACATTTTTTTATCTCTTTTGTTTCTCATGTGTGTTCAGATCTGCTTGCACTTGTGCCAAAACTTTTCCTCTATTCTAGTTTAGATCCATACAATAAATCGGCATCAAAATATTATTTGTCCACATACATGGTTACAGCTTATTGGCTTCATTCAATCTCTCAGTCTCTAATTTTATTTTCTTTAGCTTACATTTGTGTGAAGAGAGATGAAGTGCTTTTCAAAAAAGTTAATTTATTTTTATTCCAAGGTCACATCTTAATTGTTTGTTGAAAGTATTTTGCTCACAGTAAAAAAAAAAATTCTGTAGACAAATTAATTTAAAATCAAACAGTGTGTTTGGTGTTATAAAACATATGCGTATGCTAGTTAGCTAAATAGTCTGTAATTAACGTAGCTAAGCTTAGTTTACAAACATGTTACTGACGAAGATACATTACGGATTTTTCAAAAGTTAAAAGTTAATAATTATATGTTACCTATGAATATCAGTCCGTTAATTTCACGCGACATTACAGTCTAGCTAAAGCACAACATGTGAAACGATTGACATTAACTTCGGAGGAAAGGGCTGCAGATCAGGGGCAGCATCCGAATGTCAGACAGACCCTTGGCCTCACCGCGGAGCAGCAGTTTCACATCTTACCCGGCATCTCATCTGGCGTTCAACGGTAGAGGAGGCTTCTTTCTAATTAAGATATGAGACTGGCTGTACTATAATTATATTCCACTATAATTAATATATCCTCCTGCATTTTTTCTCACTTGTATTTAATTAATTCAGATCGTATACTTTCCCCCAGGGCATGATAGCAATAATGACCAGTGGAGAACGCGAACAGTGTGGCCTTTGCTGATATCCAGTGTACCGGAAACTAATAAATGATGTCAATAATATAGTTAAGAAAAGTTCCATTGTATATTTTAGTGGTGTCAACTGGAATGTGTTTTTTATGCCAATCAAGGACTCATTTAAGGAATGAGGGGATTTATCGCACTGCGCCGCTGCCTGATTCACGTGCTCGTGGGGGCTCGTGTCATAGAAACGTGTTATGAACCAATGTCTCAGGTTCCAGACAGTCAGAAATGCAAAAGTCATCACTGTTGATTGAGTTCCGTCGAATGTTCTGCATCGCGCAGAGATGATATAATTTCAAGGTAACCCAATCAAAAACTGTGCAACAAAATAAATAAACAAACAGACAAACAAATAAATAAATGCATCCCACTAAAAAAATGTATTTTTGTCTTCAGTAATTTAAAAAATCGATGTTAGGGAGCTGTGCCAGATGACAGAGCGACGATTTGCTTACTGGGGAATCCTCCAGCTTGACATATAAAGTGACTGTCACCTGCCGATGTTCTGTACCCGTGACAGGCAACTGATAAACGCAGACACAATAAGGAGTAAGACATAAATAGAACATATTAATGCGAATATATTGCATAATAAAATGTTTTCGTTCAAGAGCGGAGAACAGCAGCAATCAAGGGTAGACAGACTGTTATTCTGGTAGATGGGTACAACGTTTAGGGCCAACGTGCAAAGCGAGGCGCCATCGATCTCCCAAGCAGGGACTTCACGACTGCGATTTGTCACTAACTCTCATTCTCTCATATTCTTCGGTGAATAATTAATAATTAATACTATTATAAATGAGCAATGTATCTTCAGCCCGTTTACCTTCAATAAATCATAAATGCTTCGTTCAATGCTGATATTGTGTGCGAGACCTCGTTGTTTTCTTTGCATTAAAGGTATGAGTGAAATACTGCACTACTCTGCACACATTATATGTATTCCGTCTAACTTTTGAGGATGCTACACGTCGTATAAAACTAAGTATAAAATACTGATATTACTCGTAGGCGTCTAGCAGTCTGGAAGTCTACTGTTTTTTTAAATATTTTTTTAAATAATTTTGCTTTACGTCCATTCTGATGAATCGTACATAAAGAGGAGAGCCTGCAAGTGTCAGAGTTTGCTTTTGATGTTGAAATGGGCGATACCATGATACATTTTTTAAATTCTACGCAACCTGTTTTTTTTTTTATTAAAATTACTATTACTATTATCATTGATTGTGAAAATACTTATGATACGTTTTTGAAAAATGAAAATGTACGTCATACAAACTTTATGCTGTATTTGCATCTACTGGTTAGTTTATTAAAGTTAATGATAAACAACAGTAAATGTTACCAGTATTTTTCAAAGGGGGTTGCTATTGGTTATATGACGAACTAGATACGGCCGAATTTATTTATTTATATTTTAAATATAAATACATATACATTTATATTTATCACTTCTAGTTACATTCATATTTCCTACCAATACCAATACCAATACCAAGTATATATATATATATATATATATATATATATATATATATATATATACTTTTTGTGTGTGTGTGTGTGTGTGTGTTTATTATTTGTAGAATTTTATTATGAATATTTTAATAGAGGACAGTCCTCAGAATAATCTGAGAGCTGGATTTGAATTAGAGCATCCATCCTGCAGGTAAATCATGTAGGCGTAATATATTGCTAGAAATGTCCAATATCTGTAAGAATATTAACTGAACTTCTGAGATTTGAAAGCTGATATACAAAGGAAGAAAGATATCATTTTTGTAAGATCTCATAGTTAAAATGCAAAGTGCTGATTGCAAATGGCATTCATAAGGCAAGTGCATTCTTAATTATTTTTTCATACATTTTACAGTAAAGAGTTTTTTAAAATAATATTTATAATTTGGAAAAATATCATTCAGAGTTGAAACCAAATAGAGTAATATCATTCAGAGTTGAAACCAAATAGAGTAATATCATTCAGAGTTGAAACCTAATCTGCATATAAAACAGTTAATCTAATCAGTTTTATAAAATGATTTGCTGAGTGTTTGTAAAATGAGGCTATTGTAGGATGCAGTAAGTTACAGACAATATTTCTGTCCAACAACTAATTTTAACAGCCAATATCTTGAAAATAAGCATTACCATCTGTTTCTTCCTCACCCAAAGCGGAGCGGCTTTTTCCGTACTGAGTGCACCTGACGCTATAGCTGTTCCTCGCTTAGTGCGTTTTACTGCACAGCGACACTGCATGAGTCCCAAGCTGCAGTGAGCCTCAGCGGTCAGCTTGGAGGGCCCCCCCCCACTGGGCGGCTGACCCACTCCAAGGCCCACAGGTCACACCTAAGGGCTCAACACGTGTCTGGTATTGGTCAGAGAGCCTCCGGCACCCGTGCCCCCCTCCCCCCCACCATGGGGCAGGCACGGTGGGGAGTGTTTGAAGCTGGGTGCAGTGAGTCCCGGTCACTGCGCCCTTAATCAGTCGCAGCGTCTGTCGCTTCCCGTCGTCGGGCCCCTCAGCACGCATCACGGGCTACTTAATGCCTCACAGGTGATTTCCAGCGACCCCTCAGGTCATCCCCGCACACGTGCGAGTTTACACCCGGGACAAGGCAGCCGGGTCACTCACAGAAAGAGGAGAAGGACCCCAGCGGCCTGGCACTCGGGCGGCAGCTTTAGGTGTCCCGGCTGCCTGTTTGCAGCTTGTAAATGCGGGTGTATTTCACCACAGATGTGACTAATCAGGCATTATCATCACTCACACGTTTTTTTTTTTTTCTCAAGCACAAAATGTGCTGTTGACTTTCGTTCAAATATGTGCAAATGGGTCCCAAGTAAAATTCTCATCTGTCAGTTATCACCTCACAATACCCTCCTTAGCCTTCGGTTTTGGCCAAACCCGGGTAAATTCTCTTGATCGATAGGAGACAGTTTGTTGCAGTTTATTCTGCTTCTTTAAATCTCCATTCTTCCCAACTGATGAACACTTTCCCCTAATGACAGCTGACTGGAAATTGATCTTAGATAAGCGGCCACCCTTTGTCATGTTTATATGAGCAGATCATTCCCTCAAAGTGCTGCGGGGGTTTAAAAGCACAGCGGTCCGCCTTAGCATGCTAATGCCCATGACTCATTACACTAATGGGGACCTGGTCCCTTTCACAGAGCGCCCGCCAATGCCCTTTGAGTTTGCCGGGCAGCAGGGCTCTCGCTCCTTTGAAAATGCCGGTCAGCACATTGAACGTATTTGAACAGAAACCCTTTCACGGCCCCTCCTTGGGATTTGGGTAACACCTCTGCTTTGGGTGTACAGTACCTCTACATGTGCTCCTGCAAAATAACAGCGAAAGCACGGGATCAGATCCAAATGCCAAGTACGTTTGGGGGGGAGCTGGAGTGTGGCATAAATTTGCCTGGTAGAATCCACGTCTTAGAAGCACTTTTCCCTCCATTGAATATTAGTAGTAAAACCTGGCATGCCTGCATGCTTTGATGTTGTCAGGTAACTGTCGTTTAGAGGGGGATGAGAGGGTTTCCTTCCTGGACAGCAGGGCTCCCAGCTCCGTCTTCTCCTTGGTCGGTCTCTGCCAATAGACAGCCTTTACGCCTCCCTCAGCCAATGAAAATATTCTGAACTACAGCCCTGGAGCCATGATAGGTCGGTTGTCTTCGCATTGATGGCTAGACGCAGACCCCAGCCCACAATGGTAGGCAAGGATGCAAGATGTGAACCAAATTAAGGAGACACCCTGTAGGTGAAATCGGGAAAGTTATCTTTAAATTGCTGATATTAATTTTGTTGTTTTTCACAAAGAACTCCAAAACCTAACAATGACTGGGTGTCATTTTTTAGAGAAGTGCAGGTCTTACTTTCACAGGTGAGGAAAAATACACAACACCAGTGAACAAATATTACAGGGGAAAATATGCTATTATACTAAGTGAAATGCTGCCCTGTTGGTTATCTGAACCAGATAGTGTTGTGCAGAGCTGCTCTAAATTTTATAGCTGATTTTAAAATCTGTTTTAAAACATTACCAGTTCCTGTTTAGTAACATAACAAACTATTTTACTTCAGCTTCAATTCTGCCTAATATGTTATTGTAAAAATTTTTTATTGATCATTACCCATGTTGGTGAAACATTCTGCTGGAAAACAAAAAAAATAATAATCATGAAATAGATGTATAAAATCAACATATTCATATACGGATGGTTGGTTGTTAACTGGGATTTATAGGATGTTTTATACAAAAAGTCACAGCACTAAGCATGTGTAGGATAGTGTGTGTGAGTGTGTATGGCGTCCACCCGCCTTATCCTGACCAGGATATAGATGGATGCACTTCGGATGGAATTTATCTGCAGTATTTTTCTATTAGCGCAGAATTATGCTAAGCCTCCTGAAGCCATTTCTGTTGCTATGGCAGCTCACAATTTCTGAAGCGTCGTGACCTCAAATAGCTGCAGAGAAAGGCTCCGTCGCCCAGGGATCCTTCAGGATTAGAAATTTAAGATTATGTTCTGCAAAACCGTAAACTATGATTAGATTCTTTTGGCCAGAATAACATGTTTATTTGATTTGCTTTTCTTGTTAATCTAACAAACACTTGTTGCAACAACTTCAGTTCCATTATTTTCATTTTATTGTAGTTTTATTGTTTATGTGTAAGTTTGATTACACATTTCATACATCTCTTTATACTTATTACAATTAATTTATTTTAAAGTAGGCTATTTAAATTCTGGATTCCGTAAAATACTAATAACTGAATGGGAAAATAGTTAATGAAATTAAGTATTTCTTAGAGTTTGATTAAAGTGTTATTTACCTTTAAACTTTGTTTTAGGTTCGGCTGAGCGGCTTTGCGGCCAAGCAAGCTGATGAAGTGAGCATCAAATGCAGGTTCACACCAGTGGCAAATAAGAAAGGTGGGATTGACCGCAGTGACAAGCACGAGATACAAAGGAGCGCAAGAGTGAAAACGTGTGCTTTTAAATAATTATAGATACCAGCCTGCGATGGGTTGGCGCCTCACCCTGAGTTAATTGCTGCTTCGGCACATCAGTTCCGGTATAGACTCCGGACCCCTGCTACCCTGCGTAGGAACAAGCGGAAACAGCAAATGGATGGTCGGATGGATGGATGGATGGATAATGGGGATGTTGTTAGCTGCAATAGCAACAGCATCAGCAATATAAAATCTATTATATAATAATATTATATAATGTGTGTATGTGTATGTGTGTGTGCGCGCGCGCGCGCGTAAGATACCTGAAGTTGTTCAGTATTCGTTCATTCACACACTCGCAGGTATATTTTCTGTAGGCTAATCGCTTGCTTTAATCAAGCTAAGTTAACTGACTTCGTCCCTAAGTATGTTTTATGCATTTGACCAAATTGTCTAATACCACATTTCTGAAACGGTGCTCGAAATTATTAGAACGATCCTGCGCAAAGTAAATAACTTCATCAAGTTCTCTTTTTTTTGCGTGTGCTCAACATTTCCCCAATTTGTCTTTTAAAAGAGAGGATGAAGATAAAGACTGCTGATGTTTATTCGGAACCACTTTCTCTTTAATTAAATTTTAAGTGACAAGCGGTCTATGGACGGTATACACAAAGGCGACAAAGAGATCAAGTGTTGAAAGCCCAAGACTGACACTTATGTGTTTGCAAAGCACAACAGGCGAGCACTTTGAAGAGGAAAGTGCTTGGGGTATCGGATTTCGCTCAGAAGCGGCGGCTGACTGAAAGCTTAAACGTGAGACCTGTTGAATCGGCGTACTTTGAACGAGACAGCCGTGGCTCTATTCCAGAGCAACCTCTCAAACTGTTCCCAAATGAGGACCAGAAAAGGTCATACTTCCATCTTCAGAATTAATTACGTTGGATTAGGCGGACCGCTATTCCCTATTTTAGGTGGACGGCCTCGAATCTCTTTTCCGGGAACGAAAACAATTTCTAAAAAATCCTGCCTTGATATTTGTTTGGCCTAAATCACTACATATATAGGCTACAATAATAGCAATACGGCATTAGTAATTGCTAGTAAGTAAATAAAAGAACAGCATATATAAAGTATGGTTAATTGGAAATAATTGTGGGAAATAATATTAAATTTATATATTTTAATGTAAAGTCACCAGTCGTGTCGCTCGTTATTACTATAAAGTAGGTCTCGCGGGATTCTATTAAAGTTTCATCTTACACAGTAGCCGTGTAGTCCGGCCTTTTTTCCATTTCATTTACTAGCTATTAGGAATTATGAATTAAGTGTAATTTCAGGTGTGTTGTCAAATGTAGGCCCACTTAGCACAATGAGACGCTTACTCTCACACTTCCTGCAGGCCGTCAGTTAACAGCACATTAACAAGGAATGACGGCGAGTAGCGCCATCAGACATTAATGTCACCGGGAACAGTGAGCGACGCAAACAATAAATAGCAGAAGAATCGTAGCACAAAAACAAATGGCAAATAGGAGTGGTGATGACAGTGTGCAAAGTATGTTAAGACGAGCAATTTAACCTACAGTGCTCTTGTATCCTATAACTAGTAGCTGTTGAGTAGACTTGCAGCTGTTTTCTGACCCTTCTGTTGATGTCGCTGTGACGTCAGCCAGAAGGGAGGAGGGAGAAAAGTAGGTGAGCGGAGGGACTGGAGTCCGTTCTGTGGTGAACACGTTCTCAAGTGAGGACAGATGTGTCCTGGTGACGTTTATTATGACGTATAAAGGAAGAATCAGATAACAGCTGTAAAGTTTTTTACAACTTCCATTTCGCCTTTTTTGCTGTGTCATTGGTGATTAAGAGATTGTAAAATCAGTTATCAAAATATGGCGTATTTATGGAAACATAATGTTTCATTCCAGAAGTGCAATAATTTTAATTTTTAATTTTAATACTCCTGTGAAAATTATTATCGAATGTAATCTAATAAAAAACCTAATTCTTTAATTTGCGTGGTTAATTTCCACAATACGTTCTACATTTTTAGATGTTTTAATTTGAGACCTACTTAAGAAAACGAAATAACAGTTTCTTGAATAACGTAAATGATAAAGTACATACTTATGTTGTTAATTTGAATGGATTTATTTGAAATGGAGATTGTATCGTTGCAACACAAGCACCCTCGCTATTGGTGTCCGAAGTTTAGTCATGAGTCAAATGTGCATTAACGACTGTGCCGTCCGTCTGAATGTATCGGTCATTTCTCGAAACACCTTACGACCTTGAATTTCATTTATTTATTAATGAATATACCTGCCGCAAAATTAGTCATTGATCCTAAAGTAGTGAAACTGAACAGCGACCATATGCGTTGAAAAGCTGTCGCCAACTCTGTTCTCCAAGGATGTTTTTTGTCATTAGTACTTTATTGTTTCTTGGAATAATAATTTTGATAGTAAATCACCTCGCTTGGAGTTTCAAACGTCGAGAGTTAATGAAATATTGTTCTAAATCACGGATCACCCTCTGAAGCGCACCTCTCGTGACTTTAAGCACCAAGGACAGCTCCAGTGCTTTCCCGAAGTTTCACCTGAGATGTGCAGCGACCTTTCCACGTAAAATATAAAGCTGTCGTGTGGCAGTAAATCTTAACTGGCTTACCTATTCATAATAATGGCATGTTAGTAGGCCTAATAAATCAACTATAAATATATCAGCATTTTCTGTTGGGATAAGACAGACCTTACTTCCCTATAATTTAAGTTATTTGTACTTCTTTTTAAGTGTATTATTTTCAGGGTTTTAACGATTTCCAAATATCCATATACCTTTAAAAGGAACACAATTAGCGAATGCTGACGTAGTCCCCGACAAATGAACAGAGCATTATGAGGGCTGAAATATTATCCAACTGCTCAGAATTGTATTGGAGATTTGGTTCAGTTAAATTGTTAAGATGAAATCGGAAATAATTTATTGTATTTTGCAATTTAATTAAAAAAAACTCTATTATCTAACACATTAAAAACATCCAAAAGTATCTTCGTGCATATAATTCTTCATTTATACAGATATATAAATATAAAATAGCAGAATGCCACGTGTATTTATTCTATATTAAATATATTAATGATTGATTGTGATTTCAATTTCTTATATAATTTAATGTACATGTTCTATAATAATTCCCTAATTTATTTGGAACAAAACAGTTTAATAAATCAGACTTTTTTAAGACTTTCAAGACACCTATTAAGACATACGCATGGTTTTTGTTTCCGTTGACCTTGAGCAAAAAATACGTGGAAATAATTTTAAAATCAAGTTTGATTCAATCATGACGAAGGGGAATTGCGCCGTAATTATTCGAAACTACCTTTATTGAATTTATCTTTTTGACATTGGTTTTGCATTAAGTACTGTAAAATATTTAAACAATGTTTCAGAATAATAGCACGACAACAAATGGCAATAACAATGAACACGCAGATGAATAAAACACTTCATTTTGCGCGCAAGTGGGCTATTTTTTATATTTACGTCATAAATTAAAGGCTACAGACTGTTAAATATTTTTCAAAATCTTGATATTTTAACTATGTTGTGTAGCATGATAAACAGGAAAACCGCGCTTTTATTTCTAGTTATATATGATTTTTTTGTCGTTTATTTTAATATGTTCTTTAATGTGCTGATTTTAGTATTTGTAATATTATACTTATTGTTATTTATTAGTAATGATTCAATCAAAAACTAAGTAATAGCCATCTTTTCTGTTTTATAAACAATGTTACTAAGTTTCCTGCTGGAAAAGAAATGTCAATATTCTCGCTATTTGTCATTTAAATTATTATTTTAAATAATACAATGGCATTGTTTAATCGTTTAATTTAAAGATTCAGCAATCTACGTTGACTATAGTAGTTGACAAACGCCGGGAAGATAGAAATAGATTCTTTCCAAAATACAAGTCCGTTTCTTTCTCATGCTGAATAATTGAAAATAACTGCATATGATGCCCTGTCCTGGTGAAGATCCAGGTGTGACTAATTCCCTCATTTTGAACTACTTGCTGTATAATCTGGTGCAACGTAGAAACCGCAATGAAAGGGGTGAAACCGCCCGAAGTGACCTCTATATGTAGCCCAGAAAAGCCCATTTTCAACATGACTGTAATGCGGCCCTTCTGAATTTACCTCTCGAGGAAAACACGGCCCTGTGTATTGTGTAAATTACTTGGATTAACTCCCCTTTGTTGTCGAGACATTAGACCCTCAATGTACACACTCTTCCCCCTTTACCGTCCGAAGCTAGTTTGCAAATATCCGTTTTAATGGCCTTGTAATCTAGTCAAGAAGTTCCTTTGTATTTATCGAAGGAATTAAAACATCTAGGTCCTTAATAATTTTAATGTTAACCATGCGTAAAAATAATTAAGAAACAAAAGCCATTAATTTGTTTAGATATAAGCATAATAAACGCATCAATACCTTTATTGAAATTAAATGGCTTTTTGATTAATTAAAACAATTTGCGCAACGTAAAAACTGGGAGACCCCATTTATAAAACCCTAATTTCTATCATCAAAACCTAAAACAACTTTCACTTTGATTACATTAAAAATCACAGGTAGGAGTTTGTTTAAAGAGGCAACACATTTTATTTTATTATATTTAATGCAAATCTTTTCATTATAGGCCTACTTCGAAAGTGTGTTCAACATAACAGCATAAACTGCAAAATTGGCCACTCTAAATTTATATTCCTACTTGACTATTAATTTTCAAAGTCAGAATCAATTTTTTTATTGAGAACCATAGTTATAAACTATTGATGGATTCTTTTCGACATGTCTAGGTTTTACATCCAAATGTATTTGTTTGTTTGTTGTTGTGCTCGTTGCCTATTGAAATGAACCCTTTCTATCCACACTAGGAATTTAGTTTGGTTTTATAATGATTGACGTACTCAGGAAACCTTTACGTATTTATCAAGCAGAAATACGCATAACCATTTGGCATAACCAATTTCTATCTGCAGCATTATAGTTGACTGAGGTGACGAAAAAGAGGCATTTATGTCGTTTTGTTGTAAAATTTAACGAAAATTGTCATGCGGCCAGAACTATGAATATCAAAAGTTGCTATAGATTCGATTGACAGAATATTAATACTTTTTCCAGTTAATTTATATAAAAGCGGTCTTTACAAATGTACATGACGCAACATTTTAAAATATAAAACATTTAAATAATTTAAGACTAAATAACAACATTTAATTATAAACTAAAACTCAAATAAATATGAAGAAAATATGATGATTTTTAGTCACTATTTTGGTCAGATTTGTGTGTAATATATACCTTTCCAAAAACGGTCTCATCCTATCTATCTATCTATCTATCTGTTTTCGTGTTGTACTTCATGGTACTAAACACTGGAAATATGTCAAGTATAATAAAATATAAATTAATTTCATTTCATGCATTTCACATAAATATCGTTTACAGGTTCATTAGACTATTTTAAATTATGCATGTCATATGCGAAGAGAGAAAAAATGGTTTCAGACGATAAATTCATGCACGGTAAAACTTAATTCCTGTAACAGATAGTAAAACATTTCTACTCGTTATCATTCCAATATAATGACATTTTAATATGTAACACAACTGACACGTGTGGCCACTTGTTGCGTTTACAAATAGATACCTCCACGGAGACTGATCTATTTGTTATTGTTTTGCTTTCTGTATAGTATTGTTATTTGATGTCAATATGTGTCACTGAACACATTGATGTATGGTAACATGGGAATGGTAAAACAAACCATTTCGACGTGAAGGACCATTGCTGGTGTAAAGACGTCGATTTGGTTAAAATGCATCGTAGATGAAAAATGGTGTAAAGGGGAAACATTTAAGTTCGCTCGTCTATTTTTAATGCAGCGGGATTCCTTTTATCTTGAATTATGGCCCATAAGTTAATTCAAAGAATCCTTTAAAAAGCAAAAAGACGTCTGCTTACGAAGAATCCAACTTGAAACTGCGTGCATGCTGGGTAGTGTAATTTGTCATTGATTTATAAATCCACATTTAATGAAATGGCAATACAATGTGAACATTAAATTAAATTACGATTAAATTAAATTAAAAGAAAGATAATGCTGAAATTAGATGCAGCGCTTTGGTCTGCGTTTTAAAACTGCCAGACAACCGAAATCTTTTTCCATCAATAAACTCACCAGGACGGAAAATCGACCAGGACATTAGTCATGAATTTATTTAAGTATAATAAAAGGTGCTTTAATTACTCTAAACAAAAGTCAATAAGCAACACCCAAACGTTTCCCAGTCGCTTATACCAGGACAAGGTGTGGGCATGGACTCTGTCCCAGACATCACAGGCGACTTCATGGACGGTGGGTCCATTCACCAGTGGATAATATAAACATGCAAATTCAGATAACTGCCTTCTGCAGTATTCGGAGGAAGTTCTTGCAGCATGCGGATAAATATTCGAACACGCAACATTGGACGTGCAGAGCAAAAGCACTTCAGATTTTTGCGCGTCACGCCGGAGGCCCAGGTACAACAAACGCAAGATCTGTATTTTCAGTATGACCGCACCTATCCAACAAATGCCCTATGGTGACGTCAGGGAGAATGAAAACTTCCCGTGGCACACACGAGGACCGGACGAGCCGCACGTGACACATAAGTAGTCTAGTTTTTTCCTTGTTCTATATTTATATTATGAGCATGATTAATTTTTGAATATGTATACTGTCAGATGGCACAAAAATGTAAAATAAAAGTAAGGAATGGTTCTAACCGTTTTCGTATTTGGACCACACACACACACACACACACACACACACACGACAATGGCAACACGAGAAACAAATACAGATAGAGAGAAAGTAGGATACTGGTCATTGCTAATTTTATCAAAAAATACATTTGCAATCTCCAGTTTATGTCACGCTATAATTGCTTGGTTGTCTAAGTAAGGGTTTTACCCAAATTTTTCCACCTGAACATTTCACTGGAGTAGTTAACTTCAGGTAAACATTTTTACTGTTAAGCTAAGACTTTAAAAATCACTGCCCATCACTAAAATTGTATTGATAGTAAGTTGTATGAAGAATTTAATGTTTGAATATGTATAAATGGATCAAACAATGTAGTACAGAAAGGACTTTCAGTTTCAGGATGCATTTAATTTATGATTAAGATTATTTCAGGAGAAATGTTTAATATTACATGTTTATATAAATGTTGTTCTAAATCTGCTGTTTAAGACACTTGAGATGCATCTTTTTAAGATGCATAAGTTTATTTTTGGAGAAATTTGATTAGATATAAGGGGCCAGATAGGAAGCAGAAAGTTTTAGTTAGTTGCTATGTTCTGAAAAGCCAGGTGAGCTTCTGAATTAATGGCTGAAGAATGAATCCACCTCCATCCATTGTTAATTTTTGGCAAGACACTCCATCTACCTTCAGGAGAACCTACGACTACAATTGCAAAACAGTGAGCTAATGCCTGAGTATAGTTGTAAAATACTGATATTTAGATTTATTGACTAAAGTCAAAACCATCATGTGCAAATATGTTACTCATGCGAACAAAGAAAAAGAGTAATAATAATAATAATAATAATAATAATAATAATAACAATAATTTCCATTGGTGCGTAATGTAGGATGTAGAGTGACACCCAAGTATTTTATCAGCATTCGCTGCTGTCTCTTGGATGGATGAAGTTGCCGTCGTCACAGGTGGACCTGGGCAGTTATCAGTCAGTGTGACCGTAAAGTGTGAAGGGGACCCTTCCTCTCGGATTATTTATCATCCACTGCACCATCCACATATCAATGGCAGACATGGTCTCATAACCTAAAGCTTGTCACTTCAATTCAAGACGTGACCGTGCTGTGGCGTGATCCGGTGCTGTGAGATACTGCTCATCATTGACTGCTAAGTGAGCTTCTGGGTAAAAGCAGCCACTAAGCAATTAAAGCAAAGTCAGCATGATAGATACATGCTTTTGGCCCAGCTGTCTACGTTTCATTCTGAAGGCATACCTGAGAGACATTTTTCCAGCCCCTAGTGTAAAACTTGTGCATATTTTGAATCTCTCCGTCTACTTTCATCTTAAAAGGCTGGTTACAGAAACAAATTAAACAAAAATGGTTTCCTGCTGATGATCTGAGCAGAAGTTTTGCATGTTAATATCAGGCTCAGTGGGGAGAGATTCAGGCTGCCTGCCTCAGTTCTGTAGCCCTTCCAGGAAAGTCTGACTACCCAAGAGATCTGGAGGAAGGGATGCAGGGTGTAATTGTAATAATGTGTATTTGTACGTGAGTGTCTGTTTTGCAATATATGATCGTGCTTTTACATTCATTTATGTAGATGATGCTTTTGTCCAAAGCAATATACAATGTTCAATAATGGTGACATCACTCTGCCAGCAATGGGTTTTGAACAAATGACCTTCTGATTGTGGGTGCTAACCTGCAAAATAACACAGTGCTCATTTCCCCAACTATGCCCTTTATGAGTAATTAAATCCAAGCACTTGTAGTTAATGACCCAGCTGGACCCAGTTGTTATACCCTTAATGATTGACTTATTCCATGTACTGTTTGGCTACGTTCACACTGCCATGCTGAAGTGACTCAAATCGGATTTTTTGCCTTAATGTGACACAGATCTGATCTTTTCAGGGCTGTGTGGACACGCAAATCTGATCTTTTCAAATCAGATTTGTGTCACTTTCATATGTGGTACTAAATCCGATACGTATCCGATTCGCGGCCATGCGACCTGAATGTGACGCTCAAATCAGAATTCATGTGGCTTTTCGCTTAGAGGCATGCGCTGACATCATCAGCCTGCACCGGCAGCGCAGGAAGGTAAAAATGGAGGAGAGCTGCGATAACAGTCAGTGGAAGGATGGAGAAGTTGGGGATTTAATTGATATTTGGGGAAATTAATCTGTTCAAGCTAAACTGGAAGGAACCTATCGTAATAGAATAGTAATTGAAATACTTGTCAAAGAAATGGCACAGCGCGGACACGAACGTGGCTACAATGCCAACGAAAAATAAAGAGCCTGAAGTCAAAGTTTAAGAAGGCAAAAGACTCGAATCAGCGCAGCGGTCATGGCCGCACAACATGCCGATTTTACGACCCTTAATGAGTGTGAGAATCCATACATCTTACGGTGATTTTCCACTGCCATCGGGAACCAAGTCATATTTTAAAGGTGCATGGAGTTCATGCACTCATGAATAAGTGAGTCCACGCACTTTTCCACTGGCATACTGGAACCAAGCCGTACCCAAGCCGTACCCGAGCCATACCCGAGCCGTACCCGAGCCGTACCCATGCTGTATCCAAGCTGATATGCCCATAACGTACTAAGTAAGTGACTGCAGATTATCTGAAGGAATTTTCTATGCATTATTCATTATCAGTAGTATCACATATCAAGATGTATCAATGCATTCCTGACAACTCAGAACTTGAAAAGTTCCAACCCTCTACTTAAAACAGTACTAAAAAAGAGCTGAATGGAATGGATTTAGAATGCAAATCTACGTGAGCAAATGCTAATTCTGCTAGCATTTGATTCAGTCATAACACAGCAATAGTGATGTAGCCAAGACCACCTAAACTGAGACCAAGTCATTACCTAGACCAGAGTGTATTGAAACAGAGACAAGACCAAGACCATGGCAGGGTGAGACCAAAACAAGTCCAAGACCAATGCAGGGCAAGACTGAGGTAACATAAAGACCAAGGCAGGGCTAGACCAAGTCAAGATCAGAGTCTATATAACACAACATACTATAAAAAGTAGAGCATAGGCACCATCTTGGGGCTAGGCAGTCTGCCCTAAAATTTGTGTCACAGTAAAATTTGAACCATGGAGGTTTTTTTCTTAAAATTTCAATATAAATGCTTCTGTACAAATGTAACATTTTTTTCGAATTAAGACACACCTCATAGGCTGCATTTGAACTTTGAAGCAGGATGTTTTACACCCAATCACAGTACAGACGCTCCTGTACTTACGAACTTTCAACTTACAAACTTTCAGACATACGAACGAAGAGGACTGTAATTCCAAATTGTGACCATTAGGCTCCCGTTTTCTGTCTGCAACATCATTTTTTTTCTCCGCACCAATTCTGCCTAGTATGACTTCTGGCCGCTACTCCCACCGCACAGTAGCGTAGCGTGCGTACTCCCAGCATCCTAGTTCTTTGTACTTGCGTATACCCTTAAAATGATGTTGAATAACGACTTACGAACATTTCAAGTTACGAACGGCCGTTTAGAACGTATCTCGTTTGTAAGT
Organism: Paramormyrops kingsleyae; assembly: GCF_048594095.1. NCBI lineage: Eukaryota > Metazoa > Chordata > Actinopteri > Osteoglossiformes > Mormyridae > Paramormyrops > Paramormyrops kingsleyae. Next base: position 16,181,236 of record NC_132820.1, read on the forward strand.
AGAGGAGCGTCTGTACAAAGGGGCTTCAGAAGCCTATTGAATGGGGGGACACACCGAAAAACAGCACTGGGTGAGCTAATATTTTATGTTAAATGTGGGGGGGTGGTCCAAACAAATTATTATGAAATGTGAGGGGGACACGTCCTCCTACGAGTTAATGGCAGAGACGCCCATGGTCTGTACTGCGTTTACCCTTTGAATCCTGTCCATTTTTGAGTGTTTTTCTATCCCTTTGATTTCAGGCTTATTACATTGTATGTACATTAGTCAGCCACATGTGCTTCATGGTTTTGTTTTCAGGACATTCTGGGATACTCAGACATGCCATAATTTGATGCGTAAATGCTGACACAGTCTTGATATCATCCTTCTTATGCGGAAAAGCTACTTGTGCGTATTGACATTTTTCAGTCTTTAGTGTCATCTTATAAAAATTTGCAGGCACTACAAACATAATATTATGAATGCTGAGATTAGCGTCTCTGTGATGTGGGAATGCAGGGCTTTCATTAGGGATCTTTCTATGGTTCAGTACTGTGAAGGAATACATGGTTAATGACAGGCGGAAATGAACATCTTTGATTTTGCATCCATTTGGTAGATAGACAACAATGCATGGTTTTATATTTTTCTATATTTTTTTTACTTATTACTTTATAACATCTGAAAGAAATTGAGATGGAAAAGCATTGTTTAGTTTACGATCGACTGGATAAACACAGACATAACAGATGGTTTTAGAGTCTAATGCTGAATGTTTATCTCTTTTGTTTTTCTGCCTATGTACACTAAGATTGGTAAAGTGAAATTTGAGTATGAAACTTTCAGTCGGAATTTTAGCCTCAATCAACAGACCAACACTCTAGCAGTCATTGTGTTTACATGTGGGAGGTGTTCCTATTACACGATGGGTGCGTTCCATTTCAACCGTTTTAACGGAGCTCGACATCAAACATACATACACAAACCTTTGTGAATAAATATTGCGAAAATATCAAGTAATTGTCTTCTTAATAAACAAAATGCTGCCTTTTGTTATTTCTAGTAAAACCCCTGGCCATTTTTAGTGTTGTTCTGTCCCATTATTGTAGGCTTATAATAAATAAATAATAAAATGTATATTTTTTCCCAGAAGGATATAGTCCGAATATACGCTTTGTTTTCTGTCTAATGTGAATAATGTTGAAGTTTTATGGATCGTTAGGCATGCTTTTTCGTTAAAAATATATGCCTCTGCACACATGATTACTGGGGCATATTTTTGCGCACAATTTTGCAACTTTGATGACCAGATCGAGCAGGTACTCACGATTCCCAAGATATGTGATTTATGTCTGTGCTTTATTCCTATCCAAAGTTATTAATGGTTGCGAAAATCAACACTTGTTGCGATTGTCTTGTTCTAAAGCTTAACAAACAGTTAAAGATTAAACCATTGTGATAAATACTGAAGCAATACAAACGTAATATTATAAATATTGAGATTAGAGTCTCTATGATAAGGGACGGCAGGGGTTACACTGGGGACCTTTCAATGGCTTACTATTGTCTCCATGCACCTTTAGAATGTGACAGTGTGTGACAGTCACTATACCCTTAATGAGTGAGTGTCTCTATCTACATTTAGAATGTGACCGTGTGTGACAGTCACTATACCCTTAATGAGTGAGTGACTCAATCTACATTTAGAATGTGACCGTGTGTGACAGTCACTATACCCTTAATGAGTGACTCCATGCACCTTTGGAATGTGACCGTGTGTGACAGTCACTATACCCTTAATGAGTGAGTGACTCAATCTACATTTAGAATGTGACCGTGTGTGACAGTCACTATACCCTTAATGAGTGAGTGACTATATCTACATTTAGACTGTGACCGTGTGAGACAGTCACTATACCCTTAATGAGAGAGTGACTATATCTACATTTAGACTGTGACCGTGTGTGACAGTCACTATACCCTTAATGAGAGAGTGACTCAATCTACATTTAGAATGTGACCGTGTGTGACAGTCACTATACCCTTAATGAGTGAGTGTCTCTATCTACATTTAGAATGTGACCGTGTGTGACAGTCACTATACCCTTAATGAGTGAGTGACTCAATCTACATTTAGAATGTGACCATGAGTGACAGTCACTATACCCTTAATGAGTGAGTGACTCAATCTACATTTAGAATGTGACCGTGTGTGACAGTCACTATACCCTTAATGAGTGAGTGACTATATCTACATTTAGACTGTGACCGTGTGTGACAGTCACTATACCCTTAATGAGTGACTCAATCTACATTTAGAATGTGACCGTGTGTGACAGTCACTATACCCTTAATGAGAGAGCGACTCAATCTACATTTAAACTGTGACCGTGTGTGACAGTCACTATACCCTTAATTAGAGAGTGACTCAATCTATATTTAGACTGAGACCGTGTGTGACAGTCACTATACCCTTAATGAGTGAGTGTCTCTATCTACATTTAGAATGTGACCGTGTGTGACAGTCACTATATCCTTAATGAGTGAGTGACTCAATCTACATTTAGAATGTGACCGTGTGTGACAGTCACTATACCCTTAATGAGAGAGTGACTATATCTACATTTAGACTGTGACCGTGTGTGACAGTCACTATACCCTTAATGAGAGAGTGACTCAATCTACATTTAGAATGGGACCGTGTGTGACAGTCACTATACCCTTAATGAGTGAGTGTCTCTATCTACATTTAGAATGTGACCGTGTGTGACAGTCACTATACCCTTAATGAGAGAGTGACTCAATCTACATTTAGAATGTGACCGTGTGTGACAGTCACTATACCCTTAATGAGTGACTCCATGCACCTTTGGAATGTGACCGTGTGTGACAGTCACTATACCCTTAATGAGTGAGTGACTCAATCTACATTTAGAATGTGACCGTGTGTGACAGTCACTATACCCTTAATGAGTGAGTGACTCAATCTACATTTAGAATGTGACCGTGTGTGACAGTCAATATACCCTTAATGAGTGAGTGACTATATCTACATTTAGACTGTGACCGTGTGTGACAGTCACTATACCCTTAATGAGTGAGTGACTCAATCTGCATTTAGAATGTGACCGTGTGTGACAGTCACTATACCCTTAATGAGTGAGTGACTCAATCTAAATTTAGAATGTGACCGTGTGTGACAGTCACTATACCCTTAATGAGTGAGTGACTCAATCTACATTTAGAATGTGACCGTGTGTGACAGTCACTATACCCTTAATGAGTGAGTGACTCAATCTAAATTTAGAATGTGACCGTGTGTGACAGTCACTATACCCTTAATGAGTGAGTGACTATATCTACATTTAGATTGTGACCGTGTGTGACAGTCACTATACCCTTAATGAGTGACTCAATCTACATTTAGAATGTGACCGTGTGTGACAGTCACTATACCCTTAATGAGAGAGTGACTCAATCTACATTTAAACTGTGACCGTGTGTGACAGTCACTATACCCTTAATGAGTGAGTGACTGAATCTACATTTAGAATGTGACCGTGTGTGACAGTCACTATACCCTTAATGAGAGAGTGACTCAATCTACATTTAAACTGTGACCGTGTGTGACAGTCACTATACCCTTAATGAGAGAGTGACTCAATCTATATTTAGACTGTGACCGTGTGTGACAGTCACTATACCCTTAATGAGTGAGTGTCTCTATCTACATTTAGAATGTGACCGTGTGTGACAGTCACTATATCCATAATGAGTGAGTGACTCAATCTACATTTAGAATGTGACCGTGTGTGACAGTCACTATACCCTTAATGAGTGAGTGTCTCTATCTACATTTAGAATGTGACCGTGTGTGACAGTCACTATACCCTTAATGAGAGAGTGACTCAATCTACATTTAGAATGTGACCGTGTGTGACAGTCACTATACCCTTAATGAGTGACTCCATGCACCTTTGGAATGTGACCGTGTGTGACAGTCACTATACCCTTAATGAGTGAGTGACTCAATCTACATTTAGAATGTGACCGTGTGTGACAGTCACTATACCCTTAATGAGTGAGTGACTATATCTACATTTAGACTGTGACCGTGTGAGACAGTCACTATACCCTTAATGAGAGAGTGACTATATCTACATTTAGACTGTGACCGTGTGTGACAGTCACTATACCCTTAATGAGAGAGTGACTCAATCGACATTTAGAATGTGACCGTGTGTGACAGTCACAATACCCTTAATGAGTGAGTGTCTCTATCTACATTTAGAATGTGACCGTGTGTGACAGTCACTATACCCTTAATGAGTGAGTGACTCAATCTACATTTAGAATGTGACCATGAGTGACAGTCACTATACCCTTAATGAGTGAGTGACTCAATCTACATTTAGAATGTGACCGTGTGTGACAGTCACTATACCCTTAATGAGTGAGTGACTATATCTACATTTAGACTGTGACCGTGTGTGACAGTCACTATACCCTTAATGAGTGAGTGACTCAATCTACATTTAGAATGTGACCGTGTGTGACAGTCACTATACCCTTAATGAGTGAGTGACTCAATCTACATTTAGAATGTGACCGTGTGTGACAGTCACTATACCCTTAATGAGTGAGTGACTATATCTACATTTAGACTGTGACCGTGTGTGACAGTCACTATACCCTTAATGAGTGACTCAATCTACATTTAGAATGTGACCGTGTGTGACAGTCACTATACCCTTAATGAGAGAGTGACTCAATCTACATTTAAACTGTGACCGTGTGTGACAGTCACTATACCCTTAATGAGAGAGTGACTCAATCTATATTTAGACTGTGACCGTGTGTGACAGTCACTATACCCTTAATGAGTGAGTGACTATATCTACATTTAGAATGTGACCGTGTGTGACAGTCACTATATCCTTAATGAGTGAGTGACTCAATCTACATTTAGAATGTGACCGTGTGTGACAGTCACTATACCCTTAATGAGTGAGTGACTATATCTACATTTAGACTGTGACCGTGTGTGACAGTCACTATACCCTTAATGAGTGAGTGACTCAATCTACATTTAGAATGTGACCGTGTGTGACAGTCACTATACCCTTAATGAGTGAGTGACTCAATCTAAATTTAGAATGTGACCGTGTGTGACAGTCACTATACCCTTAATGAGTGAGTGACTATATCTACATTTAGACTGTGACCGTGTGTGACAGTCACTATACCCTTAATGAGTGACTCAATCTACATTTAGAATGTGACCTTGTGTGACAGTCACTATACCCTTAATGAGAGAGTGACTCAATCTACATTTAAACTGTGACCGTGTGTGACAGTCACTATACCCTTAATGAGAGAGTGACTCAATCTACATTTAAACTGTGACCGTGTGTGACAGTCACTATACCCTTAATGAGAGAGTGACTCAATCTATATTTAGACTGTGACCGTGTGTGACAGTCACTATACCCTTAATGAGTGAGTGACTATATCTACATTTAGAATGTGACCGTGTGTGACAGTCACTATATCCTTAATGAGTGAGTGACTCAATCTACATTTAGAATGTGACCGTGTGTGACAGTCACTATACCCTTAATGAGTGAGTGACTATATCTACATTTAGAATGTGACCGTGTGTGACAGTCACTATACCCTTAATGAGTGAGTGACTCAATCTACATTTAGAATGTGACCGTGTGTGACAGTCACTATACCCTTAATGAGTGAGTGACTCAATCTACATTTAGAATGTGACCGTGTGTGACAGTCACTATACCCTTAATGAGTGAGTGACTATATCTACATTTAGACTGTGACCGTGTGTGACAGTCACTATACCCTTAATGAGTGACTCAATCTACATTTAGAATGTGACCGTGTGTGACAGTCACTATACCCTTAATGAGAGAGTGACTCAATCTACATTTAAACTGTGACCGTGTGTGACAGTCACTATACCCTTAATTAGTGAGTGACTCAATCTATATTTAGACTGAGACCGTGTGTGACAGTCACTATACCCTTAATGAGTGAGTGTCTTTATCTACATTTAGAATGTGACTGTGTGTGACAGTCACTATTCCCTTAATGAGTGAGTGACTATATCTACATTTAGACTGTGACCGTGTGTGACAGTCACTATACCCTTAATGAAAGAGTGACTCAATCTACATTTAGAATGTGACCGTGTGTGACAGTCACTATACCCTTAATGAGTGAGTGACTCTGTCTACATTTAGAATGTGACCGTGTGTGACAGACACTATACCCTTATTGAGAGAGTGACTCAATCTATATTTAGACTGTGACCGTCTGTGACAGTCACTACACCCTTAATGAGTGAGTGACTCTATCTACATTTAGACTGTGACCGTGTGTGACAGTCACTATTCACTTAATGAGTGAGTGACTCTATCTACATTTAGACTGTGACCGTGTGTGACAGTCACTATACCCTTAATGAGTGAGTGACTATATCTACATTTAGACTGTGACCGTGTGTGACAGTCACTATACCCTTAATGAGTGAGTGACTATATCTACATTTAGACTGTGACCGTGTGTGACAGTCACTATACCCTTAATGAGTGACTCAATCTACATTTAGAATGTGACCGTGTGTGACAGTCACTATACCCTTAATGAGAGAGTGACTCAATCTACATTTAAACTGTGACCGTGTGTGACAGTCACTATACCCTTAATTAGAGAGTGACTCAATCTATATTTAGACTGAGACCGTGTGTGACAGTCACTATACCCTTAATGAGTGAGTGTCTTTATCTACATTTAGAATGTGACTGTGTGTGACAGTCACTATTCCCTTAATGAGTGAGTGACTATATCTACATTTAGACTGTGACCGTGTGTGACAGTCACTATACCCTTAATGAAAGAGTGACTCAATCTACATTTAGAATGTGACCGTGTGTGACAGTCACTATACCCTTAATGAGTGAGTGACTCTGTCTACATTTAGAATGTGACCGTGTGTGACAGACACTATACCCTTATTGAGAGAGTGACTCAATCTATATTTAGACTGTGACCGTCTGTGACAGTCACTACACCCTTAATGAGTGAGTGACTCTATCTACATTTAGAATGTGACCGTGTGTGACAGTCACTATACCCTTAATGAGTGAGTGACTATATCTACATTTAGACTGTGACCGTGTGTGACAGTCACTATTCACTTAATGAGTGAGTGACTCAATCTACATTTAGAATGTGACCGTGTGTGACAGTCACTATACCCTTAATGAGAGAGTAACTCTATCTACATTTAGACTGTGACCGTGACAGTCACTATACCCTTAATGAGTGAGTGACTATATCTACATTTAGACTGTGACCGTGTGTGACAGTCACTATACCCTTAATGAGTGAGTGTCTCTAAAAAAGTCAGTCACAAGACTTTTAATGAGTAATTGAATCTCTGCACTATTCCTGTGTGACCCTGTCTGCAAGTGTTTCCCAAAGCAATTTGTTGCTCTAACAGAAGGTTATTCAGGGTTATTCAAATCACGGTCTTCGAGGTCTGAGCCCTGCTGGTTTTCCAGCCTTCCTTTACCTGTGAGGTGGGTGTGAAACCTCTGACCAATCAGAATCTGTCATTATTAAACTAACTACCTGGGAGAACTGAAAACAAGGCCTGGATTTGGAATCAAGGTCCAGATTTGAAGAGCCCTGTTTTAGAATTAACGAGCAATCTTAAAGCAGTAATTTTCTTGGCTCCTCCTCAACCTCCGCATAAGAAAAACGATGACTGTCGATAACAGGAACATCAATCCCTTGTATTTCAATGGTGAAATATGTTACGTGATTGTTATACAAGGTATATGCAAATGAGAGAGAAATATAATTAGGAAATCGACTAAAATTAAAAACAATCTCTTTGTTAAAAATATAAAAACGGGCTCAAAATGTGGTGTTGCTTTCTCGTAAAAAAGAGCAGTGGTCAGCAATAGGCAAAGGAAGTAAGAAGCCTTAACACTCCTCATTGAGGAGGTGCCCAACAGAATATTATAATAAAATGTTTACTTCAAGGTAGTGCAGCATCCTACACTCAACAATAACAGCACAGCAGCACTCAGGGGAAAGTCTTAGAGCTCCCAAGGACTGGAATCATACCTTCCACTTGACCAGAGCACCTTCTACAGCAGTGTAATTTCACTGGTGTGCAGTGCTATATCTCTCCTCAGCCATGGTTTGGGGATTCAACACTGGATTCAGCAGATATTAGTTAAGAGGATGCCTGGTGTCTCCTAATAACCAGCCACCGGCAAACACACCATTATTTACCACCTTACTCATTCCAAAGCTGGACCAGGTATAAGAATCATGTGCACTTCCAGGCCACTTGACAATAATGTCTGTAAAATGTCTTTTATGGATACATATCATCACCTGGACATTTAGGCCTAGTGCCAAGATCCCTTTTCACTAGGTCCAGATGGGATTCAAGAGGCTGCAAATATGAATATGGTTGAGGGTTCCATCCACTGCACCTACAATGCTAGGTAGCCTGCAATGGCATGGAAACCAGTTACAGTGTCATGCAAAGGCATCCCCTCCTGCTGGAAACTGGTGCAATAGCAATGACTGATGCATGCACAGGTTTTGACAGAGCAGCCTTGCTGAGGTCATGTGCATCACTGGTGGTCTGCAGGAATCCACCAGTGGTGTAGAAGCAGAGCTGTCAGAAGCTGCATGGTGCACTGAGGGCAAAATTCCAGTGTCTTTCTCTTTTCAATTTATCCTGAATCAAACCATGTTGGCTCATTATTTCACCCCAGGCCAGCATGTGTTTCTCTATGAAGTGTTTACTACTGAAAGAGTCCAAGGGGTTCATGACCACCCGCAAAGCACCATTTAGACCAGCAACTTAGCTTCCTGGATGGTGCTGAAACATCATCTTTGGTCGAGTTGCACAGTTCTCTGCCATTGCTGGTCATGAGGAGTGATTCGCCTGCCTAAGTTAAAGGATGTGACTGGGGAGGGGGTTAGTGTATGCTGTTTATAGTAGCATCCTGTGTAATTCACATTGAAATATTAAGCCATATTGTTACACCTGCACATACATTATGAATATGTTTTTCAATTAATTACATTTGACTTCCTTATATTGAAATTCAAATTGTGATTCTGCACCCAGTTTTCAAAAAAAAAATAAAAAATTAAATTTGAATTTCAAGGTCATTCTAAATTAAATTCTGAATATTTTTGTGATCTATTTTGGGCGATCTATTTTGATGACCGAAAGCAAATTGTAAAGCACAAAGTGCAACTAACATTTATGGGGATGTCCAAATCCATTTTGCTATTTTTACAGCAAAAAAAAAACAGACTGTGCGCAAAAAGGGTGTCCTAACTCTCTTAATTATCCAGAGGCGTGTTTTAGGCATAACATGAACATGAACCAATCGGAATAACGCGTCACCTCACCTTTAAATGATCTCCTTGCGGATTGCTATTACAATGTTGTGTTCGCCCAGCAAACAAGATCGCTTTTTGGCCAAGGAAACGGATGTGCTCAAGCAAGATGTGAAAAGGTGCGAGCACATCATTTACAGGAGCGCCACTGTTCCACCTAAGCTTTTCGAGGTGAAGCAGGCGTGGGATGAGGTAGCAGCGAGTGTGTCCTCGTTTCCTGGCATCATTAGATCACTCACTCAGCGTTATAATGATGTCAGAAGACGGAGCAGCGACTGGGAACGGGGATGTTATTATGCTTTTGTTTTAATTTTGGTTCTGCAGTTCACTAAATATAAATAAAAGTGAAATCTTTGTTCAAACAAAACACAAACTATAGCTTTTAACGTGTTTTAAAATGTTGAAATAAAAGACAATAGATTCTTTACCAGGGAACAGATGATTGCCATCGGCACATGCAGTTCAGCATTACGGATTCTAAAGTCCTCTAATGTGTCCTCATTTATGTCCAACCAACATCCATCATGCATGGCAATGTTGTGCCACATACAACATGCCACAAAGAATGCTGTGACCTTCTGATGGCTGTACTGTAATGTTCCACCTGACTTATCGAAACATGTGAAATGCAGTTTCAGCATAATCCAAATGTCCTTTCAATTACAGTACGTGCTTAATTACTTTGTTTCCTGTGGTGTCTCATTGAATATTATGAGTACATGAAAGGACCAGTTGTACTCTATAAATAAAAATAAAATCTAAATTAAATTAAATAACAATAAAACAAAACATTAGTGCCCCTGGGTGGCGTGCCTATGTCTGTAACGAGCGCATCTGCACAGCTCTAAGACACACCGCTTAATTACCGTTTTAAAATGCATCACTGGCTGTGGAGAGCTCCAGCATACCCCACAAACTGATGGTGCTCTGTAAAGGCAGGATTATCCATCCTTCTGGAGATCACTCAAATACACGTTACCGTGCCTGTTGTGGTTTTCTATGATGTGGGGAGGGTGCCTGCTAATATACCAGTGGACTTGGGGGCTGGTGGGAACTTAATAAATTCATCTTTTGTCCAGCCACTGCAACTTGAAGTCGAAGAACTTACCCCCTCATGCTGCACATGGGATGGACAGTAACCCATTAGAATCTGGGAAAATTACCCATTGTACTGTCCCCTTCTCCCTACAAGTGGGGCTGCTACATCTGGAACGGGTTCAGTTGCTAGTTCTTCGATCAGCCCGAGACTCTATAATCCTGGAGCATTATGAGGGAGCATAATGTCCACATCAATTGGAGGACTGGTGAGCTCATTTCTTGGTCTCCTGTTTGCTTAGCAAATTGTTTGTCAATGCCCTGCAAAGTGTCCTTCATAGAGAGTTCTGAGCCTGAAAACCTGTCTACCATGCCGATCGAATATCACGACTTCATCAGTAAATCCCAAGTGTTTCAACTCCCACCGCATCGCCCCAGTGAGTGCGCCATCAACCTTCTCAAGGAAGCACCCCTTCCTAAAGGATGTCTATGTTCCCTGTCACGTCCCGAAGAGGAGGCAGTGCACACCTGCATCACAGACGGTCTAAGGCAAGGTATCATTCAACCGTCAAACTCCCCAGTCACCAAGGGCTTCTTTATTGTTAAAAAGAAGGACGTGGGCCTCCGCCCGTGTATTGACTACTGAGCAATTAAAATGATTACCAACAAGTGCAGAGATCCCTTGCCTCTCATACCCTCTGTGCTTCAGCAGCTGCATGAATCCACGATTTTTACTAAACTGGACCTGATTAGAATCAAGGAAGAAGATCAGTGGAAAACCAGCTTTATTACTAATGATGGTCAATACGAATATCTTGTAATGCCGTATGGGTTAGCTAATAGCCCTTCTATTTTCCAAGTCTTTATGAATGAAGTCCTGCGCGGCATGATCAGTCATTATGTAGTCGTCTATATCGATGATATTCTGATCTATTCCTCTTCCCCTGAGCAGCACAGCCAGCATGTCCAGCAAGTTTTACATAGGTTGCGAGAACATTAGTTATTTGTGAAAGGAGATAAATGTTAATTCCATCGATCATCCCTCATTTTCTTCAGCTACTGCATTCAACCCGGAGCTGTGGCAATGGACGAGGACAAGGCCAAGACAGTACGTGAGTGGCCTTCCCCTAGAACAGTATTACAGCGGTTCTTCGGCTTTGCCAATTTTTATTCCAGATTTATACGGAACTTCAGTCTTATTGCAGCTCCTCTGACCTCCCTCACCCGAGGCAAGAAACCCACACTCCAATGGAGTCTCGAGGCAACCTCTGCATTTCAAAAACTCCAAAAGGCTTTCTGCTACGCCCCTGTACTCCAACCACCTAATCCGGAACTTCCCTTTCAGGTTGAAGTAGATGCTTTGGACACAGGAGTGGATGCAATCCTCCTGCAGAGGAAGGAGGACACTGATCGCCAGCATCCCTGTGCCCATTTCTTCAAGAAGCTGTCCCAAGCTGAGCGAAACTACAATGTTGAAAATCGCAAACTCCTCGCTATCAAGCTGGCGCTCAAGGAGTGAGGATACGTGGAGGTGGCTACGTAACGGTTCGTGGTATTCACACATCACCTTAATCTGGAGTACCTACAGAATGCAAAATTCCCAATAGGCCCACTGGGCGCTATTCTTTACCTGTTGTGTTTTCAAGGTCTCCTATCTACCGGGCATGAAAAATGTAAAAGCCGATGCCCTGTCTCATCATCATTTCCATCATCATCAAGCCTCCCTGATCCCCTCCCCATCCTGTTTTGTAGGTACCGTAGTTTGGAGAGTGGACAAAACCATCCAAGCAGCCAAAGACCCCTCCTGAGTGTCCATCAGGTAGATTATACTTGCCTCTGCAGTTTAGTTTGGCCACTGTTCAGTGGGGGCACACCTCCCAAAGCACGGGACATCCCATGGTCTCTAGTACTATACCGGTGGCCTGGGTGGCGGATATATGTGGTGAAATACATCTCCTCATGTCCCATTTGATCCCAATAAAAAACTTCCAACTGACCCCCTTCCAGACTACTACAACCCCTACCAATTGCCTCTGGACCTTGGACCCACTTAGTCCTTGATTTCATTACCGATCTGTCTGTCTCTCAAGGTAATACCGTTATCCTCACTGTCCTTCATAGGTTTTCTCAAATGTGTCACCTGATTGCCCTGCATCCCTACAGCCCAAGAACAAGCCAGTCGCCTGGTTACATGGGTGATCTGGTTATACGGCATACCAAAATCCTGTGCCTCCTGTGCCAGGACTGTTTCGATGAATGGGTTCTGCACCTCCAATGGGCAGAGCACACCCGCAACTCTAGAGTGAATCCCTCAACTAGAATAACCCTTTTATAGTATGTCTTAGGGTACCAGCCACCTCTGTTCCCCTGGGATGCTCCGCCCTGCAAAATACCCACAGTTTAGAGTTGCTACCGCTGATGTGCAGCCATGTGGTCCCGGTCTCAGCACCAACTCGAACTTCAATCTCAGCAGAAAAAAATCCATTGTGGATCCACGGTAGCAACCCACACCAGCCTATCATCCTGGTCAACGTGTCTGGCTGTCCACATCGAACCTGAAAATCCAGGTCAGCCAAGAATTGTATCGCCTTAAGCTCCCCAGTATGTGTTGGATCTCACTTACCTTTAATGCCTCCCTCCTTAAGGCTGTTTGATACAGCACAGTGCCATTCCGCCTCCTCACGTGCTGCAGCATGGAGAGAAGGTCTACACTATCCAAGCTCTCCTAGATTCACATCGCTGTTGGGGATTGCCCCAATACCTAGTAGACTGGAAAGGTTATGGTCCGGAGGAACAATTGTGGGCGCCTTCAAAAAACATTCTGGATCCCAATCACGTTCCCGCCTTCCACCCTGATCACCCCCTGATACAGGGGCCCCGGCCCCGGGGTTGTCCCTAATGTTCTGTATGGCGTCCAGAAGGTGGCCGTTGCGGGGGGTCCAGTCACACTCTGCACACAAAGTATTGTTGCCAGTCCAATGTACTTTACTAAACATTCGAAATTCCCTTGTGTTTTTTCTTTCATGTCTCATTCCTTTTCTGCCTTGCCTGCCCTGCCTGCCTTGCCTGCCCTGCCTGCTCGTGCCTTCCGGTGTTCCTGTCTCCCTGTCTCATCTCAACCTGTATGACTGATCTATCCGGTGTCTAACCTCTCAGAACTCCCACCCTTGACTACATCTTTTGCCCACCATCTTGAATCGTTGTTTTTTTTCTACCAAATAAATCTCTTGGTCTCCTGTATTCTGGATCCTGTGTCATCTCTGAACCCTGGTCATGACAGAATGCTTCCCCAAAGGATGAACCCCAGGGAAACCCAGCTTCTTGAGGGACAAGCCTCCTGAGTCTCCCTGGTCATGAGATTGTGTGTGTGTGTGTGTGTGTGTGTGTGTGTGTGTGTGTGTGTTTGTGTGTTTGTATGTATTGTGGATTCTGGATCCATACTTCTATTTTCTATGATTCGTTATCAAATATGGCAGGGGTCACTAACTCCGGTCCTGGAGGGCTACTATCCAGTAGGTTTTCTATCCTACCTGGCTTCTGATGATACACTAGTTCTCATGTAAATACCAGGAGCAGGTGTGGCTCATCAGAAGCCAGGTAGGATAGAAAACTTACTGGATAGTAGCCCTCCAGGACCGGAGTTGGTGACCCCTGAAATATGGGGTCACAGTGATCCTGGATCCGGTCTCAAGAAGAAGAGAGTACGAGGCAGTATAGAGTAAGCAGTATGAGGCAGTATGGAGTAAGCAGTATGAGGCAGTATGGAGTACAGCATTGTTTCCCAAACCAAACTGGACAGATCCACATTTTTGTTTTATCCCATTTCCCAGAAAACCTGAACCAAGCAATCAGAAGCTCAAGATACCTTAGAGGTGTGCTGGGAACTGGGATAAAACAAAAATGAGGATACATCCAGTGTGCCCTGAGGACTGGTTTGGGAAACACTGGAGTACAGAGTATGAGGCAGTATACACCCCATACAGATGTCAGTCTACTGAAGGTCTCATCATTGAATCCATCCTTCTACATGATAAATCATTAACTGATGCGATAACAGACTCTGATGTGATGGATGCCTCTTTGAACACTGACAAAAACTTTGCTCATTCCGAATACTTCCCCATACCTGATGAATCCCAGTTGGATGTGATTATGAACTTGGCTGTGACTGATGCCTCTTTGAGCTCTGACAGAGACTCAGAGCCGGTCTTAATATCTGATTCACTCTCAGGGGTGTCATTAGGCCTATTTTAGAGGGGGTGTTTTTAGCCCTCCCCTCAAATAAATGTGTATTTGTTGGCTTAAGTCATGAATAGTTTGCCATCAGTCGCCCCCCCCCCCCCCTAGTAAAGACACAGCCCCCATCTATTCATCTCTAACTACGCCCCTCTTCACTCTTACATGTAAGGGGGTTAGGGTTAGGACTTTACAACCATATCTGACAAAAACACAAACCTTTCAATTTAAGAAAGGATGCATCCATCACAACATATCCGACACACTGCAAAATTGTTTGTTTTTTTTTGTTTGTTAAATGTATATTCAAGTTACAGTATTAGTCCTATTAGTTGGACCTTACAAAAATGTACTGCTGTTTATCAGCAAGGCAGTGATCTGTGTTTATGTTCAATTTATTCAGTGACACTTTACTTGAGGGGACACAAATAATATACAGTACTATTCTCTTAATTAATCATGAACTAACTGTTAATTAATACGTAATGTATTAATTAACCACAAACTATCTTTGTTCGTTATTTTTATTTGAGTAGTAGCTGAGTTACTACTAAATTGCTAAGGAACTGTATTGTAAAGTGTTTCCTAGCCAGATATTTCTCTCTGGGGATCAATGGGAAGCCAGCACTATATGCTAGGTCACAGCAGTGAAAGCTGATGTCAGCCACTGTAACACTTTACAATATAA
The DNA here is from genome assembly GCF_048594095.1 of Paramormyrops kingsleyae. Lineage (NCBI taxonomy): Eukaryota > Metazoa > Chordata > Actinopteri > Osteoglossiformes > Mormyridae > Paramormyrops > Paramormyrops kingsleyae. The sequence goes on from NC_132820.1 coordinate 16,196,636, forward strand.
TTTTACAGTATAATAGTATATCATTTGTGCCCCCTCAAGTAAAGTGTTACCATTTTCTCTTTTTGACAGCAGAAACAGTGTATTAACACCTGCCTATTCAGCCTTTTTGCAGTTGGAGGGTTTGGTTTGGGGTCTTTCAACTTCTCTGCGACTGGGCGATGAGTTTCTCACACGTAAGAGGTGCTGAGCCCCATGAATTCCTGGTGACTCATGAAGGGTTTAGGAGTGCAGGTCGGGGTAGTCCCGCAGCCTCTGTGAGCAGTTTGCTGCACTGATGGACCTTGCAGTGCGGCTTGCCGAGGACCATTTTAGCACTGGCAGATTCATGCCAGATCTGCAGGCTCCAGTACCATCTGTCTCCCCTTCAGTCCTCCTTCTGCCAAATTCATCAGACCTTCTTTTCCACACCCAGTTATTTTTTCTCCTTTGTGCTCGTTCATGAATATTTTGGATATAATGGGTCAATGCGCTTTGAAATTAAGGCCAATCACTTGTTCATTTTAATGTTGGTGCTTTCTGGGAATGTAAAAATTCATTCTTATAATTTCTTGAATATTATAAACATTTTAAGAAGCTGTACCATATCATCAAATAAAATATTTATGCATTTTTGCATTGTTTAATTCATGTTTTATTTCATTTATATATGTGTATGTTTGGTGGAAATTAGCAAAATTATTCAAGGACTGAAAACAAAACTTAAAAATGGTAGTAAAATAAATAACTAAGGCTCAGTCATTTCAATGTGTTTCAGTATTTACACACAGTTCTATGAATTATGTAAGGAATAAATTAAAGCATGTTTATAATAATTTATTACTGTACACTAAAGTATGGCTGAATACATTTTTAAAGGAAATTTTGTGTGGTGTGTCAGTGGGTAGAATTGATATCCCTTCCTGCTCAGTGTGTTGTGGGGATGATATCCCTTCCTTCTTAGTGTGTGGGGATGATATCCCTTCCTGCTCAGTGTGTGGGGATGATATCCCTTCCTGCTCAGTGTGTGGGGATGATATCCCTTCCTGCTCAGTGTGTGTGGATGACATCCTTTCCTGCTCAGTGTGTGGGGATGATATCCCTTCCTTCTCAGTGTGTGGGGATGATATCCCTTCCTTCTCAGTGTGTGGGGATGATATCCCTTCCTGCTCAGTGTGTGTGGATGACATCCTTTCCTGCTCAGTGTGTGGGGATGATATCCCTTCCTTCTCAGTGTGTGGGGATGATATCCCTTCCTGCTCAGCATGTGGGGATGATATCCCGTCCTGCTCAGTGTGTGGGGTTGATATCATGTCCCCACTCAGTGTGTGGGGATGATATCTCTTCCTGCTCAGCGTGTGGGGATGATATCCCTTTCTGCTCAGTCTGTGGGGTTGATATCCCGTCTCTGCTCAGTATGTGGGGTTGATATCATGTCCCTACTCAGTAAGTGAGGTTGATATCCATTCCTGCTCAGTGTGTGGGGATGAAATCCCTTCCTGCTCAGTATGTGGGGTTGATATCCCATCTCTGCTCAGGATGTGGTGTCAATATCCCATCTCTTCTCAGTATATGGAGTTGATATTCGTTCCTGCTCAGTATGTGGGGTTGATATCCTGTCTATTTTCGATATGTGGGGTTGAGTCCCTGCTCAGTATGTGGGGTTGATATCCCATCCTTTCTCAGTGTATGGGGTTGACTCCAGTTGCCTGCAGTCCAAAAGCACCCGTAGTCTCTAAACTGTAGATAGTATGTGTGAGTGTGCACACTCTTGTGATGAAGCGGCACTCTATCCGGAGTGTTCCCCTGCTGGGTTTACTATGTGTACAGTTTGTGTAGCACCAACAACATTTATTTTCCATTGGCCCATTGATACAGGTACATTGCGGTTGAAAACAAGCATTTTTTACCTGATGGAATCATAATAGTGTTACATGTTGTTGGCATTATTTATCCATACATTCATTTATTTTCATTTGTATTTGTAGTGCTTGAAGTGGGTCAGTACTCACTGGTAATCAGTACTGGAACCTCTTTATTTATCTCATCAGAGTACTGAGAACCTTTCTTGCGTACCAGCACCGCTCATCATGTGCTGGTACTGAATACAAGGGGATTGCTGGCACCTGATTTTCCCACTTTAAGCACTGACCATGTCAGATTTCCTTCCAGGAAATGAAAAATGTCAATAACTTTATCCAATGCGTCAGTTGTCCTTCTGGGGGTTAACAGAGGTGACCTTTGTCCTGGCCTTGGGTTTGTGGTGGGGTGGAGGGTTTGCTGAACTGCGGGGTTGGAGAGATCACAAAACCGGCTGGGCTCCTGTCTGGTGTCCATAGCTGGCTCAGGGGGTGGCGGTCATGGCTGCGTGTCCAGACGTCAGGGCGGGGTGGCCAGGATGCAGGCGGGGGGCCTTTGAAGATGACCCGGCCATTCTGAGGAATTGGATTCTGCTCGCTGTCCCTGCCATGTGACCTCACTGGCTCTGGATGGACCAGACATGGTGTAATAAAGAGAATACTGGAACTTGCTCTGCAACAAATCAAGATGCTACTATGATCACAAGTAATGGATGTAATAGATATGATAGATTCCTCAAAACATTGATTTAGATGAGTCATTGTCTACCAGCAGCATTCCAAAGACATTCACAGTGAGAAAGTGCGTCATTATAACATTAAAAGTTATCACCTCTATAGACACTTTGACACAATCAAGTATCAGTTCTTCTACTCCCTTCAACTCTCTGTTGTAAATCAAATTGTGTTCCATTATCACACCAAAAAAACAATTACAGGCAGAACTCAGGTGAAGGACATCCAACTTACGGACAGCTCATACTTATTAACGAACTGCCTTAAAGCTAATTATATAAAAAATGTGGGTTAAATGCAATGGTTCATAGTAATGAATGCATGTACTACTTTGTGACGGTCGTGGAAATCTTGCGCAGCTTCAGTGTTTTGTCGGCTGGACGTATAGTATAGCTCCATATGTAGCTACTTTCATTATTACTGTAAAATTATTAGTATTATTATTGTTGTTGTTATTATGTACTGTATTATTATTTTTCCGACTTACCTACAAATTCGACTTACAGACAGACTTCCTAATCTGGGCACTGCCTGTAATAAATATGACATCAAAATGAGAGAAATTAACATTAAAATCTCACTTCCTTCCCCCACAAGATGTTATTAAAAGAAAAAAGAAATGGTGTTGCCATGTAGAGCCTGTAATATTGCATTAAAAGTCCTGCCCTATATACCCAGATTGAGCAGACAGCCTTACCTGAGTCCTGCAATCCAGAACACAGCTCAGATGGTGCTTGTGACATTCGCCAATCGTGAAAGGGAGTCCCTAGCAAGAGACGAATCTGGCATCTGATGGAGGAATTGGGAAATCTTAAATAGAGGCTCTTCCTCTTCACATTTTGGATCTGACGTGCCGTTCACAGAAGGACTGGGGGTGGAAATCTTGCCCGATGTTCTGCGCCTTGAGGTCTCCCAGTAGACTAAAATGTATGAGTAAGATAAAGAGATCTTTCTGCTTGATTGCATGGCTGCACACCCCAGACAGCCATGATGTCGTTCCCTTTTTTGTCTGTAGAAAAGTAAGTTGTTTAGACCTCTATCGTATGTCTGCAGATTGTGTGCCCTCTAAGCAATTTTACATGAATTCCAGCCCTGAACACTTTATCGTTAAGAACAATGGTATAGCGTTATATGTTATGAAAAGGTACTGTGTGCTATGAATAGCACTCTTTCAGATAATTGGTGCACAAGTCAAGGAACACACGATTTTAAGAATCTGAATGCCAGGGGCCTGTTTCACAAAGCAGGATTACTTGCTTAGCCAGATAACTTGCCAGATTTAAGGTAGTCTGGGTGAAATGTAAGTTGATGAAAATAAGGTCTATTTAGCCCAGACTAGCTTAAATCTGGCAAGTTATCTGGCTAAGCAAGTAATCCTGCTTTGTGAAACAGACCCCAGAACTTTAATTTCAGGATAGCAGCATCAGAAAACAACAACCAAGATTTCAACCAACCAACCCACCAAGACACATAGATAGAAAATGTAGCTACAGCACTAAGAATGACAGCAGAACACGGACTCAAAGGGCTTGTGGACTAATTGTACAGGGGGCAGCTCTGCGACTCCTTCACCCTGACAATGACATTCCTACAGTATGTTCTTCTAAGGTGAAGACTCTTACTATCTAAATACTATTACTGCATGTAAATATGATGGGTTCATCTCTACATCATGAAGTTTGTAAGTAGGTGTATAGAATGTGGTGAAAATGAATCTTTAAGACGCTCTTACACTGCTGAACAGAAAGTGATAAAGTGATGTATCCACCTCCACATGTAGAATTTTAATAAAGTGGCTGCCTGTTTGACATTCAGGAGCATTTGATTTCTGAAACAAATGACGATTAATCTGGTCCAGATCACTTTCATGGGGCGGAGGGGGCGGTAAATGAAAATAATGCCCACTCAGCTATTTTTTTTCCCCAGTTGGAGATCAAAGGCGCCGTCTGACCAGCAACGCTGCAGGAAGCTCAGAATGCACCCTGCTTTTGTTATCTGTTGCTAGGAGAGCCGCGGACGCTAAAACAGGCCTGCAGTACGAGATCAAAATAAATGTTGTGAATTTCAAAGGGCATCTCTAAAAAGGCAGCTTCAGGATTAACATTCATCGTGCCATTTTACATCATTAAAATAAGATTTAAGTTTATTTCCTTTAGCATGAATGGGGGAATCATCAAGCTAACAAGACCAGTAAAGAAAACTCCCAAATTCCTTGAATTTCATCTATTTTTAAAGCATAATATTATTCTAATTGTAGACTGCAAAGGTTGTTGGACTAACCAAAGGCCACTATAGGCTATATATATATAATTCATTCTGATTTTCTTTTGAAGGAAAGATGATTTAAAATTTGATCTAGTGTTGTGTGCATATTATTCAAAATTTTATTACATTTTATTTATTAATAAAGGTTCTATAATTATCTGTATTATGTGTGCCTTTATTTTTAAGCATTCTGTGTATCTTGTCACACAGCTAATAATTATTTCTTTATATTAATGTGACTTTAAGCAGTATAAGTGTTTGGATGGATGGATGGATGGATGGATTTTTTAGTAGCTTATATGGTTTGAATGACAGCAAATATCTTTTTGATTAATGAATTGGAAAATCTTTCTATGTGGAACTTTTGACCATGATAAATGGTCAAATAGATTCCCAATTTACCAGGGCAGACTATTATATGTTTACAAACCAAACCTCTTTTGGTTTGCTGTTGGTTTAATTTGCTCATGTGAAGACTTTTCTGAAAAATCTGAAACCCCCCAAAAAAGATTTAAGCTTGTTATTCACCAATTTAACAACATTTCTGTTTCCTTCAGCTATTGTCCCAGAGCTGATTCTCTGGTGTATGTTTTTGCAGAGACTAAGCAGAGGAACTTTCATGATTCCTGTATGTAAACAGCAAAATGAACCCGCAGACATTCTAGACAGAAGTGGAATACATGCATTAGATTAATTTTAAGATGTTCATGAAATGTGGAACTTACATGTTTGTAAGTGCTGCCAGTTGAAATAGAAGGAAAATGTAATACATCTTTGTCAGTCATGAAATCACATTACAGCAGAAGTAGGTCATAGTTATACTGCAAAGGCATGCGAGCAAAACTTCAAGGGACAAACCAAAAGATGTTTCAAGGTTTTTTTTTAATACGTACATTTTACACTGAAACTCTCACTTATGTTTCTCCAGCAGACCAACAAGACAATTAACGCAAGATAACAAATACAGCTCGTGTTGGACCCATCCATGACACTTAGTCGTGCTTTTGGCTTTTCCATGCCGGAACCTTCCATTTATTTGTAACATAGTTCATGACACTGCAAGGACCATCTTCAAGCTGAGAAATCATTTCCATACTATCATGATTTCATGACTTATTTTGCAAGACAAAAATTCATAGCAACTTCTTTGTCCAGGATATTATGAAATTACATTTACAAAACAAAAGCAAATACAAAAACAAATAAAAAGAAAGAATTACTGTATATACATTGGTGAGATTACTAATTTAAATGAGAAGTTTTAGTTTTTAAGGGGCCTGGCCTTAAAAATGCACAGAATGTCAAAAGCAAGTATGAAATATAGATCACAAATGTCATATTTAGAATCATATTAGATATTTTTAAGGCAAAATAATCAAAAGCAATGAAATTCTTGGATCCCAAAGGGCCGCACAGAACTTTGAAAAATAAAGCAAGAACTGACTGTACAAGTATTCAGCAAAATCTGAGATCTTCTCTGGTTTTTACACTCTTTCCTTCGTTCATATAAAATCAATTCTGCTAGTGTTGTGTTAAAAATGGTTATTATTGCATCATTACTGGTAACATTTTTCACTTTTTATTTTGATTTCTTTATTTCTTTTCCTCTGCAGTGCAGAAAAACATTGGCATCGTGCAAATGATTTGCTTGCTATTACATCACCTTTCAAACTCCCAATACTGATTCATATTAATCACATACGTACGAGGTTTAATCGCATTCCGAGAAGCAGATTCTTCGGTGTGTTTTGTAAGACAGAGGGGGAAATTAAGTTTGTTTAATATCGGTTTCATCTGGTATCCATCCATATTCAATACCACTTACCCAGTACAGGGTTATGGTGATGCTTAGCCTACCCCAGCTAGCATGCAGCAGAAGGCAGGGGACAGACACCGTGTACAGAGCGCTAGTCCATCACCCCGCAGATGAATGCTGTATGAGTACAGGAAAACACAAGCAGGAGGTAATGCTGAATTTAACACAGATGGTGCAACCGTCCAATACTGCATATATCATACACTATACATACTAATTATATCAACGTTCAGGGGAAAATTACACAGGAATAGAAGATCAAGTGTTTGGTAAGTACTTATACATACTGTGCTCCAATAAACCAGTTGTTTCCTGTTAACACCAGTAATTATACTGATTATGAAGAGGCAGCAGTTTGGGGAGACAGATTTCCCACAATTCCAGGAGACACGGGCTGACCAGACAGCATGCAGCATCTGCTGTTTCATCTTGGCTGGGATCTTCAACAGTGGACCCAGCATCTTTAAAATCTGTGAATTTGTGCATCCTTTTAAAACGGCTAACTAATACACTATACACACTCATTTAATTATTATTACAGATATAACATACATTGACACATACACACACACATAGTACATATACTGCATATATTCTGTATATACACACATGCTAAGATATTACAGTGCTGCCACTCATTCAATTAAACCGTTAAAGCATTCCTAGAATATAACTGGACCCTTGGCATGTGCGGAAAATGCTTCCCCCTTTCCTTTTACAGAGTGTAAAAGATTATAATTAAGATGATAATTGTGCCGCCACCGTCTCGTGTTTAGAAACGGCCGCGCCAGCTGGCAGGACGTGGAGTATAATGTCCTCTCCTAGCTCGCCGTCTGCCATGGTGACAATGGTGACCAGACACGGAGATCCGTGCAGCACTGAGGGAAAGAGCTACACGTGCCAAATAACCTCCTACTTACAGACATTCATAAAAATACATCGGTCTCCACCCCGGGGTTAGCATTTGCTCCTTTATTTTTAAACACTCTTCATTATAAAATCAGGAAGGCTTCCGACGATGGACTGGCCAAAATAATCATTTTACCTTTTAAGTAATAGTTTAGAAAATCTGTTCTCATTAAGCTCCTTCAGTTCCCACATGAAGGTCTAATGGGGTTATAAACAGTATTGAAGGCAATGGAAAAGCCATACTCTGTACCGTGGATTCATTTGGGTGATTATCTGACTATTTCTCTGAGAAACAGCCAGTTTGTTAAAGTGGTTTTCAAATGATAAATTATGCCACAAGACCTAAGAGAATGTTCCTTATATTATGCACATAGTGTACTATAATCATCAGATGCCCTTTGACTGAGCCATGGGGCACTGGCTTGCATGTATATATGATGTTGATGCTGGTGTGTGTGTCTTCCAGTTCACCCACATGGGATGCGCTTGAGGGAGGTTTGGGAACCAAAGTGATACTCTTCTAGCATACAGTGTATTTACATATGTGTGTTTGTGTGCGTGTGTGTGTGCGTGTGTTGGGGGGGAGGGGCGGCACATATATATTACATGATAAATAATGAGAAAAGCTGTTATTTTGACATTGTGGGGACCATTTTTGGTCATCATAAACGGAATCTCAATTTTATAAACATTTGTGACTGCAACCAAAAAACAAAAAATTTCAAAAGTCTTGTATTTTGTTTGGTTAGTTAAGATTAATGTTAGGGCTGGGTAGGGGTTAAGGTTGTCATGTTGGTATTAGGGTTTTGGCCACTGAAATGAATGGATGGTCCCCTCAAAGATATGAGTACAGGTCTGTGTGTGTGTGTGTGTGTGTGTGTGCATGTGTGTGCCTGGCAAACTGAAATTCATATGCGGAGTTGTCATTCTACATTTCAACAAGTTCAAATGTCCTGTTAAACATTCACCGATCTAATGCTGATATTGTCCTGCTTTTCTCAATGTCATTAATGCAATTAAAGGAAGCACTGTGAGCAAACATGCTGATCTTTCACAGAGATTACCTTCATCTATTATTACCTATATCTATTATACATATTTGACATTCCTATTTTCCTTAGCTTTCCTTTTCATTTATGATTCAGACAATTCAGGTGATAATTAAACTATATGCTAATTTGCCTGACCAAATCACTGAATCTCTGTTACAGTTCAAATAGGAAGTTAATAAATTCAGACACCATGCAATATTGAAAGATGCAAGCATCTCTCCTCCGGTGGGCCAGAAGACCTTGTGTAGGTGTACTCACTACCAAGTCATCACTATCTATTTCATCACATGAAGTTAGTAAAACTCATTTAACAGCTTAATGATGAGCAAGCAATGAGGTCACGCATGGATGCTGCAATGAGCAGATGCTGTGAGTAACCATACCATCTACAGATGAATGAGCAAGTGTGAAAGATTTCCATTTACCTTCATATAGCTAGATCTTCATTATTGGCCATTAACTCCTATCGTGGTCCTTACCATTAGCTTGACTCTGTGCTCTGTCATCAAAGATGACATTAATGTGATGTCTTGCTATTCATCCATGAGGTCTCTTCAGTGTGCCAGAGAAAAGCAATCAATGCATTTTAGTTCAAGTACAGCAGCAGGTAATTCCTGTTTGCGTGAATGATACTATCCATGCAATCATATCAGAAGACCAGTTTGAGGGTTGATTCAATGGTAAGGAAGGGGCTGGTTTTAAAACATACATATACATAGAGTGTCGCTTATCCGATATAAACGGGCCGGCAGAACATCGGATAAGCGAAAATGTTGGATAATGGGAGGTGTTAAGACGAAGCCTATTAAACGTCAAACCATGTTATAATTTTACACATTACGAACCTAATAATCATGTTTTACAACAAAACAACAGAAAAAATGAACTGAAAAAATGAACTTACAGTTACAGAATTGTCTGAAGTTAAATACTGAGTAGTGACTTGTGACAGTGAATGAGTGAGGGTGGGGTGAATGACAGACACGAGTCATAGTGTTGACAGGCGCCACTGTACAGTCGGGGCAACTAATTAGCTGCGGTAGAGTTGGGAGCAACACTACGCTCACGCTCGCAACTTGCAGCTCTTGTTGCCGATTGATGTGTTTTTTTGTTGTTTTTCTGCAGTGGGACGTCAGATCATATGGAATGTCGGATAAGCGAAGGTCGGATAAGCGAGACTGTACTATATCGAAACATATTAAAAGCCCATCCATCTATTTTCTGTAACTGCTTGTCCTATTCAGGGTCGCGGAGCCTCCCAGGGGCTAGGGCTACAAGGCAGGGAATAACCCAGGATGGGGTGTCAACCCATCGCTAGGAAATATTTAAAAACAATGTATTTTCCACATGTGGCCCATGTTTCCAACAAAATGTTGATTGTTGTTAATGTTGGGGGAATTATAGGACAGTGAAAGGGAATCTGTAGCAAGAGCCATGAATTTGCATTTTTACAGTTGATGATGGACTGAACTGTAGCTTGTGGGATATCATCCATTAAGAGATAACACATATTTCAGTATTGTGGATCAGAATGAAAGAGCATTGATCGTAATCAATGTAATAGTGACGAGAAAAATAAAAAATCCAAATAACCAAATAAGAAAAATGTAAGGGATCCAGCAGAGAGCCCAGGGGGACCCCTAAAGATGCAATTTTTGGCCTATTTATAATAATATTTATTTTTAATTTAGCTGCTTTTCACTCTGCATTGTGTTTAAACATCTTAAATTTCATAAAATTAAAGAATTCTATAAAAAAAAAACTACCCATCACAGCACCCATCAAACAACAGGACAGCATGACATAACCATGGACACAGAACAGGCAGAGACTGGACCGGGGACCCAGAGGACGGCAGAAGTGAACAACACTAAACAGAACCACACAGACAAAACACAGCACAAAACCATTCACCAGGAACACGCCACGGATCGGAAGGATGAGCATTAAACATTAACGGGAACTAGGGAGCAGAAAAGAAAAAGACAGAGACAGACAGAACACACCACACCAGAGCAGGAAGACAAGCAGGGGAACAATGGAAACAGAGATGGAAACACCGGAGGGGGAAATAAGGGACACAGGCTAGAAAAAAACCAAGGCAGGACAGGGCACTGAGGCGCGATGAATGAGTACAGGGGGTATCTGGGAAGTCTTCTGGACCCTAGGGTGCTGGGCAACGACCCTGGGATGCGTACCCTCCTGGGCTCATTCACTGGCAAGGCAGAGCCCATCCAGACCACAAGACCTAAGAGGGCCAGCAGGGCTGGAGGGTGCTAAGGGGCCAGCAGGGCTAGAGTAGGAGGGTGCGAAGGGACTGCAGGACAGGAGCAGGAGGGCAACAAGGAGACTGCAAGGCAGCAGCAGGAGGGCAACAAGGAGACTGCAAGGCAGGAGGGCAACGAGGGGACTGCAAGGCAGAAGCAGGAGAGCAACAAGGAGACTGCAAGGCAGAAGCAGGAGGGCAACGAGGGGACTGCAAGGCAGGAGCAGGAGGGCAACGAGGGGACTGCAAGGCAGGAGCAGGAGGGCAACAAGGAGACTGCAAGGCAGGAGCAGGAGGGCAATGAGGGGACTGCAAGGAAGGAGCAGGAGGGCAATGAGGGAACTGCAAGGCAGAAGCAGGAGGGCAACGAGGAGACTGCAAGGCAGGAGCAGGAGGGCAACGAGGGGACTGCAAGGCAGGAGCAGGAGGGCAAGAAGGAGACTGCAAGGCAGGAGCAGGAGGGCAACGAGGGGACTGCAAGGCAGGAGCAGGAGGACAACGAGGAGACTGCAAGGCAGGAGCAGGAGGGCAACGAGGGGACTGCAAGACAGGAGCAGGAGGGCAACGAGGGGACTGCAAGGCAAGAGCAGGAGTTCATCCCTCTGTGTCTCAACAGGAGAGTTGCTCGGGTGGGTAGCATCAGACAGACGAAAGTCTGGAGGTCAACATGGATGGTATGCCAGCCCCTCACTTTAACCTTAGCCAGCACTGGTGGCTGCCCCGGGATGTAGGACTGAGTCAGCATAAGCCTTAAGCTGAGACCCGCGGAGCAGGTCTAAGGGCAAGGCCCAGAGGGCCCCACTCTAAGTCCGCTGGTAGGGCGTCCTCCAGATCACTCCAATCCGGTCTGGCGGTGGCTCAGGGCCACTTGAGGGAGGAGGCAGGAAGGTCTGGTGTGCAGGATGTGACGCCAGCAGCCAGTATAAAATACATTTTTCACCTTTATTAATGCTATTGAGAAGGTCCTTTTAAATTCAGCCTCACTTCTACATAAAAAACACCGGCTGTTTTTAATTGTCCTACACTGTCCTACCTATACTAATTGTATTTTTTTATTTTGAAATTTCTGTTTTATATCTGTTGTCATTTCAGAATTTTAAAGAAGAAAAATATATGTGTGTTTGTGTGTGTGTGTAGGAACACCTATCTTGAAATTGCTTGTCCTGGTCAGGGACATGGGGGGGTCTGGAGCCTATCCCAGCCTGTAGTGGGAATAACGGCTCTTTGAAGAGAGCCAGATCGTGTAGCTCCATTGGTTTCTGAGAGCCGTTTGTCCTTCCTTGTTTTAGATGTGATTCAGACTTAGACATCCTACCAGAATAATTTCATTTTGCATATGTGGACTAGGCTTAGCGGCACTGCGTTACTCTACATTACTGGACTAGGCTTAGCGGCACTGCGTTACTCTACATTACTGGACTAGGCTTAGCGGCACTGCGTTACTCTACATTACTGGATTGGGCTTAGCGGCACTGCATTACTCTACATTACTGGACTGGGCTTAGTGGCACTGCGTTACTCTACATTACTGGACTGGGCTTAGTGGCACTGCATTACTCTACATTACTGCAAGATGCAATGTCAGTGATCCATATTGTAAACATTATACAAGGTAACTTAGAGCTAGATAATATTTTAACAACTCTGAGCTATTAGTTAAGTTCTCCCCAAGCGAGCTCGATGGGCCGAATGGCCTCCTCTCGTTTGTATAGTTCTTATGTTCTTATGTAACGCCACATATTTGTCAGTGAATTTACTACTTTGAATTTACCCTCCATATGAAATGTGTTACGTAAATGAAGTTGCCTTACTTTAAGAACATTAGAACATAAGAAATTTACAAACTAGAGGGGGCTATTTGGCCCATCAAGCTCGTTTGGGGAGAACGTAACTAATAGCTCAGAGTTGTTAAAATCTTATCTAGCTCTGATGTAAAGGAACCCAGGGTTTCAGCTTCCGCTACACTAACAGGAAGACTATTCCATACTCTAACTACACGCTGTGTAAAGAAAGGCTTCCTCAAATTTGTTTTAAAATGTTATCCCGCTAATTCCCACTTATGGCCACGAGTTCTAGTATTTCAACTAATATTGAAGTAGCCATTTGGCTGAACAGCATCCAGACCCGTTAGAATCTTATAGACCTGGATCATGTCCCCCCTTAGTCTCCTTTGCTCAAGGCTAAACAGATTCAGCTCAGCTAACCTCTCCTCATAAGACATTCCTCTAAGACCAGGAATCATTCTCGTAGCCCTGCGTTGCACCTTTTCTAAGGCAGCAATGTCCTTCTTGAGGTATGGTGACCAAACCTGCACACAGTATTCTAGGTGGGGTCTTACCAAGGAAGGTATAACATCACCTCCCTTGACTTAAACTCCACACACCTAGAGATATAACCCAACATTCTATTGGCCTTTTTTATTGCTTCCCCACACTGGCGAGAGTGGGACATGGAAGCATCAACATACATACCGAGGTCTTTCTCGTAATCAGCTACCTTAATTTCCGTGGAACCCATAAAATATCTGTACTTTATATTTCTGCTCCCTGCATGGATTACCTTACATTTATCTGTGTTAAATTTCATCTGCCAAGTATCAGCCCAGTCGCTAATTAAATCCAGATCCCGTTGTAGCCTCTCTGCCGCTAGTTCAGTATCTGCTACACCACCCACCTTGGTGTCGTGCAAATTTAACCAGTTTACTGTATTTATTGGTGTAAATATCATTAATGTAAATTAGGAACAATAGTGGTCCTAAAATTGAACCCTGCGGTACCCCACTATGAATGCAGGCTCACTGTGACATTGTGCCTCTTATAACTACTCGCTGCTTCCTGTCAGTTAACCAGTTTTCGATCCAAGCTGCCATAGTTCCTAAAATCCCTGCAGCTTTTGAGCTTTAGCAAGAGCCGTTTGTGGGGGACAACATCAAAGGCCTTCTGGAAATCTAAGTAGATGACATCGTAGGCCTTTTTGTGATCAATTTCACTTGTAGCTTCCTCAAAGAACTCAAGTAGATTTGTTAAACAGGATCTACCTCTCCTAAATCCATGTTGGCTATCCCTCAGAATGTTATTTGCATCCAGGTAATCTACCATTTTCAGTTGGATTATAGCTTCCATTATTTTTCCAGTAATGCCAGTTAAACTGATTGGCCTATAGTTTGCTGGATTACTTCTATTTATGCAACACTAAATATTAGAAAACTTTTCATTGTCACAAATCCTGCTCATTCTGCCTTTGAGAAACCCTACACCACAACGTCTACCTCTTCTGACTGGCTGGTTCTTGCTATTCATGTAAGGTTAGTAGAGTGCATTTAGGACAGGCAGTAAAATTTGGGCATAACAATACAATGAACAGCCCTTAAGTACAACTCGGTTCCCTTTGTTCGTACTAAAGAGCCGTTGAAAGGAATTGGATCATTCGCAAACATAACATCACCACCAGGCAGTACTGAGTACAAGGCTGGGGCACACCCTGGATGCTACTCTATCAAAGGGTACATACATGAATATACTAGGGTACTTTACGGATACCATTCAGCCCACTTGCATCATATCAGACTATGACAGGAAACCTACACCTCACAGGCAGAACATGGGAACTTTATACTGGCTGGGGGTGAGATTCAAAATCCAAATGCTGGAGTAATGAAGAGGAATAGACCTATAGACACTGAGCCACCATACCACCATTATGCAAGTCCCATTGACTGATATGCATCTCTCTAAGTTTAATAGATAAAGATAACAGCTAATATTACACAGTTAAGAGCCACATAAAGATGTTTAGGTCAATGATGGACTGCATAAATGATGGTGGTCCCATAAGATTATAACAGAGCTTAAAAATTTGCCTAGTGACGTCATTAGCATCGTAACATCGTAGCACAGTGCACTGCACTGCCAGTTGTATAAAAGCACACTGTAATTGCCTTGACTAAACTATTTCACTAATAGGAAGGCTGACATAATACATTGCAGCGATCTTGAAACAAGGAGCATTGCACACAAGTTTGGGAGCAGGATCGTGCTTTAACAGAATATCTACAGTATTTACAAAGGGCTACTGCCATAAGCTAAGCGGTCTGTATAAAAAACTTCCCTGATAACTCCAGCCATGTACACCAGGCAGTCTGCACCCAAAAGACGCCAGCAACAACACCCGCTACCTGATTTCCCACTCGCAGGAAAGCTGTCATCACAGAGTGATCGAATTGCTTTCATTCATAACATATTTAATCATCTATAACAATAAACCAGTAAAATATGGAAACAGAATTTAACTAAATTCCACTGTTATTCCTTCCTTCAGTTAGGCCACCCTCCAGTAACGGATCAGTGGTGGGAAGTTAAAAAAATAATTATGTAAAAATATTGTATATGAGATGAAAACGATTGAAAAAGATATAGCCAATAAATTACACGATCAATGCCGTATAGTTAAAAAAAAATTAAAAAACAGAGAAATCTGACCAATAGCTGAAATTCTGGACTAGTAACATAAAACCTGCTTATACACGTTATACTAAATAACTTTGCGATTGATTGCTTATTAATATTTATTGAAAGCTTTCATTTGACAATTGGACGTTTTACATATTGCCTGTCTCTCAGGGTGGGAAATGGAAGGGAAGATTTTTCCGTTTCTCAGTAACCCCTCCGCTACTATAGTAAGACATGGACTATTCGGTAACCTCTTCCACACAAACAGTTTTGAATCTATCCCTCTAAAATCTATCTGTCGATATACTGAATATTGTCAATAATAATTTTACTGCTGTTGACACTTCCGAAAAAAATGTGCCCCTTCTGTAATTGATATTAACTGTGGGTGTAGTGAATATTGTAAGCAGCCTACTGTTTATGGACTTCTTGCCCATTAAAGTTGATTTATCAACCCATCAGTTCAGTCTGGAAGTGAAACATGTTCTTAATGCCAGGAAGAACAAAGCTACGATTTACTACTTTGAAGGTATCCCTAAACTTTTTGCATTGATCCCGGAATTAATACGACTTTGGTTGAGAGCCGCATTTGGAAATAATGATGAACAGGAATCTTAAATGCAAGTGTGATAAAGTACGTTGTTTTGACTTAGTTTTAAATGTTGCGGTTTCCATTGTTTTTTTGGTTTTTTTTTGCTGTACTTCGTTTTGAAATAACTTCATTCATCAGACGCGTTATTGATTCTTTTTAACTTAGTTACAGTTAGCCTTCTATTTGTAATGTATGCCTTCCTTTTGTTAATGCGTTGGGATATCGGTCCTTGTATGTCCTATTATAAGGAACCTTTTTTACGAAGGAGCAAGTTTCAAAAGCGAGTTTTCCATAATAAATGACTATTCGGAAGTGTTACAGCCGCACAGTGACGATGAAGGATGAACCAGCAGCTTCGCACGCAAAAGGAAAACAAGTTATTTATCGGTTTCTCTTCATAAATCCTGGTATGCATGAAAGATCTGGCAGGAGATTAGGTCGCTTTCCACACAACGTATATAAAGTTCAGACTTCTCATCAGAAAGACGGCTGACGTATACACAAGAGTCATATTCTGTGTAGTGAAGTAGTGAAGTGAACACTTTCCGACCAGATATGTCATGGTTCATAATGTGGGAGGACAAGGCGTGAAACCAGTATCATCATCAGTTTCGGATGAATGAAAGAAAACATACCTTATAGAAAAAGAAAGGTTCTTTCCAATTCAGTTGCGTTGTTAGGACAACGAAAACCTTTTCTGAGATGATTAGTTCCACTTCAAAAGAATTTATTTTCTCCAGAGAAATCTCCCCTTTTGTGTCCTCAAACATGGTTTTCAGCACATGAAAAGAAAAGTCGCACGTTTGCTTCGTCTGTTTATTTTTTCCTCTATTCATGGTACAATTGTACAAATAAATAAAGAACCCATCACCAAGCACTGACTGCTAACTATAAACGTGTCACGGGACACACCGATAAGGCTGGTAACAGACACCCCAGGCGCGAGTTTATGGCTCCCCTCTCCAGTCGCTTTAATGAGTAACCTGACAGCAGAACGGCTCACATTCCCACATGTTACTAATCAGAACTGCGGAATGCAGGCTTGGGCTGTTGTACTTAGACGCTATAATCAATATGCACTATATATAATGAATAAGATCATACGGGCAAAAACTGATTTAAGTCGTGTTCTGTGATTTAAGTTGTTTTGTAGCTTTTGAGTAAGTTTTCAAAATGAATGTTCCCCCGCTGTCTTTAATTGTTAACACTGTTTAAAACATATTGATATGGAATTTTATTTTGAGATGTGCTTTTCAAACATAATAGATTAATTGTAATTTTTATCTCTAAGTAAGGAATATCTGATTCAGATAGATTATGTTTTATACGGGTTTTCGTTTTTTTAAATGCAAACCTTAACGTCATATAATTGACAGTAACAATAATTTCAGTAATCATTACGCTGTTTAATAAAAGCAAATATATATCTCCTGCCTAAAACACTTGCACGTTTTCACAAGTAAAGATAAGGTCATGTTCAATCAGAAAAGTATATTGTTCTTCCTAGAAACGTGGGTGGTTTTCCACGTAACAACTAGATAAAGTTTTGGCTTCACCTTAGATCAGACATATTCTTGAGCTCGATTCTATGTTAGAATGCAGTTGCTTGCAATCTTATTTATCTTTCCTTCTTTCTGAAATTTTTGCAAACCTGCGTTTAGTTTAAGATCTCTGTTGTGTTTTCAGGTTAAGCGAATGGTGGAGCTTGATGAATTCGGTTCTTGTCACGTGAATGCGAATTCTTTGTTTTCCCTTTTTATAATAACTGTCATTTTCAAATTAAATCCTTGTGAAATTCCCAAAAAAAATACAAATATAGAATTTTCTTTCGAAAAAAAATATTTCATTTTTGCTCAAGATTATTATTATCCAATAGTCTTTTGATTATAATTTTTTTAATTTATTTTTTTGGCCGTGAGATCTATTACAACATCATAGCAATAATCCTAAAACAAGCAGGCAGGCAGAATTGTACAGTAAGGAAAGTGTATCCAGTTATTACATATGATGACTTGGCATAGTACACAAGAAACTGTTAATTTTATTTCGTTTGTTGGATAATATGGATATATAGTATTTATTTATGCTAAATCTATATAATAGATAGTTTGGAAAACACAGCATTTATATATTTATGTATTTCTGTTAAAAAAAATGAATTCCAGATCACTTTACGCCCTGCAGCCTGCTGTGATACCGAAGACGTCAACGCAGAGCAGCACTGACGATGGGATGATCCTTCTACAGTTCAAACGGCAGAGATGTCGTCCTTTGTGCATGTGATGAAAGTAAAGAAACAGCTGCAGGAGCACCCAGCTCATGTTAATCGTCATGGAGATGATACTGTCATGCTTTGCTGAATCAGAACCTGGGAGCACTTGCTAACACTAAACTGCGAGTTCTGTTCCACTCCAGAGATAATTCACCAGGATAATGTCGGGCCATCTGCCCGTGGGCTGAGTCTGAAGCACTGCTGGGCTTCCATCTAATTACTCAAGTCTCATTTTATCCCATATTTAGTTTTGAAGGGAAATCTGATGAGTTCCAAAACCAGATCAGAAACTTGTTTCTTAGACAATATATATTGTTTCACAATTTTACACAAAAGCACACATGTATGGCACATGTCTCACGGAAAAGATAACGTGCCGTGCAACATTTAGAGGGGTTTCTCAGAAAGGCCGGGACGTGCAAACTGCAGATAACATTTCTTATCGCTGCCTGAAACTTTTATTAAAATCCATCATCAAGTTGGGCAACTTGTGAAAATGTTATTCTCTTTCTTTAAAAAGCCGTATTCAAAAGTTAGTCGAAATTAGTCTTTGCAAACTGATGAAATTTAGGCTTAAATTCTGTTTTGACTGTGTATGTGCCAAATAAGCCCTGACCTGTGAATCTATCCTTCGCGACTGATGATATTTGTGCTGTGTAAGGTGAGACAGCACAGAGACATGGACACCAGCAGTTGGGAACCAGAACATATTCTGACACAGCTGGTTTTTGAAAATAAACAAAACAGATTGAGCAAAAAAAAAATAAAAATAAATACATATCGAAGAATAAAACAAGCTATATCTGTTGACGTCGGAGATTCCTCAATTCCAGGAGATAAAAAACAGGCCAACTTGAGCACAGAGAAGCACCTGAAGAGCTTCCCAGCTTTCTCTCCTTGTCGGGTCTCCAGCGACTTCCACAGCACCACTGCCTGTGTGCTACCAGTGCCCAGCCGTCCTCCAGCTTTCTGTAGTATTATTGGATAAAAAGACAGAAACCCATGTTATTTAGTTTCCTTCATAATCTTCAAACCAGCTTTAATTTCAGGCTTTTAATCGATGTCAGCAAGGAGGCTAATATGAGATGTGAGCTGTGTCTCTTTGGGACCGGGGCTCCTACTGACTAATCAACCTTTCCGGACCCCAACCTCTGCAACAAGTTTCAATACATGACTAGAGAAAGCATAGCATGATGACTGACACACACTGATGGTGAAAGCAAGGGTGTTGAAGGATAGTGATTCAAATCTATTTTGCTTTATTAGTGGCAAAATGTATGAATTGCAGTGCTTCCCAGGACTGTTGAACTTATGTTAGATAGGTGAACTGTGCCATACTTATGATACAATCATAATACTTGCAGAAGGTCTGACCAAGGAGAATTCATAAATCATAATATTAATGAGTTTCAGCGTTCACCAACCAATCAAGTATTGCTTCTCTTATGAATATTAATGAGTCTTCCCTAACCATCCTGGAAAACAAAAATTCGCGTCTGGGTAAACCCGGACGTATGGTGACCTTAATTAACTCTCATTTACACACAATTGACAAGATACAGTACTGGGCAGAAGTCTTAGGCAGTCAAAGGAAATAATGCTTAAATGATCTTCATGTTGGTGTAAAACTCTGGTATTTTGTCTGTCAAAGCGTGTTAGTTTAACCATTCCAAAACCTCTTCTAAAATCACCCCCACATTTGCAGCAGTCGTCCAATACACTCATGTATTTTTTGACCTGACCACTAGTACTGACTTGTATGGCTAATCAATACATTATTGACTACTTTTAAAAAATGATTGATTAAATAAGCAAGCTGTTGGTGAAATTTAATGAATACATGGAACGGCTGAGGTGCCCCTGAGGAGAGGTTTGGGAACCAGAGCGGTGTTCATCTAGCCGTCCAACTAGATATCAGTCAACTCCTGTTAGTCTTTATTGTGTTATTCTTAATTTGCATGTGTTGTAATATTAAACTGTGTTTTTGTTCTGAGCAAATACACACTTACTGTCCAGATTAACGACCTTGAACATTTCCTTTCACTGCCTAAGGCTTTTGCACAGTCCTGAGCGTGCATATTGTACATGCGTTCAACAAACATTACAAAACGCTCAGCTAAAGTCTGCTCAACTTCAAGCAAACAGCACGACTCACTGTTCACAGAAAAACAAAAATAAAGTGTCAAAGTGCCAAAAGCTTCTGGAAGCTGACGTCACTTGTGAGCAGCGTGACACGCTTTAATTTTTAAAGGAAACGTGTGGAGATACTGTGATGCTGAGCGGCTGCCATATATTGAAAATCGGTGCTTTTTCCTTCGCTTCGTTCTCCACTGTAACTTGCAGCACTGGGACATACGGGTTTCAGAGCTAAACCTGGACAAACTGCCAATTTTCCTATCCTACCTGATGAGTTACTATCTGCCTGAGGTCAGGTGTGGTTCATCAGACACCAGGTAGGATGGAAAACCTGCTGGAGATCAGGGCTGCCTACCCCTGCACTGGAGAGTTGACATACCTTATGAACCCCTATGTGACTGGGAATTGCTAGCCAGTAATTTCTCGGTTATGGACTTGCAGAGCACTGTGTATGCCCAGGGCTCCATAATTGTGTATGTTTTTCTGCACAAATGGTGATATTTACAATTTACTAAGTAATACAGGTGTGATGTTAAAATCATGCAGTCAGATCAATCTGGTAAATGATGCCACAAAGGAAAAAAATGTGGCATGGAAGGGAAAGAAGACAGCAGAAACCCATCTGGATAAAATGCAGTGCTTTAGTTTTGGAGGTCTGGGAATATAGATTCTAATGCTGCACACATTAACAATTCACCACAAGGACAGTTGAGTTTGACACAAGAGAACTCTTCTCTGAGGATACTGTCAAAACAAAAGCAGAACATATTAAGATCCTTGCGCATAGAACTGATGGAAAGAATCAAAACAAACATTTAGAAGCACATGTTTCTCCCCCATGAAACACTGTCCCCAGTCTTTTTCATTCTGGTTCAATTCTAATTCACTTCATTTCTGTTAGAGATTAGCAGATGCCTTACAAGAACATTCCATCACTGCTCTGAACAGATGACAGCACCTAATAAAACACTGTGCAGAATTCCCTGGCTCACCACTAGGGTCTGTTCCTTCAGACGGATCATACATCGAATCGGACAGATGCTGGGACAGGATAATCGCGCTGATTTTTGGGCGTGAAATTGAGACTGTGATTGTCTTGCTGCCGTACAGCACAGAACTTTCCAGTGGCAAATATAGCACTGTTGAATCCTTTCCAAAAATACATGTAGTACACTTCTGAAGAATTAAAAGATGTTATTTTCTTACTTTAGTTTCATAGCATACACAGATGCTCCTCTACTTACGAATGAGATACGTTCCGAAGGGCTGTTGGTAACTTGAAATGTTCGTAAGTCGTTATTCAACATCATTTTAAGGGTGTACGCAAGTACAAAGAACTAGGATGCTGGGAGTACGTACGCTATGCTGCTGTGAGGTGGGAGTAGCGGCCAGAAGTCATACTACCAAGAATTGGCACGCAAAAAAAAAAAATTGATGTTGCGGAAAGGAAACAGGAGCCCAATGAACACAATTTGAACTTAAAGTCCTCTCTGTTCGTATGTCTGAAAGTTCGTAAGTTGAAAGTTCATAAGTAGAGGAGTGTCTGTACATGTTTCTCAACAGAGATTCTGCCTGCTTTTAGTTATCCATCCACCCATTTTTTATAACTGCTTGTCCTATTCAGGGTCATGGTGGGGGGGACGGATGGTCCAACGCCTATCCTCGAGACCACGGGTTCAAGGCAGGGAACAGCCATGTGGGTAACTCCAATTAACCACAGCATGTTGGTTGGACTGTGGGAGGAAACTGGAGCACCCAGAGAAAACCCCATGATGACACGGGGAGAACATGCAAACTCCACACTAAAGGAGCCAAGGTGGAGACTCAAACCCGGGTCCCAGAGGTGCGAGGCCGTAGTGCTACACACCGCACCACCATGCTACCCCACTTCGGATTAGGCACGGTAAGATCATATAGAAACTTGTGTTACTGTATATGCCCTGCACATGGATTTTTATGATAATGGACTTGCTAAGATAAGATCACACGCAACAACAAGGTATGAAAAGCATGGGCAACTTAGCATACAGTGCAAAACAAGACCAAGTGCAGTAACAATACATACACTGCAGACAAGTAAACACAGTGAAAACCAATGTAGGAAATATACAGTAAACAAATAGAATATTCTGAAATTAAGGAAATAACTATAAATAAAAATGAATTAACTGATGTTGTATTTAAAAATTGGTGCAAATTAAAATGCTCTGTTCCCATACCGGAGGTGAATATACAAATGAGCTATAACTTAATACACTCCATAGTAAGATAAAATAATATCTTGCATGAATGATTACTTTATGCTTTTATCTTGACTAATTTAAAAAGTCAATGAGGTATTGATTAGCCATTGGATGAGTCAAAAAAATATGTGGGTTGCTGCAAACTGGAGAGCTTTCGAAATGCTTAAGCGACACACTTTGATAGATATAATATCATGGTTTTACACCATCATGAAGATCATTTAAACATCATTATGTTAACTGCCTCAGACTTTCTGTTACCGCCTGTCCTATTCAGAATGGCAGGGTGTCCAGAGACTATCGTGGAGGTTATGGGCACAAGGCAAGGAGCAGCCTACTGTAAATATACACAAACACACAAAGACATACAGGTTTGTGTAATTACAGCTTTGTGGGGACTCTCCATTTATTTCTATGGGGAAAACTCTAATCCCAACATGACAACCTTAACCCTTACTCAGTCCTAACCTTAACCATAAGTAACCAAAGAAAATACAGGACTTTAGGCATTCTTAGTTTTTTGATTGCATTCACAGATCTTTGTGGGGACTTGAAAAATGGTCCCCATAACATCAAAATAACAGGTTCTTATCACATTGTGGGGGGCATATATATATATATATATATATACACACACACACACACACACACACACACACACACTCACCTAACAAGCTGGAAGCTGTTAATGTAAACACAAGTACAGCACAGGTATTTTTTAAAATGCTGCACCATAATGAATATTTATTTTGTTATACTTCGTATTTTTTGAGACAATATTTGTGTTATACAGTTCGAATATGAAGCTGAAAGCTGATAATGTGAATACTGTACAGATCAGGTGCAGTTAATTTTCTAAATATGCACCTTAAAAGATTATTTTTTATTTTTCTTATTTTTATTTACTTGCGAGAATATTTTTTTAAATTTGCTTTTAAGTTTAGTTTGTTTTATTAGTAGGTTGCAGCAGTATTGACAGAGATTTTTTGTACTTTGTTCAGTAAACCGCCATTTTATATAGAAAGAAAGCAGCAATTAATGTTTTGTTTCTTTTACCCCGCTGTACCGAAAACGTACCGAACCGTGACTTCAAAACCGAGGTACTTACCGAACCAGTTCATGTACATTTGCACAATTTCATTGGCTTTGCATTAAACTCCATGTTTCTCCTCTGGCAGTCAGATTCTCATTAATCACTGGTGTTATGTAAGGGTACAGAGTAACAAGAGAGCAAAAAAAGGTGAAACACTTCTTGGGATTCATTAGAAAGTGCCGACTCACTGACACCAGTCCTCAAGAAAGCAAAGTACATGTAAGAATTATACGTATTGTGCAAATCACAACAAGAATGAATAGCACAGGAAATGACATCAATTTTAGGTGACGCAGTTGCTGAGTGGGTAGCATTGTTGCCTCACACCTCCAAGACCGGGCCTTCAAGGTGACCCCCCCCCCCCTTGCTGTTTGCATTCCTCACTGCATCCTACGGGAGCCCCTTGCAATGCACAGACATGCAGGGAGGTGAACTGGCCATAGCATATGGCTATGAGTGTGTGTGCAGTGACTGGCATCCTGCGCTGCGTGTCCCACCATGTGCACTGTACCATCTGACCGCCTTCTGACCATGAGAAGCACTTGGAAGATAGATGGATAGATTCATTTCTCTTTAGCGGAACACATTAACACATACTAAAATGAAGGGATAGATCACTGACTGTTGTAAAGAAAAGCAGTAGATGAAGAGAGACAGAAACACTGACATGTTAGGCTCGTCAGTGCTTCACAGAAACCGAAAGACTGACACGTTAGGTTCGTCAGTGCTTCACAGAAACAGAAAAACTGACATGTTAGGCTCGTCAGTGCTTCACAGAAACAGAAAAACTGACATGTTAGGCTCGTCAGTGCTTCACAGAAAGAGAAAGACTGACATGTTAGGCTTGTCAGTGCTTCACAGATCCAGAGCCTGAGAAACAGGAAACAACCAGCAGCTGAAAACTAACAAAATAATGTAAACTGTAAACATATGACACGCTGTCTTCAAAACATCAGCAGATGTTTTTCTGTTTTGAATGAATGGAGCCTGGGTAGAATGTGCTAAGGAGTTACGTCCCTCAGATGCCGCGTTAAGGGAAGGAGACAAATCCTGATGTGCCTGTTAGAAATGAAAGCAAACATTCACCACTCCGGAGTTTAAGCGTACCCTATACACCATGATAAATGACATTGATTACTGTGCCCTCCACCCAGAAAGATCAGATTTAGAGATTTCGCAAGTTTTCCAGCTTTGTTTAATAGCAGAGAACCACAAAAGCTGAAGTCTGTGAAATTCAGTACCTCCAACTCTCGTGCTCGGACAAATTATATGGAAACCAGTGAACAGTAATATAAAACAGTAAAAACTGAAATTAAACTTTTCTGTGTAGTGAATATGATGAAATGCGGAGCATGAGCAGAACGTACATCCAGCTTTTCTACACACTAGGTTTGCCAGTCGCACTTGCCAGGACATGGAGGAAATTAGCAGCAAACTCGGCATCTCGGAGGGAGATCAGGCTCTGGGAGCATAATAATGGTCAGCATCCCAAAACGGACTCCCAGTGTTCTAATACAGATGAAGCCGCTTAGCTTCAAACAGCATTAACATCAGAGGCTTGTTTTTCAGGCAGGAAACAATGGATGTTCCCATCTCTCTGGAACATGTGAGTTTCATGGCTAATGGAAGGAGATAAATGCACCCTTAACGTTCCCAAACTTTGTGAGTTGTTTCGTTTGTTCCTCTAACCAGTGACTATTGGCGCTTTTTCAACTGCCACCAAGAACTGGTGGTTTTCCATTGTAAAGAATGAGAGCCGTGCCCCAGCCGTGCCCCAGCCGTGCCCCAGCCGTACCACAGCCGTACCACAGCCGTACCACAGCCGTACCACAGCCGTACCCACACAGACATGGCCCTGCCGAAAGCGTGACCAAGCCGAGCTGGTTGCGTCACTGCCATGAGATTGGTCGAAATGCACAGAGATACGGGTGTTCTGTGCATGTATTATCTGATGGAAAAAGAATATATTCTATATATTATTCATCATTAGTGGTACATTATATTAATGCATATTGGTGCATTCATGATAACTCGAAACTAGAACATTTCTATCCTCCTGCTGAAAACAGTAGTGGGAAGAGCTGAACAGAATGGATTTGAAATGCAAATTTACGCGCGCAAATGCTAATTCGCCTAGTATTTAAAGCTTTCAGAACACAGCGGTCCTCACAGACATGATAGTGGAAATTAGTACACAGTAACAAACAAACAAAAGAAAACAATTAACACATAGTCAATCGTGTGAACAGTAAATAAGCGTCTCTTCGGTTTTACGTCACTGTCTCTCTGCTGACGACGCCTTTACTGGGCCGACCCGTCTGCAGTGGAAAACCAAAGCTGGAACTCGCTGGAACTAGTCTCTCTTTGCAGTACGGCTTGAGTACAGGTCGATTCTTGTATGCCAGTGGAAAAACGTCATGTAACACACTGTTTTTTGGCACACAAAAGCACATTTATTTACATAGCACCATTCATACACATGGTTCATTCAGATTGCTTTACAGAAGATTAAAACTGCCATGAAATGAAATCTCAGTAAGTTAAAATGCTATAAAACGCAATAGAGTAAGTTGCATGCATTAAAAATGGTTTTAAATTGTTAAAAAAAGCTAAGATTACAGCACAATCAGCCAAAAGGACGGTGAAATAAAAGGGTCTAAAGCTGAGATTTAAAAGCAGCTACAGCTGCAGCGTGTCTAAGAGCCTCTATTCCAGTTTCTGGCTGCATAATAGCTGAGAGCCATTTCATCCTGCTTAGCTCAAGCTTTAGGAACTGCCAGTTCACCAGCCCCAGAGGCTGGAAGGGCCCTGCTGGGTTTGTAGGCTTCAAGCATCTCTGCAAAAATAATAATACAGTACATAATAATTATTATTATACAGTAATAATGAAAATAACTAAATACGCTACTGTACTGTACCTCGAGCGGATGAACTGCTGAAGCCGCGTGATGTTTTCAAGAGTCACAAGAGGGTGTGTGTTTGTTATTGCAAGCCATTGTATTTAACCTAAACTTTTAATACAATAGGCTTTATGGCAGTCTGTTTGTGAGCACGAGTCGTCCGTAAGTTGGACTTAGTTAACACGGGACTGCCTGTATTGCATCCCATAATACAGGGGGAAGCTCTATGGATATGGTGTGTGGCTCTGTTGCTGTGGTCGGAAGGTTGCTGGTTCAAAGCCTGTGACTTTTAGAGTGACATTACCTTGGGCCCTTGATCCCAACAGCTTCAGGGACACTGCTAGACCCTGCTCTGATCACTGCTTTGGACAAAAGTGTCTACTTAATAAATGAAATATATATAAAACAATTTTAGTGGATGATGCTATCATACTAACATGCAGTATTTCAATACTATACATAACATATATACCAAGACCAAAGAAATGCCTGAAATCTGTGCCGAGCCAAATCTATGTCGATATTCCTAATTATTATCTCCTAATTGGGTTTCATATCTATTTAAAACAACATTCATAAACTGTAAAATTTTAAAGCCACTGATTTTTTTGTTGTCTTCAGTTTCCCATGATTCCTATACACCAAAAACAGTAAACAAAAATGCAGGTTCTGACAAACGGATCACTGGGAATTGTAGGAATCTCCATTGTAGGCTGTCTGCGCTTGCTGAAAAATGAAAAACAGCTGTTCTTGTGCTGTAAAAACAAAAATAAGAGCAGTTTCTCATAGACTAATACTAATGGGATAGTTTGAGCAAATTTATTATAAAAAGAGGGCATCATAACTTAATCAGTTTAAAATAACATCACATACAGTACCACTGAAGAGAAACTACCTGGCTTTTTGAATAAAATGTTTCCAATGAAATGCAACATTGTGTTCTGCATAGAATGAATGTTTCTTTGATTTAATTACGCAATTTAAGACTTCTTTTTGTGTTTTCCAAAAAAAAAAACATGCCAAAAATAGAGCTGATGTAAACTAACATGACTAACATAATTATCAACAATTACTCCAAATAAATTTGCCAAGGTGATGTTCCAGCTGCGTGGTCTTGTTATGGTCTATCCAGTAAGGGAAGCGTCCATCCATTTTAAAAACAGACTTCCAAGCGCTTACACGTAAAGTGAGACATCATCTCTGTTAGCTTTCCCAGTCCAGCACAGACAACATGCCGTCTCTTACAACACCCCCTTTCCTTATGTCACCCCCCCATCCCCACCCCGTCACTGACGGCACCATATGTCTCTTCCTCTTTTTTCAGACACTTCTCTCTGATGGGGAAAAGCAAAATAGCTTCTTATCCTCTGCATTTTTGCGTTGGACAATAGCTCTGCACCTCCCGGAGATGACCACAAAAATACAGAGGACTGACTACGCCGTGGAGTGCTTCTGTTACTTATTTCCATCCAAATGTGAGCCTCCTCTTTCCAGAGGAAAGGGGGAATGTGTCAAACAGTTCGAACTGTCAGGGATTTCATACAAGTCAAAATGCTTTAGCAACAAACAGGCAAATGTCTGTGTGTTGTACATCCTCACAGACGACTAAGATACGTTAAGCAGAACATCGGACTAACAAACATTAAAATAACCCTGTATAGTAAAATAACCCTGTACAAAGACATTTTCAAAGCTTTTACAGAAGCACTTTGATATTTGAAACTGCTATTTGCCCTTTTAACAAATACACTGTAAACACTCTGAAATGCTTTAATCTCTTAGTTTTATGTCTTATACTTACATTTATATAATGCTTTCTTTCCAGTTTTATTTTTCTAGTGAAGTATATATTTATCTCTGTCTTATTACTTAATCTGGACCCGGAGTCTGTAGTAGAGGTGTGATTGATTGAGTGATTGATTGATATATGAACTGGGCACAAACAGAATGGATGTAGCTTCCCTCCCTCCATCCATCCATTTCCTAAATCTGCTTGTCCTAAGCAGGGAGTGACTCAAAAATATCCATTGATGCTGGACAGGCAAACATAATGTGAAGGAAACATACCCTTCAAAAAAATGTTTTTCATATATGTTTAATGAGGCAATTTTGCATATGTATTATAGCAGTTATTTTAAAATACACTTCCTCATTATTACACCACCATTATTACACCACCCAGAATTAAAATAAACCTGTCAAAACAAAACAGTTGTACATACATAAATCATGAGCATCAGTATTTTGGTGTGTAGTATGTGTAGTTTATAGCTGTTATTATTAGTCATTAGCATCAGTATTTTGGTGTGTAGTATGTGTAGTTTATAGCTGTTATTATTAGTCATTAGCATCAGTATTTTAATGTGTAGTATGTGTAGGTTATAGCTGTTATTATTAGTCATTAGCGTCCGTATTTCAGTGTGTAGTATGTGTAGTATATAGCGGTTATTATTAGTCATTAGCATCAGTATTTTAGTGTGTAGTATGTAGCTGTTATTATTAGTCATTAGCGTAAGTATTTTAGTGTGTAGTATGTGTAGTATATAGCTGTTATTAGTCATTAGCGTCAGTATTTAAGTGTGTAGTATGTATAGGATATATCTGTTATTATTAGTCATTAATGTCAGTATTTTAGTGTGTAGTATGTGTAGTATATAGCTGTTATTATTAGTCATTAGCATCAGTATTTTAATGTGTAGTATGTGTAGGTTATAGCTGTTATTATTAGTCATTAGCATCAGTATTTTAGTGTGTAGTATGTAGCTGTTATTAGTCATTAGTGTCAGTATTTAAGTGTGTAGTATGTCTAGTATATAGCTGTTATTAGTCATTAGCATCAGTATTTAAGTGTGTAGTATGTGTAGGATATATCTGTTATTATTAGTCATTAACGTCAGTATTTTAGTGTGTAGTATATAGCTGTTATTAGTCATTAGCGTCAGTATTTAAGTGTGTAATATGTGTAGGATATATCTGTTATTATTAATCATTAATGTCAGTATTTTAGTGTGTAGTATGTGTAGTATATAGCTGTTATTATTAGTCATTAGCATCAGTATTTTAATGTGTAGTATGTGTAAGTTATAGCTGTTATTAGTCATTAGCATCAGTATTTTAGTGTGTAGTATGTAGCTGTTATTATTAGTCATTAGCGTCAGTATTTTAGTGTGTAGTATATAGCTGTTATTAGTCATTAGTGTCAGTATTTAAGTGTGTAGTATGTGTAGTATATAGCTGTTATTATTAGTCATTAGCATCAGTATTTTAATGTGCAGTATGTGTAGGTTATAGCTGTTATTAGTCATTAGCATCAGTATTTTAGTGTGTAGTATGTAGCTGTTATTATTAGTCATTAGCGTCAGTATTTTAGCGTGTAGTATATAGCTGTTATTAGTCATTAGTGTCAGTATTTAAGTGTGTAGTATGTGTAGTATACAGCGGTTATTAGTTGCTGTCATGGATCCTAATTCGACAGAGCACAATGCACACAGAAACACAGGCTTTATGTATTTTCTAACATTTTCAGCAGTTTTCCCCTTTTAAGAAAACTGTAATCTCACCTACAGGTAAGTTCTTGAAAGTGCTAGTTGCGTGGGTACAATATAAATAAATATATCTAAAATATACCTCACCTGCAAAGTAGGAGATGAATGAGTCCGTCAGCAATGCAAGAGGAAGCTGCTCCTTCCATGCACATTGAGAAACTGTTCTGTGTAACTGTTCAGTTATAATACATTGTAGATTTTAATAAGGAAAGTAGTAATATGTTAACTAATATACCTGCCATCAATAAATACAGAAAGGTGGCAGACCAATAAGAAGACTGAAATATTATCTGACCACATTAAAATTAGATCAGTGCATGACTTTCTGTACATTCACTAGTGTACAGCATTGTGCCCCAGTATTTTTCCAAGCCCCCGTCAACATTTATACAAAGCTGTAAAATGGGGCTGTACCAGGAAGAGGCTAAGGGTGGAGGGACAGGAACCCTCCCACGGCCGATCAAAGGTGGAAATCGGGCATGTGCGTTAATGTCTGCTGTCCTCACAGGAATCATTAAGCAACACCTGTTTGAGGGGCGTGGCCAAGGAGGACTTCCGGCAGAGAAAGGAGAGATGGTATGCAGAATTATGAAAATCATACATGGTTGTGCAGATATGACTAATGCTGATTAAGTCCTGTTTTACAGTATTCACAGGATTTCATCAAAATAAACATGAATATCTCTCACTCAGGTGACTATATTTTATAATACTGTTTATACTTTTAGTTACATTATTTAGATAATTTCTTGCATAAATGATCTCTTCAGTTTAAAAGTTTAAAAGTACCCTTTTATATTGTGGACAACCATGCAAATTATTTAAATCATTGACTTTTTCTGCAGTGTATAATTATTACTGTCTGAAGTAACACAACAAAGAAAAACACGCATAGCACACACACACACACACACACAGCTGTAGTCATATATTTGTGGGACTCTCCATAAATTTCTATGGTAAAAATCCTAATCCCAGCACTGACAACCTTAACCCCTACCTAGCCCTAACCTTAACCATAAGTAGCCAAAAAATACAAGACATTTTTGTTTTTTGATTCACAGAATTTTATAAAACAGAGGTTGTCCTTCAGGGGACTGAAAAAGTAGTTAAAAGTGTCCAGACAAGGCACAGGTTTTTATTACATTGTGGGGAAATCTGGTCCTCACAATGTAGCAATTACAAAAACACAAAGACAAACACATGCACTCACATGCACATACATATTAAAAGTGCAGCTCAGAGGCTGCAGCCCCAAGACAGATTATACGGATGGAGGATGATGTAACACCGATTATATTACTAACGACACTTTAACAGGAAGCTCAGCCTATAGCTGCATCCCATTATGCTTGTAATGTGCTATTTGCCTCACTTGTAATTTGCTAATCTAATTATTTATAGTATAGTACATCTAAAATTTTGAGATTTTGAATTAGGCCTGACTAACTCACTCTTTCAGCCAGTCTTTTCCATGCAACTACATAATAATCTTTTAGTTTCCGTTAGTTTTGATCACACCAGTTCTGATCAAAGAGAATGGGTAAACTTTAATGAAAAACGTAATATTAATAGCACAAACACATTAGTCATTTAAATTAAGTCGCCCCAGAATTAGCCTGCAATCGGTGTTGTATCTTGTTTTCACCTGTGTTTACGAAATCCTTAAAAACTGATGTCCCAGTTACACATAGACATTTAAAATCTAAAACATTGCAAATAGGCAGCCCACGAGCATCTACATCCCCCCCCCAAACTGTTTTTTTTCGGGTGTCCCCTGAATTCGAGAATGACATTTTTATTCGTAATAACATTTCTTTTTTATTTTTCCCACGGTATTTCAAACTAGTAACTTAAGAAAACTCACAATCCTATTTCAACACCGTATATGAAAGTATGTCTCAGTTCATATTTTAAGAGGCTTATTTGATCCACAGGCTAAAATTCAGAATGCATTTATTAATCCACTCATATCGTGTATGTATTCATTCCACTACTCTGCTCCTGTGCGATTTTATCAGTAAAAAAACTGAGAGAGAGAGAGAGAGAGAGAGAGAGAGAGATTTTCGAAACGTTGCGCTGCATTTATTGGACCGCACGTATTTTCCAATACACAACTCTGAGCATAAATTGCTATTGCTAAAACAACTGTAGGATCAATTCTCCCATCAGTCACTTAAGTCTACAAAGCGCTTAGAAAGTTACGCGCTTTCAGTTACGCGCATTCTCCCCTCATCAGCGCGCTCACGGAAAAGTAGGCGCGGCCGTGCAGACAGTATAATTAATTAATCAAACAAGAAAAGGGGTTTACGCCCTCAATGATTTTAACAACAAGCAAAACGTGGATAATGGACTAATTATTTTACATTGTGGACATAATTGAAATCCACAGAAACCTTTATATGGCGGTAGCCTACTACGCTTAGGCCTATATTTGGTCATATGAACACAAAACCGAAATGTTTCAGTGAAATGCGGTGTTTGCATTGTATGCATTTTTTTTTTATCTTATTAGCTATAATAACATGATGCCATTTATAACTTTGGTTTCATGACCATTTTCCCCAAATTGGCACTAGCGTTGCAGGTTTGACATCAAATACCACAAAACTAGATAAAAAAGAGAGAACTTCACTGTAAGTAAACCGCAATAGACGATCAATTAGTATATTCAATATTCAAAACAATCAAACATGTATGTGATATGTTACGATAATGAGTTCGTGAAAATGATCCATTGTTTTAGGAGGGAATCATTATATGACTAGAGCTCATGGGAGAATCAACCCTCAAACCAATATTTAATTGTAGCATTGATGTATTATTCTATTCTCATACATTAGTTGCCACAGAGTAAGGAAAGTATTTTAAACAAACAGACGCACAAAGAGAGAGAGAGAGAGAGATGTACTCATATCTTTGTGGGAACCGTCCATTCATTTCTAAGGGCAAAACTCAATGACAACCTTGACCCTAACCTTAACCATAAGTAACAAGGCAAAATACAAGACTTTTGGCATTTTTAGTTTCTCGATTGCAGTCACGGATTTTTATAAGATTGATTTTCCCCTTGTGGGGATCAAAAAAGTGGTCCCCACAGCATCAAAATAACTGTTTTTTATCATATTGTGGGAACATGAAACGCGCACACACACACACACCCGTATGTATCTGGAGATATAACTCGTCAATCAATTTAGCCCAGAACACTAAACTTGGCGCAAGTCTATCACTTGTAGCATTTCATAACTATTCATTTTAGGATGTGTCAGGACCACCCAAAATTAATTTATTTTAAGAAAAATATCCAGTATTCCATCCCAGAGAAGACGTGATGATACATTATTCTGGTGAAAAGGTTTCTGATACACAAAGACTGGTGCATTATATGTTAATGAGGCACTTCCGGAAAGGTGAGCCAACCCAGAACTGAAAGCACCAGTGACTCAGGGCAAAACTTTGGCTCAGCTGATTGGTGGCTTGTGACCAAGGAGCGCAGTCCGTAGAGCTGTCACTTGTGTAATGAAGATGTAGTTTTAGGGTGACAACTTGGGTGACATGAGGTCTCGTGAGAAGGTGAGTAAGATTAAGCTCTTGATGTTTTAAGGTGAATTCATTTAGTTCAGTGTGGGAGGGGCATGGATACCATAGCAGATTCAGGGGGTCCAGCGCCTGACATCGGCCCATGAAGATGTAAAATACATAAAATTACATGGTTGGGGTTTGCTAACGTCACTGCTGCCTGTGTGCGGCTCTCCTTGCTGGCTTTGGCCACGCAATCCTTCAAATCTATATTTACTTAGAAAGAGAGATGGGGCAGCATTTGTGGCAGCCTCTGACCTTACATGCACAGAGGATATCATAGGATGAAGGGCGTAGGTTTGGTTTCAAAACTGGCAGGGACCAAATCAGCCCCGAACCCCACGCTCCCATAAACATACACGGTACAGTACGCCCACAATATTGGTAGCGACATACCTATAGGTATACTGGCCAAACCCAAACTGTCGCCTTACGTAGTATTACGCGTGGGAATGCCTCTTACGGTCGTCACTACCGTTATTAAATAATTCATTGCAGCCCTTAAAATCACAATAAAAAGGCATTTCACCTAAATATACAAACAGAGAAGAATAAAAGTGTTCTATCCTATAGTTATCAATACATGAATCGAGATATCGACTCTTCTTAATATATTTTTCCCGATTATTTTTAACCCGCAAAATGTTCGGTTCTGATTTCGGTGACATTTCACTAATATTCCGAACACTCAGAACGCCTGGAATTTAAATGATCACATTTTCCTTACATGTTTGTCAATATATCAAAACGTGTAAAGACACAAAAAAATCGAATTCAAATAAATTACAGTTCTTACATTATTCTGATTACCTGGCATTATTTCTTAAACTATCCGTATTCTAATCAGCCATCCAGAAAGACTTTTTTTTCATTTGCTAAATGGGTGACACGATTGGTGTGGTTAGCAACACGACTTAATAATATAAGTAACAAAAATTATAAAAACTTTGTCATCCCACAGATTAACGTCAAGTTATCGAGCAGTAACAATAAACGTAAAGGCTTATTAATATCTCAAAAGAAGGGGGTGTGTTTTTATTCAAGTTTGGCTTTCTTTGGGTTTTTATTTTGAACTTTATTGCAAAATAATCGACAGTTATGCTGTATACGCTTTAATGATGTAAGATATACACATAAATTTGCTT
Source organism: Paramormyrops kingsleyae (assembly GCF_048594095.1). Taxonomy (NCBI): domain Eukaryota; kingdom Metazoa; phylum Chordata; class Actinopteri; order Osteoglossiformes; family Mormyridae; genus Paramormyrops; species Paramormyrops kingsleyae. The sequence continues at coordinate 16,231,470 of NC_132820.1, forward strand.
GGAAATACTAACAAGATACACATACAAGATTAAATATTCAGCTGCAAACACATTATATCAGTCAAATTCTATAATAATTATATGTTTTTTTATTCATCGGTAGCAATAATCTCTGGAAGATTAAGGACATTGATTATCAAGAAACTAGAATAGATGGTTATATAAATAATTTCTTTGTTTATTACATTGAACGTCATTTTACGTTAATATCAGTCTACATCAATGCATATTATAGGCTACATGATGCACAAAGGCTACATCCCATTTAGCGCATGTATTTGCTGTGTAATTACTGACGACGCGATTAAATCGCTATATCACGAGAGGATCCGTTCTAACTTTGGATCGTCCACAAGATTTCCTAAAGAGTAGGAGCCCCCACCACCACCACCAACCTCCTCCCACACCCCCGAGCTACGGATGGAGATCATGTAATCTACGTCACATTTCCGGTTACCAGCAGATATTTTTTTTTATCCGTCCTTCAACTATGACATTTGCAACCTAAATGTATAAAGCGACAGGAACGCTTGGAGGATATCTGTAAATGTATAAAAAATAGCCTAGAATAAAATAAAATGTATGTATTCATTTTCTCCGTATTTTTCTTATTTTTCTCAGTTGCTGGAGTTCTCTATTGCTCAGATTTTTAAAAAAACATTACATTGTCAAACACCTGCGTAGAAACAAGAATATAATTATAAAAATATAATTGCAAATATCCATCTTTTGGGTGAAGTTTCCATATATGTATCCGCAATCTTTATTTGAACTTCATGCTTCCAGAACCGTCAAAGACAAGGACCGCATACAAAAACACAGACCTATATAAAATGCATTTGAGCGTCACTAACCTGCGTGCGTTCTTCGCGGATCTTTACATTTCCCGATCTTTCGATAACTTTCTCAGAACCACGGAATATTCGTCAGAAAGGTTTTTTTCTCCAGTGTGAACTCTAATGAGGTTGTATTTGTTTAAAAGAGTTTCTTTTTCCCCTCTGTACTATGGTTCCCAGTAGCGGATATGCTCAGCTCGGTCAGCTCCCCCGAGGTGCTGTATCGCTACATGGCTGACAAGTTCACGCACAGTCCCAAACACCGTCGCGCATCGCCGCTTCTCTGCCCCCTGATGGCCGTCGCTCCATTCGCAGACCACCTGAGGAAGGTCACCTGGACTCCGCTGAATGTTCAAAGGCTTGTGGGGAGCCACAGACTGAATGACTGTCACCCCTTGGCCGGTCAAGTCCGCCACTGTAAGAGTTTCTATAGGATCATGGTAGACCGAAGATCATTTGCTTATTGAGCTCTTGGTAGCGCCGAAGAAGCAGTGGGCCTTTCGTGGTATAAGTGACAGAAAATGGTCGGTTTTTTGCCTTCTGTAAGAATCACGGTGCTTTTCAGAAGTGCCTTTAGTCGCAAGTTAATGTTAATTATTTAGCAATCGATGGTTGTTTCAGAAGTATGTGATCCACAGCTGATGCCCTCGGGACTGTTTTGAAACTGATTAACCGAGTAACAAGGTTATGAAGATGATAGAACCTTATCACCAGCATAACTAGTGAAAGACGTCTCTGGATAGTCTGGTAAACTGTGCGCGGGGCCAGTTTTAAGGCATCGCCGGTGGGGTGTCCTGTGTTCGCTCCTGCCAAAGGTGGCAACATCACGCTGGGCTCGGAATTGCTTTCCCTACCTTACACGAAAGAATAACGGTAGACACTAAGCCGCGATAAAATTGTAATGTAAGCTGTACATTTGGCTATTATCTCTTAAGATCAGTTAGTGTGGTGTTTGGATCTGTCAGTAAATCTTTATATCAACAATAGGGTGCTAGACATTAGATGGAAATGAAATTCCACACGCCATAGTCTGGCATAAGCGCAAGTTAGCGGAAGTTGGTGAAAGTGCGTCCTGTGCAGTTCACCCTGTGCCCTCCCGATATGTGGTAATAACCATAGTAAAATGCTTCGAAACAGGCCGCGCAATATAACAGCACAGTATGCGCCTCTACTTTTAAAAGAAAGTGCTTTGGGATTGGCTGGAATTAAGTTTTATTGACGCTAGGTGGGTCATGCATGCCTTCTCAGTTTGAATTCCTAGCTAAAAAATATTCCAAAGAAAATCCCTGTAAACACATCGCGCATGCACTGTGCAGTTTTGCTAGCTCTGTATCTTATATGCACGGTATTTAAAATATCCAGGATTTTTGCAATCAAAGAGGGTTTTGGCCCAAAGTGCCGAAAGCGCAGATAATGCAGATTGCGGCTCCAGGACAAATAGCAATAATGGTCATTCAGAGAAATCTACCCACAATCTGTTGTAAGTCAGCACCGTAAACTCAGAATATTGCACAAGTTTTCGTTTTCGTGTTTCAGAATATTACTCAGTTTTCACTCTTGTTTCTCCAGGATCAATGACATTACATAAATAACACAGATATACAGTAAATTTGCATTTTAATTTTTTATCAAGCCGAAGTTGATTTAATGCAGCATAAATTAGTAAAATACAAAACACAGAAGTTACAACAATTTCATTTTAAAGTTTCAAGTTAAAATAATTTCATTCAGGAAAGCGTTTGATAAGAGTTTAAATGAATAAGAACATGTTTTCTGTAACAAGGCATTAATGAAGGCATATTACATTTTTCTTATATGCGTTTAACATCGTTTTTGGAGAATGACGACAGTGACGACAAAGGCTGCAAAGAGCAAGATTCTTGTCTGAAATCTCTCTCGTTTGGCATCAGACTGAAATACTAACCTGCATTCCGCCGAATCCGGCTTGGAACAATAATGCACGTTTAGGCTGCGTCGCAAAGAAAGAGGTTTATCATTTAAAGTTTTTATTAGTTTTGTAAATGAAATGCACTAGCAACTGAACAACGTACCTTCTCAACACCCATATCAACTAAAGTTTCAAATACAGATGATATTCAGTGATGATATGGTGAATATTAGTTAAGTACGACTTCAGCAGCTAGACGAAGAGGACAGTTTTATGTCCAAAACTCATATTTTGAAGAATTTCTTGAAATCTAAACAGACATTTGTAATTGGATATGTCTAACGACTGTACGACAATGTTACCAAATTTCTAACTATGAAATGTATTATCTTACGTTTTCACGAATAATTTCGCGATTAATGGATATGTTAGTCAAAAGAAATAGATTAATTTTCCTGTAGCGTCTGAAATTATTCTTGTACTTTCCATCCATCTTCTAAACGCGTATCCTTCTCGGGTTTTTGTCTTTTATCGTCATTATTATTATTATATTCACAAAAACAGGAAACTTGCGATTTGCGTTCTTTGCACTGATCTGATGGTTCTAAAATAGCAAACGTAACTTAAACTTTATAGTACTGAGCCTCGGAGTCCTCGCCTGTAAGGGCCGGATTCAGTTTAATATGAACTGCTTTAAGTAATTCTGACATGTTTTTAAACAAGGCATAGATTTGTTGTAAAGTATAAATGTACTTTTGTCTACAGAATAAACACATTTAGAATTTTATTATAATGCTACTGTTTAATTATATTAATCTTTTGCTGTTAATTAGAATCAATAGATCTCAAATACATTTTAAAACTTGTAATTATAAGCTAGCTCATACTAGTTCATAGGTTTTTAAGTCTGTGTGTGTGTGTGTGTGTGTGTGTGCGCGCGTGCGCGCGCGCGTGTGTGTCTGCGCATATGTGGTTCTGTTTTGAATTGAATTACAGCGTGAAGTGACAGAGTGTTAAAGATCTAGTTATTTAAACAACATTGAATTCAAATGGTTGTTTAAACAGTCTTATTTCCGGAATTTCTAAATGATGAAAAATATGATGCAAGTGACGGCAAACGTCAGGCATAAATTAGATAAAATTAGGAGGGAATAATTTAGTAGTATGCTTGAAGGGATGGCGTGTTTAAAACTTCCTGTTGAGCTGTCCAAATCAAATACGTGATTTCGTGTGTGTGTGTGTGCGTGTGTGTAAAAAACTGCTGTGGTTACTGGATATAAACCATCGTTTTGAAAGGCTTGGGGCATTTCAACGTCTGCTCTACGAAGCGCTGAGACCGCTTTTTTTTATTCTACTTTTCACGGGTACTGTACGTGCAACTTTATGAATGTCTTGGTAGAATTGGTACATATATCTGAGGGTGTGTTTAGGTTTTATTAACTCTCGCTAGCCCTCAATATGGTATGTGTAACCTCCACGCTAGCCCTCAATATGGTATGTGTACTTTAACTACCAAAGTAAAGAACTTTAGAAGACATCAGTAAAATTAATTTCCCAGATTAAAACGGGATTCTTCTGGACCACCACCAAATCACAGGTTGCTGACTGAGTTTATTGTTGCGCTCACACAAACAGTTTATGAGGTCGAATACACCTATAGACACTTTTAGTGAGTCTTCTGTTAGATAACAATCGGGGACACAGTAGGGCGCTTATATTTTAACATCTGTCAAATATGCTAGAGCCACATTTGAACATTATATTAAGAATCTCACATAACACTTAAAGATGTATATATGGGAGCAATGGACATAGCATTGGAAGTTAGTTACAGTTTAATAAACAAGATACCTATTGGAACGTAAGACATAATAATTATCCACGTCCATCTTGAAACTGTGTATTCTGGTCCGGATCATGCCGTAATTGTTATTTAGACTAAACTATTTGGAAAGTTTTTAAAACAAATTACACTGAGATTTCAAAATCAGTAAAAACAGTTAAATGTTTGAGTACTTTTTAGTTTGGCCGTTATTGGGTTAACTGCAAGAGAAATGCCTTCTCATCAGTAAACATCAGGAGCAGGAGCAGACCTATAGAGGCGGTCGCTTTCAGTGATTGCTGCTGCTCCAGTGCTATCAGTCTCATGCACGTGAGAAAGATTTTTTAAATAAAATTAATTAAAAATGCTGTAGTGCATGAAATCTGCATGGGAGTCCTTGAAGTGTAAATTTGAATTTAAACTAAAATTCTCCTTCACTCTATCAGTAATCAGCAGAAATATGAAACTAACTTTTTATATGCAGATACAATTATTATTATTATTATTGTTGCTGTTGTTGTTAATAGGCTACTACTACTACTACTACTACTACTAATAATAATAATAATAATTATTATTATTATTATAATATATGTAGCAAGTGTTGTTTTGCTAGCAGTAAAAGGGATGGTATTAGTGTAGTATTTTATTATATTTTAGTGTGAATATTTAAAACTTTGAAATTGGACCGTTAAAACACAGCCACAAAAAATGCAGACTATATTTTCTAAAACCAAAACCTATTTGTTTTTGCACGTGAGAAGATGCTACTACTTAAAATCTAATCATTAAATAAGTCATTTGAATAGGCTCCATAAGTGCATGTGGGAAACGAAGGACGGTGAATGTACAAAATTGCTAACTTGCTAACATTTTAACTTTCTAATTTCGTCGAAAGAAATTGAAAAATAGAACTGTGGCCTCACGTGACCATGTGATACATACTGATAGTCCCCAATAGCATTTCCTATAAGTTATTGTTAAAGCCATTTAAGACAAACTTGAGGGTAGATCGTTAATTGTGTGGAGTCTCGGTACTGCATGTCGTGTCCTGGCGGTATTCAGCCGGGTGCCAAACCGAGGGAAAGCGCACATGCTTCTTGCCGTCACTTCGGCTGTTCTACAAGCATTTAACATCATCCCCGTGTGGGCCTACAGGCCATTAATAGTAACCCTACCGTGCTGGGCAACTTCAACAAGCCAATAAAATTCCTGTAAGAAAAGTTAAGAAAACATAATTGCCTGTAATTTCTGGCAGTTAGAACAGGATGCAATAAAGCATGAGTATTAGGCTTTGCAGTATTATTTATTGTCAGACATGTATACACACGTATCTGTGATACAGAAGACTTTCTGAACATTCGTTATGTCTCAAACTTCGGTGATATTTCTCTTGATTTCCTTGTGCAGAAAATCATCTAAAAGTATTGCACGGCTTTAAGGAAAACACACGGGAAAGGACAGATAAATCAACCAGGAGTTTACATCACAATGCTCGTTATAATCCAACCTTAAGTGTCTAGTAAATCATATAAACAACTGAACGTGACCGGTATTTCCTCCTCTTCCGCAGTGCATGCATTTGGGAGCAATAAAGCAAACCCACCTCCAAACTGTGATCAAAGCCTTTAATGTTCTCCTGGCACGTCTCTCACTTCATACAAACATTATTCCACTATCTCCAGTCGTGGCTATTTTGTTGTAGACCGTTTAATAATTAGGAACATTATAAATTAGACGAGTATTTTAGTAAAAAAAACTCACCTTAAAATTTTATTCACACGCTCGACGAGTGTGCTCTAGGAATGAATGCTGCGTATATGGAAGGTTGCTGCAGAATGAACGGTTGATGTGGACCAATTCTTTTCTTTTTTCACACTTCTAAAATAAAGAATTGCGACGTCTTTCTGGATTAAGCCGGCCCTAGGATCAGGAGCGGCTTGTAGTCATAAAGCGTCGCTTGTAGTATTCAGCGAGACTATGAACTTGATGAGAATGTTTCCTGCGGCGAGTCGGCGCAGCCCTGTGAGACTGCCTCACCAGCCCGAATTTTGAGAGACAAATCTGAGGATATAACAATTACTGCCATCTTTCTTTCTTTCCTTTCTTTCTTTACTTAGTCCCACACCCTATAGCTCTTTGGTACAAACGAACCCCCTCCCTCACAGCTTCAATAAAGCAAGATTTCGGAACTCTGCCAAATGTACTCATAGCCGCGTGAAATGAAATGCAAGACAAACTGATAATAATTAATGAATAATATATAGGCCCACCATTAAACATCACTACAATATCATCCTACATATGCGACAGGATTAAACAAATTTAGAAATTTTGTAAATTTGTTTAATCTCAATTAATTGCAAAAATATTCGCTTTGAAATTTCACGTTAGAAAACTCATTTCGTTTCAGAAACTTTAGATTTTTTTTTACTTCAATAAAGTTAAATTCGGGAAGCATTCAATTACACAAGTGTTTATATAAGTTTCAAAAATTACATATACACACGCACACACGATGTTGTATACAATCTGGCTATTTTTTTTAATGCAACAGCTGCAGCGATTCGACAGCATAGAAGGTTGTAGCAACAGGAAACATAATACGCATACATTTTACGTATTGTACATGCATATATTTGCTCCAAGTTTTTTTTAACGTAGTCTGCTAAATAAAATATCTTTAGTCATTTTACATGTGTACAATAGTTAGCTAGTTACAAAAAAGTAAGATTTATTCATGCGAGACATTCCGCTGCCTTACCTGCAAATAATACCTCGCCTAACCAATCAAAATAAAGCTTCGAGTCGAACTGCCATTTTCAATATCAAACTGTGCCAATCAAAAAGTATCTAGCCAATTAATTTACTAAGCTTTTGTCACGTGTCAGTGAGGTAGCGGGATTCTCATTGGCTACTGTAGGACTGCCTCCAGAGTTCATTTATGTGCTGGGAGTGAGTGATTGACTTTATCAGTCCAAGGACATCATTCACTTGGAAAGGGGGGGAAGTTCGATCCTCTTTTTAAAGGATCGCATTTGCGGGAGTTTTTTTCCTCCCCTAGTTACCAAGACAAGAAGCATTTTGTTTATTATGCGACAGTTTAGTGTTATCTGCTTTTAAAATTCTACATCATTGGTCACAGTAAGTTGCTAGTTTATGAACGTGAGTTTTAACATTTTGCATAAAAACCGCATCTTTTGCTTTACTTTCTATTTCTTTTGCTCTGAAATGACCATGCTGCTTGACAGCGGTCCACAGTTCTCGGCGTTAGGCGTTGGAGGCTTTGGGACGCCGAGGCATCATGAGATGGGAAATAGGGATCCTGGACTGGGGCTCAATCCCTTTGGAGATTCATCACATTCTGCTGCCTTCAAGCTCAGCCCCGTAGCTCACGATATTGCCGCCAGCCAGACTTCTGCTTTCACGGCACAAGCCTCTGGTTATGCAGCAGCTCTCGGACACCACCACCACCACAGCAGCCAGGTGGGATCCTATGGTACCGCAGCGTTCAATTCTACGCGGGATTTTTTGTTCAGAAACCGTGCAGCAGGTATCGGAGAGTCTGCGGCGAGTAACGCGCAGCATGGGATCTTTGGTCCTTCGGCGGGGAGTCTGCACGGACCCACCGGGATCTCTGAAACGGCGGGACACCTCTTGTTTCCAGGACTCCACGAGCAAGCCACGAGTCACACTTCGCCGACGGGACATGTAGTAAACACGCAAATGCATCTTGGTTTACGCGGAGATATTTTTGGAAGACCGGATCCTTACCGACCGGTTACCAGTCCTCGTACAGACCCTTACGGTGCTACCCAGTTGCACAACTACAATCACTCTATCAACGTGAACATGCCGACGCATCACGGACCTGGGGCTTTCTTTAGATATATGAGGCAGCCCATTAAACAAGAAATGTCCTGTAAGTGGATAGATGAGAACCAGATGAATCGGGCGAAAAAGACATGTGACAGGACTTTCAGCACCATGCATGAGTTAGTTACGCACGTCTCTATGGAACATGTTGGCGGCCCGGAGCAAAGTCATCATACTTGTTTCTGGGAAGACTGTCCCAGGGAAGGGAAGTCTTTTAAAGCCAAATACAAACTTGTTAATCACATACGAGTGCATACTGGTGAAAAACCATTCCCCTGTCCGTTCCCTGGGTGTGGAAAAATATTTGCCAGATCGGAAAATTTGAAAATTCACAAAAGAACACACACAGGTAATATATTTTAATGTTTTACGTTGATTTTGTGCTCTCTTCACAAATGCAAGATGTAATATTTGGCGTAAGGAGTTTCCGCATAAAAATAGGATGTAATGTATCCGATGGAGCTTAAGGAGCCTTTTTCGTCATTAACTGGATAAAAGAAACCGTTGAATCTCGTCTACGGTGTTGCTGGGGGCCTCCGCTGTTTATTTATTCTTAAAAAAAATACTAGCCTTCAACATCAAGATTTAAATAGTAGAAGAGTTTATATTAAAATACTGTTGAATTATGAGTGTTATGGGACTGTGTAACGGTAAATGTAAAAAGGGCGCCTGCCTTTTGCTGACATTGGAAATTCGGTTGTTATTTGGGAGTTTGCAGCCGCCTCCCTGCCCATTGTGACCGGCACATCAGTATGTGTGAGCTGCTGCTCCTGGCCTAACGTGTTTATCCAAGTTGACAAACTACTTCCGCTAGTTACGGTTGTTTATTGGCTAGCAGTCTGTGTAAGGTTGTTGTTCCTAGATTATATTTGATTTTCCATTACTTTGATAGGCAACTGCTATATAAGATGACTAGGTATTAAGATAAAATAACTATTATTGTAGTCTCCGAAGTGGCTGGGAAAAAATAAGCCCATCTAGACTAAAGTGTCTATATTTAAGTGAACCCACTGGTGCATTCATACCTATGAGTGCTGTGAGTATTTCTAATGCCGTGTCCCAATTGACTCTTATTCAGCCGTTTACTGGGTCGCCGAGTGTAAACTGCGGGTCAAAATGTATCGTGATTCCTTGCAGGACTGTCAGTTGGTCCAAATTCTTTACCGAGTGGGGGAGTGCGAACGTGGGGTGAAAATGTTTAGTTAGCCTACCAAGTAAGTTTGTTTCACGTCAAAATGTGTGTGTTTTTCTCCTGCAGGTGAAAAGCCGTTTAAGTGCGAGTTCGAGGGTTGTGACAGACGCTTTGCAAACAGCAGCGACAGAAAAAAGCACATGCACGTGCACACTTCAGACAAGCCGTACATTTGTAAAGTCTGTGACAAGTCCTACACACATCCTAGCTCTCTCAGGAAACACATGAAGGTAATGCTCCACAAACACATTTCCACCTGGTGTTATGAAGGCAATCATTTGCAAAGGATACTGAAGTGATTTTATTTTAGGATTAGATTTAGTGTCGCTTGGTATATATAGCGTACTAATATTTTGGAATATGCAATTATTTTACAGAAACCAATTTGGAACTACTATTATTATTATTATTATTATTATTATTATTATTATTATTATTATAGTAATTGTAAAAATAATCTTGCAGGTTCACGAGTCTCAAGGTTCAGAGTCCTCTCCAGCTGCGAGCTCCGGGTATGAATCGTCCACACCACCCGCTCTAGTGTCAGCAAACAGCGAAGACGCGACAAAACCGCCCTCATCAAGCATGCAAAACGCCCCAACACACAACGAGGGACTTCCGCCCAACTTTAACGAATGGTACGTTTGAAATCCAGCAGCAAAAGTGGACCAAAAGGTTAAAGAAACCCAAACCACTTGCACCCAGAGGTGTTTCAAAACGGTTAATGGAGCTACTTTACGAGGAGACGAGATGGCGTCAGATTCGCCGCGCCGTCAGCCCTCGTCCCTTCTCAGGATTAAAAAAAAAAGACTTTTATTCTGAGCGAGAAGTAGAATTATAAAAATACGACACTGCTTTCTAAAAATCAACCAATGGAGAAGTCCATGTTAAGCTGAAAGATAATTTTATTTTTACTTGTATTTTTTTCTCAAAATCGTATTTAAAATAAATAAAAAGGAATAATCCTTCACGATGGATCATATAAGGGTGATGCTCAGGTCACCATTTAATTGATTGTTAAAACTTCACACAGTCTTAAAAAACGTGCCAAAGTCTTTGTCTTGAACTTGAACAACAATGAATATATGCTCCTGAATGTATTTTCCTTATTTTATGCGGTCTAATCTTTTGTCATTATCCGTTTTCAGGTTGAGAAATGTGGTATTCGATTATGATTGTCACCCTTGAATAAACCGTTGCCTTTTGTTAATAACAATGTAAATACATAACCATGATGCCATATTTATCCATTTGTAATTTAATTATCGGCATAAGTTCTGAAAATGATATTTATGGAAATGTTTTCTAACACTATGTACAGTTTTGAGTCGATAACATTAAAATTCTCAAATATAAAGCTCACATATTGCAATTGTATCTGTTTTTTAAATACATACTTTTGTCTCAAAACACGGTAAAAAAAAAAAAATACGCACGTGGATGGACGTTTGTATTATACTGTTTTATTCCCACTCACTCTGTTTAGCGTGTGAGGAAAGTTATAAAAACCTATTTTAGCCTTTCAGAAATCTGTTAATGCATTATATAGAGGCAGCGCTAACAATGTAGCATGTAACATTCAAACTTCCCGCGAGCAGTGTGTCGTGAACTTTTAATACATATTAATTTATTTTCATCGCTCTTATGTTTTCCCATGCTATTGTGAAGCCTGTCTGATGGTGTTGTGAAAATACAAAATTAAAAGTAAATTTGAAGAAAAAAGTAAAGTAACGTTTTTGTCATGGGTTTAGGTAAAACCGCCGTTGGTTTAGGAATATTGATTAGGCTCCAAGTGCTTTCCACCATTATCTCAATGTACTTCCGTTTTCATTTTTACCATAATGTAGGCTTCTCTTCGAATACATACAGCCAGTATTTTGTAGGCCTTCATGACTGCATAGTGACTGTATTCAAAGTGGGAAGTGGGGAAGTTGCATACAGTTGTCAGACATAAATTCAAAATGATGTTTAAAGTAACGGGACTCTCCCTGTTATTTGAGGTTACAGAAAATAACCTCTAGTTCCGTTATTGTCCCAGCGTATATTGTCTTTGTAGATGTAAATATGTGTTCCAGTGATTGCATTAATGTCACAGCACAGTAACTTAAAAATAAAAGTTTGTCTGTCAGTATCCTTGTTATAATGTAGTTTTTCTGTAAAATAAAAATGACCAATTATTTGTGTAGCATCATCAATGTATTAATAAACACTGGATTGCACTATAATACATTGTCGCTCGGAAAATTACACCGAAATAAAGCCAATAAGTAGATGCCGGTAAATGTAACAAAACTCGTATTTTTATTTCGGTTTTAAAGATTTTCAAGTAGCGGACAGTGTAACCAGGATCTGTGTTCGCGAAGGTCAACACTTTCCGAAGTACTATAAAGTCTTTAACATTAAGGAAATTACCTCCGTTCAGTATATCATTATAACAGTATAGGCCGAATTAAAACTCCAGATAATTTGTTCGCCACTTCCCACATTTTTAACCCAAACTCTCGGAATATTATTAAAAAGAAAACAATGCGGAAAACAAGAAACACTGCACCAACAAGCATTTAGGCAGCGCAGCTACTTTTCGGAAATAAGATCATAAAATGAAATTCTAAATAAATTCCGTCATTTATTTACAAAGTAACCTTAGACTGAGAGAAGACACTGAGATTTCGAACTAAACATACCCTTTAACAACAATGTTAAATACACAGCGTCCCATGAGCAACTTTAATGCGTCAAGGCGAATTGCTATGACAACAGGACTGCTGGTTTTTTTAATGCATATATCAGCTGAGAAGATGAGTTGCAAGTGCAGTTCTTAATTTCATAACTGCATATTGTAAGATTATAACTAAATTAATCGATGAGAAGATTACACAAAATAAATAACGTCTCATATTTATCTGTCAATGCCAGCAACACTTCCTTGTTGAGGTGGTGAACAATGCCTCACGATTGAGGGCCTCAAAGTGTTAAATAGGTACTTAATGGTAGAAAGTGTGCATCAGGAGACATAAATACAGTATTTAAGCTGGGGCATATATGCAAAAATATGTAAAAGGAGGTTAATATACAATATTAATATCAATATTTTAAAGGTTAATATCTGTAATTGTGTTACAAAACAGTTTTACTTACTGCTGTAATGGTATGCAATTACTTCCTGTTGGGGAAATTTTGAAAAACAAATTATTTTTGTGAAACTATGCCATAAAACCCATACACAAAGGGTTTAGTATATTTCAAAACCAGAAAGTGTTTTGTTTTTGTCTATGGTGTATTTAAAATACATGAAAATGAAAATGTGATTTTAAAAAACAGCCCAAACTATGCAGACAGTAATAGGTTGTAGTAAACAATGACAGAGTGATAATCACTGGGCTCCTTCTTTACAACTTCTGTGGTTGTTCGGCCCCATCCATTTTATATATGGATTATTATAAGTAAATTAACATTCTCCTACACTATTATTTGTTGGACAACAAAAATGTTCAGAATATGTGTTTAAATGTGTGGTCCACTATCAAACATGTTAATTTCCATAATTATTTGTTAAGCTGTAGCAAGTCTATATTATAAAATACTTTATATTAAATGAAAGACAGGCTCCACAACTGCAGAAACGCAAATACACTGGCACAAAACATGCAATATTATAATCCAGCTGCAGAAACGCAAATACACTGGCACAAAACATGCAATATTATAATCCAGCTGCAGAAACCCAAATACACTGGCACAAAACATGCAATATTATAATCCAGCTGCAGAAACGCAAATACACTGGCACAAACATGCCATATTATAATTTGCAGCTTCAGAAATGCAAATACACTGGCACAAAACATGCAATATTATAATCCAGCTGTAGGTTTTTTTGCACTATAACAACAGACTACATTTCCCTTTTTGCACAGGCACATATAATCTGCCCTGACAGATCCAGTTGCTGCAGACTAGCATAAAGTTACAATATGGCGGCATCTGATGGCGTGGTCACCTAATAAAGATCCCAGTGAAGTCAGCGAACCGACTCAGTGTTAGATCTGCATGTTCATCTCAACCCAGTACAATGCTGTCGCATTTCACCAGACGATCTTCAAGATAACTAAAATCATTTCATTAGTGGTTTCACAAGGACTGCAGAATCAGTCAGTTTGCATTCTACACATGGTGATGATGAACAGTAAATGTGCTGTTTTCATTACAGAGTGCAAACTCAATTTCCAATTTGCAAGGTCTCAAAAGACTGAAAAGCTGCTCTGTCACAATGTTATAGGGATTTTTAGTGAAGCGAGACAATGAAAATCACCCCTCTTCCACACAATCATTTTTTTAAGCCTTGCTTACACTTCAGTATTAAGCAAGAATTCAGTATTATATCATCTTTTAAAAACCACCAGAGGCTGCTGACTGAACGGAAAGCGACTTCATGGGAAAAGAGCAGGAATGGGATGGGAAGCTCGTGGGGGGCAAACATTCACCTGATAATCAGATCACAAATATATTTCTTTTAGGGTAGGCCTATTTAAACAACAGTTTTTGCAGAATTAAACAACAATATCAGTTAATCAAAATATCAAGCAGGAACCATCTTAAATAACCTATCTGGAGAAGCCAGATATTAAAGGGTCATTTATATTTTACACAGAAATGCATACTTAACAAACAGCCACTATGCCCATATAAATGTGGATCATGAGGCCTGCTCTCTTTCTCCAAGCCCTAGTCCACATGCAGTTGTCTAGCAGCTACAACTGACTATCCGCTCCACTCCGTACACATTGACTAAGACTGTGTACCGTAAAACAGTTTATAGGTGTGTAAGCGTGAAGATTCCTGCAGATCTTTGGAAAGGTGTCATCGGGTTTTGCGAGAACGACATACTGTGCTGCCTTTGACCTTCTGCTCAGTCGCACACTGGGTATTTGTAAGGGGAGCTTGGAAGCGCGGCCCGAGCATATAAAATAAGCAGCATCCGAAGCGCTTCTGTCACGGAACACGCTTTACGAGATCCTTGCCCAGTTTATAATGTGTAATGTGAGTTCGCCTACACCTCCATATACGAAGCGGCTGGCCAGCGCCTTTCCCGCGCGTTATTTATATTTTCAAAAATCCTCCTATCCATCCATTCAACCATCCATCCATTTCCCATGCCAGCTAGTCCCATACAGTATATGTTAAAAACGGGTGGAATATTAAATCTACCAAAACCAGGTCTGCTTAGTCCGATTTATCCGTAAAAATTGTTTATTATATATTTATCGCACACATTAGCCGAAATTTTAAAGTAAAATGCGACCCGTTTAAACGCGTATGTTCGTGATATCACAAGTATAGGCCTACAAGCCAGTATGTGACGTTTGTCTAAAATGAAACGTATAGCATCATAAAATTCCAAAAAAGCGCATTTCATGATTTTTTTTCCAACGTAAAAAATGCCATGTAATCTTTACCTATCGACAATAAAAGTAATATTTACCTATTGACTAAACGCAAATCGTATCGTGCTCCTGATTTACAAGAAGTAATAACTGAATCGTGCCACATATATAGTGTGATTATGTAATATTATGGACTGCTGTATATTATTTTAGTTTTAACCTTAATTATGTAACCGCTAAGTTTTGATAACATGTTAAGCAATAATTACCACTGAATAGTTTGAGAGGCTCTTTCACGTCACGCTGTGCAGGGAGTATATGAACATTTATATGAGATTATTTAATTTCCTCTTACATGACTATAACTTTTGTGATGGAATTATTATTTAATTATTATTATTTAAGTGACTGAATTGCTCAGTGTTTAGTTTAAGGTGTCTCTATAACTTAAATTAATTAGCAACTTACAACTATATAATCGTTTTCTTACTTCATGTCAGAAGTTCCTTTTAAATGAAACCAGTCCGTATTGTATTATAGCCCATAATAGTATTCCGTAAACTTTAAGCTGTTGTAGCAATGGGTATGGCCAGAATTACCAAGGCAAAGAAACTTTTTATTGAGCCAAAGAAACATTTTATTTTGCAATGAAAACGCAGGAAATTGAAACAGAAAGACTCGCAACTTTGACGGTTAATTTTTGCCTGAGGGAGTTTAATTTATTGTATAATGCTGTACATTAGGTACGACGTACTCCATCTGTCACAACATATAATATTGGGTTTATTCTCAATCATTTAATCCAAACTCAATCACTATTAAAAATTCATAAATCAGCTTAAATGTATTGAAATTTACGGTCCTCAAATTACGGCATAGGGCACTAGGATGTTAATTTCACCTGTAATTTACAAGTTAGGTGCTGAATATTCAATGAACCTTAAGGAGAATAATACAGGATACGCTCCTCAGAAAGTTCCATTAGGACCTGCACCAAGGCCGCTGTGACTGAAAAAGGATCGAACAATAGCATTGTCATGTACCTTGAATCAAAGGACCCTAGACCCCAGCCATTCGGGGACATTTCGTTGCATATTTCACTTGTAAGCAGTCGAATACTTTGCAATATACTTCTCTGGGTCAAATCTTCTTCATAATGTTTTGGTTTTGTATTGGGTGACAGTTTAAATTGGTTTTCAAGTGTAAAAGTTAAAGTGCAAGATCAACAGCTGACCTCTCGCCCGAAAGCGGTCCATCCCCCTCAGAACAATACAGACCTCACGAGGAAGATGCACCGAGTCAGCCTGATTTACACTGATTGATAGCAAACTATACCTAAATAATCAATATTTGGATAGAGCAATGTATATCGACTGTACGTTTGTCGCCATTCACAATTTCCCCACCTTTGATAGAGATAGATAGATAGACAGATAGATAGATAGATAGAATTCGCTATAGGTAAAATAAATAAATAAAATGTAGCCTACTCAACATTCGGATTTAACAATATTGTTATACGTCCCTTTAACAGCTGTCTGACATGCACATTTAATACATGAATTCCACACATTCTTTCAACAGGATAAGTGGTTCATACGTTCTTATCTGTTCACGCACTCGAGGTAGTCTAACATGTTGTAAGATCATAGCATTAAGTCTGCGAGTCATGTCAAACTGCCATTAAATGTGATTTATGTGCTGCATCTTTTCTAGTTTAGGACACATCATGTCCCTCATGCCCATCTGTTGCTTATGTGCGTTTTAGTTTATTGTAACATTCCCTCAACCATTTGTCATGACATTGTCATTAATAAGAAATTAAATCTCAACTTAATACTAATGTTACTTCCTTTAACGACAGTTAATCTCGGAAGATTTTAATCCTCAACTACAGCAATTTTAATTCTTTATCGTAAGAAAAAGTGTCAGAAATCCTTAAGAATGCCACAGACCTGGCAGGCGAGAGTGAGTTAATGTGTCCTTAGAGTGTAAGTTACAGCGGTAACGCCTTATTCAGCGAAGCAGATGTTGTGCAATGGTAATTCAGCTCTTCACAATGTTGTCCTGTCATTTGATCGTCTTATTCAGTCCCATTGAAAGACTTATTTTAAAGCAATTGACATTTTTTGACACTTCACCGGTATAGATGCACCCCTCGCGACTTTCACTCCTAAAGCTATCGTTAAGGTGACCTTATTTCGGTTAGTAAGTCTAGACTAATTGCTGACACGATCTGATGAGGTACTTCAAGCGTTGCAACCTCACTGGACGTGAAAGGCTTTGCCAGTCATCGATAACGTGCTTAAGCAAGGTCAAGACTGAAACACCGTTAAATTTGCCTAGCTGTCGAACATTTAATTAATTAAGACTTTTCCGAAAATTAAAGACTCAAGCGATACTCCCTTAAATTATTTGATCAAACGACAGGTATCACACAAAAGCTAAAATAATTAGAGCTATCATACACCGCTAAGGGTCATCCTCATTTATCTGTTTTAGTCCTTTTTGTAAACTGCGATGGCCATTGATTTTTATTTTGTACGCATTAAAAGCAAATTTAAACCTGTATGTTACCGAGGGAAACTCCGATGATTAGATAGTTGTTTGAAAATCTTGTATCACCGAAGCTTCTGCTGGTAAGTTTGCAAATGAATAGCCATTCTGCATCTTTTGTTGTTTGGCCCTACAAATTTCCCACTGAGTGCCTAGCCTCGAGGGACAATTAAAAGTACAGATCAGTGCTTTACAAGAACCTCATCCCTTTTGATTAGGAACCAGTGAATATTCAGGACTGAAGAAAAAATTGAATGAACTAATGAATGAATGAGGGGAAATGAATATCTAAAGCTCTTTGGCACAAATGAAGGATCTGTAAAACATTGCTTTTAGAATCCAAAGATTAGTTTAGTAATTACTGACAAGGCTATTTATCTATAAGATCTAATATAATCTTGAAAAAGCTCTTTGAACTTTTTGGCTTTATCCCGGGAATGCCTAAAATTAAGCATTAATTCTACATTAACACGTTTTTATAATATAATTTCAAAATGCAATCCAAAAGAAGTTTTGTGCAGAGTATGATAGGCTGACCAATCAAAGCATTTTCACTCTTACAAACTCACAGAAAAGCTCATCTTTTAAAATGTTTTAATCTAGGCAAAAATGCAATGGTTCCTGTAGTGTACATTTTTACACAAGTTCAGCGCATACCCGTCAACCTAAAATAATATCTCGCGTAACTTTAGCACAGTCACGCACATAACCGTTTCCAAAATGGAAGCAAACTGTATATTGCAAAAATGTTCATTTAAAATCACCCAACGACAATAAAATCTAAGTAAATGTGGGAATTCTTTTAAATGTTTTACTGAAGCTTTCAAATCGTCAGCGTCATAAGTAACACGTCACATAAAACAAAAGGGATAAACATTTTTTTTTTCTTGGACGATGTACAAAGTGAAGTATTTGGCCTACAGCTAAAAAAGACAGACTTGATTAATTTGTCATCTTATGGGTCTAACCTCCACCTGTGTCTTTATTTGGTGATCACTGCACTAAGTTCTTAATCTACAAGCTTCTTAAGGAGGCTGCAGATTTATCCATCTTAAATGGGCCCAGACAGGGCTTTGAGCTTTAATTGAATAATGATTGAACAACAACTTTAAATCTCTGCAGAGCACCCTTCATGCGTCCAGTATATTTAGGGTGTTAATTAGACAGACCAAAGCCACAAAGGCCTTTTCCATTCAGGAAGCTGATGTGCTGATGGCCTGCCACTGTACTGCACTGCCACTGTACCGCACTGCCACTGTACTGCACATTCTGACCATACTTTGCAGCCAGCAAGTGATTCCAGTGCACTTTCCATGGTGTTCACTCAAAAAATAAAGCTGTGTATAAACATTAACACATTTTTGTTAAATGTATTTATTTTTCTTTTGTTTGATCTTGTGTTTCATGCCTTGGGTTCTAGAAAAACTTTCGGCAACTTGCTTTATCTGCAAAATGGGGAAATATTTTGCTTCCATCATTTTCACCATGAAAATATGGTTTAAGAAAATAGAACTAAGAAAATAAAAACTTTGTGGGCGTTTGGTGGCCTCTTGCATAACTGCTGTGCAACAATGTATATATTGTCTTAAGCAGAGAAGTTTCTAGCTATTGAAAAATCAGGGGATCAAGGTTTTTTTTGAAGGGAGATTGATATGGGGGCTAAAATACTCCGGGTTATAGCCCCAAGTGACCGGACCTAACGACGCTCGTGGTCTTAAGCATATTTCAGTGTCGTGACGATTTTGTTTTAAAATAATAATCTATTACTGTGAGCCTCAATAAACACACTGCTCTGGGAAGAAGTAGAGGGTGCATTTGAATGGTTCTCATTTCGGGTAAAATAGCTTGGGGCCTGCATATGTACACGAGAGCAAGTATGTTTCATGGAAATATTTTTGCAAGAAAACAGAAATGTAAACAGTCATGGTCAACAAGATGAATGATGGAAGAGACTGGTTTGTCACACAGTTGTGTGTTTAAAGTGTATGAAACTACGCACATAATCAGAGGCTGTGGGCAATTCAGAGATGCCACATCACAGCCGCAAGTTTAAGGTTGGAAGATGGATGGATGGATGGATGGATAAGAAATATTGTACTCTTCGACAAGAACAGATTAAAATAGAAAAATCCCAATATAAACTCTTTTCCTTTTGAGCTTCACAAATTACTTGACAGATCATTTTCAAACATTTTCTCATGACAAGAATGACCGAAAACTCCGCTCACTCTGTAATCAGTCATCATTCTTCATCGAAACAGCCATCCGAGTTTGAGAAGTTTGAATAGCTGGTGAAAGACTGTCGTGGGGGGAGGGGGGTTGGGGGGGGGGGGGCTGATCCTTTTCCAGAACCTTCACCTGAGGCCCAAAGCTTTGAGAAGGTAAGCATGTGCCATACTACATAGAGTGTGACACAGATGCAGAGGAATTTTGCTGGAGGTGACTTGCGCCATCCCTGGAGCCAGCAGAGGAGCTGATCGATAGGGCAGCTGTTGCCATTGGTGATCTGGCGTAGGCCTGATCAGTATCTCACTGGGGCCTGATCAGTATCTCACTGGGGCCTGATCAGTATCTCACTGGGGCCTGATCAGTATCTCACTGGGGCCTGATCAGTATCTCACTGGGGCCTGATCAGTATCTCACTGGCGCCTGATCAGTATCTCACTGGGGCCTGATCAGTATCTCACTGGGGCCTGATCAGTATCTCACTGGGGCCTGATCAGTATCTCACTGGGAGCATCCCCTGGAACCAAAGCCCCTCCCTCACGCAATAAACAAACCGAGCAAAGTGCATCAGTATCGTACAGCCCACAAACGAGCAGCTCACCGTAACTCTGACGCTCAGAGCTGAGGGTTTCCACAGCTCACAAGTGTAAAAGGGCGCTTTGGCTGAGCAGGACGACACAGGAAAATCACCACCATTCCCTTTCCGTGTTTCTTCATCCTTTTTTAGTTCACCTTCAGGTTGTCTTTGACTTCAGAAACCCAACGCTACTGCTAACCAGACATCATGCGGATTTCTGTGCTTTCTCGCTAACTGGTATATGGAAAGGCTGGTGGGTCTGATCCAGCTTAGCAACCGCTGAAACGTCATGGCGACGCAGACAGGAACTCTCTGCAGCTTATCTATGACTGTATAGCCTATTACACTTTACTTTATAAAATCTCTCCTAAACACATTGACCACCAAATGATTACTATGCATATAATACAAAGCAAAGCGGCTTATATAATAAGGTTATAAATGTTCTCTTCGTGACAGAGAGAATTGTGCACATTTCCAGCAGTAATGCATTATTCATTATTCTGCCATAGCAGCTTAAGGTGTGTTAATGTCACACATTATAGACACTCCGTCACACATTTAAACATGAATCTGAGGTATTACTGAGGTAACAGCCCATTTAAATAAACCTAGATGATGCCAGAACTGTTTCTGGAGATATTTACTATAGTTTTGTTTATATGTAAAAATGCATATCCCAGTATATCCATATCCATACATAGCTCCCAGTGGGACCTTTGACGGAATATTCAGTACTTCAGCTCAGGATCAATGAACAATCAGCAGCTGTCTTCACATTTAATAGGAGAGATACTCTATGAGTAGAGAAAGATAGGTGTGCAGCTGGTGAAGGAGGACACAGTGCAGAGGAAGAGCGTTGTCTGCACCCTGAAGTCAACAGAAACTTTCTGTTCCATCTCAGCTATACATTTGCATTGTGCCCTTCCAGGGTTCGCAAAGACTAATCTTTAGAATCACTAACAAAAAATGAAAAAGAAAACGAATGCGTTAGAAATTATCTGCATATATTACTACTACTATTGATGTTTCTGATAACAATAATAAGGAAGATGATGGTTATTCATTATATGACAGTTATACATTACAGGTAAACAATAAATTGATATTGTTACATGTTTTATGGTTCTTGTCTCTGTTTTCAAGGCTCAGAATGGAAGAAATCAGGTTATTACCGACCCACTATGCATCTGCCTGAACCTCTCATTTGAAGTGAGGCTGAGGACAACCTCAGTCATTAAACAGCTCACTCTCAACTTTAAATAGTGTAATATACAAGAACCTCATTTAAAATCATAAGATCAAATCGCGTTCGGTTCAGCTGAGCAGTGCTTTGTGCATGCGTGCGCGTGTGTATGCGTGCGTGTGTGTGTGCGTGCGTGCGTGTGTGCGTGCGTGTGTGTGTGAGTGTGTTTGTGTGCGTGTGTGCGTGCGTGTGTGCGGAGGCGGGGTCTATTTCATAATGCGTCATCACCGACATTCGTTTTTTAGTTGCGCTTGATTAAGCTGATGTACACAAATCAGAACGCTTAACCTGAATCAAAACAATAATTTCATTTTACCATTATATACACATACATACACAGGTGACTGGAAAATCGTGGGCAGGTTTGAAGAGCCCGCTGTCACAACCTGTTACAAATAGCAGGGCCCGGGTCGCGGGGCCTCACTGACTCACTGGAGCGAAGCACCACTTCACCGAACGCTCCTCTGCTAAAGTCACTGGAGTTATTTACAGCATATATCACAATCAAAAGGTCCATTAAACCTTGCAAGGAAAATGCTGTACTTCCTTGACACTTCATTATCTAAACAGCGACTCAGATAAATGCAGATAATCTCTGTTACTTTGTTACTAATCAACTGTTTCGACACAAGGAACTGCCGGCTCCTACATTTTTATGCAATGCGTAATGTGCATCACTAATAGTAATGGTTAATGTGTCCGGCAAGAAACTAATCAATATATAAATAAATGCCAAATTCTGTCCACGTCTGTACCTTTATTCCTGTGAGATTTTTTGGTTGTTACCTAAATAAGGTGAAATCTAGGGCAATCACACTCAAGTAGGCTGGCTGTCCGAGTCAGTGAAGTGTGAAATTACCACAGCAGACAGCCCAGATAATGGCACAGAAGGAGACTAATGTTCTCGCTACATTCACCCAACATTTCTATAATGGCTAAATTAGGAGTGAAAAAAATGGATTTCCTAAAACTCAGCTCATTTTCATGCAGTTGTTTTTCATTCTTACATTTTTATTTTGTGATTTTTTTTTCAATAACGTTCCTCATTTTCTTCTTCTTTTCCTGTTTGCATATTTCATTAAGACCGTTCCCCAATTTAGAGTGGATTATATGTGATGCACTTGAACAAGCATCTTAAAAATGGAGCGAACAGGATCAGTACCCAGGCTGTAGGAATGCGCAGAATGTATATGGTTCTGAAACTAAGGGCCGTTTCCATTGGGAAAGCAGTGCCGTTCATGAACCAGTCAGATGGGACAGCAGAATGGTTAATATTGGCAATTTACAAACAAGCTAGAATTCGATCATGTAGTCCATCCCCAGCTTCAGCACCCTCGAGTCGTTTCAGGCAACCTGTTGGGCTTTCTTACATCTTTGTGTGATTCCTTGATGCTTCACCTATATAGATTATAAAAGTATCAGCTTTCTGTATGTATTCTGATCGGCCCCCTAACGCTCACTGTGAACAAACCCAACTGCACCTTTGTAACACAAGACTCCACACCAAGCATTCTGATCATTCCCCCCCCCCCATGATTAAATTCCTCCCATTGTCAATTCCAGCAATGGTTGTTAAGCTCACATTGCTTTATTTTTTAAATCATTAGCGTTTCAATTACGATTGCGTAACATTCATTTGAAAATCTTTGATATAGCTTTCCATTGTGATTCTTTTATTACAAACATTTACAGTTAAGCTTTGCTTAAGCTGTGCGCTTTGTGTCTTAAATCTAAGTCTTTTTAATTTGATAAAAAATAAATGAGCCACGACAATTATCTGAATATCTGCCAACAGACCACAGTAGTACAGCAGCTGTCTTTCTATTAGTTGCAGTAATTATTTCGTCTACTAATGTGCCTTTGGATTCATTCAAAGTCAGCGAAGACTCCACAGTACATCCCATTCAGCACAGTTATGTCTGTCAAACTGCAATCCACTTCTCTTTTACACATCAGACCAAACCCTAAATAGCTTCCCTAGTTCACCGACTCACTCCGTAACCCATGTTGCGGATCCTGAAAGTTCTGGGGATCATAATTCTGAAGGTCAAGATTTGACATAAAGATTTGTATTCATACATTTTTCTTTCTGCAGTTCAGAAATGTACTCAACTACTCCGAAGCTTGCGACATAAGTTTCTCTCCAGAACCATTTCGGTTCATAATATTTCATCGGATGTGAGTCATAACGCATAGCATTTACAATTAAACTGTCTTGATTGCTCTCAGTTCCTCTCACAAAATGGCATACTTAGCAGCTGCTTACTAATCCTCAAAGACAAGGAATCAAAGCCATACATATAGGGGATTACACAGACACCGCAGGACAAATACGTATTTTAAACATCTGCAAAATAGAGTTCTCCTTTTAAGTTATGCATTTCAATGCACAAATGCATAGCCGAAAATATTGCATCAGCATCAATAACAGGCATGTTGCACCCCTACATTATATTAAGTCTGTTCTCTACACGAGGGCTGTACATTTAACGACATTAAGAACATCGGTAAGACACTCTAAGAACATGGCCAAATGCATGTCAAGCAGAACATGCTTTGCAAATTCTAATTTGTTTTTTTCTCCAAAATTTATTAATGATAAGAACTGACAGATGTTTTAGGAATGGGTACTATTATTTATTTGTTTATTATTATCATTATTTTCATTATTATTACTATTATTGTTATTGCTATTATTACTAAGAAAAAGAAGAAGAACAGACAGAGTGTTTAGATCCATCCATCCATCCATTCATCCAAGTAAATATCAGTTCACGGTGAGATCCCATTGAGAATAGGGGACAGGTGCCACATTTAAAGACTAGATGCGAAGTTTAGCAAAACAATGTTTTTTTCCAGAACTGGAAAGATGTTTTACCAACCAACGCAGTTACTTATGTGACATCCAGGGCTGCCCTGCTGTCTTTCATCATCCAGATATATGTCCAGACAATGTTTATCGTCACCAAATAGTGGAAGAACGACATGCTCACCGTTACCAAAGCCAGCCTTTGCGTTTGCGCCGCTCGCTGTCACAGTACACTTACATTAAGGCAAGCCGCACAGCCCCTCTCACCTCGGACATATAAGCTGTGTTTCACGGCAGACAAGCACAGGGTTACAATGTTATGTCGTGGGCACAGAGAGGCAGCGAAGCAGGGCCAACCTCGCCTGCACCCTCACATTAAGGCCCACTGATGGCCATCTTCTTACGCCCCTTGTCCTGTCATGCTGGTGCCTTTTCATATCGGCCCATCAGAGGCCTAGCAGGCCGCGGTCGGACTCCGCGCGCTCCGTCATTAGGCCTGTCATCTCCAGCTCCCGCAGTCACACTCCAGCTATTTTCGCAGAAAATGGTGCCCAATTAAAAGTAATCGGAGGCTGATAAGCGAAAAGCTTTTCTACCCCAATGCATTTTCATCTTTTTTTTTTTCTTGGTCTGCCTTTTCAAAATTTTCCTCTCTAAAAAATTATTAATTTGGGACATCTTGAGTGCTCCTAGATTAGCATTTAAAAAAAAAAAAAAACCCAGTTTCTGTTATTTTCCTCAATCATTTATTTATTTAAATGTCAGCGGAGGTGTGAGTGGGAGGGACAGGCTACACTTCACAGCAGCAGATCCCATAAAGACCCTTTAAGTTCATGTTTCTTTTTATAATATTTTGCCCATTTTTATGCTGATTTAGCAATAGAGTGGGATCATTTATTACAGTTTCTCATGGCTAATCATTCAAAACACTTGTATTTCCTGAATTCCATTGTCTGATCTTCATGTTTTACTCTGGTTTGCCAAAGCACCCAAATACAAAAAAAATGTAATCATGAATAATTAAAAATGTTAGAGTAACATTTGTGCCATTTGTATATGTGCATATGAGTCTTTTTATTTCACAACTGAATAAATAAGCCACATTTCCCAGCATTGCAACGCAGACTGTAGTGAATAGATACCCTCAATCTTTATTGGTTGGGAAAACACATATTTCTCCATAAAAATTATTAGTATTTGCACCCTGATAACAATGGTGCTTCATGCTCATTACTGACAGCTTCCTGCAATGAACCGCTTACAAGCTGATTTCCAAGAAATACTTCGAACCACATTTATAGGGAAACATCAAGGAATCTACTTCTGAGCGGAGTTTGAAAATAGCAACTTCAGTGGAAAACACACCATCAGGTCGACGTATCACTCACTGTTGATGACTACCATTAAGAACACAAGGCATGCCCCCCCCCTCCTCCCCTCCACAGTGGATACCCCAGTGCTGCACTCCAGGCACCCGTGGAAACCGATCTCAGTGGGAACCAGCCGTCCAGACAGTGCAGCGACGTCCCTGACAGTCACCACCGGGTCACCGGCACATCATACGGCCCCCACCCCATCTCCTTGGACAAACCCAAGAAACTTTAAGTAGAGATGCGTGGGTGCCACTCAAAGCTCGAAACACACCCAACACACGCGGAGACACGACGGACCTGATGCGCATCACTGGCCGCTGATCCTTTCACAGCGACGCTGTCGATTACGGGACAACATCAGGAATCATCTCTCATTTATGCATCATAAAAGCAACAGTCATTTAAACAACAGAGAACATACAGTACAGATGTTGACATTTTTGAGGAATGGTGGTCTACATGGTCTAGGGAGATCATTGAAAATCCCACGTAGGTATTTAGAAATTCACAAATAGAGTTTCACACATATTTACTTCTTTTCAGGCTAGAAATATGGGTTCTTAAGGATTATTTTATTTCTGAAACAGCTCTTGAGAACGGCATCTCAGCCTCACAAGGTACAGAGGCCCCTATTTTTAAACAGTTTGTGTTTGAGTAAAGTGATTTACACAAAATACTCTACTTCTTTATATAAGATAAAAAAAATGAAAAGGCTACGTTCATGAACAGAGACGCACCGTGTTCCAGTGCTGTGTAGCCTGTTAGCAATAGCTGACTAAATCCCATCAAAGAAAAGTGATTTATCTGCCTCAATCCACACTGACCCCTGACCTTCACTCAAGTGCTTGTCACTCTGCTGTGTGTGTCACCATCCAAACAATCAGGTCTCACAAGAACAACTGATACGATTCCAGAAATTCAGTTAATGGCTTTCTTTTCCATTTCTTTCCAATAAATATATGCGAGAAGGGTTCCAATGCTCTGGATTGTCCTTAATCATTAGTACATATTGTTTGTTTTATACAGAAATGCCTAACACATAAATTAGCACCTTTCCAACTTGTGGAAACACTTAAAGAAAAAGACTACTGGGGATAGTATGAGAGACATAAATAAATTAAAATCTAAGAGAAAAATCTGAAACTTTTCAAAATACTGGCTGGAATTCTGTTTGTTGTGTGTTTTGTTTGGGTGCCGTGTCTCGGTGTTGTGTGTTTTGTTTGGGTGCCGTGTCTCGGTGTTGTGTGTTTAGTTTGGGTGGCGTGTCTCGGTGTTGTGTGTTTAGTTTGGGTGGCGTGTCTCGGTGTTGTGTGTTTAGTTTGGGTGGCGTGTCTCGGTGTTGTGTATTTTGTTTGGGTGCCGTGTCTCGGTGTTGTGTGTTTAGTTTGGGTGCCGTGTCTCGGTGTTGTGTGTTTAGTTTGGGTGCCGTGTCTCGGTGTTGTGTGTTTTGTTTGGGTGCCGTGTCTCGATGTTGTGTGTTTTGTTTGGGTGCCGTGTTTTGGTGTTGTGTGTTTTGTTTGGGTGCCGTGTCTCGGTGTTGTGTGTTTAGTTTGGGTGCCGTGTCTCGGTGTTGTGTGTTTTGTTTGGGTGCCGTGTCTCGGTGTTGTGTGTTTTGTTTGGGTGCCGTGTCTCGGTGTTGTGTGTTTTGTTTGGGTGCCGTGTCTCGGTGTTGTTCTTCTGAAGTGGCAGCAGCGGCCTGGTCAAAACAAAAGGTGACAGCCAGTCAAAACAATCCTCGTTACTGCAGAAAAAGTGGCGAGCTCCAGCGAAGAGGCTCTTTTCATGTGTCCTCCACGCGGTAAGGCGATCCTCGCAAACAATGCAGGACACTCCGAGAGGCCATCCTTGGCAAACAGTCAAAGGCAGGGTGACCCCCGCCCCTGACCCAGCCGCTCCATTTGGATGCGTTCCACATGCTGCTGCTTTTATGCTGAGCCGGGGTCACTTTACGCTATATCACAATGACCGCAAACACCACAATGACTGCAAACACCACAAACATGCCTTTCCTCTGATTAACTCGCAGACATTTCTCTCTAACTTTAGTCTCAGCCTTAGACCACATTTTGTACTTAATGTGTATTATCTGCTCATGCATTTTGACACACATATAGTATATTAACCATTTCCGGTTGTGTACTGTTGAATGTTTATGAGTAGGATATTCAGTATTGTATGTGTCCTGCAGAAGCATGTTGGCCAACATATAGCTCTGGGGAAAATTAAGAGATCACTCTATATTTTTTAAAAATCTGCATTTTTAAATCCTGGTTTAATCCTGGTTCTGCTGGCAGAAGGCTGCACTGTGAGGCAGGCTGCTTCCTGTCTCAAAGTTTCTAAGACGGCAGTGCACAAGAACAAGGTGAAGCAGGAGACACTGGGAACAACCAACACCAGTCAGGTAGAGGGAGGAAGTGACTTTCTAATGCCAGAGATGACCGTCAACTTATCCGGCAGTGCCTCATAAATCAGAGGGTGACCTCAGGTGACCTTCAAAAGTACAAAAGGAATGGGAAACATTAAGTGGTGTGAAGTGCACTGCTAGGACAGTTCATATCAGAAGCAGGACTGAAGACCCATAAAGTAAGGAAGAAGCCCTTCATCAATGAGAAGCAGGGAAGAGCCAGGCTGGAATTTGCAAAAACAAAAAAACCTGCATATTTTACACAGATTCACACTCATTGTGAAATGAGTGAAACTGAAAATTTTGCTGTGGCCTCTTAATTTTTTCAAGAGCAGTACGTATGTGTATTAAGTTTCTCTTATCTTAAGTCACCCTGATGTAACTGCTGATTCACCCACATCACCACCTTCAATTTATCTTACGTTAGATATAATGGTTTTATAGCAACACTGACATATTATTTTATAACAAATGCAAATATTTAAATACTATTTAAATTTCATATATGTGAAAGATAAATTTGGGGAGTTGGTATTCTGTTTTGAGGTAGGTGTTTTGTGTTTATGTATTTTTATTTAGGCATGTTATAAACCTACAATAGCATAATGCTTTATCTTAAAAACATAAATAACTAAAATCAATGTCATGTAATTGCTACAGGACCTAGTGTTTGCTTATCAATAAAACTGTCTAAAAGGGAATGTTTACTTTCTGATTAAAATTCTCTGAAGTTCACTTAAACTAAACATGTGAGCATCAAAAATAAAATCACGTTCTATTCAAATTTGTACTATCAATTATGAAATGTTAATTATTATTTTGAGACCACTATGGCTGACAGACATAGATTTTGCCTGGTGCTTCTTCCCACAGCCATAAATTCTGGATCAGAATGATCTATGTGACAGTATCAGATTCTTAATACAATAAGCAGACCTAATTAAATTTATTTGTAATTAGCTTAACCAAAAAGCATGTCTCGGGTAAACCATTGCAAACAAGCCATTAAGTATTTCCTGCCAATCATATCTCTTCTCTCCGTCAAATAAAAATGCTTCTAATTTTTTTATTTTTTAATTGCATACAAAATATGCACGTGCAGAATCAGCCTTCGTGCAGCTTGTTGAGTGTGGACGTGAAGATTAATAATAATCCTGCGGAACATAACATTTAGACGGGTATCATTTATCGATACTTAGCCGCTTTGGGGGTGGGGGGGGAGGTCAGTGTTATTGAGTGGACCTTCAGCCGTCTGACTTTTTGAGGACGCGGTACGCAAACCCGTCTGGCCCGTGCCGGCGGCGGCTTCAGCTCGGAGATTCTCATCGTTTGTTTTTGTTTATTCACCGCTAAGCACAGACGCATTTGTTACTCTGCGCTTCCGTAAAACTGAGTGCATTAACGCTCTTTCAATTAAGGACAGATAACATTGTTTAAGCGTGCTAGTGGCATTTAAGCATTGCAAGTCATATACGGAGCGCGGCAATAATTCTGCCAGCTAAACGGAGAAAATCAGTCAAAGAGAAAGTGGATTTTTTTCCATTATCGGTTTGCGGGGCCTCCTCCTTTCTCTCATACTGCCACCTTTCCTCGTTTCTTCCCTTTAGTCTTCCAGCCTTTTGAAACATGTGGTCAGCTGTTAGGCCTCCATGTGGGCGGATGATCAAAGGCTGGGCCCGACAATAATTGTCCCCCAGTGAAGCCTCGCTCTGCTTGGGATCGGGGACCCAGCAGGTGGGGGCATACGGGCATGAGAACAGGCTGAGAGGCGAGCGGGCGCAAGAGGCCCAACCCGCCAGAAATAAAGACTTCCTACGGGCTGTGCTCTGACAACAGCGCTGCGCGGCGAAGACTAAAAAATGAAAGCAAAAATGAATGTGTTTGGGATAAAGGGGGGAGGGGTGGGGACGAGGGTGAGTAGGAGAAAGGCCGGTCAGCATTAGAGGGTTAGTGAAGCAGCTGCTTCAGGGTGCAGCTTCCTAACCAAGGCCATAAAATATTGGGTAACGCTTTACATAAACTGCACCTTCATAATGCATTCATGATGCATTCGTACAACATTCATAAGCAGCAAGTATGCCATAATATCCTAACATACCTTAAAATTAATAACAAATATTACCAGATTATATGATTATGTTTGTTATTAACATATAATGTTTGTTGTTAATGTATATTAAAGCTGTTAAGGTATGTTAGAATGTTAAAGTATATGTATATGCTGGTTATGAATGTTCTATGAATGCATTATGAAGGTGCAATGAATGCGCTACAAATGCATTGTGAATGCATTATGAAGGTGTGGTTAATGTAAAGCGCTACCAAATAATCTTTCTTTCTGTTCAAAATTACCCGTCAGCCACAACTCCAAGAAACCGACCACGGCACAGCCACACCACCACGCTCACGGCGGCTCCTTAACCGTCTGCGGAG
Source organism: Paramormyrops kingsleyae (assembly GCF_048594095.1). NCBI lineage: Eukaryota > Metazoa > Chordata > Actinopteri > Osteoglossiformes > Mormyridae > Paramormyrops > Paramormyrops kingsleyae. The sequence goes on from NC_132820.1 coordinate 16,262,092, forward strand.
GAGGAGATGTAAACACTCAGGCTGGCTGTGCTCCTCTCCACTATGCGGAGTGACACACCAGCACAGAGACAGAGGCGTGCGGGCGGGGGGGCCGGCCAGGATTTACCTGCCGCCTGTAAAGGGGCTGTGAGCCTCGACATGCTCTCTGCTGCTCTGTGTCATTCTGTTAGCGCAGCACGGGGTCCAAACTGGCCCCCACCCCCTTTGGGCCAGATGGCTTTTTTTTTTTTTTTTTTTTAACTGTCTTGGGTGTATTGCACCTCTGCACCAAGTCTTAGAAATAGGAGAGGGAGGGGCCAGGACAGAAGCACTGGCGATTTCACAGACAAATGGTTTGGGGGGTAGCAGGCCAACTTGAAAGGATTAAGGAGAATCTTATGGAATCTTTTCACAGACACTTCAGATTTGTTTGGCACCCAACCTTGGCCTCTCCTGATAACCCGGCTCTGGCTATCCAAGCAGACCTCAGCATGGTTAAAACGGCGCGCGAGAGTAAGAAGGGGAACTTGAAACCCGGCGTTCCTGCCATCACATGATAGGGGGCTGTAAACTGAAAGGCATCCACAGATCAATGCTTCAGCCTCAGTCTACATAAGAAAACGGAGTTTAAAGCCAAAGTCATGAAAATGGATTGAAAAGCGCGTCCAGATGACCCTGCAACGCGTCGCGTTTTTCGCTGAAACACAACATGAAGCCACAGCAGCCCTGTTTTAAAAAGCTGTGGTGCAACACGCCCCATCTAAAGAGCCACACAGCCTCCTCGGGGCCCCTACGCTAAAGGCCTCAGAGCCACGCAGCCTCCTCGGGGCCCCTACGCTAAAGGCCTCAGAGCCACGCAGCCTCCTCGGGGCCCCTACGCTAAAGGCCTCAGAGCCACGCAGCCTCCTCGGGGCCCCTACGCTAAAGGCCTCAGAGCCACGCAGCCTCCTCGGGGCCCCTACGCTAAAGGCCTCAGAGCCACGCAGCCTCCTCGGGGCCCCTACGCTAAAGGCCTCAGAGCCACGCAGCCTCCTCGGGGCCCCTACGCTAAACGCCTCAGAGCCACGCAGCCTCCTCGGGGCCCCTACGCTAAAGTCCACAGAGCCACGCAGCCTCCTCGGGGCCCCTACGCTAAAGGCCTCAGAGCAACGCAGCCTCCTCGGGGCCCCTACGCTAAAGGCCTCAGAGCCACGCAGCCTCCTCGGGGCCCCTACGCTAAAGGCCTCAGAGCCACGCAGCCTCCTCGGGGCCCCTACGCTAAAGGCCTCAGAGCCACGCAGCCTCCTCGGGGCCCCTACGCTAAAGGCCTCAGAGCCACGCAGCCTCCTCGGGGCCCCTACGCTAAAGGCCTCAGAGCCACGCAGCCTCCTCGGGGCCCCTACGCTAAAGGCCTCAGAGACTGCAGCCGACAAACAGTTTGGCTGGATAGGCGGCTCTCTCCTTTCTCTGCTCCGCTTCAGCCATCAGTGGCCTAATCCTGCTTTTCTCCTCCCAGCCCAGCGCAGTGTTGGGCTGCACCTCCTTCCACACACCCGCTGGGAGGAGGCGCAGACCCCCACAGCCTCGCTGCAGCCACCCCAGCTCCCTTACTGACATTGTCACACATGCACAAATGCTTGGGCTGAGGGCATCGACTTCCATATCACTTCATGATTTTTAACCCCAATGCAACAAAACTCCAAGCCACTCGTGTCCAAAATTAAGGAAACACTTCCGATTTTTAGAGACCCCAGAACTTTATCCTGCTGTTGCTCCAGCTACTTATTTAATTATCTGATGCATGATATTTGTAACATTCTTTGACTATTTAAACATTAAACATTACCGCCAATATTGGTGTAGCAACTTTTAAAGTGTAATATCAACAATGCTAAGTTTCCACAATTTTGGTCACTAGTGTAAATAATTGTAAAAGGTAAATAAATAAAAGTAACAAACAATGACATGTAGAGATTCTTTCATTAACAACAATAAGTTTTTTTTTTGGGGGGGGGGGGGGGTGGATAAATTTGCAGAATTTGTAACGATGACCCTGCTCTGTAAGTTTTACATTCATTCCTTTTCTTGTAAGATTATCCCAAAAAACAATTACCCACAAGAAAGAAGCAAAATTGTATTTGCATCACATACTCACACAGATGCACAGGGCAAAGCGGCACACAACAGGCCTCCGTACCAATGTGCTTATGAGCATAAACTGGCATTAAATTGTAGAAGAAATACGATAAAACTGAGATTTATTGCTGAGACAAAGTAGGGAAGCTGATCCCGTCGATCCAGCAATAAAACACTGATTCACGAGTCACAAAAATCCACAGGGAGCCAGAATAATAAAAGAAAAAATGCTACCTCATTTTACGCTGCCTCATTTTACGCTGACTCCCTTTACTTATGCAAAGTATCTTTGTATTCTTGGACTAGGGCTTCAGAGGCGCTAATGTGAAAACGATGTTTATCACTTGTACAACTATTCTAACTAAACTTAGAATAACTGCCTTTTTCCTGAGCGGTTTAGCCAATGGGGAAATGCGTTAGAGCAGATAGCACAGGAAGTCAGAGATAGACAGAGAGCAGATTGCAGCAGAATGATCTCAGCAGAGACGTGCATCTGACCATGACTGATCCATCTCCAACACGGGCAAGTTTCAATGATGTAGATACCTTCTATTTACCATTTTGATTTAAAGTTTATGCCGGTATTACAGTTGACAAGTTTGAACCTAAGGTTTGTAGAAAAAAAATGTATCATTTCTTTTCCATTAGGGTTCCAATTTTATGTTGCAATGTAACAGAGGTAAGTATTTAAGTTAAAACATGCTTCAGATGAAGAAGCAAAGATGCAAAGTGATGTTACACATCAAACGGATTCTTCAAATAAAAAAATGTTCTTTTCATAAACTAAACAGAAAATAGCATATTTATTATGGTTCTAAATGTGACTTGCAATTTCAAAGCATACATATTGAGACATTGTTTCTAACAAGACCTTTGATGGTGTCAACATCAAAAATAGTTATACTTTATTAAGAGCTCTTAAGTGTCTGAGACCTCAAAGTTAAATCTTTGATTCCATGAATTTGTCTGTCACTGTATTGCTTTGCCACATGTCAAGCACTTTTGCTTTGAACAAAAGCATGTTATTCATGGGGCGTTACGGGGTACTGAACACCGGCATGTTTCATTCCGGGTTTGCAATGGGACAACACAAAATTCAAATACTTAGACAGGAATTCAAAAAGTGCCCTCATAATGTCTGAAATCCAAATTAACAATGATTTGTTTTCCCGTTTTTCAAATAAGTCCTCAAAAGCCCTCGGTATTCTCCTTTATAAAAGAATCTAAAATACTTCCTCTGCATCCAAAATCTGTTAAAGAGCAAACAAAGCACCAAAACTACCTATGAAGTCTTGTTGTGTCCAGTAAGCCAGTTTCACCAACGTAGAATGCTAATCATGTGCCACTAAGAAACTAGTCATACCACAGTATGTAGCAGTATAGTATGTAGGACTGTAGTATGTAGCAGTATAAAATGTAGCATTGTAGTATGTAGCGGTACAGTATTCAGCAGTATAGTACAGCATGCAACAGTGTAGTATGTAGCACAGTAGTATGTAGCAGTATAGTATCTAGCACTGTTCTTTTTGCCACATACTACACTACACCATCTATTACAAACTTTGATAACAACACATTACTTTGCCAGTTGTAGAAGCCCATCAGCATTCTTTGGTTTTCACATATCTCTTACGGGACACACACAGGTGAGAGCAAAGCTTGGGGTCACAGCGCAGGGTCAGCCGTTTAAGTGGCGCCCCTGCAGCTTTCGGGGTTAAGGACCTCGCTCAAGGGCTCAGCGGTGATATGATCACTCTGCCGGCCACAGGGATCTGAACTGGCGACCTCCCGAACATGGGCGCAGAGTCGTAACCTACAGAGCCGCCCACTCCCCCCAAACGCAGACATCCTGATTGCTCATGTCCTTTGACGGTGGCTGCCATCAAACAACTGAGCATTTCACACCAGCCGTACTGAATTTCCTCTTTAAATGCATTTTAGAACAAACTTAAAATTGGTTCACCGCATATAATATAGTGCGGTGCCGGCAAACAAGAGACGGCAGTCCTCTTTGCTAAAAAATCCACACATGCTTGTGCACACGTACACAAACACACACTTTCCTCTGCAGAGGAGTAACTAGTTTTGTCTCAAATCACAAGAGACTCTATGAGATTCTGATAGAGGTGTCTGAGGGGAGCAGACAAACGATGTCTCCCGCTGGAAAAAGACGCCGGCCCTGCGCGCCTCACCTCCCCCCGCCGAGCGCTGGGATGGGAGTTTGCAGAACCCCGCTGTCACGGCGGCACCGAGCGCCGCTTTATTTCTTAGAGGTCTCAACCTCCACAAAGAGCGTATTCCTGCGAGAGGCCCGCGAAACAAAACGCGGACAAATAGCAGAGCGGCAGAGAATCATCGGCGGATTGCTGCTCTGGGGCCCACAGGAGAATTAAACACAGCGGCCGCGACAGTAGCGCTGCATCACCCACTAGGACTTCGGCCGTCTTGGACAAGCTGGAATCATTTCCCACACTGATATTCATGCCCAAATCAAAAGGCGGATGGGTGCACAGAGACAGGGAAAGGAACCTTATTCCGCTATTTCAGTTAAGATGCTGATACAGGCTGCCTGTTTCCACGATCATAAGCCCTGCTGTATATTCTATACCATCCCATACAATGTCCTCAACAAAAGCAAGCATCAGTTTCCCAGTGCCAGCCTGCTGAATGACGGCCCCTCCCCCCAATCCCCCATTCCCACCTACCTCCCCCCCTCTCCAACCCCCAGCCAGTCTCCAAGCTCTAACAGCCGTCTTCAGAAGGCTGCATTTTATTAAGGGGACCTTTTGGCTCTTGTTAATTGCACTATGATTATCCTTAGACTAGTCAAACATTCACACTTTGCTCTCTGCTTTTCTAGTCAATAGTGCGAGGCCTTTGCCAACACCTGGGAGGTGCAGAGGACACGTGTCACAGGTCCGGGGGAGGGTCAGCTGACGGCAGATGGACGTGTCGATTGGACATGACTGTGCCGCTCTTCCTTGTTGATACTCGCCTGTATCTGTTTATCTGTTGACTATTTTTTTTTACCCGACTTGGTCTCTTTCCTGAGAAGCCAGACCGGCAGAGTGTGAAAAGATTTAAGGGGACAGTGAGACATTAAGGGCTTGATCCAGAGATTGGTTTGAAGTCTTTCATTCATTAATGAAATTACTTTTGCTTGTTTTCAGGAAGTTCTTGTGACATTTTGAATTCGCATTTAAGTTGGTGAGCATACAAGTAATTAGGAACTCCCCAGACACCATTCAAGAAGGCAGAAAAGGGAAAATGTGCTGAGAGTTCACAGGCTCCATGATTAAAGGAAAAAAAATCACAGAATCTTGTAGCATCCGGCAGTCCTGTAGAAATATTCGACAAATACAGGCTGTAGTAATATTATAGTAGTGCAAAGGGTTACCTTGTTTTTCAGATGATAATCGTATGAATCATCAAATCTGTTTTAATCAGCGGTAAACAAAACACAGGGAGGTGTATTTAAATTAAATGACTTTTAAGAAAAAATAAACTATTATTTCTAGGCAGTGTCAGAATTAGCATCCATAGAATACAGTGTCGGAATTAGCATTTTTGTCACTATACTGATTAATCAATAAATCAGAGACATTACAAACTGTTTGTAATAGACAAATGGAGCCGCCCTTATTTTGGTATAGTGGAGGAGGGTCATGTAACCACCAGCAAGTTCCGTCACAATGCATGCTGGGAGTTACAGTTCCCCGATTCACTGTGGCGTGATAGTCATCGCCAGCCCCACTGCATGCTGGGAGTTACAGTTCCCCGATGCACTGTGGCGTGACAGTCATCGCCAGCCCCACTGCATGCTGGAAGTTACAGCTCCCCAATCGGCTGTGGCGTGACAGTCATCGCCAGCCCCACTGCATGCTGGGAGTTACAGCTCCCCGATTGGCTGTGGCGTGACAGTCATCGCCAGCCCCATTGCATTCTAGGAATTACAGTTCCCCGATTCACTGTGGCGTGACAGTCATCGCCAGCCCCATTGCATTCTGGGAGTTACAGTTCCCCATTTTTCTGGGATGTGATGGTCATCGCTAGCCCCATTGCATGCTGGGAGTTAGAGTTCCCCATTTTGCTGCGATGTGACAGTTATCGCCAGCCCTTCTTTCCTTTCCCCACAATTCTGGTGGCGGGATGAGCAGCAGGGATAATGCTGATGTCCGCTCTCAGTGTCAAAATGCCAGAAAACACCCACTTGTGTGTTTGGGGGCCCAGAGGGCAATCATTAAGGCAGAACTGCGACATTACAGAACAGCGACAGCCAATGCATTTTAATACTGAATTAGCAGCACCTACACAAAGTACCTGTCGCTGTTTAATGTCAGACCCTACAATAAAACAGACAGAAGAAGGATCCAGCCAAGCTGAAATGTCAAGATTAATGTCTAATGGCTTCAGACTATTGAATCGAACTGAATATGAGTATATAGTACAAATACGGTGAAATGTGCATTCAGTTACTACTGGCACTAATCTCAGTCTACCTAAGACAGTTTTCCATTGTTCTGCTGTACTATGTGTGTGTCCTGCAGCATTAGGAGCAGAACCCAGGAGGGTGGAGTTCCAGGCCTCAGAGGCCAGGCTGGTGCGTCCTGAGCGATTAATTCAGATTTCAGATAATTTGCATGAAAGAATGTGACCAATAAAGATCATGTGATGCCAGACTTCAGGACAGGTCTACACCTGGACTGGACTACAGAGGCTGACCAAACCAGTTAAACAGGCCAGGGTCTCACCTTCACATTAACTGACTATCATGGTCTATAGAGATAATCAGGAACCTCAGGTGGGAGTACTCACTGAAACGGGGCTCCATAACCAGATTAACTAAGATGGACTGAAGCTGAAGCACATTGCATAAATAAAACAGGGAATAAAACAGGGAATGGTTTTCTACCAAAAAAAAAGACTTTGTAGCCTTTTATTGTTCATTGTTTAACTCAAAGGTATATTATCACCATGATGTTAGCCAACATGTTAATCAAAATGCTAAAAGAGGAAGGGAGGTGGGAGAGGGCAGAGGGGGCAGGGTGAGACTCGGACAGGCAGCTGAACGTCCCGTTACTTTACCCGACGTTTGCCGACCGCCTCACGCTCAGCCTCGTCTTAAAGTCATCCAGAGCAGCTGTCCGGTTCCTAACCTCATTCTCACGTAAAACCTCAAACACACTCAGGCCAGAGGAACATCCTGGCCTCTGTGCTGAAAGGCGGCGTGTCGCTCGGGACCTCGTCCCATGAAATCCCTGGCTGCGTCTTCAGGTGGACGACGCCCGGCGGGGCAGGCCAGCGAAGGGGACGGGGGGAATCCGCGTGGCGCGAGACGCGGGCGCTGCCGCTGGCCAGCCACGCCATGTGTGCGGGGAGAGCCCGTCCTGGCAGCGGTAAACGCGGCATGCGCGCCCGGAATGGCAGATGGGCCCCGACAGCTGTAATTACATACCTCTCCGCTGATTATGCGCGGTCTGTTACAGAGAGAGGCAGGCCGCACATTTCGCCACACTCGTCTGGGCGGCCAGTCATTGGGGCAAAGCGACAGAACAACAGGAAACGCGCCATCACCCCCCCCCCCCCTCCCTGGGAGACTCCCCGACGATCACTCTCACCACAGCCAAAGCGCGGCTGAACAGATCGACACCCTTCAGGCGACACAGAGGGATTTTAAAAGCATAGTTTTCATGTCGCTAAGCTGCTAGCATTTGCGACATATCTAGCATGTCTAGATCTTGCAATCTGGAGGTATTGCACATTTTTAGCAAAGCCCACCAGCTTGCCAACAGAGCGGGAAAGTAGGGGAAAGATTTAGAAAAGGGTTTCCTTCATTCAATGGCCGACCGTTTCCTGTCCCTGCCATTGGACACACCCCCTCACGGTGAGGCTGTCACACCTTCCGGGTCACGTACACACCTGTGCACGAGTGAGGGCCCCCAGACTGTGACAGGCACACGTTACCCCCCAGCCCTGCCCCCTCCTCTGCAGCAGACGACACGGTAGAACACACGCCCAACAGGAACAGTCTGGTTGCCACTGGCAACGATCCAGCCAGTCTGGTGCGGGTGCAGCTGGGACGAACGGCTGCTGGAACGAGCACAGCGGTGCACTTGGGACGGTGCGTTGGGGGTGGGGGGGGGGCGTCTGCCAGCGAACCGGCTTCGCCAACAAACTGCAGATCAGTCACTCAGTCAGAAAGTCACTTCGCTGCCATCTGAGCCGGAGCCTTGGAGCGAGAAAAGGCGGAATTTCATCTGCTTCTGATTTCAGATGAATACTTCGCCTTTACAGCACAGCAGGTGAAAAGATGACCCACTGAGCAGTCCAGGCGTGACACACAACTTCTCAGAAGACGCCCGAATGACTGAAATCTAACACAAACTGCTTTTTTTAAACACCAACTTCATTTTTCTTCATTTCAACAGGGTTTTGGACTCCTGTCCAATGAGGGTCATTAATAATAAATGTCTTTGTCGTGCCGAACACACAGTATCCCAGCTAAAAAAAATTCCTTCTAGGAATGTTTACCGAACATTTAAATTAAGGAAACATTCAAAGTGTCCAGTTTTCCTGATGTTCCTAGAACGTTATCCCACCACTACAACTAGAAATAATAATTTAAAAACATACAAAGGGCCCAGAAGGGTAGCGAGAAACACTGTCGCTTTGTACACAAATATACAACTTTCATAAAATAATATTGCACTAGAAAACAATATTTTCCAACATTAATTGTGTTAAAAGGATGTTCAGGTATAAGTGCTGTGCTGCTACACTGACAGAACCTTTGTCAAAATGTGAAACATGGAAATATCACCCCATTAATCTTACAGTAAGAACACTCTCTGCCAGCTTTGAGAAGACATTTAAGTAAAGTTAGCTAAAGTTCTGGGAACGTTCTCTGTTAGCTGTATCACCACGGCATGCCGAAACACCACTCCAATCTTTATTTGTTCAAAAGAAAGATCTCCTTTTCATGGCAAACTTATCTTACTTACTGAAATACTTCTTTTATAAAAAGCCACAATCATAGAAGCTGCAGTCGTCTGCATGCCTCCGTGTCTTTTTCCAGTTTTGACAGTTACGCACCAAGCTATACACCTCAAAGAGGGATCTTCAATAATAATCTGTCGAATCTCTGGCCCCCGGGCGTGTGATTTTGATTACCGCTCTATTGTCAATCGCAAATCGACTCGTATAATTAAACAAAATTTCACATCAATTAAATAAGGGTTGCCCCGGTGATTAGAAGAGCCCCCTAATGGTTTGCCCCCCCCCCCGCCCTCGCTTGCCATTCTTCCGCATGACAGGGTTGGAAATAAAGCTTTGTGCTGCAGGTCGGAGTGCCCCCCCCCCCCCCCCCTCCCTCCAGCAGAGGCGTACAAGACACTTCCACCTCCTATCCTGCGTTTCGTTCAGGTTCGAAGGGGCCTGGTCAATGTTGCGTGTGTGTGTGTGTGTGTGTGTGTGGTTGAGGTGGGTCCATTTCTCTACTTAGGGCAGCTTATTGAAATGGGAAAAATTAGTGTAAACAGGCCATGATCAGCTCCGACGGATGCAGGTTGAGGTTCTGAGCACTGTACGCAAGGAGCAGAACCCGGGCAGCGCCCCCCTGGCCCGGTCCACCTAGACCTCCTCCTCCCATCATTCCCTGTTTGTTTTGCCCAAGCAGACTCACACATCTGATCGCCGCTTCAACAAAGTAATCAGGGTGACGCATACAAGACGACCGATGAATAACGGGGACATCAGCATCAGAAGCTAAAGCGAAGCTTCAGGAACGGGCAGATTCAGCCATCTGACACATATTACAGGAGCCTCTAATCCAGGCCGGTTTAACTCAGGACAAAATCCAGGAGAGACTGGCCTCTCTGGGGTCCATTTAGGTCACATCCATTCAAAAATAAATCATAAATTACTCAGCAATTCGTTCAAAATAAGCACTCACTGATTTGTTTAACTCCTGGCTGCATCTCAAACGCACCTAAACAACCCTAAATGTGTTTATTAAATTCACTGGACGCCAGAGCTTTCATCATAACCAACAATAATTGGAGCAACTGAAGCTAACCAGGTCTTGTGAATCCCAACGCAGGACCCCACCTCTACAGTTTCCTCCCTACCTATAGTACTTAAGGCAATACAGGTTCCGTTTATAACAGGGAAACACAAGTCTTACAATGCAGAAAGACCTATATAATCACAGAGATCGGTTGATTAGCAGTGTGTGCGACAGAGTTCATCCTATCGTTACTAATTTAGCTTATACTGCTGTGTGGAGCTCATCCTATTAATTCATGCCGCATATTATGGGTTGGCGAGCAGTACATGTTTACTGCGCGTTACAGAGCAGAGAAGCACGACTCAAACAAATTAACACGACCACACATGACATAAAAGATTTGAGACCGTCGCTAACGGCCGCATCACATCCAGCCCACGGAGACAGACATCAGGCAAACAGAATTATGTTAATGAAACAGCAGCAATGCAGATGGAAGCTGCCAGCAAATCATGGCTTCAGCTTAGCCAGGCTGACAACCCAGGCGGCTGCTTTCAGTTACTGATTAGCTTGCTGCCTGTTATCCTGTCGGCACTATTTAGAGCAGGGGTGGGGAACCTGTTCCATGGAGGGCCAGTGTGGGTCCGGGTTTTTGGGATGGCCTCTCAATCAGCCAATAATATAACAGTGGTTCTCAACTCCAGTCTTGAGGACCCACTGTTATTGGCTGATTGAGAGGCCATCCCAAAAACCCGGACCCACACCGGCTCTCCATGGATCAGGTTCCCCACCCCTGATTTAGAGCAACTTATGGCGCTTTTCCACTGCCACCAGGAACCAAGCTGCCCCTGAGCCATACCATGAACTGACGGTTTTCCATTGCGAAGTATGCGAGCCGTACCAGAGTCATAACTACGCTGACATGAAGACCGAAAGCGCGACCAAACCAAGCTGGTTGCATCACCATCTGATTGGTCGAAATGCGCAGATATTCCGGTGATCTTGAAAATTTCCAACCTCCTACTTAAATAAAGTACTACAGAAAAGCTAAACGGAGTATGTTCGTAACAGAAATTTACCCAAGCGAAAGTCAATTCCATGCATAACACGGTGATTCTCACAGACATGCCAAAGATAATCAGCACACAGTAAAAAAAATATATATATATATTATGTCACTGTCTCTCTCCAAACCCAAGGATGCCTTTACTGGGCCGCCCCTTCTGCAATGGAAAACCAAATCTGGAACTCACTGCAACTAGTCTCTCTCTGCGGTACGGCTCGGGCACGGGTCGGTTCCAATATGCCAGTGGAAAAGCACCATTAGCCAATGTTGGTAGCCTAGCGTAGCGTATAAGGTTATATTCCAGTGTAGAATCTATACTGTCGCTACCGCGTAGCCGTGTAACTTGCATCGTAGTTTGATGCGCACCTCCCCAGAAATGTAGCTACAGGCATCAGCCTACAGCATAGGGTATGTGGCTACACAACTACCAACGGCGTAGATTCTACACAGAAGTATAAGAAAGGCTTTAGATGAGAACATAGGAAGTGAGCAGGAGTCTAAGCGAAAGGAGAACACTGTGCGTAGTGGAGGCACAGAAATCCTTTCTCATTGCCCTTCTATGAAGGAGGACTGTAACTCAGCCTCTCCTTTGACAGAGCGCCATCAGAATCCTCATGGGAAATCGGGACGGGAGGGAAAGTATTCGGGTCCAAAGCCCTTTGCAGTTACACGTTTATCGGGTCTAATGAGCCAGCATGGCTCTTGGAAGCAGGCTGACACCCTACCAGAGACAGGGCGGGAGAGAGAGACAGGGCGGGAGAGAGAGACAGGGCGGGAGAGAGAGAGACAGGGCAGGAGACAGAGACAGGGCGGGAGGCAGAGGCAGGGCGGGAGAGAGAGACAGGGTGGGAGAGAGAGACAGGGCGGGAGGCAGAGGCAGGGCGGGAGAGAGAGACAGGGTGGGAGAGAGAGACAGGGCGGGAGACAGAGACAGGGCGGGAGACAGAGACAGGGCGGGAGACAGAGACAGGGCGGGAGACAGAGACAGGGCGGGAGACAGGGACAGGGCGGGAGGCAGAGGCAGGGCGGGAGAGAGAGACAGGGCAGGAGACAGAGACAGGCCTTTCACAGGGAGTCAGATTCTTTCAATCAACAGAGAGCAGCGTCGTTATTTAACGGGCCTGGCTTTGCCTACTCTGCTCGCCACGGCCACCCATCCCAGGGAGTTCTGCTTCTGCGTGTGACTTAAAGAAGTGCCACGGCCAATCAGAGCCGCGCTGGGGAGGCATCGCTGCCGAAATCCAGGCTCGCTCCGTTAGCACGTCAAGCTCGCTTATGAAACGGCTCGGCGTCGCCCTCGTGTTCCTGCTAGGCCAGATACTTCCCCGTCTTACAGCTAAAGTAAATCCTGTCAGTCGCCATTGGCTTTCATGCTCGGAAGTGAGAGGGAGATGGCGGAGTGGCGGGGGTGGGGGGGGGGGGGTAGTGGCAGACTTGCTGAGAGGCGACTGTCAGCTGGCACCAGTTCGGAGTGTGTTTCCGGAGACTTCTCCCTCATTTAAAGGCCTCTCACTGAAGCACGACTGCCCTAAAAAGACAGCTAATTAATGCAAGTCCGAGTACAAACTGCCGAAACCGGCCTGTTACCGGCCCGGCACAGAGACGTGTGCAGCCCAGGGTCGGGTCGCGGCTATGCCACTAATGTCATGAGGCTGTATCCTTCACCGGGAAAATATTAACTCCTGACAAGCAGAATTCGAGACAACTGTAAATCAGCAGGATACGAAAGTTATTGCGTCACTCAAGAGACACCATCATACATATTTACTTCACTTTTTAACATATTGAGCTTATTTAACTGGATATGATTGCTAATTAGCAATGGAATTATTGATTAGCAGAAGAAATTGTTCATTAAATACCATGAGAATTATTTTAATTTGAAAACATCTAATATATATACAGATGCTCCTCTACTTACAAACTTTCAACTTATGAACTTTCAGACATACAAATGAAGAGGACCGTAAGTCCAAATTGTGTTCATTGGGCTCCTGTTTCCTGTCCGCAACATCATTTTTTTTTCTGAGCGCCAATTCCAGGTAGTACGGCTTCTGGCCGCTACTCCCACCCCGCAGCAGTGTAGTGTATGTACTCCTAGCTTCCTAGTTCTTTGTACTTTGTGTATACCCTTAAAATGATGCTGAATAATAACTTTTTAAGTTACGAATGGCCGTTCAGAACGTATCTCATTCGTAAGTAGAGGAGCGTCTGTACAGCTCTGAAAAAAATAAGAGGCCACTCTATATTTTTTCAAAAAATCAGCATTTTTAAATCCTGGTTTAATCCTGGTTCTGCCGGCAGAAGGCTGCACTGCGAGGCAGGTTGCTTCCTGGCTCAAAGTTTCTAAGACAGCAGTACACAAGAACAAGGTGGAGCAGGAGACACTGGGAACAACCAACACCAGTCAGGTAGAGGGAGGAAGCGACTTTCTAATGCTAGAGATGATGTCAACTTATCCGGCAGTGCCTCATAAATCGGAGGGTGACCTCAAGTGACCTTCAAAAAGAATGGGAAACATTAAATGCAGGTGTGAAGTGCACTGCTAGGACAGTTCATATCAGGCTCCTAGAATCTGGACTGAAGACCCATAAAACAAGGAAGAAGCCCTTCATTAATGAGAAGCAGGGAAGAGCCAGGCTGCAGTTCACAAAATAAATGTACATTTAACACAGATAAAATTGAGAAATGAGTGAAACTGAAAATTTTGCTGGGGCCTCAATTTTTTCCAGAGCTATATATGTTCAGGTAATAATGCTATCATGCTGACATAGACAGTACCTTTGTTAAAATGTAAAACATAGAAATAACATTCCATTAAAGTTACAGTAGGAACCTTCTAATTTTGAGAAGACAAGACCTTCACATGACATTGGCTAAAGTTCTGGGTACGACATACCACAGCACAGCCAAAACACCATTCCAAGTTTTAAATGTTCAAAAGATATGCCTATATATGTGTGTGTGTGTGTGTGTGTGTGGTGCAGGTATACCTTACCTTGTGGGGACCAAATATCCCCACAGCGTGATGAATACCCGTGTTTTTTACCTTATGGGTACCAGTTTCCTGTCCAGGAGTGTTTATACAGCTCACATTGTGGCTATGTGAGCTAGAAATGCTAACTGCTAACAGTACAGCAACTACGACCTAGAAAGAGAAGAGGGTGGTTTCGAACCCTCTCACCTTGTGAAGACTGTGTCACGGCTGAAGCGCTACGGCCCAGTCGGCCCTGGAACACTCACAGAAAGAATGGATGAGCTTTCGGCCATCAGGGCCGCTCCAAAGATGTGCCACTCTGGGCTTTTCTATGGGCATCAAAGGATATTCGCCATAAGACATTCCTTAGTGGTTTAATTAGGAAGTTTAGATGGGCCTTACTACATAGAGGAATACTTACTGGTAGAATGCAAATGGGATTTCTGTTATCATATTCACTGACACCCTTTTAGTATAATACCCCTCCTACAGACCCCAGGCATTTAAATCTGCACGCATTGTTACGTTTCAGCAGACATGAAACTGCATATGTGCAGCGTTGAAGCCACCCGGATCTCCGCAGCAGGCCACACACGCACACACAGTCACTCACGTCTATACCGTACAGCCAAGTCACCCAGCTGCATGTCTTTGAGAATCGGGGGCTCAGGGAAACCCTGCATAACCCACGGGGAACAGGCAGAATGCACACATACAGAGCCGGGGTAGAATCGGACCCCGTCAGCCTGGAGGCGCGAGGTAACGGCGCTACTTGTTGTGGCGTCACGTACGCTAAACGTTAGCACCGTCTTTCGGTTTAGCAGGGATGAGCGAGGATGCCGCGGACAGATGGGGAATGGTTTCCGTGTTGACCGAGCTCATGGCTTTGGCACCGAGCAGCACACATGACTTCCTGTGGGCTCCCGCAAAAATCCCATCAGCTGTTGGTGCTACCAATTATCATGGCACAATCCACTTACGCAGCTTATACCCCATACAGCCGGACGTGAACAGAGGCAAGACAATTCCCCGCAAGACACGGCAGCGCGCGGCAAATTCGTCAAGAGAGAATTCCACAAGATGCAAATCCAGCTCTTAAAGCGATAAATTAATCACAGTCAGAATGACAGACGCCAACTCCAAAGCCAGTGCATAAAACATCGCAAGGATCCATATCTGGGGCGATAAGCTTGCCAAAAGAGCGACTGCTCCATGTAAAGAACCTTAAAAATCACACAATTTCCACTGTAAACATGCCATAAAATGCTGCTCGCAGCTGCCAAAGGCTGCAGGGTTTCTAGCTGGTTGGAGAGGCGCAGGCAGCACCCAGAGATTCGGGGAGCACAGCGCCTACCCCGTCAGTCCCCCACCCCTTCCCCGCAACCACAGAGGACACCTCCCTCTGACCTCCTCCGCCAACAGGGTCAAAGGGAATTTAACACAAGGGTCCCAGATTCTTCGGAGGTGATAATTGCCGTTGCACTCCGCGGGGGGCCGTCAGGCTCGGGGGTAAACAGGAGGAGGTGCCGCTCCAGTGAGCCAGGCACAGGCACGGCCTGTGAATTACGGCCCGGGTCAGGCCGCCGGCGTGGGGGCCGGGGGGGGCGACGCCAGCCGCGTCAGCGAGGGTCAGGCCGCGCTCCCGTCAGCTGCTATCTCTGGAATTTATACGCAGAGCCGTTAGCGCTGACGTCTTAATATAGACGTCAAGCCGCAAGTCGTCAGCAGTCACTGCCACTGCCACTTTGGCCCCCAGCAGCACTTGGGCCTAATCTTTTTTTTTTTTTTCTTCCCCAATCACGTCTTTAATCCTTTTATCCTGTCCTTACTGTCTGTCAGGTCCCCACAAACCAAGCCCATTTGGCCAAGACTGGCTTACTGCTTAAGCACAGAAAGCACAGCAGACAAACGCCCATGAGCCGCTTAATACCGAATGATGCGCGGCGCTTCAGAGCACAAGGCCCTGTCGTTACTTATTTGCAAACAGTATCATTTCTATGACACACGAATCCATGCTCAAAGCCCACAGCAGAGCATTTGTGTGCTGGGTCACTATTCCGTTCTTTTCACTAGATTTTCTAAGGCATTGTTGCGCGCTTATAAAAATGCTTCATGATGTTGAAATTTCGCAATGTAATATATCATGCTGGCTATATAAGTCACTCTGAATAAAAATGTCTTCAGATGAATAAAATAGCACAGCTGTTGACATTATCTGTAATGCGCAGTATTAACTAAAGGAAATTCCATGCCATTAAGGAGTATTATGTAGGGTCGTGAAATTCATTCGGGATTCTTGTTGCACTGCACATATATGTATGGTTAGAAGCTTCTAGCGTTTGTCCCAGGTATGGTATAGGTACAATTTTACTAAATCTTAGTGGCAAATCTCTGTAAACATGAAACATATTTTCATCCAGTAGATCCTAATATATATATATATATATATATATATATATATATATATATATATATATATATATATATATATATATATATATATATATATATATAGTACAGAAAACATGGAAAATATGGATGGAAAATGCTACAAATGTTGGTTCAAATGCCTGACAGTGTTTGTAAAATAATAGGTAGTGACACTTTTAGTGGGAGAACCAGTATACCCAGACTTATTACTGGTCCTTTTGTGATGCTTTGGATAAAAAGGATGCTGATTATCCGCATTTTAATCAGGCTATATCAGAACCGTTGATACAAGTAACAGAAAAATGAATCTCAATTTTTATATGACACTAACCACAACTCTCTGTCTGCATCCACTAGGAGGTGACTGGGCTAGAGAGGTCAGTGACACACTGGAGTGATCAATCATACACTAGAGTGATCAATTACACACTGAAGTGATCAGTCACATACTGGAGTGACCAATCATGCACTGGAGTGAGCAATCACACACTGAAGTGATCAGTCACATACTTGAGTGACCAAACACACAGGACCAGTCAGTCACACACTGGACTGATCAGTCATTTACTGGAGCGGTCAGTCACACACTGCAGTGATCAGTGACACACTGGTTCGGTCAGTCACACACTGGAGCAAAATTAGAACTATCAGTATCACTGCAGAATTACTGTATAAGGTTTTATGTAATACTACATTCACAGGAAAGGTATTTTCATGTCTGCAAAACTTTTCACGTGAAGCAACATGTGGTTTCCCTAAAGCGCACACTAAGGAGCTGGGAATCTTAAAGGGGGGGGCTTATTAAGAGTCCGCAATAACAGACTCTCCTGAACCTGGCTTCCATTTAACAATTACTGTACCACCAGCCTCACTATCTGCATCCATTTTAGTGAAAAAGAAATATTTTCAACTTATTCTGCGTACATCCCTTTTTACCATAGACATATCATCCGTTAAAACGTGAAAAACAAAAAATTAAAACTGCAAACACTTCATAAAATTATAAAAAGGACAATTGGTGAAGTGAGAAGACAGAGACCGGTTTTATGTATCAAAAGCTGGCAACAAATGAAAGCGGGGAAGCATTTTAAATGATATTCCTTTGAGAGGGTGAGCAGAGTCACATGACTGACGTGGCCAGGCTGCGTCCCCATTGTCACGCAGAGCCGACCCCTGGCCTAACACTGCAAATGAAGGGAACGTCCAAATCCGGGATTAGCGGGGAATTCGGGAGCACAGCAGAAGCCGAGGGAGGATCCAAACCTTCACCTCTGCGGGGGCTTTGTGCTCTTTTCTGGCTTGGTGAAATCCCAGATAAAGCACACCTTCAAACAGGCCACTTTACAGACCCCCTCAGCCATGAGGAAATAGGCTGCGGGCCAGGGGGGGGGGGCACAAAGGCAGTTTGGCCCAAGACGCAGACAAACAGTTGATCAGACCACCCCACACACACACACACTACAGCCAGAGTGAGGTATCTGACAGAGCTGAGCAAGACCGTCTTCTGTTTTAAATATTTCCTGCAATGACACATTGTAAATAAAGCCACAAAGACGGACGTCCCAAATGCAAACTCAGATTTCAGTGCCACCCTTTCAGTCAGGCTCAACCAGAAACGTGCAGAAGTGCAAACCGATACGAGCGCAAATAAAACAGCCGACGATCCTGTCAAGAAAAGCAGACTGTCGAAGATCACAGGAACGGCTTACATGCGTGTCGCATGAAAACGTTGCGACATGACCATTCCTGCAGTATTAGAAAGTCGACGAAAGCAAAAATGTTCGATTGGGTGTTTGCTAGGATCATCACAGAAATACCAAAGAATTACTGCGACAGGCAACTGACCCCCCCGGCCCTTTTTCCATCAGGCCCGCCAGCCCCCCACCGTCCAGGAGTCACGACCTCTGAGGGGCCACATGTGGTGAATGGTTGGTTCCAGCGTGTTACAACCGGCAAATAAACTTTGATGCAAGCCTGGCTCCACCAAAATATCATATTCCACCATATTTAAGATGCAGTCAGCAGCCTGTGTCACTGCTCAGGCCAAAACATACAAACACATGGTACATTTTATGAGTCTCCATGTTACATGTGCATAGAGCTGCATGTCAGTGGCCATGCCTGTGTGAGCGATCCTATGTTATGTTTATATTACATTGTGGGGACGAAATGCTCCCCCGCAATGTAATAAAAATCTGTTATTTTGATGTTGTGGGGACCATTTTTCAGATCCCCACAAAGACCTGTGACTGCAATCAAAAAACTAATAATGTCAAAAGTCTCATATTTTCTTCGGTTACTTATGGTTAAGGTCAGGGCAGGGTGGCAGTAATAATTCTCATAGCTGGGATTAGGGTTATGCCCAGAGATATGAACGGAGAATCCCCGCAAAGATACAGATACCAAATCTGTGTGTATGTGTATGTATGTGTGTGTGTGCGTGCGTGTGTATGTGTATGTGTATGTGTGTGTGCGCATGTCCACAGACGTGTGTTTATTTGTCTAATGAGGAGTAAGCAGAAATTCTGCCATCAAGAAATTTCAATAAACTTCCTGGCCATAATCAAAAACAGCTGCTCATAAAACCTGAAAGAATGCTAAACGATAGAGTTTTTAAAAAGCCAGCTCGTCTGAATCTGCGGTGACCGTAACCGTGGGAGCGAGGCGATCGTTAAAAAAAACACAGCAAAATAAATGAAGAAAGAACGGCGGCACTGGGTCGGATTTTCTTTTCAGCATAACAATGCTTTGCAAACATCACTTCAAGTTTAGACATAATGCCGTTTTAATCGGCAAAGACAATGATGCAAAGAACGGATGAAATAGGCCGAGGTCTTTTGTAGCTCCCGCTACGCAGAAACTTTGAAGATGCGAACGTAAGCAGCCAGGTTCGGAATGCGGCTAAGCCTGGTCACTGTTCCATCAGGATCCATAATGATTCTGAGGTCTTTCAAAAAAGCAGATTTCACCCACCCCACCCCCCACCATAAGAGTGATATGTTTTGAACTTGCCTTGCTATCTGACCCCCGGCCAGACAGGGCTGCCCTTGTCTCCCGATTCCTGTCTCTGCTGCACCTGTCAGATGTCAATGGGCCCAATGCTCTCTGCTCCCTGATTTCTACCCAACAGTTCGGCCGCAGAACCTCCTCGCTGTGGCTGAGCGCCTGGATGGAGCGGGACACTGCCAATGCTGCAGGGCTGGGGGGGGGTTTCAGGCAGGTAGAAATAATTTGCCAGAAAGGGCACGAGAGCCCAGCAAAAACTGACTGGGAGCACTGGGCATAAAACTCAACATGCTGGTATAATAATCTAATGCTACAAAGTTGTGGGTCAAGTAGCCGAAGTAGAGATCCTCCCGTAATTTAAACGAGATAAGTTCCATTCGTAATTTCAGCCATTTAAACAAGTATATTAATGAATATAATCATTAAAAATACAGTGTTACCCACGAACACGAAGATACACAATTTATAACAACAAAAGAAAACCCATAGTAGCCAAATAACATCTCTAGGTATTCAAAGACATTGGATAGGCCTATACACAGAAAAGAAAGATTTTTAAAAAGCTTATTATATAACGTTTCCAAACTCCGGTATTTAGACCGGCTAACTAGAAGAGTATCGTGAACAGTACAGTACTGTAAGCAAACACAACCGGGTCAGCTCAGCAAACTGACACGCTACATTAAATATTTCTACACGAAAAGACCCTATCACATTTATTATGTATAGCAATAATAATATTAACAATAATAATAAATCTATACTACTACCACTGTATAATATCCACAGTCCCTACATGTTTATATAGTGGACTGCAAAATATTTTTGCATTAATATTCCATTTGATCAGGGCTTTGTGATTGTCGGAGCGGTGTCTTGTTTTTCTCTTTAAACCAGCAGGTTCGTGTTAAAACGCAGCGATTTGGAGGCACATTGAAGCCCAAGTAGAGACAAGTGCGGTTTCTGTATCTCGAACGGACAGGATAGCGTAACTCCATAAGGCATTTCTGCCGTGCTGACCGGACGTCCCGACACCCCAGTGTGGCACCCCCTGTGTTAACGGTTATACATGCCCCAGCAGCCTGCTCAATGACCTCCCTAATTAGGGTGCGTAAAATGAAAATAATAAATTAAAAGGAAATATTGAGCCTGATCTGAAGGAAAAAGCAAAAGCAAACGTAAAATCAAAAATGCATGATTCATGCCTGCATTTCTGACACCTCTCAGTTCTCACCTGCCGCTGGACAGGTCCAGCTCCGCGCGCCTCAACACCTTTTTCCTAATCTGACCCGTGATGTCACTTCCTGCGTGTGCCACCGAAACTTGCAAAAAAATTCTCCGTGTCTCCCGATGACGTTTTATTTGGTTGTAAGCCAGTGCTAGGCCACTAAATTTTATGCAAACTGCACAGGTATACTAAGCATATAACACATGAATTATAGTTGTGTCAATTTAAATAGCGTGAAATTATATCGAATTTCTCCAAAAATAAAAGTCCAGGACACTGCTTGCGTGTTTCTGTTCCAGTTAATTCTTTATTGTTATGTTAATCAGAGAAGCTTTATCAATTTAAAATTAAGAAACATGCCATAATGATTTATATATTATATTTATTGATTGATTTGTCTCTCTGTTTGTTGCTATAGCAGTAGGCACAATTGCCATGATTTGATGTTACTACGAAGCGGCTCACAAAACCATATACATCTATTCAATGAGAAAACTGAGGATAAATTAACCGTCTGCCTCGTAGTGCCACAATGGGGTGTGAGTCGATCTGTAGTGGTTGCATATGGACCTGCTCCCCGAAATGCGGGGGGGGGGGGAGATATGTCCCTCTTTTTCATATCTAGTCCTTCTCCCTACTTTTTGAATTTCTAGCTCAGCCCCCCCTTGCAATGTCCAAACGCGAGTCACCTGACTGATCGCTATCGCTCGGCCTTTATGGCAGATGCATCTTTGGATATCCTCTGTGAGCAGAAGCATCTGAAAGGTTGACCATGATTCGCCAGTCCCTCAGAGTCCCCTACAGTCCCTCAGACTGCCCCAGAGTCCTCTAGAGTCCCTCAGAGTCCCTCAGACTGCCCCAGAGTGCCCTAGAGTCCCCCAGAGTCCCCCGGAGTCCCTCAGACTGCCCCAGAGTCCCCTAGAGTCCCCCAGAGTTCCCCGGAGGCCCTCAGACTGCCCCAGAGTCCCCTAGAGTCCCCCAGAGTCCCCTAGAGTCCCCCAGAGTTCCCCGGAGGCCCTCAGACTGCCCCAGAGTCCCCTAGAGTCCCCCAGAGTCCCCCGGAGACCCTCAGACTGCCCCAGAGTCCCCCAGAGTCCCTCAGACTGCCCCAGAGTCCCCTAGAGTCCCCCAGAGTCCCCAGGAGGCCCTCAGAGTCCCCCGGAGTCCCTCAGACTGCCCCAGAGTCCCCTAGAGTCCCTCAGAGTCCCCTACAGTCCCTCAGACTGCCCCAGAGTCCCCTAGAGTCCCTCAGAGTCCCCCAGAGTATCTCAGACTGCCCCAGAGTCCCCTAGAGTCCCTCAGAGTCCCCCAGAGTTCCTCAGACTGCCCCGACTCGGGAACTTGGACCAAACTCTGACCCCCGTGTTCAGCCTTAAGCATCAGATCCCACAGGCACAGTATGTGACCCCCCCCCCCCCAAAGAATACCAGCCCCCTATCCTGAAGAGGGGTGGCAATCCATTATTCTGCTCCGTACGACTTTGTTATGCATTTGTCACAATTCCTTTGTATTATGATTACAACAGTAAATTACAATATGCTGTAAATTTTAATCTGTTATTTCATAAGACCAACATTGTTAAAGCTTTTCTTGGCCTGTTTCTGAATGGTAGTTTTAAAATTATTATGTCTGACTGATGCAGATCAGATTCAAATGATGCATGAACAAGCCAGTTCCTGTTTCTCTATGAAACTTTTTCATGTTTTCTCTGTAAATCAATGACTCTGTCCAGTGGTTTTCTATATATGGGTGTTCCAATCATGTTCCCTGCTCTGTTATAAATGCGGTCAATTTCACTTTCAGGGTGTGTTTTGGAGAAGAAAGTCAAAGACGCATAAAAGGACAAAAACAGTATACTATGGTTCTCCTGTAGTGTAACAATGTGAGAATACACACAAATTGGTGACCACTGTTTCATTATTATTTTTAAATCACTGCAACCCCATATTGGTTAAGAATTCATCGGAACTGGATGCATTCCTTTATGTTTTCTCAATGAACACGTTGCAATTATTTGTTATTTTATCTGTTTTCTAAACACCCCGGTCTTCTTGATATTTCTGATTAAGTCGTGTTTATGTTCTGCGGCACTGTAAGCGAACAGCATTGTGAGTTTCCTTGGCGCATTCCAGAGAGCCATGCGATCACAGATCACCTGTACCGCAGCTGATTGGGTGGCTGTGACATCTCGGCCATCTTCAGGGACATTATGATTGGGCGTGGTAGATTGGGTTGGGGGGGGGGGGGCGGGGCTGGCAGACCAGAAGGAGACAGCTGTGACCTAGTAGCAGGTGACGGCGGCCAAGAAGCAGTAACACAGTGCACACTGCACGTGTAAAAATGGCAGGATCTGCACACTGTGCCAACACAGACTGCATGACGGACTCCTCTATACAGTCAAGGATGACCTCACACACAATTACAGACGACATGTCTCATGTTGTGCTTCTGACCCTTCCACGCCTGATTGGCCCGGTAAACCCTTCTTTGTTCTTAAGACTAGAATCAGGGGCAATTCTTGTCTCCCCTGACCAGCAGGGCAGAAGGCTTTATGCCCCCATTCAGACCCCCAATAGCACCCCCCCCCCCACCCCCCAACTTAACCGAGAAATCAGCCAGCAGCAGCCAGAGGCCGTTACGTCGCATCAGTAAGATGTCAGGCACAGGCTCCACCTATAACTCCCCCCCTCCCAAAAAAAAAAAACCAGCGCCCCCCCTCCCTGAGAATAAGTAGGGGCGGGGGGGAGACAGGATGCTGGCTGGGGTAACAGACCGAGATACCCCAAAGCAGTGTTTAGTAGGAATATAGAGGCTCATTTACTTTGATGGGGATTAATAATAAATTGAGACACACACTAAAAGATAACATTTGCATTATTTATACGTGTCGCCTAGGCCGGAGAGACCTGGGACCCGGCTGGGCTGGGGGGCCCAAAGCGGTGGGGGCAGCCTCTGCCCATCGCGAGCGGCCACCAGTGCAGGGGCGGGACCAGCTCGCGGTGATTGAATAAATAAGTAGGCAGGGACATGGCGAGGACCGACGGCGGCGGGGAGGCCTGCCGAGACAAAGAGGCCTGCACTGGGAGGGCAAATCCGGCAGACCGACCGTCTGCACTGCCTCGTCTGATCAGCTGCAACCGCATTGCGATTAGGCCCAGGGCTCAGGTTACAGTTTACAGCCTATTTTCCAGGATACAGTATGTTCTTCATCCATTCATAAGTGTGTTCATTTTGAAGGGGGTGAATGAAAATGATCTATCAGTACTAACGTTTCTTTTTCTGTAGGATTGACCTGAAATCATGCAGTATAAACTGTTATTTTAACTACAGGTGACCTTATAAAGGGAAAATGTTAGCTTAAGATTTTGGTGTTCAATACTGACATTTTTACATTTGATATCATCCGTATTACGTATCTTAAGGTCTTTACTATATAAGAATTCTTCTGCCACGTCATTTGTTTGATTGATCGCTTATCTTCTTTATTGGGATGCTACTTAAAACATTGCATCAAATATTTCCGTTATAATATCACTTCATCCTTCGGCCCTGAGCAGGGGGGCACAGCCTATCCGGGGCGTGTGGCAGTGAAACATCCTGGGCAAGATTTCACTCCATTGCAGGGCACAGACAAAATTTAGAGACCCCTGCTAGCCCCACTGCATGACCTTGGATTGTGACACGGGGAGAACATGCAACCCGTACGAACGCACAAAGAGCTGAGGCTGGATCGAACTCTTAATCTGTAGGTGTGAGGCGATAGGCCGACCCACGGAGCCGCCATGCTGGCACCAGGCTGAAACAGGCGCCGCATAACGACGTTTCCGTCAATGATGGAGCTGAAAAATTCCTATTACCTAGCGACAACGTAGCCGTCGTAACAACGTAGCCGTCGTAACATCGTAGCGCAACGCATTATCAACATGTTTGGTGTAAACAAACCTACTGTGCTTCTAGTCATATAAAAGTATACAACAAAATCACTTAACGATGCATTTCTCAGAACGGATCCCTGTCGTTAAACTATGCATGTCAGTGTACGGTGTGGTGATATTAATGAGAGCATGTAATATATTGATGAAGGAGTATTTGCATTAAAATTACTTTCTGTTTCATAGTTCAGTCTCATATTCCTCGTACCTTTTGCTGTCATACATTCAGATATGCTCTCAAATAGAGGTCAATCAGAAATGCAAATTCAGGCTGGAACCATTTGATTTGTGTAAATGTAAAGAGAAAAATGTAGGTGCAGGACCTGAAACAATAGGATTTAGACGTTTGAATTTGTTGCATCTCATAGCTTAAATGGATGCAGCAGCTTCGTATAAACATCTATTATGTGCTGTATAATGTAGCATGTTAGCGCATTTATGGGCAGCGTGTGGCTCTGCAGGATATGACTCGTGGTTGGAAGGTCGCTGTTTCAAATCCTGTGGCTTGCAGAGTGATGTCACTGTTGTGCCCTTGAACAAGACCCCTAACTTTGCCCTCCCCTATATCTGTGTGTCTCATAGAGGGCAGAATTGGGATCTCTTACATTTGATAATATTTACTGGTATAGAAAATAAATAACATTAAATGTCATTAATGACATTGAATGTCATTAATGCAAAATATAGCATCTCGATAATTTTTTCATACCGATCAATATCAACAATTATCACAATATAAGTCATTGTTTTTTATTTTGATGCTCCATTTTTGGAGAAAAATAGCAAGAAACTGTAATGTAAATTCAACAAATAAATCTGACAAAAAAACAGCTTTTTGTCGTACGGTGTGACGCTAGAAAACGCCAGAAATACGGTCTGTTGCTGTTTTTACCCTGACTGCCTCGCTGTTGGTTCAAGGGGACGGGTTTGACATTGCTGGTAGTTGTCACCCGTCCCGTAGTGAGAAAATAAAATGCTGTGCCCTATTTTGAACCAAAACAGGACGCAATCTGTCCAGTATTTCTTCAGATTGAAAGTGGAGACCCTAATCGCTGGTCTTTCTGACTGTAAGTAATCCATGCATTCCGTATGGACGTGCTTCAAGTAGTGAAAGAAGTCCGCAGTAATTCCAGCAGGTTTTCTGCAGTTTGCTGTACACAGCACCAGTCTGTTATGTGTCGCACTTTGAAGTTTCCTTGGTACCTTGTTCATACACAATCTTTCCTTTTTTGAAAGATGTTATTGCTGCTGAGCTGTCGTTGTCTTCGCCGCCACTCGACGCTTCCTATGAGGGAACACTCATCCCTCCCATGATATTACCAAAACAACCACAAGCCGCCTGCTCCGGTAACTCAACCAGCCTGGCTGCGCGTCCGCTGGACGTAGGTTGTCCTTTCTTAAAAGACTACCATATGATTGGCTGGAACTGCATTCATTTCTGCGATGCGATAGGCTGACGTGTGTGGGATAAGGCTCTCTGCTTGTGAGCAGAGGATCGGTGGTTTGGGCCCCGTTCTTGACAGTACAGTCACATCTCCGAAGACCCTTAACCCCCAGCTCCAGGGGCACTTCATGCTGGCTGACCTGCACTCTGACCCCCAAGCTATGGAGAGCAAGATGGGGGAGGCGAAGAGAAACAATCCAATGCACATGTGCAAATGGCAAATAAAGGACTTTATGTTCCTTATAGACAGTTTGTCCAAGTTTCTCATTTTCTTTAATCGTTTAAATGACAGTAAGTCGATATATCATTTATATCACCCATCCTACATGGTATATGTTCATTCCATAAGTATTGGACCAGGCTTCCCCACTCATCAGTCAATGGGTAAGAATGTGTATGCATGTCATTCAAATCACCATATTCCATTTACACCATTGCTATGCCTTCATCCATCCAGGTATAACCAGGACCCGACCGTGGAAAGCAGAGTACATGAATCAGATTAACGCGCTGATCTATCACAAACCCGAACAGGGTGTCTTTTTGACTGCACCAGCAAACTAGAGACCCCGAAGTAATGGCATGAAAATATGCAGGGAGAACGCGCTCCCCCAGGGCCAGAACCGCCCGGCAGCGCTACCCGCTGAGCCCCGGTGCCACCGCAGGCCGGCCCGCCTCGTGAAAAGCGGACCTCCCAAGAAGAGCGCGGCATTGTGGGTCTGCAGCGCACCGACGTTTCCCTTTGAACGCTCAAGGTGAGGCCTTCTCAGCCAAGGTCCCGGGCTGACCACACACTGCAAGGCCCATAAACTCTGGAACGACGTCAAGAAAACAACACTCTGAGGTTTCCGCAGATTTAATTTTCCACAGGTCTGCAAAGAAAATCGTGCTTTCTTAAACCTTCCCTCAGTTTTTTTTATGATGACAATATCATGTCAGCTTAATTGTATGTGTGATCAGCGTCGTTAAGTGCCTTATAAACGCTACATGCTGCCGGATCGCTGCTTTGTTCCCTTGTTTTGTCGGCTTTGTCTATCTGGAGCCTGCCAGCCCCGTCGGGCACAAGGAAACATAAATGTTTTACGGCAGAATCGTTAAAGTTTGGGGTGAAACCCGCCCCGCGTGAACATTACAGCAGATAGGGGGACACGTGTCGCATGGCAGCAGTGGCCGAGCGCCACGTGGCGGCGCCGGGGACAGGAGGACGTGCTCTGTGTCCTTTAAGGGAGTCAGTTTCCCTCAGCCCAGTGGACGCCGCGCCCTACGTGGAGGTCCCAGCTCCTCCGGAATGTTTTGAGACACATTTTTCGTCAGAGATCCAAATGGAGAGCACTGCCCGATCGCGCGCGACCTTCGCAACCCGAAATCGGCGAAAGTCAGCGTCTGTCAGCATCACCGACGTAATTGTGTTATTCATGGGAGTCAGTAATAGGAGCAGATTTAACATACTACACGCATGTAGAGCCCGTCACGCTCAGACGCTGCTGTGCACAGGTGTCGCAGGCTAAGTATGGGCATGGGGCTGACGCCAGGCTTGGTTTGTACATAGAGATCTTCCTGTCAGAGAGGCAACTTGAGACATGCTGATCTCATGGCCGAACCAGAAGGATTTACGTCCATGGAGCTAGCGGTTCATCCTTCTCTGTTACTACGCACACCCGACAGCCAGGGGTCCGGCTTTCCCAACAATAAACTTACACATTTACTTGATTTATATGCGAGACCGGGGAGCTCCATGTGGAATGCTGTGTGCCGTCGACCTGTGACCAGACCCTTTGGTTAGCTTTCATTTCCAAGTGGGACGCTAGCCATCTTTTTAAGCTGTTATTATTTTACTTTAATATACCGGGGCATGCAGCGTACACACGTGCTCTTTGATATTGGTTTTGAGAATGAAAGGAGTTTGTTACACTGTTCATTTGGACACATCGTAGTCAAGGGAACAGGGGAACGCAAAAGTTATTCCTCCGCATCCGCTGCCGTTTCATTTGCGGGGCAATTATACTGTAATAATTTAACAATGTGGGAAATCCTCTGCATTTAATGAGGTTTAGCGATATCCAGGCAAAGGGTTTAATTTATCTCCCAGTGGCACAGTTAAACCATCCATCGTCGCAATTTTTCCATTTTGTTACATTTTTATCCTTCATTTCTATCAGAATCTTCCACCATCGGCCACTTGTAAAGATATCTTTGTAGCACCTTTTGCCTTATTTTTCCTCTATATCTGCAACAATCTCATAATCATATATTGCAGGTCTTGTCACTGCCTGGTTTTAACCCCGCAGTCATAACTCAGATCAGCCAGAGCATATTGTGATATGTTTTTTTTTGCGCTAAGAAATAGGGCCGACCATCTCAGCATCTATTAATCTTCCATCCAATCGTCTTTTCCCTGTTGCTGCATATTGTGATTTAATGGCCGAGCCCTTCAGCCGCAATAAAAAATAAAAGCCTTAACTGTTTCAAATGTGTGTGTGCTGTAATAATTCCTGCTTGGTAGTAAAATGTAATTAACATAACATATAATTCAGCAAGTACTTTACAGGGTTATAGGGTTAGAACAAGGGTGGGTCCAGGATGTGTATTCAAACACAGGCCCAGTTCTGAAAAGGTCGCTTTCATCATAAAAATATAATTAATGACCGTCCCTTAAATGTATCTGTCAGTAATTTTGTTGTCTGGGGTGATGAACGTGTAACTGCATACTCTGAGAGTTGGGTAGTAATGGCGGTGTTACATGCAAACTGCCATGTGGCATATCGCTGGGTACAAACCGTCAGGCAGCTTCCGAATGAACTTATGCTGCAGCCCAGTCAAGTCAGAATCAGAACGGGAACTTACTTTATTGCCAGTATGTTCAAACATTCCAGAATTGTTTGTGGTCCAGTGCCAAACATGAAGCACAGGACAGTATTGCAAGACTTACAGGGGGAACATTTCACAGAACACAAGTGTTCTGTGTTCTTTCCAGAGTCGAGTGTAGTGTACCTACAGTTACAGGGGGTGAACTTTCTACATTAGTTCTGCGGGGGTTCATGAATATTCCATGTATGCTTCTCCCGATTCCCTGGACACAGACCCTTTGCAAAATCGCCCCGTTGCAGCTTTTTAATAGTAAAAGTTACTGGGACGACATCCAGGGGATCGCTAGAGTATCTATTAAACAGCCTAGTCCTCTTCCTTGATATATCATCAGTTTCAGTCACATCCAGTCACCATGCGCCTGCCTCTGAGGATGAACTCAGTCAGCGGGGCGGCCTGTCGCTCGAACCCCAGCCAGCAGCCGAGACTCAGCCCTTCAAGCGGTTAGCGAGTATCAGACCTTCCGAAAGGAGTTAATCCGCGGCGGAGAACGTGTCACCTGGCAGCGGAGATACACGCGGGGACGTCCCCGGCGGAGGCAGAGGCTGAGAGATCCGCTTTAATCTGAGCGCCGAGGTCTGTTTTACACACAGCCTTTATTTCCCTAAAGTGCTCCATGAAAGACCTGGAAGAATGAGCTGATGTTAATGGGGCGGGGGGGTTGGGGGGGGGGGGGACTCCTGAATTGCAAACCGTATCAATTATCATAGTGCTTCAGCCGCCGTTAACATGTGAAAGGCACCGTCTGCATGCATAATGCCCCCGCTTCATTGTGATGACCCCCTCCTCAGCCCAGCGACGAGCCCCCAGAAGCCCTTTGTCATGGACACATCCATCTGGACGGAGGCTGTTAAAGGATATTTACTCTTCCTCCGTGCCCCCGCTCCTTTAACATGCTCCTGCGGCTGCCGTGTTTGCCCACGCGCGGCAGAGCGCCACTGACGCCCCCCGGAGGCTACACTGCGGAGCAGGGCGGCGCTTGCTGCCAGCGCCCGCCGCGGACGGCCGGGGAGACCCCATCTGCCACCTCTGGACCGTCACAGAAAAGAAATGGCAAAACTAAATCACAAGCACCCCCCACCCCCAAACCACCTCTCTGCCCTCCTTCTCAAAGTCACACGCCTCTGTCCAGCGACAGCTGAAACGCAAGTGGGGGGGGGGGGTGTACTGTGGTCATGAACGCCACGTGAACCCTGACTGACCGCAAGCGATACTGACCGCACCTCTCCAGCTGGACCTACGGGGGATCAACGGAGTCTGAGGGGGGAGGGGTGGGGGGAGGGGTGAGCCATATTTAGACAAACAGTCCCAAACATGACATACTGGAGCACATTCACTGCCAGGAACAACAGCAGGTGTCCAGATACACAGAACCCAAGCCCGAGCAGCTATGGACTCAGAACCGGAGATTTAACCCATGAAATATCCCTTCCACTCAACGAACCCGCGCAGATGGTTCAATCAAAGATTCACGTCAGCGAAATCCATCCTCTTTACATATCAGAAGCAAAAAACGACTTCAATTCAGGTGTTTTGCAGGGGCCCCGCAGGAATGCCGTCAGGGAGAGGTGGCGGGGCTGGAGGGGCCGCCTGGCCGGCAGCCACCCGAGCCGGACTGGCGGGGGCAGCTCCGACTGGGAGCAATTTGGAGCAGACAGATCCTGACGTGTTCATTAGGCCCAGACTGGGCCCGGTGCAGGTGGCAGCTTCGCCCGTCTGATGCTGAGCGGTCCTGATTGTGCTCAGCATTAAACACCATCTGTTTTGGTCTGTTAAGCGGTGTGTGGTTGGGAGGGTGGGGGCTGTGGGCGTGTGACCGGCAGAGTTTGGGGAAATAGGTGCTGACAGGGGGACGAGTCACTGGCGTTATTCATTACCCTGCACGTTACCCTGATGTGACAATACAAGCTGCTCAGGTGTTGGTATCGATTTATACCCACATTTGTAGCATAATGACATTTTTCACCCCACAGTCCAAGGTTGACAGTCGCCAAACTGTCCGTAGGTGCTAATGTGTATGAATTTTGTGTGTGTGTGACCTGTGATGGGTTGGTGCCCCGTCCTGGGTTATTCCCTGCCTTCCGCCTATAGCTCCCGGGAGTCGCAGCCCCCCCCCTGGGAGTCCCTCGCCTCGCCTGCCTCGCCGCCCCTGTCGCGCCTGTGTCTGTGTGCCCATCCTCGTTAGCCGAGACGCGTGTCCCATATCCCGCTGCTCTGGGCTCACGGAGGGTGGCGAGTTGAGGGCTCTCATAAACTTCACCAAGACTCCTGAAAGTGTGTCTCTACGTGGTGGAGGGGGGAAAGGATATAACTCCCCCAGTGGCTCCATGAGAGATCGACCGCAGGTCCAGCCGAAATTCGCTGGCCTGTAATTTCCTGCGAATGAGGGTCCTGCGTGTGTCACGCGTGTGTCGCACGTGCAGCAGAATAGAGGCTGCCTGTGCTCTAAGCGCAAAGCACCATCAAACGGCCGGGTGCCGGTGTGACTTTCTCCGGCCCCCGTGCCCTCGGAGGCGGCCGGTCCGTTGACTGATAAGGCGGGTGGGACCCTGACTCGCTGTGATGCCAGGCAGCACTCTGTACCGGCGTTGGGGGGGGGGGGCGCACGAATCGGGTTCACGTGTCAGAGCCTGATGCAGACTCCCTCGAAGCACAGTCATTTGCACATGTGCCTTTGTGCGGCGAATGTGCACGTAACCGAAGGTGATCGGTGACGGCGTGGAGCGGGGGTGGAGGCTGAGGTGGGGGGCCAATCAGACGGGCCCAGCGTGCCACATGCACCGTCGCATGGGAGTCCCCCGGGATGGGATTGTTTTTTTTTCCGCCGGAGTCTCGCACACATCAAACAGACTGGTGGGTTAGTGTCAGACCATCAGCCACACTGAGCTGCAGGCTTGTATCCCTCTTAAAAATGCATCTGGGATACGGGTTTGCAACACAAGCCCGGGGTCATACTAGGGCTGCTTACTTATTTTATACAGTCATACTAATACGCCGACTAAACAATAATCAGATGTCTCATGTCAGTATTTATAGTATACAAAGTGTGGGACTATGTATATATATCATCTCGCACCGCTATGGCTGTGGGTGTTAGTCCCGCCATAGTCCTGTGTGTGTGGCCATGGCCTGTGCCACAAGTCTTAGCTCTGTCTGCTCCCGTGCACAGAAGGCCTCCTCCTGTCGCTGCAATGCCCATAGCGTGTGACAGTGCATGTGCAGGCGTGTATGTGCCCTGTGACAGTCTGGCGCCCCCTTCAGGACGTCCCCTGCCTGAGCTCGCTTCCTGGCTCACTTGTACTAGATTAGTCGCTTGAAGACCGATGGATGTAAATATGACGCAAAAGTGCATCTCTTTCCGAACATGCTAAAGCTTCACATACTTATATAGGCGGTTCCGGTCATTTATTTGAGAACCATCTTCTACACACCCTGACCTGACGGTGTGCATCCCTCCATTTGTCACATGCATCCATGGTGCAAACTATGACCCATTTCAGGATTAATGGACACGACCGTTAATGTAGATATACTCTGTTTACTGTACACATGCAAGCAATGGCTGACCAGCAGGGGGTGCTGTTAACAGGTCAAAATATTATAGAGAGAATAGTCATAACGCAGCAACTAAAATGGCTAAATCGATTTGCTGTGCTGTCTGTTTGCAATATCTGAATAAGGTCACACGGGAAATGCAAGTAGGGTATCTGGGTACAGAGCATGGGCAGGTGGGGGGCAGCAGGGACACACAGAAGTGAATGAAACAGACACGTGCGACGTTTGAACCCCAAACCACTGGTACACTTATCATACCAATATGGCGACTCATACCCCTCCGCCCCATAATGCATTGCGGCTTGATGTCACATTCCCGGGGGCTATAACCGAGGAATAGAAATTAAAATATAAATCATGCTCAGGTTTCCAGTAAGGCATCCAGTATTTTTGCTAGTCACTGATTTCTGTCCACCTACAGACACCTACGTGACGCTTTACCCGGGAGTCACAGGTTAACAAAACTGAGGTGCAGTGAAAACGACAGACAAGTAGCAAAAGAGTGCATTCCGTCTAAAAAGCCTGAGTGGGGCTACATTAAGACGTTTCAGTCGTGTGCACGGCGGTTAAACGTGCGTACATAAGTGCGCGAAAGCTGGGACCTCCCACTGGGAAAAGGCAGCACAAAGCCTCTCTAACTAGCATACCTCTGGGAACGCTAATGATTAATTAGCTTGTGTCATTATGTGAAGGAAATGTCACCCAGGCTTCCCAGGGAAGCTGTCACACTCTGTATTTATGCCGCTTCATCTAAAACATAGCAAACTCTGCCACCTGGTGGCCAAAGGTATAAGTGCATCAAGTGTCATTAATATATCAATAGTATTCAAGGAGGGTACTCCAAAAGGAACTACGGCATCAAGGAAGTTCTTAAAAGTTACGAAGAAGTGAAACTAACTTAAATTAAAGGGTTTGCAAGCCCAGTTGTCAGACCCCGGGCCTCCGGATCGGACCAGACCGCACAGAGAGTCGGGTCCATGACCTCTGAACCCGGGAACTTGACGGAGATGTGGACACTTACCTGGCTTGTGCCTTTTTCCTGAAGACAGTCGCCTCCGAGGCTCCCCTGCTCTCCTGCTTGCAGTCGGGCCTCTTCTATGACTGCGGCTTTTCTGCAGCTGCCTAATACTTCACAGTTTAGAAGAGTGATGTACTACAGTCACTTAAAATAATAGCGGTTATTCCGATGATGGTGACTTTGTTGTGACTTTAGGTGGTGGGCTGATGGGTAAAGAAGCCCAGCATGTTCCTCCTGATGTCATTTCCTTGCAATGAACAGTAATCACAAAAATACAAATAGTCGCAAAAAACACGTAATAGTAAAATACAAGTAAGGCCGAAGATTTGGAAAGTGGTGGAGGCTGGTGCTGGCGTTCGTTCCGGCTCCTTCCCTCCATCCTTCCCTCGCTGGCCGTCTGGCCGGGGAGCAGCAGTGAGACCCCCGAGTCGAGCCGCGCACTCAGCCCTTTAAGGCAGGGAACCCTGGCAAGTTCATCAGAGTGTGATCAGACAGGCTTTCCCTTTTCTTCTTAGATGTGGGCGGGGCAGGGATGTGGGGAGGGAGGGGCAGATGACAAAGAGTCTGGAGGTGGACGAGGAGCAACTGTTTACAAAGGTGCCCCCCCCCCCAACCCGCCCCCACCCAGACCAAGGGCTTTGAACATATAAGCAAAGCAACACGCTGTGCGACCACAGGTCAGTCTCAGACCCTCCCCCCCCCACACACACACACACAATGGCACACCTGTCATTCCCCTTCCACCCAGTGAGCACCAGCAAAGAGCCACACTCTCATACCCCTCAGCTGCCCACCGACCAGAATGCATTGTGAGCCCCCCCTTGCTTCTTCTATATTATATTGAAATAACGATCAGCCTTCTGTGCCGTCTCCTATTAACACCCCCCCCCCCCATGTGAAAGCATGCCCACAGAAGCAGCACATGCCTGGGGTCACCCCGCCCCCCACCCACCCGATGTGACATGACTCTCACCACGACACAGTGCTGGAGAGGCACTACGGAGGATGGAGGGATGATGGGCGAAGAGGCCAATGTGCTGGGGGCTGCGGGAGGCCTGCCTTTGATCATCCTCGCCCAGGCCTGCTGGCACTGGGGGCTTCCCCACTGCGGCACAGGAGCAGGTCACGCCGCCCAGGCTAATGGTGGCCAGTGTACCCGGCGTACAGTGAGCTGGTATGGGAACACTGCGTCAGCCTGGGCGTCACACCATCCAGCCGCCGGCGCTGCTTGTTACATTCTCAGTAAATTAATTAACAATTATGTGCACTGGAACAGCGGCAAGTCCCACTTGGGGAATAAGGCCTTTCGGTTAAAAAATTATGTAGTAACGATCATAGGCCCAATTTGGGGGGGGGGGGGGGGTAGCCTCCCTGAAACATTATTTTTTCTAAATTCATTTACTGATTTATGGCGACGCAAAGAGAGCCTGAACTCCCGTGTGGGTCCGGTCCGAGAATCACCCCTGGGTACAACATACGGATGAGAAACAGGGTGAATGAATTATGCCAGTGAAACACTTTGTAGATCTTGCTTGGGCCATGAATTTAACCAAACAAATCAATATACAACATAAATTGTAGCAAATATAATTGCATCTCTCAAGACAAATTACCTGGAAAAATTCTTTACAGAAGCATTTTGTTCTGTAATTATAAAAATTTGCCGTAGTATTGGACTTTAGATCAAAGCGTCTATCTTAAGCACAAAGCGTGTGAAGGATGTAATGGAAAAAAACACAAGGAGAAGCGAGATAAGCTACTGAAGCACGCACCTCTGTGATCAGGTGGCAGAAGCAGGCTCAGGACGTTACATGGTGGAAGCTGACCGTCAGCTTCAGATTCCAGCTTCTTTACAAAGATACACAAACACATCAGATCAAGAGTGCAATACCAGCAAACTCACAAATTTGATGCGAAACAGCAAGACAGATATAGTTGTGCTGTCTCATATGTGCTGCTGTAGTCTCCTTCAGAACAGAGAATGGATTCCCTGCTCTGGTTATTTTTTTTATTTCTTATTGATCATGTAAGAAAATTGTATGAGTGAGTGTGTTTTAATTTGCCCCGCAGTTCAGCCTGGTCCTACAGGCCTGTAGGGTAGCATTTGTTTGCATTGGTAGCTATTATGTCCATTTTCAAGGAAGTTTGTCAGCTAGAAAGATTTAATTAAAGGGCCCATTGTCCTATTGTGGTAGCTTCTCCATTGCCGTCCACGCCACAACACTACACGTCTGAAATTAATTAGAGCAGGGTGCCTTTGACGGGGTAGATATTCAATGGTGAATAGAGGAGAATCACCTTCTGCTGAATGAGCCGCTTACTTTTAAGAAGACGCTTTATTTTTCCACACTTGAGGTTTGTTGTGTCCTGCACCCATTATCCTATTCAGAGTGCGCTTTCATGCCCCCCCCCCCCCCACCAACGTCCCCCGGAAATGGAAAAAAA
Organism: Paramormyrops kingsleyae; assembly: GCF_048594095.1. Classification (NCBI taxonomy): domain Eukaryota; kingdom Metazoa; phylum Chordata; class Actinopteri; order Osteoglossiformes; family Mormyridae; genus Paramormyrops; species Paramormyrops kingsleyae. Next base: position 16,298,157 of record NC_132820.1, read on the forward strand.
AAAGTCTTTGTGCAACATCCACGAATGCCGTAAATGTGTCCGTGTCAGGTAGCCTCACAGCGAGTTAATCCCTTGAAAGAGGCCTATGGGAGCTCGCTCTTGGCCGCCAAGGGCTCGTCATCAATCAGGCACTTAAGCCAGGCTTGCACTAATAGCCACGGAGCACAATCATCTCCACGGTGAGAAACGCCAGCGATTGTTTATAAGCTGCCTGGCCATGGGGAACATACAGTGACGCGTGAGCGCTGATGGGAGGAGAATGCAGGGGTTTCTAAATGTCAGTGTTTGTTTGTCCACAGGCTCTAAGCCACCAGGAACATGGGCACAAAGGTGGAATGCCGCTCTTTCTCTGGTGGGACTAACACCCATCCATCCTTCCATCTCCCATCTGATTATCCAGGCCTGCTTCTGGGGGAAGGGGTCTGGGGTCTGTTCCAGGCAGCACAGGGAAGAAGAGGTGTTTCTCATTATGCATACTGCACCATGCCTGTGTTCTCGTCTACCCGTTTGACATCATCCTCCATTGGCGAAGACCAATACTAAGAAGTATGGAAGATGGCAAAAATCCCCGGATGTAATTCTTGCCCCGCCCCAAATATCAAGGATACATCATTTGCGCCAAAGGAGACCAATCCCATGATTCACTGCCACCCAAGTTCGTTCTTGGGAGGCAAGTTAGCAAGACCGCTCTTGCCAAGAACACAAGTACCATCTTTGCGTTCTTGGTATTGAGATTCACCCAACGTAAGGGAACAACCTGGAGAGATGTCCATCAAATGGCACAACACACACAATAAGACACTAGCAGCATAGTACAGTATGTATTAATGCAGTTGATATATTTATTTGATGTTGTTATTCAATAGAGGGGTTACAATTTTGTGTGCTCTGTGGGATTTGACCCCATGACAATAGCACAATGTTCCTGTTGTTGAGCTACAAATAATACATGTCTTGGGGTGCTAGTAAAAATGAATCACTACCATTGTAAACAGATTACCTCACTTCAGGCCCAGACTACCCTTTGTTGGCTTAAAGAGCCTTTTTGTGTATTTTTCTGATCATTTAGCATGTACTCCAGTCTGTTCCTCAACAATCAGTATCAAGAAGCAGTCCTTATTAGGCGCTTTCCCATTAAAGTTCAGGAACCCGGTTCTTAGTTCCTGGTTCCTGGGCTGTCTTGACTGGAATCTTTTATAATTCTTGGCTACTTTTGTGTGCCGCTTTCACATCGCAGAACAGGAACTGTGACCTTTATGCTAAACAAGCATGGGCGACGCAAAAAGCTTGCAGGTTAAACTTCACACATACATTTCATATGGTAAATTACACCAGCACCTAAAAAGAATGGAAGATGAGCAAGTAATTTTGTTGAATATTTGGGGGGTGGGTGGGATCGATTGTGTGGTTTATAATTTCTTATTAAATCTGGCCGGCAGATCGATCTCTCATTTTCCACAGAATAAAAAATGATGCAACATTATTCTGGTAATTAGACCCAGCAAGATTCACTGCCAGCACCGGCCGTATTACGCGAAAATAGATCAGTTATCGGAATCGGTCAAAAATTCTGTAGGGGGTAAAAACGAAAGGAAGGCCAGAGCAGAAAATCATGTTGAATTGCAGAGATCGACTTCTCCAATGCAGAAATATGAAAAAGCAAATAGAAAAGGTATTTATTAATGCATTCAGGGTTACTGAGATGCAAAAATAATTACATCTGCTCCATTTCTGCTCCAAAATATGCAATAGGTGACGACCAACATGGTCGTTGGCTGAGTGGACATAGGCTTTGTCCCATTTGGTCCAAACTTGCACACTACCAGACTAGGCAGGCTTGTTCATGCGCTAAGCACAAGAATTCAAGAGTGTCCCATTCCTCAAATAAGCCAAGTGCACCATGCTTGACATTAACTTCATGCACTCTTTGGTAAATACCATATAGAATCAGTCTTTGGCTGATTATGTAGACCGTAATGCACTGCATCAGTGGATGTTTACATCAAACAGGATGAAGTCTGCCGTTTAGGTAAGGAGCATTTCTATTGGACAAGCATCACTTCCAGCTAAGTTAAACCCAGCTAACTGAGAAATCCTGCTTTGTGGAACACCCCCTGGTGGTGAAATCTAACAGACATGTGGAAAGGCTGGGGTGCCCCTGAGGAGAGGTTTGGGAACTGAAGCGGTGTTCATCTAGCTGTCCTACAAGATTATAATTCTGTGGCCTGTATTTGCATCAGATAACCAGAAGGGGGTGCCAGTGTTCCTTCACTGCAGAAGATCCAGAAAAGTTAATGAAACCTTAACTAGAAACGTACGGCATCAGTTTCGGGTTTTAAAATGTGCCCTTTGGATTATTTCCAGATCTCTTCATGTGTCATGCTTTCATTTCTAGACCATTTTCCATCATACTTCATAAATTGTTTAAAAATAATTTCTCTGTAACCTACACAATGGTACAAGTGTTACTTCTGACTCACTGTGTTGGTAAGCAGACAAGAAATGTTTCACGTCAGCTTGAAGATGCAGCCTGGTGACCTTTGTGTGCCATCATCAGTAAAGTGTCAGACACAAATAACAGTGTCAAAATTACTTTGGGCAGGGCCAACTGAGTGGGGGGTGGAACAAAAACATCAGGATTTTATTTTGGAAGGGTCGTGATCCTGGTTGTAACAGAAGTAGAGGTGAGGAACGCAAACAAAAGACAGATGCTTCAGAGATGCCAAGTGGGAAAACAAACATTGAATCAAACAGGGCCATCTGGTGACAGAAGGCCAACAACTGGGGGCTGGGTAAAGAGGAAAAGGGACAAACACAATCCCAAAGAGTCACTGACTACCCTCAAAAGGGACAACCGCAATCCCAAAGAGTCACTGACTACCCTCAAAAGGGACAAACGCAATCCCAAAGAGTCACTGACTACCCTCAAAAGGGACAACCGCAATCCCAAAGAGTCACTGACTACCCTCAAAAGGGACAAACGCAATCTCAAAGAGTCACTGACTACCCTCAAAAGGGACAAACGCAATCCCAAAGAGTCACTGACTACCCTCAAAAGGGACAAAGGCAATCCCAAAGAGTCACTGACTACCCTCAAAAGGGACAAACGCAATCCCAAAGAGTCACTGACTACCCTCAAAAGGGACAAACGCAATCCCAAAGAGTCACTGGCTACCCTCAAAAGGGACAAAGGCAATCCCAAAGAGTCACTGACTACCCTCAAAAGGGACAAACGCAATCCCAAACAGTCACTGACTACCCTCAAAAGGGACAAAGGCAATCCCAAAGAGTCACTGACTACCCTCAAAAGGGACAAACGCAATCCCAAAGAGTCACTGACTACCCTCAAAAGGGACAAACGCAATCCCAAAGAGTCACTGACTACCCTCAAAAGGGACAAAGACAATCCCAAAGAGTCACTGACTACCCTCAACCAAAAGTGCCTAAACAGACCGCAATGCACATCCCTAAAACTCAGATTTGCTATCCGCTATGTTTTGCCCATTGTTTAAAATGGCTATCTATCAGCCTACGATAACCTTCAAAAAAGTGACCATAATTTGCAACAGTATGATTACATTACGATGAAAACTGTAAAAAGAGAAAATGTTAACGAGTCTTTTCCAGAAAGCATTGGGCACAAGGTCGGGAGTAAACTGGACAGGAAATGACATCAGAACAGGAAATATGCGTATGCAGATGTGCAAGTACTAACAGGTTGAGAGTAACTTCCATGGTGAGCAACAGGACATGATGTAACAGAGGTGAGATAGAGCAAAAGACAGAGACAAATCACTCCTGCTGTCTACCAGCTCTCACAATAAGCAAATCTGCATGACAAAAAATATAACTCATGCTGCAAAGAGTATTTACTTTGCCGAACAGGAAAATACAGAATTTAAATGATCAATGCAATAATAAATGCCATAAAATTAAAAGCAAAAAAAAAAATAGAGATAAATCATAAAAATACATATTATAATCTGATCATATTTTTCTCCAGGAATAATGAAAGAAATTAGTGTGAGTTCCATTAATCTGCATTTTCTTTGAAGTATCTTGCTGGCTTAGCTGTTCATCTGCACTGGTCACACACAAGAATACACACAGTTAGTTTAATCATGGATTAAAAATAAAATCTGTTTCAATTTGCAATAAATGACACAGCAACACCAATTATGAGAATAACTTTATTGCAAAAAGTATCAGTTGTCTTTATGTCTACAGCGAAACAGACTTTAGCAGAATGATGACTGAATTGAGGAACCAACTGTGCGGATCTGGTCCAGAGCACATTTTCCAAATCAGACGGCCAGATAATTTATCAGACATTTTTCTACGCAGTAAGTAATCGGTTAAAAGCCAATAACTGCCAGGAAAGCAATAGCAACATCGTGTCTGAAAGCTGAGAAACACGGCCTGTCACCATGTCACTTCCTCAATGCTACTGTTCTCACTGTAGAACACTGAGCGCCTTCTTCTTGCGTCCTGTATCCCTGGGAAACCCCAAATGGGGGACGCTACCTGCGGAGACTCCTGGGAGCATGTAGAGCGTGCCAGATCGTTAGGCTTATGAGAAGAACATAAACATTCAGGGAGGATGAGGCGGGATTTTAATGCCGAACACATAAGCAGGGAAGCAGAAAACAGCAGTAATTTGCATGCTATGGACACAGACGGAGTTATTCTAGATGTACAAAGCATTAGAAGGGGTTTGTGGATGGTGAAACATTTGTGTGTGCGTGTGTCATATATACATTACGTTGTGATCAAATCCTATTACTTTGACACTGTGGAGACAATTTTTAAGTCAATTTTATAAAAATCTGTGACTGTAATCAAAAAACTAAAAATGCCAAAAGTCTTTTTTTTTCTTCTGGTTACTTGGCTGGGTAGGGGTTAAGGTTGTCATTGTTGGGATTAGGGTTTTGCCCATAGAAATGAATAAAGATATATGTATGTGTGTGTGTGTGTGTGTGTGTGTGTGTGTGTGTGTGTGTGTGTGTGTGTGTGTGTGTGTGTGTGTGTGTGTGTGTGTGCGCGTAGCATTAGGTTAAAATGTGACCCCTGCTGTCTGGAAATATGCCAAAAGTAGTCATTTCTGCACGGCAAAAAGATGCCAAGTAACAAAATAAATGTTTTATTCTATATATAAGCTTTTTACCAAAAATAATATATTCCCGTGTAACCCCTTTGAAATCACCAACATTTTGATTAGCAACTGTAATTTAATTCCACATTGTAGCGCGCAGACAGGTCATGCTGTTTGAGACCATTGAAGACGCAGGGGATAGTTACAATTTTAACCACCAGGTGGCGTTTATTGCACCCGGACCACACGCGCGCAACGGTGATCTCACTCCATACACTTAGGGCTGATGTATATTTGATGGTCACAACGCAAATGCTTACGCATCACACACCACTATTTTCAACAAATAACATTAAACGAGACATCACGATGCACATAACAACTGCACAAGAGATGTTAACTATACAGGACTATTCACATTATGTAGACGGCTGGCACCGATCCAACATACCACGCTGCCCGATGAATCATGCAGTGCATTCAGTACGAACGAGGGAACCAAGCATGGCTATACTGGAGCATTTCTGCTATGATTTTCCAACAGTCCGTGAAGTGCTTCCAAAAAGACATTTTGGAAGAAGAACAAACAATTTAAGTTGCTTTTTAAGGTATTAAATAAATGCTAAAAATTATACAATAATTTCACATATGTAATAAACACATGTGACGCTTCGAAGGTTGGAGTAGTTGCCAGATGTGACTGACTTATAACAAGTGGAATTTCACAGAAATCATGTGAATGTGTATTTATTGGTATAAGTAATGAATATCTATATTATATACACTCACCTAAAGGATTATTAGGAACACCTGTTCAATTTCTCATTAATGCAATTATCTAATCAACCAATCACATGGCAGTTGCTTCAATGCATTTAGGGGTGTGGTCCTGGTCAAGACAATCTCCTGAACTCCAAACTGAATGTCAGAATGGGAAAGAAAGGTGATTTAAGCAATTTTGAGCGTGGCATGGTTGTTGGTGCCAGACGGGCCGGTCTGAGTATTTCACAATCTGCTCAGTTACTGGGATTTTCACGCACAACCATTTCTAGGGTTTACAAAGAATGGTGTGCAAAGGGAAAAACATCCAGTATGCGGCAGTTCTGTGGGCGAAAATGCCTTGTTGATGCTAGAGGTCAGAGGAGAATGGGCCGACTGATTCAAGCTGATAGAAGAGCAACTTTGACTGAAATAACCACTCGTTACAACTGAGGTATGCAGCAAAGCATTTGTGAAGCCACAACACGCACAACCTTGAGGCGGATGGGCTACAACAGCAGAAGACCCCACCGGGTACCACTCATCTCCACTACAAATAGGAAAAAGAGGCTACAATTTGCACAAGCTCACCAAAATTGGACAGTTGAAGACTGGAAAAATGTTGTCTGGTCTGATGAGTCTCGATTTCTGTTGAGACATTCAAATGGTCAGAATTTGGTGTAAACAGAATGAGAACATGGATCCATCATGCCTTGTTACCACTGTGCAGGCTGGTGGTGGTGGTGTAATGGTGTGGGGGATTTTTTCTTGGCACACTTTAGACCCCTTAGTGCCAATTGGGCATCGTTTAAATGCCACGGCCTACCTGAGCATTGTTTCTGACCATGTCCATCCTTTTATGACCACCATGTACCCATCCTCTGATGGCTACTTCCAGCAGGATAATGCACCATGTCACAAAGCTCGAATCATTTCAAATTGGTTTCTTGAACATGACAATGAGTTCACTGTACTACAATGGCCCCCACAGTCACCAGATCTCAACCCAATAGAGCATCTTTGGGATGTGGTGGAACGGGAGCTTCGTGCCCTGGATGTGCATCCCACAAATCTCCATCAACTGCAAGATGCTATCCTATCAATATGGGCCAACATTTCTAAAGAATGCTTTCAGCACCTTGTTGAATCAATGCCACGTAGAATTAAGGCAGTTCTGAAGGCGAAAGGGGGTCAAACGCCGTATTAGTATGGTGTTCCTAATAATCCTTTAGGTGAGTGTATGTTTGCCATTGCCCCCCTAGTAAAGACAGAGCCCCCCTATCGATGCATCTCTAACTAGACCCCTGCCATCATCCACCTCCCTCATCTAGTTTGCCTTATAGTTGGGATGTCTAATGATGTATTATCTATATAAACCATAAAGTATAATGCATGCACATTTAAAATATGCGATTTCAATAAGTACCTTCAGTAATCTAAATGACAGTTTAGGCTATTCAAATTACTTAAAAAATATTGAGCTAATACTTCGTATTCCCCTTTTTATATTCTTTTGCACATTTAAAGCTTTTTTGAATGCAACTAATTGGATCTAAAATTTTACTGTAATAAACATTTTACATTAACAGAATCATTTAGAGGGAGGGTTCAGAGCAGTCAAAACCACCTAGGGGCGATTTCAAAATTCGATGAGTATTGTAATCAGCAACTTATCAACTGCAGGACGTGATAGACGTTACTAACAATATTCATTACAAGTAGGAAGCGCATGCGAAGCGGGAACTCACTTCCGGGGCACGGCGGTGTCGCGAGCCCAGACACGTGACCAGTATAAAGAAGCCCTTGGTCTTTGTGAGCTTCTCACTGTGCGCCATATTCGTCCTGAGGTGAGCGTATGTCTTTTCTAATCGTACTAAATCCATATCTGATACATTTTGGGTGGGTATCATTGTTTTGTTTAGCTGTTTATTTAACTTTCGCACGTTGTCGACGAAGTGCTCGATGTTTTAACCTGCGCCCGCGGCTTGTCTGGTTAGTTGCATTTTCTTTCGGGCGCCATTTTATTGAAACTCCTGCATTATTTTCTTCTCTTATGAAACGGGCTGCAATTATATTAGACGGCGTTATGGATTCATGTCTATCTGATGGTCGATCTGTTGTGACATATTAAAATTAAACGCTCATCGTTTACATGTGGCGCGGTAACCAGCATGCCGGGATCGATCCTCCATTTTGCCCTGCATGTTAGAGGATCCCGAATTTTTCCTGATATTTAAATAAGCCGAATGTGGCTATTTGCCCCGCACTTCGGTACCCCTGATCACTGTTGCAAACCATTTCTAGAGTATAAATGGATCTATCAGTCATATGCTTTAGGGACGCTGTGGTATAAAGCCGCTCTATTTTATTTGCATGTGTGTGTAGCAGCGTGTCGCTTTTGGGAGTCCATGTTGGGCTGAGATTCCGTCGATGAAGCATGCTTTCGTTTCGGTGAAATCTGGTCAGACCCACTGTGGGATTAATTGAAAGTGACTAGAAAATTATTGCATGAGTTTTATTTTAAAAATGTATATATATGCTGCCGCGTGGTGGTTCTGAATTTTTGGCAGAGCTCAAATGAATTTATTTGTAGGTCCATTTGATCGCAGTTTTCCGATTTATGATTTATTTAATCATTTAGTTTTCCCCTTCAGTTTAGTGTTAACCAGACGCAGTTATGGCTGAGGCAGACCGACCCGGAAAACTCTTTATCGGCGGGCTGAACACCGAAACCACCGAGGAGGCCCTTGAACAGTACTTCGGCAAATATGGCCGGATATCGGAAGGTATCGGCACAGATCGTGGTCTTACTGAATTTGCTTCTCTGTAGTGTATTTGACTTGTAGAATACTGGTGACTAAGATCAGGCTGTGGGGTCCTGTCTGTATAGCTACAGATTTGGCATGGTGGTGGCAAATACCCGGTGTGTTTAATGCAAGCCATGATGAAAATGCTAGATTTGATCGAGATGACATGAAAGTAACTTGTCTCCTCTAAGAAGTCCTGAGCTTGCTAACTTGGATAGGAACACTAAAGGGACTATTGGGCTGTTTGTCTCACTCTTCTGTCCTTTTAAGTGCTTTTGATGAAAGACCGTGAGACGAACAAGTCCAGGGGCTTTGCGTTTGTGACCTTCGAGAGCCCAGCTGACGCAAAGGATGCAGCGAGGGAGATGAATGGGAAGGTGAGCTACCGGCCTATCTGCGGGGCTGTGCACCCTGAACCAGATTTAATGATTCCTAATTGGCATGAGTCTTGTCATACGGCAAGTGCCACATTGACGTGTACATTTTTTTTTGGTATAGTCTCTCGACGGCAAGCCGATTAAAGTGGAACAAGCAACAAAGCCCCAGTTTGAGACCGGAGGCCGCCGAGGCCCCCCTACTCTGCGTGGTCGTGGCCCGCCGAGGGGGTTACGAGGAACTAGAGGACTGAGTGGAATGAGAGGCCCCCCAACAAGAGGTATATCTCCACACCCACTTCCTGTACGTGACAGGCTGCGGTGCATGTGCAGGGTTTAGCGCTGTCTGATTTCATGAGTACCATTCCATCACTGACGCTTACCAAAATGAACTGTGCAGGTTTGGGCCCTGCTCTGTATGGGTCAAAAGGACCCAGCACCTCCTTCAGCTGTTAACCAATTACAAAATTCTTAAATCTTAAATATTCCTGCAGTCTGCCAGAATTTTTCATTGTCAAAGAGTGTTGGTAAAGTGATCTGTTATACAGGAGTCTGTCTGGAGGGGTATTTCCATGAGACCTAACCATTGGTTGTGCATGAAGGCTTTGCCATGGGAAAATTCTTGGGGGACTTGATCTCCAGCTTGGCATGATAGTGGCGATGGTAATATTGGGGAATTACCCTGTTTGAAAAGCTTACAATCCTGCACTCACAGCAGCCTGCTGGGACCGATGTTGGTGACTGGCGTAGGCAATGATGAAATTATGGCAACATTCTGATTCAGCTGATTTTTGCCTTTTTTGTCCTCTAAGAAGTTCTGAGCTTGATTTAAGTTTTTATTTTTATGTGTTTGCCACATGCTGCTCTTATTAACTGATCATTATGGGTTTAGAACCCTTTTTTAAGGATATGTCATCAAGAGGACCGCCACCTCTGAAGAGAGGCCCACCAATCCGTGATGGCGGCCCGCCCCCAAAGAGATCTGCACCTTCAGGTCCAATGGGCCGACGTAAGTGTCTAAATATTTAGGGGGGGAATGTGTTGTATTAGATGTACAGCCTAACTTGGTGGTTTGCTTGCAGCTCCGATGTCTCGAGAGCGGGATCCTTATGGGCCCCCGCCACCTCGCAGAGATGGCATGCTTTCTAGAAGGGATGATTACCCGTCTCCTCGCGACGACCATTACAGCACGAAGGACAGGTGAGATGATGCTGATTCTGTCAGCCAGGTACAGATGGGCTTTTATTCCTCGTTGTTACTCACAGTGACCTTCTCTCTTCCAGCTACTCCAGTCGAGACTACATGAGCTCCAGGGAGACCAGGGACTACGCTCCGCCGCCCCGCGATTACCCTTACCGCGACTACTCTAGCTCTCGTGATGATTATGGATCCTTGTCACGGGGCTATGGGTATTTCATCTTTCCATGAATTTTAACCCCGGCAGAAACTTCAAGCCTTTTTTTGGGTGTGTCTGTTGCTGGCGGAACCAACACTGTAATGCCTCCTCTTCCCACAGTGAACGTGACAGCTACGGTGGAAGCCGTGAGCCACGAGGCTACATGGATCGCCCGAGTGCGGGTTCCTACAGAGACCCCTATGATGGTTACGGTAAGACCAAGAGTTTTGTACAGTCTAGGCCAGTGGCATCATCATAGCTAGCTTCTTTCCAGCGATTCCAGTGTCCCGAAATGCGACATTCAAAAATCTATGGATCCACGTGAGAAAAAAAAAAACGTCAATTCAACTCGATGTTTCAACTGAGCTTCAAATATGCTCCAAGGAATAAGCAGAATGCCTCACTTTTGGAGTTTCAGGTCTTAATCACAAAACCATCAAGCCATAAGACCAAAGCTGCCAATCTACAGTTCTAACATGGAGAGCTAAAGGAAGTGGCATGGGGCCCCGAGTTCACTGTGTTCAGTTGGTCTTGGAGACGGTTTGAGCCATAGCAGCCCTCCTTTTGGAAGTTGCATCCATATTGTAATGCTGATTGGGAGAAGCGGTAGCATTAAATGGCACGTATTGACTTAGGTTTGGGGGAAAGGTTTATGTGAAACAAGCATAAAGACAAAAACCCAGAAACATGCAGCACAATCTGTTAGTGGTGAACTTGTCAATTACCTGACCCGTTGACCCTACAGGTAACTCGCGCAGCGCCCCGCCCTCAAGGGGCCCTCCGCCATCCTACGGTGGAAGTGGCGGGAGCAGTCGCTATGACGACTATGGCGGCAGTTCCAGGGATGGTTACGGCAGTCGTGACAGTTACCCCAGCAGTCGCAGTGACCCATACTCTGCTAGCCGTGGCGAACGAATGGGCAGACAGGAGAGGGGACCTGCCCCCCCAATCGATAGAGGCTACCCTCCTCGCGACGCGTACGGCAGCTCGAGCCGGGGCGGGCTCCGTGGTGGCGGACGCGGAGGCAGCCGGGTGGATAGAGGAATCGCCCGCAGCAGATACTGAACAGACTTGCAAACAAAGGAAGTTCTCTCAAACCGGCACCCATGAGTGTGTTCCTAACATTCAGATGGAAGTGGAAGACCTAAGAAGCAAATTTTGAGTTCTGTGGACAAACCTTACTGCTCCCCCTCCCCGTTCATATCCCTGAGCATCAATTTTTTTTGAAGAAATGGAATGTTTGTTTTGTATTTCGTTCTTGGGCAGCCTTCTCCATCTAGTCTGTAGCTATTTTAAGTGTCTTTGTACTAGTACTGTTACACACTGCAGTTCCCTGGAATAACATGCCTTCATTTACTAATAAAGTTTTTATTGAAAATGTGATCAAAGCTGGTGGATGTTCAGAGAAACCTGAAGTAATATTAATGCTGTGTTTCATTTGCCTGCATTTGCCTTTGAGATTTCTAACGTTCTAACCAGACATAAACATCGGAGCTCTATTGGACCTTTTTTAAAAATGAAATTTGTCTGCTATAGCTTCAGAGATTCAGTCAACTTGTGGTTTCACTGAAGGAAAAAGGCAAATGTCATTTTTCCCAGATTCTTTATCAGTAATCCCTCTGGTAACGGACCCCCCCCCCCCCCCAAGCCAAAGCCTAACTTTGATGGCTTGCACCGACCTAGCCAAAGAACCTGGCACCCAAAACGCAAGTGAATCTTTTCAACATTCAACAGATAAAAACAAGTTACCTGTCAACAGATGGTAAGCAAAGAGAACTTTTTTTCCTCATCTAAGGGGCTGTGAAATTCTGACGTGAGTAGCAATCACCAAAATGATGGTATAAAATGTAACTTCGATGTTCAGAATCCTCTCAACTCAAGCCTTCATGTTTAACAGATGCAGCAGGCAGTTTTCCGCTACAATCGATAGCCTTAAAAGGAGCAAGGGGGGAAACTTAACACCATAGTGATATTTTAATGTAAGTGCAACCTCTATGCAAAATCAATGGATGTAACGTTATTGTAGACCAAAGGATGCCTTGGTTTCGGCACAAGTCAAACTTAATCCAGCATGCCCAAATTCACTGAAGGACACCCAAACTGACGTCGAAAAACTACAATAATGGAGCGCAAACTGGAGCGTAAACTGAAGGAAAAGCCAATTTGGACCGTAGTCTAAATACAAGGAAGGAGGGCAAAGGAAAGGGTGGCTCTGTTTCTTTTTAATGACTTATTCAGTCATTCATTATTCACAGTAGTGAAAATTACTGGCTGCTAATTTGTGGTTTTCTTGTTTCAGGGTAAGTTCATCTCCGAATATATAAGATGAACGAACATTTAAATGACTGGACAAACCTCATGGTGAGGCGGCAGCTCTGGTGCTGTCTGCAAGGTAAAGGTGCGTGTTTTTTTGTTTTTTTTTTTAAATAAATGGCTAATTCCTGCTCCGTATACAGACTCCACTACGTGATCTGATTTTTGTCAGTTGAGGAATGATGTCCAGTTTTGAGAAGGATTCAATGGTGTGATGCATTGCACCTCATTTGCGGTGTCATAGCGTTAGGAATATTTACTTTTATCGGTCTTGATGACTGTGTGACACCAGATAGTTTGGTATTTAATGTCTGTCTGACCACAGACGCTTTTGTCCAAAGCAACATACGAGTAAGGCAAGTGCCACATGGCAAACTCACAGCTGTCACGGACTCCACTTGGCACAGGTGCGGCTAGACTGATCTCCCAATGAAAGCACATTTGTGAGTGTGAGCAGTGTTGGAGATGGCGACAAGACGCATCTCAAAGAGTAAGAACATGATAGGGAATCTATTCAAATCAATCTTGAGGGAACATGGACTGGTGTTGGGCTGGTAGATGTTTTGGGAACAGATGGGTCTTGATGCATTTCCTGAAGGTGGGTAGGCAATCTGATGACCGGATGTTTTTTGTACCGTTATCCGTAAGCTGTGGTCCCAGTTTAACTTCATGGAGATGCCCACGATCTGGGCAGCGGTGGCACTGCTTGTTAATGCATACTAGCAATGAAATGCTTCCCTATGTGTGGCAGTATTTTTGATCTCCGGAAAACTAAAGAGGCTGTTTGAAGCAGTCTAGAGTGTTCACAACAAACATGGCGGGTCTTTTTAAAAGATGGCATGAGCGAAGCAAGGCCGTCAATGACAGTTGCATTTTTTTTTGGGGGGGGGGGGTGTCAAACTAAAGATGACTGGTGCTGAGTTGGATGTCTTTCCTACTAACAGGAGGGAGAATTATTTAAAGTAATCAAAACAATAGCCCGAGGCTCAGTCGTCTAGAAAGATTGCTCAAATGCTGAGTGATGGATGTAAGTGGAAAACAGGATCTTATTGAGAAACTTTCATATCCATTACTCCTGCTAATTTGTTTTCAATGTATTAGATGAATGGGAGGAAATTCAGTTTTTCAGAACTTGTATCACCCCAGACCTGTCTGATATTGCTGTAGTGTTTACCGCCTCTTCATTTCTTGCTTTTAGCTACTGCAGCAGCCGGTCAAGACCTTTGTGGGGCTGACTGGTCTAACGAACAGTCCATTCTGAAGTCCCCAGTGGGAAGACTTGCAACATCTCTAATGTAATTGTGACTGCCATCTTAAACTTTGTTGTAATAAGCAAAGTGGCACTACGATTTCCTGGTAGATGTTTTGAGTGTTTGTGCCATGTACATTAAAGTGTAATCTTTTCAATAAAAGCTGTGTCAAGTGACTTGTGTGAGAAACTAGCATTAAACTAAAATGTATCCGAGATCTGAAACCCGTCTTGGAGAAACAAAAGCCGGCATGCATTCCAGAGGGTAGCGGTAATGCCCTTACGTTTGCATTTTGGAAAATGAAAAACGACACCTCCAAAAAAATAAATCGCAAAACCTTCACGACTTGCATTCAAGTTTGTACGCAGTCTAATGCATTGAGATCTTTGTAATTAAAGACAGGAGGGAAATGGACGTAATTACGGAAAACATTTCCTGATCGGCACCACCATTTTTTTCCCTCCCTGTCAGGAGAAATAGACTGACTCCGAGAAAGCTGGCGAGAGTTTAGCGTGTAAGGCTAAGGGCACAAAGGCGGATGTAAGAGCTGCGTGTCTGTCTCACGGATGTGGGTAACATCTCGGCGCTTTCAGCCCGCTGGTGCATGCAGTGTCCGCCTTAGACATGAACCCGGAGGAGCAAACTGTTACTTGGCTCATTTCCTTAGGAGTTCTGAACTCTCCGAAGAAGAACATCGCAGATCCGGAGGAGTTTCTTAAAACATCTCTCAAAGATGGAGTTGTGCTCTGTAAGCTCATGGACAGGCTTCTACCGGGCTCGATCCAGAAGGTAATGCTGGGATGGCGGTACGAATCGTAATATTATCCTGTAGCAATGGTGGGAAAAAAGAAAAGTGGATGGTGTAGACTGTAACATGATGTTCTTTGTTCGAGCATGTGCTAGGTTGTATATGGAGAACTGGAGACGAAGCGATGAAATAACGCAAACTTTGCTGAAACTCAAGTTTCTCGTCTGTGGCTGCGCGTACCGAAATTCTCCAAATGCGATTCTCATTTATTACGTCGCGTGTGAGTGTGTCTTTATATATATAAACACACACACACACATTTATATATATATATAGATACACACATATACACATTCACACACAAGGACTATGTATACTGGGCAAAGATGTGCGTCAACTTCCTGTATACATAATAACGGTGTTCCGTATTTTAATCATTACAATGGCTGCCGTCACTGTATATCCATTATTTGAACTCATGTAAGTGTTTTAAATTGCTAGAGACGTTCAGTGCCGCGTGCATTTAAGCGCACTGCCGTTCCAGTGCCGCGTGCATTTCAGTCGTGTGCCGTTTCTGGATGCATTCCGGTCCAGTTCAGGCAAGCAGTTTGTTCATACAGGTTCATCAGCCATAAAACCTTGGAGAGGGGAGCTTTTCGCGTTTACAGAACTAGCCTGAAGCACAACAAGATACTCAACGTGCACGGAAGTTAGATATATACGAGTAAAAAGTTAATTTTGTCACTACTGCATGGGTTTCAACTAGTTAACCGACTTCTACAATCTGGTTCCGCATATGCTTCACACTCCGACAAACTGACGTTTATTTTAGCATTTAATATGAGTGCCGTTGAACAACGGAATAAGATCTTTTTATATTTAAAAGCTGGGCTAAAGTGGTCTTGTACAGGACCGTAGTCTGTGATCCCGTCCTTTTTCATGTACTGGGTGTATGAAATGGTAAAATGACTCCATGCTGAAATGTTATGTTTAAAGGGAAAAAAAAAGTTGCTTTGTGAGTGCTCTGTTCCTCAGCTATTGTTTTTTGACGCAGAGGAAGAAATGACAACCCATTTTAACTGGCAACAATTAAGCACTGGTGATGTGAAAAGAAAAACAAACAGTCTTCTTTTAAACGTAACAAAGACCGTAAGAAAGATTTGTTAAATATTGGATGATCGGGTACATATTCGTAACATTTAATGCGGCTGCATTAGTTGGCAGGGTCCTGCTCGCATTACTACACCCGCGAGCGGCGATGTTTAAAATAGCGGGCATTACTAGCGCGCGCTTCGCTGCGGCTGCTGCTCCGTAAGGCGAACAGCTAGGAGGCTCCCGCCGCCTCCGTCACTTCCTTCCGCGAGCGATCGGCCTTGCGCTTTGCTACACTGCGCGTACGCGTGCGCCCGTGTCAGTGTCCCTGTTTGTGTATGTACAGGGGGTGTTGTTTTGCTACTTTATAAAAGTGGTCGGAAACAACGCTGCGGACCAGTTTACGTTTTCAAACGACTGCTCTGAGTACGTCCATTTAACAGCTAGTATTTGCAAGAACGCGAATTCTCCAGAGTCACATGCACGGTTTTAAAAAGCTTGCAGTAATGTAACGTTGTTTTTCTCATTCTGCTTTTGGTTTTTAGTATTGCCAGGAGCCGAGAAATGAAGCGGACTGCATTGCAAATATACGCGAATTCCTGAAAGGATGCGCTTCTCTGAAGATAGAGGTGAGTGCAGGATGGTTCTCTAATCATGCTCGTACACGGCGGCTCTCATGATATTTCCTTCTGGCCATAATACACAGAATACAAGTATGGTTGTTAACCACTTTTCTCTTTGTGATATAGTCCTTTTATCTTTTCTTCGATTTACATTCTGACTGTTTTTTTGTAGAGAACGCGCTGCTGAAGTTTTTTTATGTGCATATGCGCTTAATTTACTTCGATTGTCTACTTGCTCAACGTTTAGTGAGGAATGACAAAGTAAAGGTCAGTGACTGCTTTGGGTTTGATAAAAATAGTAAAAGTGTGATCGATGGTATTACTGGTATTATTATTATTATTATTATTATTATTATTATTATTATTGCATGTATTCTATTTACTTGTTTTATTTAGTGACAATGCTCTGATGAAAAACAGCAAGGTGCCCACACAGGCAGACGGGCTCTGTCAGTGAGCTGCTCAATCTTGTTCTTGGACAGTCACTGTCAGTACCTGGCCTGCAGTGGAACTGTATACCATCTAGTGCAGTGTTTCTCAGCCCTGTCCTCGGGGACCCTCAGACAGTCTGGGCAGGGAGCAGTAATGTGGACCGCTGGTGCTGCCAAAGGAGAAACACCAATCAAGGGAGATCTCAGCCTAATTAAATAAGCAGTTACTTAAAATGGATGGATCTTAATGAAGGTTGCAAGATAGTTGAAACTTCTCTACTTCCTAATCAGGGAGAACTTGTTTAGTTTTTAGTATTTAGTTTTAAAAGGTGTTCAGATGCATTCTGCATCGCTAGATAAGTGATGTTGCATGGTGTAGAAATAAATTCTCCACATGGACCCTGACATGCATCTTTCAATCACCATTTCCTGAAGAAATAGATAAATAACTATAAAAAGCAGAGATGCTGTATTTGTGTAGCATCGTGGTTCAGTGGATAGCAATGTGACTGTGTGGATCTTGGGTTGTGGGTTCAAATCCCTTCCCTTCTCTGTATGTGTGAAATTCACCTTTTCTCTGGTTTCCACCAACAGCCTTAAAACATGTGGGTAAGCTAAATGGCGTCTCTGCGTTGCCCATAGAGTGCGAGTGTGTGTATGTGCCCTGTGACGGCGTATTTTTACCCCATGCTCCCTGGGGTAGGCTGAAGGTTGCCCAGAGGCATTCGCCAGTCACCGTGCAGCCACGATGATGTCATGTCCAGGATCATACCATTTTAGGGGTCATAGGGGTCAGTGAGCGAACAGGCTACTCAGGGAAGCAAAATGTGGGAAAGCTCTGTCTGACTTGATTTATTTTTTATTTTAATCAATTTCTATGCTAGAATCATCTCATTTCCCATATAGGATACATTTTGTTTGTCCACAGAATGCGATAATTGTTTAGCAACTGTGTTCTCTATACTTTGGTAATGTTTTGTGTTTTATAATGCTGTTTTTATCATTGGGTATTATTGGGTAAGCTGATGGATGGATTTGACATTAGAATTTACACCCTCTAATATCCTTCTGTGGTGATTAAACCTGGCCAGCCATTTATTAACATGCTCTCCAACGAAGACTGAATTTTCCTGAAGTTTTTGACTTTTCGCAGCCATTAATGGTGGTTTTCAGATCTGGCTACACACGGTTTGATAAAAATTTGAGTTAAAGCCAATGTGACACATAACTGATAAGTGCACAAAATTCATAAATTGCAAGCATTCCTGAAGCTGCGTGCATGTGAGGTTCAAGCTTCAAAGCAAGCTTCTCCAGAAATTATGCTGTGTCTTGTTTTTTTCCTCCAACTTACTTATTCAACAGATTAGGTCCCCTTTGGTGATTAGTACCCTGCATGAACTGTGGCCCCGTCATACAGGTGGAGACACAAGGCTTGTCATATCAGCAGTGGGGACATGCCTTTGCTGGCCGTTTTCCCGCCGTCCTCCCGTTATGTGTGTCTGCTTTTCACCTTGGTGGTGTGACTTTTTACTCCCTGAAAACCGAATTTGCCTCCAGTAAATGTAGAATAAACTTCATGTGTCATTCAACACCTGCATAAGCCTCTCAGTCAGTTATATAACAGATAAGCGCAGCTTGGTTAAATCTGCGTTCATCACTTATGAAAACAACTATCCCTAAAATGACAGTGGCCTTTGCTTGGGGTTCGGCTGAAACATTCCTCCCGTTATGGTGACAGGAAACCTTGGAAGGCGGTAAAGACGAAAGCCTGAGATGTGGTTCCATCAGCCTGCGCTGAAAGCTTGACGTTTTTATTAAAATAAAATTTAGGCCGCTGTTTCATTACTGGCTTGTACGAGTAATAGCCGGCTAATGGCAAACAAGTGGTACGTTTTTACGATAGAATTGTGGTTAACCCTGCCCCGTGCAAGAATAGAAACACACCCAGACACAGGCTTAGCTGCAGGCTCTGAGCAGCCGCTATTCTTGTGCTTCTGGTGGGCAGAATCTGTATTTGAATTGTTTTGCAACTTGTGTTGTGAGTTTCATTTGAAAGAGACCCCCAAATCATGTGAATCTGCCTGCTTGTTTTACACGTGTAAAGAGACTGCGCGCTCGATTGCTGCCAGTCGGATGGTGCCCTGCTGCTCGTTTTGGTTTCCACAGGCTTCAGAGGTTCCAGCAAAATGCAGCCGAATCACTTTCTCACTTCTCTTTTCTATCAGATGCGCTCGACTTCCTGCACATGTGCTTCCCTCTTCTCAGTCATGTTAAGTTCTACTGCCGCTGAGCCTTTTCTTCTGCTGCACATGTCAGTAGCTGCATGAAGTTAGTTTGGGTTGTTTTTACAGAAGAGTTTTAGTCGTACATAGTCATTACATTTAAGTCTCTAAAGCATCATTTGGGTTTGGTGTAGAGACCAGGTCCGTTTGCACGGCATGAGAATTTCCTGTCAGGATTGTTGTAGTTTCCCTATTTATATCTTGTGGTGTTTGCATGGAATTTTGCCGTATGGATGATTTCTCACTCAGTCTGTGCATGTGGACTCTGCATAAATAAGCCTGCGGGTGGAAGGTGTTTTTGGGACAATGGGAATTTATAAGGCATTTCCTGTAAATAAACCAGTTTGTCACTGAGATCATATGCCACTTATTTTAGAATTATGGTTTGGTTACTAAATCCTAACAATTAAAGTTTTAGCCCCTAGCAAGGATGTCATTCTGTGCTCTTGGTCGTCATGTTCTGGTTTTTAGGGACTGGACTTCGCCCCTTAAGTTGCCACAAAACAGACGCTGCAGTTGTGCCTTCTGTGCAGTGGTATCTGTTCATCTGTATTGTTGCTTTGGGGGAAAAAAACATTTGCTTACTTATCTAAGTGTGGTATACATACTGGTTGAGTAAAAGGAATCTTAAACATATTATTTCACATGCAGCATTTATGGTACTTTATGCTGCCAAAAATGTCTTATACAGCTTTTAAGCTGGACCACTAGATGTTGAAACTTCAATGGAGGTAAGATCTTGGATGACCTACACAGGCTCATTCACCTTGTGACAGCAGCTTGTGGAACAGAAGCTGGCCAAATGAAGTTACCCTCTACCTCATAATCTGTCACCTGTGGGCTCCACACACAGATAGTACTACTCTACTCAGCCTAATTCTGATGCATGCTGTCATTTTTATTTGTGGAAGATGGAGGGAAGGACTTAATACTGAATGCTGTGCAATTACCCTCTTTGAAAGGAGCCTGAAGACAAAGGTTGGGCTGTACTAATTATAGTGTCCATTCAAGCTGATGTCATCTTTTGCATTCAACAGTCCTGTTAAATATATTGCTGAAGGGGAAAATAATATCCTTGCAGTGGAAGTAATTTTCATAAGTGAATTAGATGTTTTAATTAACAATATATCTTACAATATGTATGTTGTGTATTCGTTTTTCTGGGAAATGAAACCTGCAAGGATATTGAGGTAATGGCTGCATCGGTGTGAACCTTAGGAGTCGGAGAATATTAATGGTCATGCTCAGCTTCTCGGTGGGTGGGCTGGATCCATATGGTTTCATGGGGGCAGTGTAATGAACATGTAAGGGGTCAAATTCTCGATGAGCAGGGAAAAACACTTGTGGGAGTGGTCAGAATATCAGTGGGAGAAGCAGAGTCGTCGTGGGAGTGGTCAGAATATCAGTGGGAGAAGCAGAGTCGTCGTGGGAGTGGTCAGAATATCAGTGGGAGAAGCAGAGTCGTCGTGGGAGTGGTCAGAATATCAGTGGGAGAAGCAGAGTCATCGTGGGAGTGGTCAGAATATCAGTGGGAGAAGCAGAGTCGTCGTGGGAGTGGTCAGAATATCAGTGGGAGAAGCAGAGTCGTCGTGGGAGTGGTCAGAATATCAGTGGGAGAAGCAGAGTCGTCGTCGGGAGTGGGCAGAATATCAGTGGGAGAAGCAGAGTCGTCGTGGGAGTGGTCAGAATATCAGTGGGAGAAGCAGAGTCGTCGTGGGAGTGGTCAGAATATCAGTGGGAGAAGCAGAGTCGTCGTGGGAGTGGTCAGAATATCAGTGGGAGAAGCAGAGTCGTCGTGGGAGTGGTCAGAATATCAGTGGGAGAAGCAGAGTCGTCGTGGCTACATACTGCTCTCTCACAATTTTAATGATAATTCCTTGTATCCTTATCTCTAGTATAGCTTTAAAAAATCAGTCTAAAGTTTACTGTTGCTGCTTTTGCATGAGTGCTGCATGCGATCGAGGAGAACGGACACCGACAGGATTCATGGTGTTCATGTGTTTCTTTTAATGACAGCGCAGTCAATATAACAACGGAACTAAACATCAGAACATTTCTTTTTATGACAATTATCCACAAAGTGTGCAGCTTTTGTCACTGCAGTGTTTCTTTCTGGGCTTCTGGAAGAACATTTCTAGAGCCTCTTGATATGGGAAGTCAGAAACGTCTGGCCCATTGAGATCCGCATGCAGGCTGCAAGATGGTCTCCTTGCAGCCTCTTGCGGATGTTTGTCTTGACCTGCAAATACATTAACTGTTAGGCTTTAAAAGTGATAGCTGATAGCTTAAAATAGTAATAGTTTATAGCAGAAAATCCCATTGTGAAACGTATTTATTACCCTGTTCATTTTTGTCAGCTTTTCAGGTGGTTGACGCGACATATTTTCCAACACTCCCTGTCCGCTGGTGCTAGTGTGTTCACCTGTGTGTGCGCACACGTGTCTGTGCATCGGGGCGGAACTCCGCCATGCTCGATACAGAGAGCAGAGGAGAATTGTAAACGCGCAACCATATAGAGACAGAAATGACAAGCTGTTGTGTAAATAAGATAAATAACATAAGGCTATTTAGTTTGTTTAATAAAAGGACAATAAAGGTAACCTTAAATGACTTCTGTTGTGATCTGGCGCTATATAGAAAATAAAATTAAATAAAATTAACTTGACCTTCAAGGGGGGGCGGGGCTCCCCCCTAATATAATGGTAGGGGAAACACTGCATTTTCATCCTTGCTGTTGGACTCATTTGTAGACCAAATGAGTAAACAGGAGAAAAGCAGACAAGAACTGATCACAAAAAGACATTCGTATTCTGCTATATTGTATTTCACAGGGACGATATTGAGCAAAAGCAGGTGATTTGTCGGCACTGCCTTGTGTCTGCTGGTGCAGCTCCTCCAACTTATTTGACAGACTTTGTTGGTAGATAAAGTTCTGTTTCGCCATACAGTGGAACCTCGGATTACGAGTAGCGCGGTTTACGAGTGTTCCGCAAGACGAGCAAAGATTTTTAATAAATTTTGACTTGGAAACCGAGCAAGTCCTGGTTTACGAGCACCAAGTATCATCAAAAATCATATGGCACGCTTGCGCTCCTTGTTTTGACGCCGAGTGCACGTCATCACAACTAAGCCAATGGTTATTCACTTTCTCACGCTGCGTAATTCTGGGTAATTGTCTCCCATGCTCGGTCTCAGTCGGCATGCCTCACTGGTATAGTCAAAATTTAGTAGAAAAGCACCACCTGAATAAGGGCGTAGCAGTGCGAGCGATGAATCTGTTTAACGACAATGCAATGTCCACATTTTTGCGAAATCGAAAAGGAGGCAAGAGGCTATCATTGGATGGGTTCCTTGTTAAAGAAGCACAAACAGCAAAAAGATTCCAGTGAGCCAACAGATAGCAGTGATTCCGTTAATTATAGTGAAAGTCATCCTACAAAATAACCCTCCTCTCTCATCTCCCTCACACCATCCACGATTCTTTTCAAAGGTAAAGCGCAGGTTAATTTGTTTTATGTATTTTTACTTTATATTTTGTATTAATAATTTTTATATGAATATTTTTGAGTTGTGGAACGGATCATATGAGTTTCCATTATTTCTGATGGGAAAATTTGCTTTGATATACGAGTGCTTTGGATTACAAGCATGTTTCCGGAACGAATTATGCTCATAAACCAAGGTACCTCTGTATATTTAATTTTCAACTCCTAAATATCGCAGTGTAGACTTTTTCTAGTATCGTTCAGCCCTACTCAGAACACACATCACATAAAAACATAAGATTTATATTAATTGGTTATTATGTACCCCATTATGTAAGATGACGTGGCTAAGCGAAGGGGCTAGCCTTCATTTTAGCAGCGATTATTTTGACAAGCAGGTAGGCTACTTCGAGAGGCTAAATGGGGCGTATCGATGGCTGATCTCGCATTATTGGGTGAGTCCATCAAACCAGAATGTCTTTTTTTAAGATGTATTTGCATTGCAGTCATGCTGTGATGATATTTAAATTCTGCTTTGCAATACTGACAGATGGCTGCATTTTCATTCACTTTTAATGTGAAGTTCTTGCACACAACTGATGCTCTCACTCTTTATTTGGACCCTCATCTTCTGTGCTTAGTCTTCCTTCCGCTATATTGCTAAGTAATCAAGAAGGAAAATTTAATGTCGATGCTTTTTTAAATAGTCGAGTTTAATCGAGTAATCCTGACAGCTCTACTCAATATATTGCTTTAGTTAATTGTGTATCACATTCAGCCGTGTGCCTTGGTTGTCTGCGAGTGTGCCTGTAGAATCTCGTATGTGGCGGCAGGCCCTAGACGGGTCTGGTCATGTCCGATCGTGAGACAGTCTGCTGTAGCGAAGAACTGCTGGAGGTCTCAGGAAGAAAGAGCATGATCCTCATGTTTGGCTCCCACGCGGTTATGGATCAGGTGAATTAGTAGTATCAATTGATATAATTACACTGACGTGGTTTAAAAAGTTTTTGTTTGGCATGTAATGGTTTCTTGCGCTTTTTTTGGTCCCAAAATCCCTTGTATGTTGCAGATTTTTATGACTGAGTAGCTGCCTGTGCAGTGTCAGTGTCGTCTTCACCCTGCCTGCCTAGTATGGGCCTATCTTTAACTGCAGCTGTAATATTCAGAGAGGTCTGGCCAGTCATGTGACCGAACAATGGGGCCGTTCAGTTTTCACTTCTGCAGGGGATCTGTAGAAAGAGGAAGAAGCTAACAGGAGAGGAAGTCTCTATTTTAGACTTTATACAATCCGCCATGGTGGATTCTGACTCCAGGTAGAGCCGACCTCCGTTAACGCTGGATAGCATGCTGTTCTCTGAGTAGTGTGTGCTATGTTGTGGGTTTCCACACCCAGTTCGGTCGCATTTGCGTCCAGTCAGACTTCTCTTCCTGTCGTCCCGCTTAGTAGCTGCTCTCCTCATGTGGGAGTGAAGCCCGCGCTCCCGCAGCATTCCTCAGGCGGCTCCGGCACAGGTGCTTCTCCTGACTGGGGCCGCTTCCCAGCCAGTGCTAATTTGGGGCTTCTAAACCACACGCTTTTAATTACCAATAGCTTTGAATGAAATAGAGTTTGTTTCTGTCTCAGGATTTTTATTGTTTGTTTTTTTTGGTGGGGGGGGGGCTGGCTTCTTCCCCTCAGATTCCCTGTGTTCCACGCAGGGAGGCAAAAGACATGCCGACCTACTTCAACAGATTTTTCCAGCTTATTTATTTAAACGTATGTTATTTGGCTTTTGTTGTTTCCCCAGTGATGTAATACTAGTGTTTATGCAGGCCTGGTCCTCATGATCTCTCTATCCAGCCAATCTGTTCATTAATTATGTTAATTAGCCTGATTGCGCTCTCCATAGAATTAATCATATGTGTAATCCATGCTTAAGTCAGGGCAATAAATAAGAACTCACTTTAATTTCCAGTCATGTTAAATTCTTGTCATAAAAATGTGATGATTAAAAATGACTAATGCTTTGAAATGTCATTGGTTTTCCCATTAAAATGTGCCTTTGGACAGTCATACAAAATTAACAATTGTGATGTCATTTATTAGATGTAGGCTCTGCTTTGGCTGAAAGGACAGTATGGAGGTGTAGTGGAGAGTGCTGACAGGGTTCACACATATGCAGTTAGCATGTTCTTCCCGTGTCGCCCTAAGTTGGTTGGGAAGACCCCTACCACTCTTTACTGCATGACCACTGGAATATGGATGGATGGATGTGTTTTGTTGTAATATAACAGATACATTTCATTAGCACAGACACAAAACTAATCACTAAACCACTGTTTAAGTTTACTTCAGAGATCTTCAAATCTGGACCTCAAATCCAAATCCAGGCCTTGTTTTCAGTTCTCCCAGGTAGTTGGTTTAATAATTACTGATTCTGATTGGCCACAGAGGCTTCATACCCAGCTCACAGGTAAAGGAAGGCTGGAAAACCAGCAGGGCTCAGACCTTGAGGACCGTGACTTGAATAACCCTGGTTTACCTAGTACCAGTTTAGGTGCTATGGACGGGGCGGCTTGGCGAGTTTCCCTGGTTGCCTCACGCCTCTTGAGGGTCCTGCCAGGCGCGTGTGGAGTTTGCATGTTCTTCCCACGTTTGCTTTGGGTTTCCTTAGAGTACTTCATTTCCTCCTCGAGTTAAGTATTTGACTGCTTTGGACTGGCCACCTCTCCAGGGTGACCCCATGCAGGCTTCCATAAGCAGTCTGTGACCCCATGCAGGCTTCCATAAGCAGTCTGTGACCCCATGCAGGCTTCCATAAGCAGTCTGTGACCCCATGCAGGCTTCCATAAGCAGTCTGTGACCCCATGCAGGCTTCCGGGCCCCGTGACCTTGTCTTACCATAAGCAGTTGGAAGATGGATGGTAATATCAATCACACTTAATTAATAGCACAAATGGACCAACATCCCAAACTTGGCACCTCGTTAGGAAATGGCTCGAAAGTACTATCTGCAAACTCAGGACACACCGTGTTCTGTGGTGGTCTAACAGAAAGTAAGAAGAGAGTAGGTCTGCTGTGAAGTTCCGTTCCCGAAATGTAGCGTCGTCACTAGAAGAACCAACATGACTTTCTTTAAATCCCTCCCTGTCTCAACATCACCAGCCAGTATCACATGGCAGCAGATTTCTTGCCCAGTGTTAGTTGTCAAGATGTTTCCCTATTTTACGTTCCAGGAAATCAAAGTTGTAAAAATATACCACATTCAGGGTTATTACCGTTTTCTCATAAATTCAGTCAGCCTCCTCCTTACACATCAAGATGTTCTCTCCGCCATCAAGGCTTTGAGATGCTTTGTGGTGTGAATGTTTCAGCTACAGTGGAACTCTCACATCCCGAAAGTAAAACAGTGCATTTATACAAACGTGTACAGACAGACAATATCTGGTCAGCAAGTGAACGTCAGGTAATGTGAACAATGCGGGCAAGGTGCTCAGCCTCTGTGACATGCTGTGAATCACGATTCGGTTGCATTGAGGTAGAGTGGCTGAGTGTGGTCAGGAGTGCGTAGCCAGACGTGCTCGCTAGTCACCTCAGCCCTGTTTGGAACCTGTAGAGGAATCTGCTGCTGAGTGTCTGTATGCTCTCATACTTCAAGCCTGAGAGCAGCGCAGTAAGGAGTGCAGTAAAGAGTTCATTCTCAGCAGAGGACATTGGAGAGCCATTAAGAAACCACACCCATCGTCCAGTTTCATGCATCTCTGGAGAACCTTTCTCTCTCAGGAAGAACTGGTACTGTGCTTCATGGTGATCATTTTGCTGACAGCATTTTCTGTGGCTCAGTGGTTTATGACCACAGGCATAAGTACTGCCACTCAATGACCAGTAGGGGCGCTGCTGAATCTTCTTTCTTCATCTTGCATTCTCTGAAGCTTTTTGCTTATTGTAGAAGTAAATTTTGTTGATAATAGTTTTGGAGGATTTTTACATAACTTCTGCATTCTGCGCACCCCCACTGCATTACCCTGCTGCTGCATTCTGCGTACCCCCAATGCGCTCACCCTGCTGCTGCATTCTGAGTACCCCCAATGCGCTCACCCTGCTGCTGCATTCTGAGTACCCCCATTGCGCTCACCCTGCTGCTGCATTCTGCGTGCTTCCACTGCGCTCACCCTGCTGCTGCATTCTGCGTACCCCCACTGCGCTCACTCTACTGCTGCATTCTGCGTGCCTCCACTGCGCTCACCCTGCTGCTGCATTCTGCATACCCCCACTGCGCTCACTCTGCTGCTGCATTCTGCGTACCCCCACTGCGCTCACCCTGCTGCTGCATTCTGCGCACCCCCACTGCGCTCACCCTGCTGCTGTATTCTGCGTACCCCAACTGCGCTCACCCTGCTGCTGCATTCTGCGTACCCCCACTGCCATCACCCTGCTGCTGCATTCTGCGTACCCCCACTGCACTCACCCTGCTACTGCATTCTGCGCACCCCCACTGCACTAACCCTGCTACTGCATTCTGTGCAAGAATAAAATATTACTGTACTTACCCTGGTGCTGCGTTCTGCATACCCCCACTGCGCTCACCTTGCTGCTGTATTCTGCGCACCCCCACTGCGTTACCCTGCTACTCCATTCTGCGTACCCCCACTGCGCTCACCCTGCTGCTGCATTCTGCGTACCCCCACTGCGCTCACCCTGCTGCTGTATTCTGCGTACCCCCACTGCGCTCACCCTGCTGCTGCATTCTGCGTACCCACACTGCGCTCACCCTGCAACTGCATTCTGCGTACCCCCACTGCGCTCACCCTGCTGCTGCATTCTGCGTACCCCCACTGCGCTCACCCTGCAACTGCATTCTGTGCACCCCCACTGCGTTACCCTGCTACTGCATTCTGCGCACCCCCACTGCACTCACCCTGCTGCTGCATTCTGCGTGCCTCCACTGCGCTCACCCTGCTGCTGTATTCTGCGTACCCCCACTGCGCTCACCCTGCTGCTGCATTCTGCGTACCCCAACTGCGCTCACCCTGCTGCTGCATTCTGCGTACCCCCACTGCCATCACCCTGCTGCTGCATTCTGCGTACCCCCACTGCACTCACCCTGCTACTGCATTCTGCGCACCCCCACTGCACTAACCCTGCTACTGCATTCTGTGCAAGAATAAAATATTACTGTACTTACCCTGGTGCTGCGTTCTGCATACCCCCACTGCGCTCACCTTGCTGCTGTATTCTGCGCACCCCCACTGCGTTACCCTGCTACTCCATTCTGCGTACCCCCACTGCGCTCACCCTGCTGCTGCATTCTGCGTACCCCCACTGCGCTCACCCTGCTGCTGTATTCTGCGTACCCCCACTGCGCTCACCCTGCTGCTGTATTCTGCGTACCCCCACTGCGCTCACCCTGCTGCTGCATTCTGCGTACCCCCACTGCGCTCACCCTGCTGCTGCATTCTGCGTACCCACACTGCACTCACCCTGCTGCTGCATTCTGCGTACCCCCACTGCGCTCACCCTGCTGCTGCATTCTGCGTACCCCCACTGCGCTCACCCTGCAACTGCATTCTGTGCACCCCCACTGCGTTACCCTGCTACTGCATTCTGCGCACCCCCACTGCACTCACCCTGCTACTGCATTCTGCACACCCCCACTGCACATGCCCTGCTACTGCATTCTGCACCCCCCCACTGCACTCACCCTGCTACTGCATTCTGCACAGCCCCACTGCACATGCCCTGCTACTGCATTCTGCGCACCCCCACTGCACTCACCCTGCATTCTGCGCAAGAATAAAATATTACTGTACTTACCCTGGTGCTGCGTTCTGCATACCCCCACTGCGCTCACCTTGCTGCTGTATTCTGCGCACCCCCACTGCGCTCACCCTGCTACTGCATTCTGCACACCCCCACTGCACATGCCCTGCTACTGCATTCTGCACACCCCCACTGCACATGCCCTGCTACTGCATTCTGCACACCCCCACTGCACTCACCCTGCTACTGCATTCTGCACACCCCCCACTGCACTCACCCTGCTGCTGCATTCTGCATACCCCCCACTGCACTCACCCTGCTGCTGCATTCTGCACATCCCCACTGCACTCACCCTGCTGCTGCATCTACTTTCCAAGCCTCATTTCCCTTCGTTTTGATTCACAAGCCTACCCTGTTCCAGACCAGTACTAGTTTATTCAAAAATAAGCCTAAACAAACACAGCCTTTAAACATGTTATTCCTTGTTTTAGAAACCGTGTCATTCCCATAAGAGGAACTCACTGGTGATGCAAGGACAGGAAATAGGCAATCCACCTGTATGCTTTCCAGGTGTTCACACTGACTAGATACACTATAAATAACAATAATAATAATCATCATCAACATCATTATTATTATGCGATTTGAGGTAATCCTCCTCCCATCCACGCATGTTTGATAATCATCTTAAAATGCTTGTTTTGTCTCTACTCAATCCCTTATGTCAGCCATATGCATCATGGTGTTACTGATGTTTGTAAATGAAACGCCGAACTATTAGAAATAACAGATGTAGTTCAGTAGAATGAGGCAAAGGTCTGAGCGATTAACTTTCCATTAGAGGACATGTGAAAGCGATGAGAGGCAAGGCCTGAGGCAGTGGGTGAGAGCGATGATAGGCGAGGCCTGAGGCAGTGGGTGAGAGCGATGAGAGGCGAGGCCTGAGGCAGTGGGTGAGAGCGATGAGAGGCGAGGCCTGAGGCAGTGGGTGAGAGCGATGAGAGGCGAGGCCTGAGGCAGTGGGTGAGAGCGATGAGAGGCGAGGCCTGAGGCAGTGGGTGAGAGCGATGAGAAGCGAGGCAGTGGCTGTGGGACATGATGGGGAGTGACAGGGGGCACGCTGGGGATCCACGGCCATTTGGAGAGCACGCACAAAGGTCTGGGTAACTCTAGATGGTGTTCAGAAGTAGGAATGTTGGTGTTAGTTGTCAGGTTTGGAGGGGTAAAAATGAGCACAGCAAACGCGCGTAAGTTCTGGGACAGGTGTATTTGTTGCATACCATCATCTTGATTTACATTTCTGATGTAATTTTCTACAGTACCTGTTTGTGTGAAATCCCACAGATGTTGACCATCTAAAACTTGTTCTATACTCTTCTTGTCCCTGAATTTCATCCAGGGTTTTGAGCCAGAGAACCTGTACACTGGTGAGAACTTCAGCCAGATCCTGTCGACCCTCCTGGCTGTAAATTACGCTACTCAAGGTAAGACTTAAGCTGGACATCCAGTGCCCTGTTGCCATAGTAACTGGGGCATGCACCAGTGACCAGTAATGCTGATGTTTGCTTGCAGTTTTCAAATTGTACTCTCTGGATTTGATGCCGCAGTCTTACTCTGAAGAATATTTGACACAGCACTTTGTTAGTTTTAAATATCGGTATTTTTTAACAAGTTATTAACCACATACTTGAAGTTAAATGGCCTCGGTTAGTTAGCTGAATGATATTACCCCTATAGCTTAACTGCCAGTGTTAGACACATAAATGGTTTCTTTAAAACAGTGGGGCTTCCCACACAAATTAGGAACCAGTACATGAACATCAAACCTGAGACTGACAGATGCACACAGTAACCATCTGAGAATATGTTTTTTTTTTTAGCAACAGAAGTTGATAGGAAATAAGACATGAGGCAAATCCTATACCAGGCAGCCCGCAGCAGCACTGTAGTGTTATTAAATCAAAACATCGAGTGGAAAACGAGTCGCCATAGTAAGATAAGAGAAATATGCGTAAACAGTGTTTGTTTATCAGTGTGATCAAGAGCCAAAATGTTCAAGGCGTTTTATTTATTTTTTTTTTACCTGTAAGGAATGCACGCTGTGAAAATCACGTTGTCTTTTTCTAACAATCCAACAGTGCAGTTAGTTTCACAAAACTCTGTTCTCGTTCTGTTGCGGATCAAACAAGCGCCGTTTTAGAACCAGTTGCTGGGGGGTGGGGGGGGGGGGCAAACCGAGACATGTGTGGAACCAGCTGACTTCTGTGGCCTATTCAGTGTTTTATTATCAAAGCTCATTAAAGCGTAAGGTGGCAACATTTACTTATTATATACCTCAGCTTGCAACTATCATGTCGCCCTCTGTCATGCAGCTGCCTTTACAGTATAATTCAGCTTCAGAAATACTTCGGTGAATAGAATTGCATTTTGTTAAGTTTTTTATTATTATTATTTTTTTTTTTTTTATTATTATTATTATTATTATCTATCTATGAGTTCCAGACAGGAAATTTCAGGAGGTTTCAGGCTTTGCGGGTGTCAGTCCCTGTGATGACCGTAGAAGGTTTGCTGTCCAACTGTCCACCGAGGCCTTCATGCCGGTTCCACCCTTCTGGAGGGGTGGGGGCAGGTTTCGGACAGGTCCCTGGCAGAGCCTAAGGCAGATTCTTTTCCAAATGACCATGTGTCCAGCAGATGGTGCAGGACAGCGGACTTCGTGGCCCTGCCGGTCATGCGCTTCATATTTGTGGGTGGGAATCTTTCGATGAGCAGGACCTTAAGGTTTTTAAATCTTTTTAACCCTGAATGGGGTGTGGGGGGGGGGCACAGTCTGAAGAGTCTGGCATTGAGGAGCTCTGTGCTCACCTATGGACCGGGGGCTGCGGTCCCTCTGTGGGTATCCATGTGTTCGTGTGCGGTGTGTGGAAGAGACATGCCATCTGTCAGCTCTCCATAACGTTCATCTCTCACGCCGTACATATGGTGTGCAAACTGGCACTCGCCTTGATCCTGTTAGCAGAGCTCAGAGGGTCGGGGGAGAGGGCCTTCCCCGGTAATGGGGTGTGAATGGCGACGGGTCGGACAGACACCGCTTGGTTTCATGCGCCGTGTATGTGGGTGAGTCGGGGAATCACGGCAGAGAACACTGAGGCTGTATTTGTGGTGTGACCCCTGGTTGCGGCTGGTTATACTTACTGCGGGTCCGGACACGCTACAGAGCTCACGCGCGGCTGTTGTGTTTCTCATCGCAGACGTCGGGTGCAGAGGCTGCGTTTGGGGGCTGTGCATGAGGCCGCATACCACCTGAAAACTGAAATGACGCAGACAGTCTGTTCTGTGACGCAGCACGCCTTCATTGTTCATTGGGCAGACGAAATGTAGTAGGAAATCAGAAAGGAGACTAGACCGCAGATGGTATATACATGGTATGTACACTGTGCAGAATTATTAGGCAAGTACTATTCCTGGAGATCATTTTTAGCAGAAGTTGGGCAGACTTATAAAAATGAATTCAGAAGCTTTCTTGTACACAAAGTAAATTTATTTAGAGAGAAAATGTTACATTTGACTTTCACAAAAAAAAAAAGAAAAACGCTTGATTATTAGTGTACAGAATTATTAGGCGATCAGAAACTGGAATTTCTCTAACCATCATCAGAAATAATAATAATAAACATTTTTTTGTTATTCAGTATATATAAGGAATAACAAGCTATCAGCCATTCTATACAGCCCACTTCACCCAGTTTAATTCCCAGTACAGCCAACTTTCTTGTAAATGACCATCATGAGCCTGTTGCCCACTGAACCAATCAGGTTTTTGATTTGATCCTGTCCTATATTAGCTGAGCCAGCTAGGACCACCCCCTAGAGGCTGCTCTGAGAAGGGTACTGCTTGCTACTTTGGTAAATCTCACACTTTGGTAAGGCCCAGTAGTTCTCAATGGGGTTGAGTCAGGCAATGAAGGGGGGCAGGTCATAATTCAATCATGTTTCAAGCATTTCTAGGCCAATCCATGAAATACTTTGATGCATAGGGAGGGGCATTGTCTTGCAGGAATATCATAACCTCTTAGAAAGCTGCTGACTTCTTCTTGTGCCAGTGTTTGAAGAAGGTATCTTCTAGAAACTGGCAGTAGACCTTGTGGTTAATTTTTACACAATCAGCAAGTCAGAAAGGTATGACAAGTTCATCACTGATAATTGCAGTCCACGTCATCTCTCCTCCATCACCTTGTTGGTGCTTGAAGAGGATCTCCATCCACTGGCCCATCCATTATGCTCCATCAAGAGTCACTTTCATCTCATCTGTCCCCAAAACTTTTAGTCTTGAGATGTGTCCGTGTGTTATACCTTACAAGCCTTATTGAGTGGAGGCCATGTTTCAGCGTTTATGACCTTAGGAATGTCACGTAGCACACTGCACCTAGAAGGTCTGGAGATTCTATTCAGATTGCAGTTTTGAAAAATGATGCCATTTGATGCGGCAGTTTATGTGTTAAGTGTCATCTTCTCTCTACAAGCCTCTTCAGTCCTCTTTGGCTGTTGGCAACAAAACACGTGATTGTACAGTGATCACATTTCAAAAATCTTTTGCATCCCTCTGACTAGTACTTTACTATTTTGTTTTATTTCCTGCTCACTGTAAGGTCCTCTTTGGCCCATTTTAATAGTAATAGTAATTTGCTTAATAATTCTGCACAGGAAAGTATCTATGTTTTCCTGTTTTTATCCAAGCAGAAAGTATTCAGACCACATACTGAACATTTTGCTCTTTTTAAACAGTTGATCCTTAATTAGAGATTCATCTGGACTGAAAGTATTGGTCGGTTGAGAAGATACAAGTGAAGTACACACTTGCCTAATAATTCTGCACACAGTGTAGTATTAGATTGAAAACAAACACAGCTAGTGGACTGGAAGAAAGGCTAGCTGACGAAGTCGGGAAAAACCGGCATCTTTATGATTCCTTACTACCACATGAAATATACCAGTGGCCAAAATTGTGGAAACACCTAGCATTTTTTGGCATGACGTTTTAAATATTACTACATGAATATTGGCAGTAATGTTTATAAACAATCAAAGAATGTTTACAAATATCATACACTGAACGATTAAATAAGTTACTGGAATAAAGTTCTGCAATCTCTAAAAACTAGAAGTGTTTTCACAATTTTGGCAACTAGCGTTCATGTTTATAACCTCAACTCTATATACCTATCTATGTCCTTGTGTACCAAAAGTATATAACACATCGCTTGATTTTCATGAAAAACTTGTTTTGTGCAGTTTATTGGCTGACACTGGTATTGGCCAATATTTGTCAAAAACATCACGATATCTGTATCAGTCCAGTGTGTTGATCTTGGTTGATCAGAGCTAAAGACTTTAAAATAATAAAGATGGTTGTATTAGATCAGCTACTTTCAAGAGGTGAAGGATGAGTGATTTCATGTGAAACTGGCCCACAACATGTTTATAATTCATTATTAAATCTGGCCCACCGATCAATCTTTCCTTTTCCACAGAATAAAAAATGATGTAGCATCATTCTGCTAGTCTGCACCAGCAAGGTCCGCAAGTTTCACCGATGGTACAAGCGGCTCAGGTTAGCCAGTTGTCGGTATTGGAATATCGTGCACAATCTATCGGTATTGGTCAAAATTTCCACATTTCCACATCGGTGCACCAGTATTTTTATGGTAACATCCATAGCACACTTCATAAATATGACCTAGAGCAACTTTGCTCTACAGCGCCACCCCTGGCCTGACGTCAAAGTACGCGGGTGCCAGGCGTGTTGGCGCAGTAAGTGTGAACATGCAGGAACGCGGACGGTCTGGCACTGCAGTGCTCGCTGTGGCGCGTCCGCAGTGGGTATGAACTGGCCCTTAGGGTGATGGGAGGCAGCCAGAAGCGAGGGGCGTGGGTGCTTCACCAAATTAAGGAAGAGCACTCACAGAGCGGAAAAGGAAACCATTTTAGCAGAGATCGGAAAAACAAACAAAACAGCATGGGCAACTGGAGTCTTTGGGGAAAAGAAACATCAACATATAAATTAGGCAGGAAGTTCAGGGCCAGCTGGAAGTGGTCACCACCCTACAGTAAAGCCCCGCATGGGCCGTGTAGCTATATACACCATCTGTGTGAGTGTATCTGGGATTAAATGTCGTTCCTTGAAGACTCACCATGTGCCTTAGAGATGCCACTTGCGTCCTATTTTTTTTTCCCCTTGGACTTCTTTGGGATTTTTCTTGTTTTACTCCCTTGGCTCAAGGGCATTCTCTGAGAGTAGCTTGGGATCCCGGGCAACAGCAGAACATAATTACGATGTTTCGCCTCGTTAGTGTCGAGCTGTAAGCTGTAACCTACATTTCCCCCCCATATACGCAGCCCTCTCAGATCCTTACAGAACGTCAATGGCGTGATTAGTAGTATGACCTAAGATTAAGAATTACTGGTAATAGACTGTGACAGTGCATCTTAGCAGAGCTTCAGTGATCTGTGGTCTGCTAGGGTGAGGTGACCCTGTAGCTGACATCCAGTGCCGTCTGCGCAGTTAATCAGCAGTCTGTCATGATATTTGTTATTGACTTATCGTGCAATATAATAATGACACTTTTAATGATCTCTGTTGGGGCACTCCCTTTTCACCTACCCCATCTTTCTCTCCATGACACACATGTGGGTGAGAGCAAGCTTGGCGGTGAAGGGCAGCCACCTGCCATGAGAGCAGGGGGTTAAGGGTCTTGTTCAAGGGCTCACTGACATGGCTATTCTTCCCAAGTCGGCCTCAAACCAGCAATCTTACAATCACAGGCAGAGAGGCTTAACCCACTGAGCCACACACTGCTTCTGCCCTCTCCTCTGCTCTCTGTCGCAAGCATAACTTAAGGATTTATACTTCACGAGAGAACATGCGTACTGTGGCACATGCGATGCACCATCCTCAATCCTGAACGTTCATACTTCTAGCACCACTGAACCAGCTAACCATGCACTTTGACGCCATGCCTGGGGTGGCGCTGTAGAGCAAAGCTGCTCTTAGAAGTCACGTTTATGAAGTGTGTTATGGATGTTATAAGAATAAATAAGAATTTTACTAAAACGAACCGTTAATGGAAACATGAAACAAAACTGAAACAAAATAAGATATGATAAATATTTGTTCAGACACCAACTGAAATAAATAAAAACAAACTCAAGTTACTTCCCATTACCATTTTTCAATACTTTTTCACTAAATTAATTATTTGTTAATCTTTGGGTCTCATGCAGTGCATTTACCCCATAGAATTAGCCAGTGGCACTGCATTGTGACATTTTATAGTAGCCTGCAAAAGTCCTACAACTTTCCATCTATCCCTCGAAATAAATCACTAAAAGTAAAGTAAAATTTTAGAGATGCACAATCCAAACAGTATCGGCACTGATCCAGACCTATTAGACAGATAGGTTATTGGCCATATGCGACCGATCCATATCCAATATTTACTCATTTAGTTTTTGGCATCTGTAAAAAGATAGCTCCTATTTCTTGTTAAATCAGTTTGAGTTTGTACAATCAGTCACACGACAGCTCTTTCCCATTTTACGCAAGTCTTTTGCAGCATTGAAGCTGAACACTAATACTGCCTCAGGTTTTCCGCCACTCAGTGGGTGAGTGCAATGACTTCCACCTGCTATGATGTCATGCGCATACCCTCAGCAGCAAGAGACGCGTAAAAACAAAGGCGGTGACGGTGAAGTAATGTTGTGGTTTTTCCTTCCCTGCCCAATCAGAAGTCAGAAACCGCTGATGTAGATCCAAATTCAGTCTTTATTGCAACAATGAAGTTACAACCAAGGCTGTACACAAAGTGTGTCCATTACTGTTTTACACCAATTTTTATACATTTTCTCATTGTGTAACAATACCTCGCCACTTAAGCATCATCATTCCCTCAACCAATCACCATCGTTGTTTTCTCCCTTAATCCACACCCCTATATGATAAATTTTGTCAATCATCTCTTTTACTATTTGGTGCCTCAGCCTAACATAAGGGTGATGTGACCATCTCTACTCAGTTTTTTTTAAATGCCCAGCCGTGAACTTTTGGTGAACTCAGGAGAATCCCTTCCTTCAGTAGCAAACCGTGGCAGTTTCTGCTTGTTGCGGATTGTCTGGCTTGAGGTTAATAAGGTATATGTCCTTCAACATAGTGATAAGCTGCAGCACTAATAAAGTACATATTCATACACTAAAGGCTAACAAAATGGCTAACAGATACAGAAACTTCTAAGCCAACACAAGGTGCTCATTCATACTTGTTTTTTTTTAATCACATTGTGCACAGCAGTAATTGGTCAGCATTCTCTGAAGGTTACAAAGTCACTCTCTACCCAGTTTACATCAGCTTCTTAATAGAGGCCTAATGATTACATTCTCTATGTGTTATGAAATGCTAAATAATATTCCATATAATTATGAAGTGCTAAATAATATTCCATAGTAACGATACACTCAACTCACGATCTGGTACGAGATACGATGATTTTTTAACAGAATGAGCTGCAAATAAATTTATTCAATAATATTCCTTTATTTATCTTTCGAAACTGTGCAAAACATATCCTCTTCTTAACAGTGTAACTGAAATTGAATAAAATACTGTTTAAAAAAAAAAAAAATCAAATGTAATATTACACCAGTTTTTCTGTTAAGTAACATACCGTCAAGTACTCCTAAAGTAGCGATTAATTTTCCACATCAGCCGGTTGAAATCGTCATACATTTCCATCGATTTTTAACCGATTCGCGATTAATCGTTACATGCCTAGTATCCTCGCTTGGAAGATATATTCCACTTGAACTGCAAATGCCTCAAAAATGCTTACAACAAACAAGATGGAACAGAGCATTATGTATGTTTCTAGTAGCCTAATTAAACATTTTTTGGCATACACTTTTTCCATTTGTATTCACTACTTTAAAAAATATACTAAATAATATATAAAGTATAAATATATACATTTATTATATCAAAATATTAAAGTATGAAAAGCTCTTGTATTGGAATCTCTCAGTATTGGCAGTTTTGTATCGGAATCGAATCGGAACTGAAAAAATGTGGATCGGCCCATCCCTATAAAATACATACCAAAATATTAAATATTTGCTAATGGAGTAATTCCTGATGATCTAGGGGGGAGATTAAATGAATGAAACCAGACCCCCCCACACACACATAAGTTATGGATGGATCCAGAAGGTATGGGAAATCTACCAGATGGAGCAAATCACATATTTTTTAAGTATACAAAAAGGTATATTGATTAAGCGATGTTATGGATCCTGTTATGGATCTGCTAATACAGTAAGGGATTATTTATTTATGTGTTTATTTTTGTACTACTTCTTGTTTATCATCTCTTCTTAATTGCCTCTTTGGTTTGTTTTGGAGTGGGAACTCAGAGAAGGTGTAGATGCGGTTGGGAAAGGAAAATTGTCCTTCTATGAAAATAATAAATAAACTGTAATATTGGTTAAAACAAAAAATTTAATGGAAAAAACAATGAATGAAACCACACCTAAAACTAAATTAGACTTCAAATGAAAATAATTCGGTGCTCAGTGGGTGTTTGTTGTGGTCGTTTTAAGGACTGTTAATAAAGAGCGTGATTTCTCCAGGTCTCTCTGCTTCCGCGATGCCTCGGTCCACCCGTGGCCACACTATATTGTGTTTTTCTTTAAAGTTTTTACTATGAAAACCTGAAGTAATTAAGAAAAATTGCCTTGGTTTGTGTACAAATTGGTTCGCAACCACTTTCCTGGAACTGTGTGTGTTTGTGAACCGCAGGCACCACTGTATGTGACATTGGAGTGCAAGTATATTTTATTTTAGTTTGTAGCCATCTGGGAGTCTTTATAATCCTGTAGCGAGGAATTATATAAATGCCAGTATTTCTCTGTCAACCATTCTTCAAATTCATCATAGAGGGTAGAAAAGGTATTTATATACAATCTTTTGTTTGACTGCTTTTTGACTTCCGGCCAGTGATCTTAGGGTAAGGTGGCCCTGTGGGCAGCATCCAGTGCTGTCTACACAGTTAATTGCAGCACACTTATTCAGCAAGTGCTAATGAGTAAAGAAAACATGTAAAAACATGCAAGATCTGAAATCTTTCATATCACTAACAATAACAGTTTCTTACTTGTAATACAGTAATGTGGGATTTTTCAGAGCAGTGTTGTATTTTAATGTCTTGCGGGCCAGATTAGACCCTTTACAGGGCAGCTTTGGACTCACGGGTGGTGTGTTTGACAGTGCTGTTATTGTTAAAACTGCTGATATTTTTATTTAAAGTAAGATCACAATGCAGTTCTAAAATGGAAACGTACTGCTTTGTTGATAAAACTTCATCTACAGTATTTTCAGTAAGTCCAATTTGCATTATTATTTGAACGTTTTTACTAAAGAGCGTCTATGTTCACGACTTCTGATGTACAGTGATACACAGGCTGTACAGCACCAGTAGCATATCAGTTCTAACACTACCAGCAATAGCACTAACAGAACCTGGCCATGGATGTTTCCAGGAGCAGTGAATGAGCAGACTCAGTATGGGGCTAAAGTAAAACGCATATGAGCAGTTACATGGCAATGTTCCTGAGAAGAAGCCCTGATCTCCATCAGTTGGGCTTTGTCAGGAGAGCAGATCTGACTACATCATGCTTGTCTGTGCTGCTGACGCCTCAACAGCTGCCTGGTGCATCTGGCCACAGTCACCATTTTGTGTAACACGAACCGTAACGGGCAACATTTCTTCTAGACCTGTGATGTTTTTTCTCGAGTAGCAATAAAACTGCAGCTTCGTCCAGAAGTTTTCCTAGTTTTCAGGGAAAAAATAACAGATGATATTCTTTGGGCAGAACATGTCACGTTTCGTGAAGGAGGGTTATGCCCTCTTGGACTTGTCTGTAATAACTGTTACTTTCAAATGGCGCAAGATGAGATCAGCAGCTTCTCCATTCCACCACAAAGCTGATGTTCCTGATGTGTTTCTGAGCTTCTGCTGAAATTTGGTCTGTCATGGGGCGTTTCACAGAAGCATAGTCACTAGCAACTTTAGCAGCTTACATATTCGGACCCATGCAACTTGAACGGTAAGTCGCTAACGTGACCTTTTGGGAAACGTGTCCATGGCTGAGTTTGTCCCCCGCAGACCTCGTTGTGGAGAGACCATGCCCTCGTACGACCTGCCCCGCCGCTAGCCAGTCATCCTCGTCCCTGTCTGCACTCAAGTCCACCAAGAGTCAGCGCAGACCCTCCAAGGCCGCGGTGAGGGAACCTGCCGTCTCTCTCCCTGCGCTTTTCGCGGCTCAGCGGTGAAGCTGAGCTGAGTGTCCCATGTGTCTCTCCTCAGGACATGGCTGAGAACAGCGGCGGCGCCACCCAGCTGGTGGTGAAGGCCCGCTTCAACTTCAAGCAGAACAACGAGGACGAGCTCTCCTTCAACAAGGGCGAGCTGATCAACGTCACTCGGCAGGAGGAGGGTGGCTGGTGGGAGGGAACGCTCAATGGCAAGACGGGCTGGTTCCCCAGCAACTACGTGCGGGAGGTCAAGCCGTCGGGTCAGTCAGAAATGCCATCTGCACATACATGATATCTGTCTACATTATATGCAATTAGAATGCCTTGTGGCCTCAAAGGAACTGCATAATAAATATATATATATGGGTTATGGTGACACCCTGGTCACAGGGCGGTCTAATGCAGACCCAATCCGGTCTTCGGGCACCCATAGCCGTTCCACGTCTTTGCTCCTTCCAAGCTCCCAGCCAGATAGTCCAGTAGGGAACTGGATGGGAGTAAAAACATGGACTGTCTGTGGGTCCCCATGGACCGGATTGCAAAACACTGGTCTAATGGTTCGGTATTAGAATTTCATCTGTATGGGTTTAAGTGAAGTGCTTTGTGTATCTAAACTGAAATGCATGTCCTCACATGAATTCCATTAAAGTTTGGCCACATTAGTATCAAACTAGTTAAAAACAGTTTCAAAGTAGGTCAGGGTGTTTGCTAATGTGTAGTAGAATCTTTCTGACCTTCGAAAGATACTTCATCATGCAGTATCTATGTACACTGTGTAGAGCGTTTGAGTGGATCGATGTTTGCATTATAGTGATGAAATCTACTTTTTGTCAGTACTTTTATTTTCACGTGTTCTGAGTTTCTCTTCTATTAAATCACTAGTCTACCATGAATCTCCTTGTTAAACTGGAGCACTATAGAGAGTCATCGTCACTTGGAGTCTGCGTCATTCTCACTTGCCGGTTCGTGCTGCGATCTTATGCCTGGTTCCCCTTTCGACTTCAGAGAAGCCCATGTCCCCGAAGGCAGCCAAAGGCTTTGACCTGCCTCAGTTAACGAAGAACTACTACGGAGTGGTGAGTGAAGCGACCGAGGTCCATAGTCGATTGTGCACCAACAACACCACCCTTAGGAAAGTGTCATCACATAAAATAATAATAATAATAATAATAATGGCACTTTATTGATGCCCATGGAGAAATTCCCTTTTCATCTACCCCATCTTGCTCTCCATGACACACACACACACACACGGAGGTGAGAGCGAGCTTGGCAGTGAAGGGCAGCCACTTGTAGCAGCATCCATGGAGCTGGGGATTAAGGGCCCACAGACATGACCGTTCTGCTGAGGTCTGGTTCAAACCAGAGACCTTTCCATCACAGGCACAAAAGCTTAGCCTGCTGAGTCGCACGCTGCCCTCAAGAAGTGTCAACCAAGCCAGCTGGAGTCAAACCTCGAATCTTCTGATCCATAGTCAGACTCATTATCAGTTGAGACATTATCCCTGTCCCCTGGTTCATGTTAACAAAGGCCGTTCTGCTCCAAAACACCAAAGCAGACCTACATCCTTTTCTGAGGTGTAGAACCAAGACGCGGCTGAGGTCTTTTCACCATCAGGCTGGTACCGTTGATCAGAGAAGAGAAGCCTTTTTCATCCCAGCAAGCCCACATGTGGACACAGGAAGACCTGAGAGAGTGACTGGTTATGCTGGTCATGAATCGGAGCACCTGTGACGGGTGCCTGCTCACCCCCTTGACTGTCCCTCTCGTCAGGTGGTGCAGGACATCCTGGAGCATGAACGTGGGTTTGTGAAAGACCTGCAGAACATGCTTGGCTGCTACCTGCGCCCTCTGCTGACCAGTGAAAAGTAAGGAGAGGAGACCGTGATTCTAATATATGTGTACAGTACCAGTCAAAGGTTTGGACACGCCAAGCCGCCTACAAAGGAGAGTGATGGAATGTCACATCACATGATCTGACCACCTGACCTGAACACAATAGAAATGGTTTTGGAGGAGTTTGACCAGAGAGTGAAGGAAAAGCGGCCAATGAGAGCTCAGCATTTGTAGGACCTCCTTCAGGGCAGCTGGAAAAGCATCCAGGAGGCCACCTCATGAATCTGGTTTAGAGGAGACAGGATCAGCCAGTCTCTGGACCAATGGGGTTAAGGCCTCATTCAGGGGCCCAATGGTGGGATCACTCTGCCGACCCAGGGATTGGGAACCAGCAAACTTCTGAGTTCCATCCTACAGAGCTGCCCCCCTCCCAAACAAATACATTTTTAAAATACTTTTTTGGTCAGTATGTAATTCCATACATGTTATTTTATAGTCTTTATAATTATTCTAAAATGTGGGAAAAACTACAAATAGACCCTTCTATGGGTAAGCATGTCCAAACTTTTGACTGGTACTGTAGCATTCATCTTCTAGCCACTAATCCTGGTCAGGGTTGTGGGGGGGTTGCCAGTCTGTCACAGGGTACATACACACACACAAGCTCACGCATGCTGCATCCCAACATGGGCAATGTAAAAAAAAGACACTTAGCCCAGCTCTGTACCATGGGAGGAAACCAGTGTAAGAGAACCCAATTCCATACACGCCGAGGGGGATTCAAAGCCACATTCTGCGGGTGTGAGGAAGCAGAGCTTCCCACTGAGCCACCATGCCGACCCTCCTGTTGGGCAGCAGGTGTGTTTTTTCCAGCAGATTCTGCTTATTATCAGTAGAGTAGAGTAGGCCCCAGACTGCCCATCAGGGAAGTCCTGTACTCTGGGTTTGGTGTTTCTGTTTTCGCCACAAAACATGTATTTCTAGCACGTTCTAATAGCAGACGTGTGTATATTTCTGCATTTTTACATTTATGCTATGATAGGTTTTCCATTCATAACAGAAAAGCATTACATTGAGGTGTGGTGATCAGTGCATGTGTGGTCCGCAGGCTGTCCAGCGCAGACAGTGCCGCCCTGCTGGGGAACCTGGAGGACATTCTCAGCTTTCAGCAGGGCTTCTGCGTGGCTCTGGAGGAGTGTGCAAAGTGAGTGAGGGAGGGGATGCCGCTCGCTGCCCATACTGTCCCACTCTTGAGTGCTGGTGTAGCCTGGGTTCCGAGTGAGAGAGCACCCCCTGCTGGGGGCCACTGCCTTTGGCCTGTTAACTGCCTCCTGATTGTTTCTGTATTTTATCGTCGTGACCAGTGCTTCCCAACCCGGTGCTTGGGGGTGGGACACTGACTCCCAGTAGGGAGCAAAAATGTTGACTGTCTACGGGTCTCCTAGGAACAGATTAGGAAACACTGGTCTTGACCATTCAAAATATTTTAATGTCACTTACATTTATTTTAGTCTGAAGATCATGTGATCATTTATGTGTTGTGACTGCTAGTAATGCAATAACTCCCAATAATGTAATAACTGCCAGTACCCTAACAAATTTTCCATTCTTAATGTAATGAAAGTGGATAATGTCATAATTGGCCAATAATGTAATAACTTAGTACATTATTGATCAGTTATTACATTATCAACTTCTGTTACATTAAAAACTGAGATTTATTATGTTAATAGCATGTTGTTATATTATTTACATTATTGGCTGCTACATGTGTTCTAGTTCACTTCCCTCAGCATTACTCCCTGTTAATTTCCTGTGTCACAGCACCCCCTGGTGTTATTAATCTGTTATTTAATCCCTTAAGGTATGAGCAGGGAAGCTATTGCACGTGTTAGCGGAGTGCTAATGTGTGGCCATCAGGTCATGACTCAGCGATCTGTCAGTGACGGCCCGGCTCACCTTCAAAGCGCTGTTGCCCCCTCTGCCCCCCCAGGATGCCTGAGGCCCAGCAGCGTCTGGGGGGGTGCTACCTAAACCTGATGTGCCAGATTAAGCCTCTCTACCTGAACTACTGTTCCGGCCACCCCGCTGCCGTCTCCGTGCTCACCGACCACAGGTGCGATGTCCTGCTTGCCATTTAAGTCGACACTCTTTCGCTCAACACGCCGTTAGACTTGTTACATGGCAGCAGCCCGTAAGCGACTCCTCTAAGACGCGGGAAGCAGAAAAACTGCCCAAAAAACTGAATTAGTTCCTCCATGTAAAGGAATTTTATTTCACATTAGGAGTGTAATTCATCTCAATTATTAAACTGCAATGCTGATAATTTCACAGAAGATTCTTTCAACAATATATACTTTAATTTTCCCTTTAAAGCCAGGATGCCCACAGACATGTATTGACACTGTGCTTCACTGGAACACTCTGGAAGATTCTTGTACGCTTTGTCTAAATGGGAAATAGACAAAAGCTTATTCGTGAATGTGCTCGGATTACGTGATTTCGGAGCCCATCCAGACGCCGTGCTTCACTGGGAGTCTGTGAGAGCTTCAGACGTAGGTTTTGCTTAGGAAAGGTTGATTGGACAGACAGACTTGCAGATAGATATTTTAGACCCACCTGGAAGTCACCTTCTCTGCACGAGACACGATAAACTACCGATAAGAATAAAGCTCACGACTGACGACCTGCGCATAGTGTTGCCGGCGTTGGTTCGCTGCATTCCGTCATTCTGTCACTCGCAGGGGCACAGAAGTATTTCACTGGAACCCAGTGACAGTTTCTCCTTTCTTAAGTCATCTTTCGTCACTGGCATTTGTAAACATGGTAAATAAAGTCGTTATCATTGAGTTCTGAGTTTAATTTTCCAGTTCAGTGGTTTTTAGTAGACTAGTTAGCGTGTTAACTAAGCTGTTCATGTGTCCAAACTGAGCTAGAGGTTTTGCAGCAACATGGCAGACACTGCAGCTAATGCTGTGGACTTCATTCTAAAGAAGTACTTTGATAAAGGAGAGTAGGGTTTACATATAAGTAGCAGAGCTACTAAAAAAGGGAAAAGATCTTACCCCTATTTCAAAAATCACCATGTGCCACAGTGTTGAGTGTCAAGGTTAGTAGGGGACAGAGTAAGCTGTGCAATTTCAGTCATAGCTGAGATGCGTTTGTTAGCTTGCAGAATATTATCGCGTGTCAGTGTCATCGAAGAAATAAAGCTGTCGGAGCGTGGGCGTCTCCTTCAGAATACGGCCAGTAGGTGTCGCTCTTGCTGCAGTAATGTGACAGGGGACGGCTCTTGAACTCTGGCCCTGGAAGATGTTGTTTTTTGTT
Source organism: Paramormyrops kingsleyae (assembly GCF_048594095.1). NCBI lineage: Eukaryota > Metazoa > Chordata > Actinopteri > Osteoglossiformes > Mormyridae > Paramormyrops > Paramormyrops kingsleyae. The sequence continues at coordinate 16,343,072 of NC_132820.1, forward strand.
CTGTCAGTCAGCTTTTTTGAAAAACCACCTGTATTTCCAGCGAAGTACGAGAAAAATGATAAAGGTCAGTTGTGGCATTTTGTAGAAACAGTAGCTGCATCGAACATCCTGTTGAAACTTGTGTATCACCTCTTCCTCTCTGTTTTCTCTTGTGATTTGCACTTTTTAATTGGTGTTGAAACTGAAAGAAGGTATCTGAGGAGACAAACTAAGGAAGTTGTTTCTAACCTGACAAGATGTCTTTTATTGTGGTCAAACTGATAGAGGTGCATTTCTTTTTGTTTGTAAAGTAAGAAAAATGATCTTTAAGCAGCAGTAAACTGAATAAAATTTACAGTAGCCATACGAAAATGACTGAATATGAATTAACTTTAACATGGTGAAGGATGGATGCAATTTTAATATTTAGTAGTGATTTAGTTATTGCATTTTATGCCTTAAAGAAGTGGTATGTGTGGTCTAATGTGATTTTGTATCTTTCTTATGTGACGGACACATGGGGAGGGGAGGGGTCACTCATCCCATTCCCTCGCCTTGCATGCTTGAGCTACCTAAGCCTCCCGTTTGTGCATGTGTCCACTCTGCAGTGAGGAGCTCGACCGGTTCATGGAGAGCCAGGGTGCCAGCAGCCCAGGCATCCTCATGCTGACCACGGGCTTGAGCAAGCCCTTCATGAGGCTCGAGAAGTACGCCACCTTGCTGCAGGAGCTGGAAAGGCATGTGGAGGTATGTGGCCCTTCCTGGCCCGAAAAACATTTGCTAATAACGAAAGCTAAGAAAAACACTGTGCAGTTCCTCAATGTTGTTTACTACAAATGTGTGTCTTTCAGGAGGCCCATCCGGACTACAGCGACATTCTGAAAGCCACCACGGCCTTCAAGAACCTTGTGGTAGGGGTTTGCTCTCTTCTTTCACGGACGCGGTTACTCGGGTGCTTGCAGCCTTATCACATGACCGCCCCGGCAACGCGGCGGCGAGCAACAACAACAAGCAGGGCGCTTACTCTAAACGCGACTCTGGAAAATGAGTCCCAGTTGGCTGGGCACCCCGCGTGCTGTCAGAGTTAGCCAACGCAGCTGGGGAAAGCACCAGAAATAGTATCTGAGACGCGGAAAAGGTTGCGGCGTAAGGAGGTGGATGAGAGCAGCAGAGGCAGCTCCGTTTCCACGTGAGGGAGGTCTTACAGAAGTGCGGAGGAACTCGTGAGTCAGGGCGGATTGTCGGAGCGGCCGCAGAGCCGTGTTCCCGTTCTGGCTCCAGCGGGTCGTTTTGCATAAGGCCATACCTGGGGTGTCTCCCTGAGTGCAGCCTTCAGCTCTCTCAGGTTCACAGTAAAATCATCTTTGGGTAATTCCACATGCTGTAGGTGTCCTGTCTCCAAAGGTGACATTTTACCGAAGTAGAATTCTCGTCGACATCCAATTAACGTTGCGTTGTACACCATTCTGTGTGTTTTGTGAAATAGATTTCCTCGGTTTTGAAAACCCCTTTCTGTTTTGTAAAGTACCCAGTATAGCAGCCAATAATGTAGTAACTACCAATAATGTAATATCTCCCAACAGGGAAATAATCATTCAATAACATAATTACTGACCGGTAATGTAATACATTTATTACAATAATGTAATACATTTTCCTCACCAGTAGCATAACTTTTTGCTGAAAATGTTATCATAATAATAAAGTTATTACATTATTGGCGACTTATTACATTGTCAACTTTTGTTACGTTAAGAACTAAGAAATTTATGTTGTTGACATTACGTTATCGGTAGTTGCTGTTACTGGCTGCTATACCCCAGTTTGTAATGATTCGTTCGATCTGCCTGATTGGCCCCAGGTAGACTCTTAGCACTTTGGCAGGAGGTAAGCGTTTGACCATGGCCAAGCTACATCAGCTACCCCAGCTGCATCTGCGCACGTTGCGTTGATATGGTCTCTTGTGCTGGTTCCTGCCCTCAGTGTCTCCTCTGTGTCTCCTGGCTGCGCAGGCACAGTGTCAGGATCTGCGCAAGCGTAAGAACCTGGAGCGACAGATCCTGTCGGAGGCCGTGCGCGGCTGGGAGGGGGAGGCCATGCTCGGGCTGGGTCCCGTGCTCTACATGTCCCAAGTTCACATGCAGAGCGGGTCAGGCGAGGTGAGTCAGCGATTGCGGGGGGGTAGCGTGCACAACTGTAAATACAGGGACTTGTTAACCACTGGCAGTGCAGGCCCGGCACTGGCCAGGAAATCAGCCTATCAGTTCAGTTAAACAACCCCCAGTGTCTTGGTGATACTTTTATTTTTCTAATCTAGCACATTTCTCATGTTCAACACGGTCTGGAAAATATTCGTCGACAATGTTTGTCAATAGCTCAGTTTTTGTTGTGGATGTTAAATTAGTAATATGATAACCAGAAATGGGTCACCGGGCTACCGAAACAAAGATTATCTAAATTTAGGATGGAAAAGGTCGTCCCACCTTTACATGAAGTGGTATGAAAGACAATTGAAAATGAGCTGGTAGCGGCGGATGTGGGCATGTTATGGCCGCAGGGCTGCCTGCTATTACTCTAACAGGACCGGCACAGCAGTCAGCCTGTCCCTGTGCAGCTTCCCAGCAGTCAGCCTGTCCCTGTGCAGCTTCCCAGCAGTCAGCCTGTCCCTGTGCAGCTTCCCAGCAGTCAGCCTGCCCCTGTGCAGCTTCCCAGCAGTCAGCCTGTCCCTGTGCAGCTTCCCAGCAGTCAGCCTGTCCATGTGCAGCTTCCCAGCAGTCAGCCTGTCCCTGTGCAGCTTCCCAGCAGTCAGCCTGTCCCTGTGCAGCTTCACAGCAGTCAGCCTGCCCCTGTGCAGCTTCCCAGCAGTCAGCCTGTCCCTGTGCAGTCAGCCTGCCCCTGTGCAGCTTCCCAGCATTCAGCCTGCCCCTGTGCAGCTTCCCAGCAGTCAGCCTGTCCCTGTGCAGTCAGCCTGTCCCTGTGCAGCTTCCCAGCAGTCAGCCTGCCCCTGTGCAGCTTCCCAGAATTCAGCCTGTCCCTGTGCAGCTTCCCAGCAGTCAGCCTGTCCCTGTGCAGCTTCCCAGCAGTCAGCCTGTCCCTGTGCAGTCAGCCTGTCCCTGTGCAGCTTCCCAGCAGTCAGCCTGCCCCTGTGCAGCTTCCCAGAATTCAGCCTGTCCCTGTGCAGCTTCCCAGCAGTCAGCCTGTCCCTGTGCAGCTTCCCAGCAGTCAGCCTGTCCCTGTGCAGTCAGCCTGTCCCTGTGCAGCTTCCCAGCAGTCAGCCTGTCCCTGTGCAGCTTCCCAGCAGTCAGCCTGCCCCTGTGCAGCTTCCCAGCAGTCAGCCTGTCCCTGTGCAGCTTCCCAGCAGTCAGCCTGTCCTTCATTACACGTACTGATCTGTTTGCCACATTAGGAGCGTTCCTCTGAATGATCCTGCCACCATTCTGCAGAGCCATCCTCTGATAATTTCTCCCATCATATTTTATACAGTACCAGTCAAAAGTTTGGACATACCAGTGTTGCATCACATGACCTGACCACCTGACCTGAACACAACAGAAATTTTAGAGGAGTTAGACCAGAGAATGAAGGAAACGTGGACAATAAGAGCTCAGCGTTTATAGGACGGCTGGAAAAGCATCCCAGGAGGCCACCTCATGAAACTGGTATACGGGAGACAGGATCAGCCAGTCCCTGGAGGAATTGGGGTTAAGGGCCTCGTACAGGGGCCCAATGGTGGGATCACTCTGCCATCCCAGGGATTTGAACCAGCAACCTTTTGAGTCCCGACCCACAGTGCTGTCTCCCCTTTTATCCTTTTTTATTGTTAGTGCATAATTCCATACATATTTTATTTTACAGTTTTGATGTCTTTATAATTATTTTTAAATGTAGAGAATAGTCCAAATAAACTTTTCTATGGGTTAGTGTGTCCAAACTTTTGACTGGTTTTGTATATATTGGCAGCGGTGGATAGTTCAGGTCCAGAAAGTAAAACTCCAGATCAAGATTTCGTTTCGCCCAAGCAGTTGAAGTACTCTGTGACTGTAAGTACTTCAGCTGGTTGGGTGAAATGAAATCTTGCTCTGGATTTTTGCTTTCTGGACCGGAATATCTACCTCTGTATATTAGTAAAGACTTGGCTACATTACCCAACCTTTGGCAAAGCAGATCAGCTCAACTTGTCCTGCAGCAGATGAAGATGGTGGATGAAAACAGTTCACACGGTCCATCCATCCATCCATGGGAGAAAAGTTTTGTGCAGTACTCAGGCCAGTACATTGACTTCACTTGCACTTGAATCGCCGTATAAGCTGCAGACTTTAAGTCAAACCCTTGAACAGGGAAAACAAAACCTTCCCAAAGAAAGTTTTCCAAGTTAACCACTACTGAGAGCCTTTCCTCTCCCTCCCTTTCTGAAAACCTCCCCCAGTTTATGTGAAAGGAAGTCTTCCCCTTTTTTTCTTGTAAAGTTTTGTGCATTCATTTATTACAAGAAATGAAAGGAGTCACAAATAATGTCACAAACAAAATCTGAATATTAAATGTGAAGCAAATTCGATGACCACAATAAAAACAGCAAAAATAAATCAGTCATACTATATTCTCCAAAAGAAAGAAAAAGGGAAAAAAAATATCATAAAGTGGCTTATCACAGACAACAGCGTGTACACAGTACTGTCAACAGCGTGTACACAGTACAGTCAACAGCGTGTACACAGTACTATAAACAGCGTGTACACAGTACTATAAACAGCGTGTACACAGTACTATAAACAGCGTGTACACAGTACAGTCAACAGCGTGTACACAGTACAGTCAACAGCGTGTACACAGTACTATAAACAGCGTGTACACAGTACAGTCAACAGCGTGTACACAGTACTGTCAACAGCGTGTACACAGTACTATAAACAGCGTGTACACAGTACAGTCAACAGCGTGTACACAGTACAGTCAACAGCGTGTACACAGTACTGTCAACAGCGTGTACACAGTACAGTCAACAGCGTGTACACAGTACTATAAACAATAATACTCTGGCCACTTCATTTCAACATTTCTGCTCCTGGACCCCCACATGTTAGAGTGGGGATTCATGAGTGCTGAGCACCAGAAATTGCAATAACAGGTTTAACCCTCTTGTGTACGACAGTATTTGGCCCGACCGGTCTCGAGGCATCCAACTCTATTGAGGGGGGCTTCCATGCTTAGACGCACTGTGCTCAACTAACTTGCACTCATCTTTTTAGAAAGACATTTTCTTAAAATATTTTATAGATTCTCCTGTTTTATTTCTTTAATTTTACTCTGTAGCACTTTGAGATTGTTAAAATATAAAGTGCAATACAAATAAAATTTATTATTATTATTATTATTATTATCATTACTTGTTCCACCTCTCCTGGGTCAGGACGTGTGTCCTGGGGCCCAATCCAGGCATCCAAACATAAGCAGGTCAGGGGGGATCCCTGTAGCCTCGTTCTTGGAACAAGTGAAAGCATGGACTACATGACTAAGGTGTTGACTTGCTTTCTGAGTGGGGATTAGAATTCCAAGCATGTTCAGCTGTGTCAACAACTGAAACTTTCTGGCTGGGAATCCCCCAAAGGATGATATGGGGATGCCCCTTATGTTTTTAGGCTTGGCACCCCTTTTTTCATTAATGGAAAGATGACTTTTTCAGAACGCACCAGCAACTCAGTTTTTTTTTTCCCTAGACAATACTTCAATATGAGTAGAAAGTGCAGCCAAGCGGCATCCTGACCGCCTTGCCCCATATACACTGCCTTGGCAAAAAAAAGGAAGGTGTGCACTTTAAGATCTTGTTGGACTGCCTTTAGCTTTGATTATCGATTAAATGCGTAATGACATTGTTTCCACGAGATTATGCAACATCTCAATGTTTATTTTCATCCAAATTTGCATTAATTTCTCGCCGAGATCTTGTATTGACGACAAGTGAGTTTAACCGTACTCATACCGACGGCGTAAATCCCACACTGAGAACCACCTCCTTCCAGAAAGGGAGTGTAGTGCACCTTCAATTGTAAGCAGTGTACTTTTCAGGAATGGTAGGCTGCTTTAATGTGTGATAACCCACACACATGCTTTCTGGAAGGTGAGATAACACTCGCACCTTGTAACATCTGCAGGATTCCTCTTGCAGCAGTATTGCCTGCTGGCAGCCTCCCTGTCCCTCTCTGAGATGACCTTTCACCACAGATTCGGTTTTCTTGTTTCACACTTTTGGAACATCCCGTATCTCTCTCTCAGTCTGTGAGAACATTTCACCTCTTGCGAGCATCTTGGAGGACTTTCCACTCAGCTCTCAGTGGTGAATCACCAAAATCAAACTTCTCAGGAGATGAGTCACCATCATTTGAGTCCTTTATGCTCCAGGCCACCACATCTACTGAATACAAGAGGACTATTGGTGTTCCTGGTTTCCAAGTGACAGCCCATATAGAGGTATTTTGGGGTGATTCATGGAAAAAAAAAAAAGACCCCTTCCCTCCATTGTCATCAGCGATATCACTCGATATTGCTTTATTTTGCTTCCTTACAGGTACTCAGGCCTCACCAAGAAATCAATTAACCCAGCCATGTGGTTAATTCATAACTTTGTTTTTAGCATATCAAACAGCATCCCTCCTACCATCCTCAACTGTCTCCTGAGCCTGCACCTGCTTAAAAGCTTCTTTCACAGTAGGATGTATCTTGAACGTGCAAAGGAACCCCTTTTCCCTTTCCCTCTTGCATACCTGTTGCAGTCTAATCATTTTTATACTGGTATTCACAAGCATTGCCACAATATCCTCAATGGGCAGATCTGAGCAGGAAACTCTATTTGAATTTCAATGCAATCATCTTGTGGATACTACCAGTCTGTAAATCCCCAGACCATTAATGGGAGGCAACAGCTTTGTGTTTCTGGCAGAATGCCCTATTTATTATAGTGACGCGTGAGCCATTGTCCAGCAGAGCTTAGACATAAATGCCTTCAGCCATTGCAGACACTGTTGAGGATGGACTGGTTTAATCTCCATGGCAGCCAAGCCCTGGAGTTAGTGGATTGGTCCTGAACACTGGTGGAGCAGGTTCGACTAAGGACTCCAGCTTTTTCATTGGCTGGGGTCCCTGCCCATTTCCCGACACTTTCCTTTCCTGAATCAGTTGACACTTTACCTTTCTCACGTCTTTGACATGGCAGTCATGGGAAAATGTCCCAACTTCACTACACAGAAGGACTTTACCTTAACACCAGTGACTGACTGAATAGTGGCCCTTACATATACTCTGGCTTTCCATCTACCATCACAATCACTAAACGACTGACCCGAGTTACTAATCCCGTGAGGTTTCTCTAGAGGTCACTCAACTCTTTTTTCCATTGATCTGAATAATGTTCAGGCTTCACTATAGAGACTCTCGAATTTGGCTTTACTCGCACACCCAGGCGGTCCTCATTCTCTCGTGTTTCCTTAAGCTACGCATATGCAGGCTGATTGCGGACGCTGTCCGTTACTTTCAAATTAATTGCTCTTATATAATTATGTATGGCCCCGCTCATTGTCTGATCCATATTCTTGCGGACTATTTTAATCAACTTTCAGTGCACCGTTTTGTCCAATCTCTGCGTATACATTTGGTCCCCATGGTCAAAATCGCCAGCTAAATCCAGTTACCAGGCTGCGCTTTTCAGGTTTTCTTCATATCATCAGATTCTTCTTGTCTTGTGACACATTATTTCACTAGTTTCTTGCTGGCATGTTTCAGCTATTCTGACCAGCTGAATAAATCCCCGGAAGTCTGCCCCTAGTGGCAGATCCATTATTCTACATTAAACAACAAGGGCCACTAGGCAAAACAAAAATGAGGAAATGCATGTTAGATAAGTAATAGCAGCCTAGACAAATCTTCAAAAATTCAAACGTGAATTCGAATTTTATTCTAATAACAAAGGTCGACCTCACTGGCCTTTGACCACAAGAAAAGACTAATAACGACTATCATAAAAACGTTGCGTATCATGGTCTGGGACATCTTTGACAGTAAGCAAACTTATCGTCAAGGAGTTATATGGTGGAAATGGGCAGGGGTTAAGATCTGAGCGACTTTGATATTGGCCAAGTCGGTATGGTCAGACAAATGGGTTAGAGTATCTCCAAAACAAGTTTAGATCTTTGTGTGACCTTGTGTGTATGTGTGTGTCCCTGCCCACCCATCACAGGACCGAGATGAGCGCTACTTGATGCTGTTCCAAGGGCTCCTGATCATGCTGTCCAGCAGTTCCCGAATGAGTGGCTTCATCTACCAGGTGAGAATCCGCGGGACTCCTCAGGCTTCTCTCGCTCACACCTTGTGATACTAACGCTACGGTGTCCGGCTTCCAGGGAAGGTTACCACTGACTGCTTCAACTGTGATCAAGCCAGTAGAAGACTCCGAAAATGGCCATCATGCCTTCGAAGTGACAGGTCTGTTGCCCTACGAGTTGACGCTTCCTCGTTTGAGTATTAGAAGTATGTGTACTTGGAATGGGATTGTGTATTCACCCATCACTTATGGGGACACTGTGTACATCTTAAAATGCATTGATTGCACATTTTAGCAAGTGTGAGTATTTCATGCAAATGGTAAATGCCATCCGCCAATCATATTTTTGGCACATTTTTGAAGTCTGTTCTAAAATGAGTGATCTTACTATGTATATATGTTCAGGTTTTATTGAAATGTCAAAGAAATATTGGGAATGTCTCTCTGATGTCACTTGATGTAATGTGCAGTGAGGGAGATACTTGATGTAATGTGCAGTGAGGGAGATACTTGATGTAATGTGCAGTGAGGGAGACCCACACAGAGAGATTCTCATGTGCGTATGTGTGTCTGCTCCTGCCAACAGGCAGCTCCGGTGAGCGGATAACGTTTCTCTGCAGTAGCCATCAGGATTATCAGGAATGGCTTGAGCACCTGACCAAGGGAGGGAGTCCAGTGGGTACTGTCTGTAAGGTACGGCAGTTACATGGAGCAGGACGCTGACGTCTACATGGATGTGTAATATCAACATATTATTCCCTGGATTATCTTAAGGCGTATTCTAACAGGTCTGGATGCTGTTCAGCCAAATAGCTATTTCAATATTAGTCTAAATACTAGAACTCGTGGCCATAAGTGGAAATTAGCGGGAGAACATTTTAAAAAGAATTTGAGGAAGCACTTCTTTACACAGCGTGTAGTTAGAGTATGGAATAGTCTTCCTGCTAGTGTAGTGGAAGCTAAAACCATGGGTTCCTTTAAATCAGAGCTAGATAAGATTTTAACAACTCTGAGCTATTAGTTAAGTTCTCCCCAAACGAGCTCGATGGGCTGAATGGCCCCCTCTCGTTTGTACATTTCTTAGGTTCTTATGTATTGTATTGTTCACTGAAAATAATTTATGTGTTCAATTAATTCTTTAGTCCAAATTTAGTAATTTAGCATATCATATTTTATTTAATGCCTTCAGAAAGTATTCCCTTCTGTTGTGTTGGAAAGCTGTACTAAGACAAACCATGTGCATTACGCAACTTTGGCCTCTGGGAGAATTCCAAGCTGGATCCCTCTTCTGCCAAAGCCAACACCAAGTTATACCTAGACGTTTGTGGAAACCATTAGCTTGGTCTTGGAACTTTTGAGGTATTTTTGACTTGCAAGCAGAGAATTATATTTGGAACAGGTCAGGCCTGACCCTCCCCTTCACTGGCACGACAGTGTCATACTGGGGGCTTGATCTGCATGCCAGGCCAAATGCACGCCATGCTGGTGGAAGCTTTTTTTTCATCATCAGGACCAAAGCAAACAGCAAACATTTCAAAGGAATTGTTTAAAAATATGAGCAGCATTCTGCAGTTGAAAGCCTGTGGTATGGCAGGTATTTCTGGGGTGGAGCAGATCTACTTGGAAGAATGGTTGAAATTCCAAACTATAATTGTCTTAAGTTCATATTGAAAAAGCCTCAAAGACTAAGAATGGTATTGGCTGCCAAAAACCTCGCCACAAAGTATTGACCTGCGGGATGGAATTAATTCCTAAAAATTAGACATTGACGTCTTAAAAATAAATTGGCCTGAACCCACAGTACAACGTCATACTGATAAGCGGTCAACGTGTTTTCGGGAAACACGAAGGCTGTGTTGTAGGCCCTGAAGTATGTCCTTGTTTGTAGGCCTTTTGAAATGTCTGCAGACCCTGTCAGGTGAGCTTCTCTCTCAATCTTGCAGGACGGCCGGTCTGCTCACGGCGCCACAGCGCACCCGGCCTCCCCCCACGGCTTCGGCTCACCCCTCAGTAGCCGCGGACCCCTCGAGCCCCCGAAAATCGCCAAGCCCTGGTCCCTGAGCTGCTTACGGCCTGCACCCCCACTGAAGCCGTCTGCCGCGCTGAGTTACAAGGAAGTAGGTTGACATAGGTTTCTCCAAGCAGAATTTCCTGTCGGTGTATAGTTTATACAAAAAAAGAAACAGCACTGCAGTAGGGCATCTGCCTGGCTTCTCTGGATTCTCTGGGTTAAAGTTTTGCATACTTGCTCTACCCAGCGATCAGGCTCAGGTTTAATCACAGGCGGGTGCGGCGTGACAGGGCGGGCATTTGCCAGCCTGCTGTGGCATTAGATGTGTGGTGATCCAGAGTGGACTGTCTGTAAGCTGGAGTTCACAGCTATAAGCTACATAGCACTATGCAGTGCACCTTTCATACGCAGAATATATAAATTAGTCAGAAGATCATGTCTGATATTTGATTTAATAACAGTGTTGGAAATACCAAAATCTGCACTGTTCCTTCACGTGATAAAAAAAAAAACACAGTTACCCCCAACGCGTGCCAACCAGAACCACAGGGGGCGCCACTGCTTACAGCCTCCCGTGTTTCCTGATCGTCACTTCAACAACTTTTCCTTTGGTGTGTTAGGTATAAAACTACACATAGCTTTCCTTTTCCGCGGGATTTCGCTGCGTTCTGGGTCTCTCCCATAACAGAAAGTGCCATTCTTACCGGCAGAGTGACTCACCGAGTGTCACCTAAGCCGGCCGCCCAAAGCCAGCGTGTTCCGGAAGGACACTGAAATGATGTGTTTTGAGTTGAGTGCAGACTCGTATGGATTTGCTCATGCACCTTTTCTCTCTCTTCCCATCCTGCTCTCTGTAGAGGATGTCTTATATCCTGAAGGTAAGGCATGAGCTCTGTGTGTGCTTGCCTTTGCTCGAGTGCCATGTCACTCTCCCCAGTGTCCTGCTCTCTCTGCTCTCCCTCATCTTACCTGCTCCCTCAGTCCTTTTCCCTGTTGCTCTCTCTTGTCATGTTTGTTTTATACTCTCCGTTTAAGGTGCACACGCATAAATAATGTGACGTGTCGCCCCTTGGAGAATCCAGAATATCAAGGTGAAATGACTTTCAGGCCTCACCCATTGGCATCGTCTAAATCCGTCTACATTTCCGTTGCCTCTCTGGAGGGCGATAAACGAGCTCTCCCCCCCCCCCCCCGCCGAGTTTTGTCTGAGTCGTGTTTGCTGTTTGTGTGCATCTCTTGTGTGCCTGCTGTCTCAGGTTACCTCTCTGCTCTGTGGATGGGGCTAAAATGGACTTGGGAAGGCGGTGATTCTGCTCGCTTCCCGGTCTTCCGTTGGACCGCGTGCACTGCCTGCTTTACTGGCTCCCGTAGCCAATCTCTAAAGCTTACGTTTGTATTAAAAGTGTAACGTCAATAACGTGAACATTTGTCTTGTTTCTGGGGGTTTTCCTTAAGATGATGGGTAGCTAATTCATGCAAAGAATAATATAAAATGATGACCTCCTTTGCAAAACAGAACGGCTGTGAGCCAGCCACATAGACACTGACAGTTATATGGCTCTTAAATTTCTCTATGTGACCTTAGAAAGTGGTGTTAGGAAAAAGACAATTAATTCATTCAATAAGTCCTTTTAAATAAATATTACCAATAGGGAGATTAAATCAAATCATTTTTGAATAATTGTTATTATTTCATTTATTACCTGACATGTTTAAATCTCTTCTTTCCTCTCAACCACTTCAAGCTTTTAATAATTGTGACACTGCGTTACAGCAGGTCATAAATATAATTTGACTTACTTACACTATCATTTGGTTTAAGTGGTTTAAGTGTTAAGGACCACAAGCATTGTAATGTACAGGGTAATATGGCTGGTAGCAGCCATAAAAAAAGGTGTTAGATGCAGGTAGCACTTGGTTTCTCTCCAGGAGACCCTAACCCCCCCCCCCCACACACACACACACACACACACACACACACACACACACATACATACAAACACACAGACAGCTCACAGCACCATCTCTCACTTCCACAGGACTCCAGCAAAAGCCCCAGACCCATTACGAAGTTTCTCCAGAAGAGAAAAACTGAGAGAAAACCATCAGATGATGAATTCCTGTTGAGGAAAAGTAAGTAGGAAAACTCCACAGCATGCATCTTCCCAGCAGAGGGGCAAGGTGCTGGGAGCCGTGCCGGGTCGCTTGGCGGCCGTGCCGGGTCGCTTGCTGGCCGGGTCCCATGGCGGCCGGGTCCCATGGCGGCCGGGTCCCATGGCGGCCGTGCCGGGTCCCATGGCGGCCGTGCCGGGTCCCATGGCGGCCGTGCCGGGCCAGGCTGGGCCGCAGTGTTTGTATGGGATCGCCGACGTGTCTTTGAAAGCCACCTGTGTGTCAGTCAGCGCCGTTTGGTGTGGGAGGAGACAGACGCTGTTTGCTGATCCTTCGCAGTGGATGGTGTGACTAACGCTGCTGACATTTTCCACCGTTCCAAGACGCTGGCGCAGCGACTTTGAGAGCTTCTCTGTTCGAGAGGATTCCTCCTCACTCGCTGTTGCTCTGCTGTGTTTTGAAGGTACCGCGGCTCTGGAGGAGGACGCACAGATCCTGAAGGTCATCGAGGCGTACTGCACAGGGGCCGGCTTCCACCAGGCCACCACCGGTCAGCTCAGGCCCCTTTCCTGGACCAATTTGCATCACTCAGTTCCTCTTGTTCTCAGACATGCTGGTCGTGGCTGTGGCCAAGTGTTTAATCCCCTCCAAATCACCCATGAAGCTAATCCACGACGGGTGACCCAGGGCCTTGTGTACACAGCAGAGTATACACAACATAGTAATCACAGTATAGGATACACAACATAGTAATCACAGTATAGTATACACAACAATAGTATATGCAGCATAGTATACACAGTGTAGTAAATACAACATAGTATACACAGTGTAGTATACACAACATAGTATACAGAGTGTAGTAAATACAATAGAGTATACACAACATAGTATACACAGTGTAGTAAATACAACATAGTACACACAGTGTAGTAAATACAACATAGTATACACAGTGTAGTATACACAACATGGTATACACAGTGTAGTAAATACAATAGAGTATACACAACATAGTATAAATGGCATCGTGCTTCAGCAGAGGCTTTTGAAAAAAACATCAGCCACATGAAAGCTGAAGAGGAGAGCTTTGCAGCGTGCATCCGAGCCAGATTGCGCCGTGAACTGAGGCGTCATCACAATTGTGGTTGTAATGTTGGCCGGAAGCTCAGTTAACAAAAAAGATGTTTGTTTGTTAGCTGCAACGTTTTTGTGTGAGATTTTTTTTACTGTTGGAATCTGCATCCTCCTCATAGCTTCTTGGTCTTTTAACATTTGTACGAATAAATTCATGAAGACAGAATCCAGTGGTATCATTAAGCTTCACAGATACACCCTATACCTCGTATCTGTGTCTATAACGTGGCCCTCATTCACACTCCCACACGTCAGCTAAACACGCATAGTGTCTCATGCCAGACTCCATTTATGTTTTATATATGAATATCAGTCTTATTAATAACTTTGTTTTGAAGACTTGTGCGTGTGTTTCATTCAATGTGGAGGTTTTTCTTGATTTCTGTATTTTAGCCTTTTACTAATTAGTGTTTCTGGGCTAAGTCTGTTACTAACTGTGCCACTTAATAGCACAAAAACAGAACTAAGTCATTTGCAAGGGGCTTCTCTGGGCCTCTGACCTTTATCGTGTAGATGAAGCTGCTCAGCACTGCTGTCGCTCTGCAGGTGCTCGGAGGGAGTGCGTCCCTCAGGTGCTCCTGCCTGAGGAGGAGAAGATCATCGTGGAGGAGTTGAGGAGCAACGGACAGATGACGGTGGAGGAGAAGTATGACCGGAGAGGGATTGTGTCCTGAAGCCTGATTTATGGTTATTGGTTATGGTTATGGCTGTATGCAGAGCTCATGCCATGACCTAAACAAGTGGCTTATGTCGGTGCAAACATCTTCACTTTTGCATGGTCTGCGTTGCTGCAACATGTCGTTACATATCTGGGGAGGCACGTGTCAGGCCACGCCGTAGGGTACCCGGCCACGCCGTAGGGTATCCAGCCACGCCGTAGGGTACCCGGCCACGCCTACCAATGTCATACCAACACAGCCATATATCAGGCTTTATTCTATTCTGTTGGGGTTACAATCAGGAGCTTCTTCCACCTCTTTCCCAAAAGGAAATCCCTAAACAAGTTGTCTTTTGCAGGAGTCTCGTTGATGCCGTTTACGCATTAAAGGATGAGGTCCTTGAATTAAAGAAGGTAATGCAATTGCATAAAATACTTTGTGTGCATATAAGCATAAAAATCCGTACGGAACTCAATGAGAATTGTACTCGTATGGTTTGGTTTTCTGCTCATGATGAACATCATGCTGTGGTTTGCCTGCTGCAGAGGGCCAGGAGACGGTGTTTGCAAAAGTATGATCTGCGTCTGATGCTGGTTCGTTCCCTCAGGAGAATAAACAGATGAAGCAGTATCTGGAAGAGGAGCAAAAGTCACGTAGAGAGCTGGAGAGGATGGTCAGGAAGCTAGCGAAACAAAAGAACGACTCTGCGTGGGAGGACGGCGGCCATTAAGCGTCGAGCTCCAGGTTTCTGAAAACCGCCGGCGGCTTCCCTGCGGCGCCAACATGTCAGCCGCTGACGGACCCTTCAGGACAACCTGGACAGAAACACATTTCACATGGACCGTTTCTGTTCCTTAAGCAATTAATTAGAGATCGCATGAGATGAGAGCTAGGGATTAATTGGGCAGTGGTGACAATTTGTGAGAGATGACAGAAAGGTAGACGCCACCAGAAATGTAAGGAAACGTGCCGTGAGATGGCAGGACCACCTGCACATGTTATCTCAATGAAGTGAAGTGATTGTTTTTCGATGGACACTGTTTTTGGGTTTTCTGGAATGTCCTAAGTATCATGAGCTACTCTCTACAAAGGAGAACATTGAGGCAGAGTAATTGGAAATGAAAAGTGGCCTCATGAGCTGGTCTGTAATACCATGAAAACTGTGAATGGCCTGTCAGACTACTCAGTTTTAAAGTACACATGAAACAAGAAGTCATCTGAGACTCCCGGTCCTCTTGGCGTGCGTTCAGTATTTTGTTACTAGATGACTAATTTGGTTGATCTTGGATGTGGTGAGAAAGTGTACGAATTGTATTACTATTTTATTTTTGTAAACCAAGCGTGCATTTCAGACGTACAGCTACGCTTCAGCTGTATTGCAAAACTGTTTGCTAAGGCTGTAGATTTTAACGTGTTTTCAATTTTCACGTTTCTTTTATTCCGTGCGGCTCCCATAGTCCTGACACATATTAGTAAGGACACAGTATTTCATGTTTGTGCATCGAGGAAATCGGTCTGAAATAATAGCAATGAAATAATTTACATGTCACTGTTTATATTCAGTGAATATCTGAACTGTTGCCCCATGCCCTTCTTATTAGACGTATGATCTGAGTAATTCATTTTTTAATATCTTATATATTACATTTATAGACACTGGCAAATGTACTTTCATATGCAAAATGATTCATACTCTGAGGGGAAATATATAATTATATTGCTTATTTATTTTTCATTAAAATATTACAAAGTGTATATTTCGTACTGGAAGAAACTCTTCAGTTGAAGGTTTTTGGCCTGTGTGAATTCCTGTCCGTAATCTTTCGTTTGATGTTTATTTGCGCAGACATTCAGAATATGCACTTTATCAAGCAATTTATCAAGCATTCGCACCAGTGAAATTAAGATAAAGGAATTAGAACATCAAAGGCATTTTGGAACTAAAGATGAACATTTTATTTTGTGTTTTTTTTCCTTATGTATTTGGTAGAACAAACTGGTGGTTTGTGTTTTTTGTTTTCTTTTCTTTTGTTTTTGTTTTTACCTGATCACAGAAAGCTTCACAAATCAGACCTAAACACTGAATTCAAGGGTCCAGCCAGGGGTCCTTTCTGTGGTCAAATACAGGACAGATGTTGAGCAGCTGTACCAACCACAGAGCGATGTCATTGTATTTAGGAAATGGGCGGGCAGTTAACCTTTGACCTGAGAAGGCGTGGTCCATTCTCGCACAAGTACGGGTTCGACGCATGCTGTGAAAAGTAACCAAAAACCATCCCCGCTGTGAATCTCTTTAGGTTGCAAGAAAAGCTGAAATTGCTATGATTTAGCGCAATAAATTGGTTACATTGATTTTTCTGTTGATTTGGTATGTGGTTATTTGCGGGACAAAAACAGCATTGTGTGTGGAGGCCCCAGATATACAGTTGCTGATGTCACTCTGATGAACCTTTAAGGCACCAGTCCCAAAGTAAGGATGCAGCCCTTTGAGAATCGGCCTGTATGCTGTAACGATATTAACTCTTCCACTCTGCTTAAATGGAATTTCTGAGTTTTCCTCTCAAGCTTGGATTGACGGCAAATGTATGACTCACTGATGTATATTTAATCTATTATACCTTTCAATAGCCATCATTACATTTGTAATAAAAGTAAAGCATTGCTTGCAAATGCCTGTTGATGTCTATAGAAAAC
The DNA here is from genome assembly GCF_048594095.1 of Paramormyrops kingsleyae. Classification (NCBI taxonomy): domain Eukaryota; kingdom Metazoa; phylum Chordata; class Actinopteri; order Osteoglossiformes; family Mormyridae; genus Paramormyrops; species Paramormyrops kingsleyae. The sequence continues at coordinate 16,359,975 of NC_132820.1, forward strand.
TTCCCTCTCAGGAGTTTTTTTTTTTCTTTTTTTTTTTTTTTTCCTCTTCCTGGCCTGTTGCATAATTTTTGGAAACTCTTCTCCGAATCAGCTGTACTGTAATAGAGTCTAATTCCTAACACTTTCATTCACCTTTTACCTGTTATATTTTATCATCTCTTCTAAGAAGAGCGATATGCTATGTTTGGGGAATTCAGAGTATTTTATGCCGGAAGCTACCTCTCTAGCAAGTGTTTTAATCACAGCCAAACGCTCAGTCTCAGATTATTTAATTTAATTTTTAAACAGCTGCTGAAGCTGGCAGAGGGAAGAGCCGTCGTGGTTGTAAAGGAAAACTTCCAGCTGGCTGTCGCCATTAGCGAAAGGTGCCTTTCGTCGGTGCCGCTGCGCGGAGCGTGGATACGGGGCAGGAACCCGTGTCACTGATAGACACATCCTGTGCGCGAGAGGCGGCACGCTTTCTCAGAGATGGCCACGCTCTGGGTGTTCGTGTGGCAAAGTCACAGTTTCCGCGTGGGAGGACATGCAGCGTTCCAGGAGCCTGTGCCCCCCCCCACTCACGGCGACACACGAAACGCGTGTGGCCCCCGGATAACACCCAAGATTCATCATTTACCTTCCGATGACATTTTCCTGGAGCAAGTCTCTCACTATCTTGGTAATCAGCAATCGATGAAGTAAAATTGCTGCAGCTATTGCATTCATCCGACGCTGCTTGCATTCGCCTACCAAAACCAGAAATGCAGAATGTCATCCAAACGTCTTATTTGTCTGCACGACGGCTCAGCGTGTAGCCTCTGTTCCAGCTCTCTGTCTGACAGTATCGCCTGGGTGTTTCCCGCCCCTAAGTGATGGCGTTAGGGTCAGTTGGTAACTGAGTAGTAGTGGCAGTGCCCTGCCTGTCCATGCTCTGCAGATTGTATAGAGCAGTGTTTCCCAATCCAGTCCTCGGGGAATCCCGGACAGTCCATGTTTTTGCTCCCTCCCAGCCAATCAGGAACACAGAATACCTGGTACAGGTGCACTGGGAGCTGAGAGGAAGCAAAAACTTTGCCAGGTACCGGCAGGCCGAGCAGAATGAGACTCTGGCAGGTACCGGCAGGCCGAGCAGAATGAGACCCTGGCAGGTACCGGCAGGCCGAGCAGAATGACACCCTGGCAGGTACCGGCAGGCCGAGCAGAATGAGACCCTGGCAGGTACCGGCAGGCCGAGCAGAAAGAGACCCTGGCAGGTACCGGCAGGCCTAGCAGAAAGAGACCCTGGCAGGTACCGGCAGGCCGAGCAGAAAGAGACCCTGGCAGGTACCGGCAGGCCGAGCAGAATGAGACTCTGGCAGGTACCGGCAGGCCGAGCAGAATGAGAGCCTGGCAGGTACCGGCAGGCCGAGCAGAATGAGACCCTGGCAGGTACCGGCAGGCCGAGCAGAATGAGAATCTGGCAGATACCGGCAGGCCGAGCAGAATGAGACTCTGACAGGTACCAGCAGGCCGAGCAGAATGAGACTCTGGCAGGTACCGGCAGGCCAAGCAGAATGAGAGCCTGGCAGGTACCGGCAGGCCGAGCAGAAAGAGTCTCTGGCAGGTACCGGCAGGCCGAGCAAAATGAGATTCTGGCAGGTACCGGCAGGCCGAGCTGAAAGATTCTCTGGCAGGTACCGGCAGGCCGAGCAGAATGAGAATCTGGCAGGTACCAGCAGGCCGAGCAGAATGAGACTCTGGCAGGTACCGGCAGGCCGAGCAGAATGAGACTCTGGCAGGTGCGGAAGCGAGAACTGGGAGGAGTTTGGTGAGGCCATAGAAAATTACTTTGAATCAGCCTCAAAGAGATTCTGGAAAACCGCCAGGCACTTTTGGGGGGAAGCAGCACTTCATCCATGCTGTTAACTGCAGGAATGGACTGCAGCTGGAGGGAGCACTTTGAGAACTTCCTGAATCGCACTGACAAGATTCAAGAGATTCAAGATTCAATTCGTCACATACACAGTTGTGCACATACAACATGTAGTGAAATGTAACCCTGGTCACTCCGAGCAGCTGTGCATGATAAGAGAGTAATATAATATGAACAATATAAAATAAAAATATATGAAATATATTCAGCTGTACATATTCTATAGATAAGTGACACGGCCAAAGTGATCGTGCTGTTCAATATAAGCGCAAAAGACTCTGACTGCATTCTAGACTCTATTTGGGGGGACTTCAACCCCCCCCTAAAAATTATTTTAACAAAACCATTTAGCAATTTCCAGCCGTCCATACGTTTCTATACCCACCTGTCCTGTTCAGGGTTCAGGGTCAAAAAACTCTGAATGTTGTTGGGCTGTCTTGGTTGACACCTCTTCAAAATAATTTGGAGAATATATCTCAATCTTGATGTTCCCCTGGTGATGCTGGAGGAGGTGGCTGGTGAGAAGGAGGTCTGGCCTCCCTGCTTAGACTGCTCCCCCCGCAACCCGACCCCGGAGGAGCGGCAGAAAATGGATGGATAGTTTATGATTATTGCCTTCTCTTTTCACCTCATAATGTTTACTTCCTGCCTAGAATGTTTCACCTGGTAATGTGTGAGACGCAATTGTCATCATTATTAAAGGAACATTTGAAGGCTGCGAGACTATTCATAATTAAAAGAAAAGGTGAAGATAATCATCTCGTTCTTAAAACAGAAACTCGAAAGAGGAGTAACTTAGGTGTTAGTTTCTGAGACATGTCTGCGTCTTTAGCTCAAAAGTTGAATGTGCAGTACAGTACATAGTATAGAACACCAAGCATCTGTGTCAAAATGATAGATTTGTAGCATGAATCTGATTGGCTTGCGTGCCTATAGTTTGTTTCTTGTATTCAGAATTCTAAATCTGAATTCCTTTTATATGGAGTCCTTCCCAGCTTAGTTACCAAGAAACATTTAGCAACAAGGACACAGTTTCAGCTGCATGTTATTGCCTATTTTTATTGATTTTAAGCAAATGACAACAAACAGTATGACTTTGAATTTTAAGCAAATTTAAAACAGTAAAAGAAATGATATGCATGTACACATTAGTAGTTGAATACAACATGAAAATGAACATGCCCTCTACATATCTAAACCTACAGAATAAGAACTAATTAATTTTTTTTAAATGATGATGGAAAAACAAACAAAAAAATCTTTTATATATATATATATTATTTTTAAGTTATACTACTATAAGTAGAGAAGTTAGATTGCAAAACAGAAGAAAAATGGTAAAACTGTTTATTTCCTTCCACCCCCTTAACTAAGAAGTTACACGAAAATAAAATGATATATGTAGGCAGTTGCCATCTAACTGCAGCATGCAAGATCTTACACCTTCAGCAAGCCATTCCAGTTGAAATGTGTGTTTTTGCTTAGTTAGCTCTGCAGTGCTGTTTTTTTTTGTTGTGGCCAGAGTCATTTTGTTGCACATGTTGTGTGTCAGTGGCTACACTTCATCTGCATCTCGAAAGAGTTTTAGCTTCCTCCTAGCTAAAAAAAAAAGCTAAAAAAAGAAAAAAAAAGTCAATTCCAAGAACGCGACAGGAAAATCATGATAGAAGCTGCAAGACTGCGTGTAGTAAAAGTGCACAGTGCACCGTGCAAGGTCTCAGGAACACGTTTGGCTCAAAAAGGGGTGGGAGAGTATCTAAGCCCCACTTGGCAGCCGTCGCGCAGCTAGCGTTAGCTTTACCGCTAATCACTTTCGCCTGCAGGCGGTGCCTATCGTTTGGATGCCCCTCAGTCTGTGAGAGCAGCGGCCTAAATAACCGCCTTTGAGACAGAATGAGGCCTGGCAACTGGGCACTGCCACGACTTCCCCGCTTTACGTTTCTTCATGTGTTCCGGCTTGGGTTTTTTTAGCTGCAGATGCTATGAATCATCACTTTTTTCGTATAAAGGAGGACATTTTAATGCTGTAAGAAAAAAAAAAAAAGGTACAGATGACAAGTGTGACATTTTCCATTTGAATATTGGAGAGTGCTGCACCCCAAACCACAGCAGAGAGCTGTGTAGTCAGGCGTGTCAGTGGTATGTACATGGAAACCTGTAGTACGCTACAGAACGTTGAGGTAAGGTGGAGTCCTCAGTGGGGGATTTTGGGGGATGCTGGTACTTTTCACACCAACCAACAGTAACCTCAGGCCCTGAGTTCCAGGTGTTCATAATGTATTTTTGAATATCTCGTTTTGGGGCTGCAACTGGTTACTTAACGTTTTTGGGCTGCCCGCTTTCGTAAGGTTCGGGGGGTCGCAGCATGATACTCATCCCATTGCGAGCACTTGATTTTCAGAGCGGCGCTCCTATGCTGGAAGGTCTTGTGTAAGGGAATTACGCTGGTCAGTGGCATCAACTATATGCCCACTGCTGTGGAACTCTGCGTCATGGTGAGCTGGTGATAAATTCATCCCATGAAGTCAAAATGAATACCCAGAATTCCACAGGCCATCGCAGAACTGAACATGTGCGGACTGCTAGATCTACGCCTATTCTGTGGTGTTTAGCATGTTTTGTACCACAACTGCTTTTGTACAACAGCTGTTGCTATTATTCAAATTACTGTTGTTGTTGACAGTTTCTCAAATCAGTTTCCATGACTCCATAAGTTTTAATATAGCCGTTTATAGAACGTTCTTCTCAGGAGTATGACAGTATGGTTCCATTGGGTTCATATGTCTACATACATATTTCACACACATTTTTATTGTATTTTTAATATTTTCATATATACCAATAAGATTAAAATGTTGCATTTAATTGTACACAAAATTACATTTCTTTAATATAAATACATTCATTTAGCAAACACTCTTTTAATTATTCCCTCGTTTATAAATATTGACCACATTCACTGACACATACAAGCATGTAAAATAGCAATAAATTAAGCAATAGACAAACAGAGGACCGAACCTGAGAACAGATAAGCTTCTTTTGAAATGGATCTTTTAACAGTTTATCATGATTTTTTTCCCTAGGCAAGTGGGCTAGAGTTCGTGTGGTTTGTACTCGAATTTCGTCTAAACAACTCATCTCGGGGGAGGGGGCCCGCTTTATGTGCAGCCCAGAGTTAATATGCATACAATACTATATCAAGGCCTCGATACTAACTGCACTCATGTGTAGTAAATACAGCTTCAAAATTAGCTTTAAAAAGTGCTTTTAAATGAGCTGGAAATGCTCGCTCTCCTCACTGATTACCCTGACAACAAAATAGTCAGGTTGTAAATGAAATTAAGTTTAAAAAGACCCACGTACTGTATTTCCTCAAAACTGTGATGGAGTAAAGTGTCCTGTGGACCTATCAAAATTTCTAAAGGGCACTGAGTGCCTCTTTGCTGCCATACCTTGTTTGAAGGTATTGCAAATGGTCAGAACTGAAAGCTATTTCTGTCTACAGTCACCTTGGCATTATCGACTGCTCCATCTTAACAGAACCTGTCCTGTAAATGTCATGCAATACTATGGGCAGCCTCCTCGCTGCAAATGGACAGCCCCTCTGACGTAGTCATAATTTTTGAAAGACAATATCATTTCTAGCTTAGGTGTTCCAGCTTCTTCTGTACAGTACATTCACTGGAAGGTGTGGTGACAAGAAACAAAAGGCAACGTGAATCAATACACACCAGCTCAAGTCTTAAAGATAAAATCTGATCTGTAGTGCTATGACTTAAATACAAAAGTAAACTCCACTATGGGTCAGTACATTTTTTGCTTCCTGCATCTCCACTTTAAAGGAATGCATCTAGACCTAGTAACTGATGTTCTACAGGTCCAGTCTAACAGCTCTGGATTTTTTTTTTGGGTCGTCTTCCAGGGCAAAGCTTCAGATCGCCTGCTATATTAGTATCATCCACGTGGTTGCACAGAATCAGTGATTTCAGACCCGTTAAGGCATCTGTAGTAACTGGAATAATCCGAACGTGGTGGCAGTCCCATCGAAATGAACGAGGTCCTTGTCTGTGACGTTGACGGAAACCTTCTGTCCACTCTCCAGTTTGAAAACCCCTCCTTGGAAAGATGTACACTGTTCCACACTGCTCTTGTAGCAGAAGGCTTTCATCAGGAGATTTCCTTCTTCCTTGCCAGAAGTACCACTCCAGTGCATTACAGTCTGGACCAAGGGAGTTTTGGGGTGTGTCTTTGAGAAAGTAACTTGTGAGTAGATGTAGTAGTATCCTGACAGACCAATCTGCAGCATACCACGTCCATACAGGTGGACCACATCCCTCACAATGGATTCCTTCTGGTCCCATTGCAGTTCCTTCACTGTTGGCAAAGAACATTGCAAAAGGCATGAGTGGATCACTGCTCATAGAAGCAGGACTGACAACTAACCGGTAAATTGCACAGCAGCAATGACTGTGAGAAGATGCCCTGTCTTCTTCCCAGACTCTACAGGATTCACCTCCTTCTCAACATCTGTCAGAGATGATAATTTCCCTCATGTTTTATGGGCGAAGCCATTGACGGCATCTGAGAGCCATGAACCGTGAGCTGAGAGATTCTGCATTATCGGCACTGAGGATGAACGGATTCACTCACATGCTGATCGTGGAGAGGAATCCTGGGAGGGCTTCTCAGCCTTCATGTGGGCCATGACTCTCAGTGCGCTAAACTGGCCGTCTCTGGAGTGAACTTCCCCTAAAGTGACAAGGTCACAGGTCAGGGCCGACAGGTCAGGGCACGCAGATTCATACCGCAGCATGACAGTTACAGAACCACGGGAAGTGACTATCAATAAAGACAGATAAACGAGCTACTATATATATTAATACACACACACATATGCATGTTTGTAATCATATCTTTGCAGGGACTGTCCACTCATATCAATGGGCAAAACCCTAATCCCAACAATGATAACCTTAACCATATGTAACCAAACAAAATACTAGACTTTTGGCATTTTTAGGTTTTTGATTGCAGTCACACATTTTTATAAAATTGAGTTTCCTCTTGTGGGGACCAAAAAATGGTTCCCACAACATCAAAATAACAGGCTTTTAATCACATTGTGGGGACATTTGGTAATATATACATAACCCCCAGGCGCACACACATTATATAATATTCTTATAAAGAGAATATAATTCTTTATTTCTCGTTCTTATACAGATTCATTGAATACATACCTTCTCCTTCAGTCTGTGAAATCTTAAAGTAAAAAGAAAAAATATATTAGTAATTTAGACTGAAACAATAATTGTGTTTTACATTTAAGGCCTTGATTATTTTTCTTAAGGTATTATAGAACGTATAATGTATAACAGTGATTGGGTTGGCCAGTGACAGCTGTAGTGTTGCAGTGAGTGGATGAGGGTCGCAGTGCTGTGGACTCAGTCTGACCTTCAGACAATCCAGCACTGACTGATGTCCCAAGCTGTCTTTGCCACAATCCTGCAGCATCTTCATCGCTACGGCCTCTTCTCGCATCTGGCAGTGAAGGCAAGGAAATGTCACGCCGCTTCATATCATGAGAATGCTGACACAGGCTCCATATCGCCATCGCTAACTTCATTTCGGGCTGTCTGGTTCACCAGCATGATAATGTGCACCCGCTTCATTTAGCCGCAGGTCAAGCGTGCTCATATTATTACCGTCTGATAGATTATCGATGATTACAGAGCCTGTAGATTGTAACGTCGACCTTAAGTCCTGAAAGCCTGTAAAACGTTCACATGTCCCTTACTTCATATTGGATAACCCCCGACAAACCAGCATAGATTTAAATTTTCGAAATCAAAGAAGTAAAATTGTCCATGTAGTCTTACACATTCTATTGCAGGAGCAACACCCAAGTAATACTGGATATACATTAGATTCGCTTCTCCTGACAACCAGCAACTGTTGACACATAGATGATAATCGAGCAATGAATGTTTTATGTTTGTATAACTATTTACAGCCTGTTTCGAGAACAAATTATTAGGTATATCTGATTTACACAGTCTGTATTTCAGACAGAACCCAGGACCGGCACCGACTGCTTACATCTCCTGCTCTGTTGTTGCTCCAGAAGTAGATGAACATTCCTAAAGTCACCAAAAAGTGGAGAAAGATGAGAGAGGTGAGGCCCCTGATTTGCCACTTGGAGTGGCCTGTCCCCGGCCGGGGCTCCGGGCGGTTCCCACGTGGCGGCACAGGTGGAGGCGAAGGCAGGCTGTTGTTGTACGTGTTGATCATGATGGTAGAGAAAAGCGTAGATGTGGCAGGCTGGGTGCGCCGTACGCCTCTGAAGGTCTCCCTCGCCTCGCTGCTGAGTATGAGCACAGATATACTTCCTTTGTCGTCTCCTCTCCACCTGACGTCACTCTCACCATTGACTGGATGTAGACGGTCTTTCCTTGGGTTCTTTCCATATATCATCAAAGTTAAAAAGTAAAATGAGACCTCAGCACATTTGGCTCCAAAAGCTATCAGAGGTACCATGGTTACCGAAAAACACGCTGAAACCATCTTCACGGTCATGCTGCTGCCATTTTCATAGGCCTACTTGGTTTATGCAAATTACTTATTTATTTACAAAACTACTTTTGTCAGAGCCAGCTCGACCCTACAGGAGACAAGAGTCACAGTCACAGAGTACTCAACCGGTTTGTTGAACCTAAACCTTGGTCTGAATTTGTAGTTTCTGGACCAGAACTCTCCACCTCTGGAAGACATAAGCAATATTGTCTCTGGCGTTTGGCCTTTATAACACACTTATAACACATTATAACGCTGAACTTGGAGAATAAGACCGATCTATGCGCCTGGTCCGACCCGTAATTTTACTGCGCCGCTACATTCCTTATCTGTGCCACGTAATGTAAGAATAGTTAGTTAGCATGTTGTCAATGACACCCCTGCCATAAGCTAAATCAGGGGTGGCCAATCTTATCCGCAAAGGGCCGGTGTGTATGCAGGTTTTTGGGATAAGCTGTAGGTCAGCTGTTCAAACCCAGGTGTGAGGACTCTTCAGCCAATCAGTCCTCTAATTAGTAATCTAATTTGAGTTTCAGCGAATACCCGCATACACACCGGCCCTTTGCGGATAAGATTGGCAACCCCTGAGCTAAATTATGGGTGAAAAAATGTCTGAACATAAAATTTGTGGTTGGGTACTAATACTGAGGGTGCTGTAGTTAACTCATACAGTATACATATAGTTCAGGTAGGAAATTAGTTACTTTTATTTGGGGGAAAATCTTATGCCTACTGTACAAAACAGAAAAAATGTAATGTAGTTTGATTGTTTGTTTGTTTGTTTTATTTTTGGGTCCACAGAGCTCATCAAGTAAAAGCGATCTGCAGTTAATTCTTGGAATAGTGCATTTTCTAAGCATGGTTGCATAAAGTAAATGCTTTTTACATTTAGTCCTTTGCGTAAAGTAAATGCAAAGGCATCGGAGATTAAGCTAACGGGGACAATAACAGAATATAACTGAGTCAGGAATTCGTGAGAATTTCGGCTCCGCGTCGCCGTTAGTGCCACGCTTGCCCACGCCTTTCACGCAGAAGTCCGAAAGCACTGCGTGGCTCGAAAAGCCGCCCAGTCATGCGTCACCCTGCTAGAAAGGCAGCGTGCATGGGATGGATGGATGGACATCGTACATGTTCAAGATCAGGCTTTTGCTTCCATAAGCGTGTCAGTAGGCAAAGTGCTTCAACATTTTCCAGCTGGAAAACTTAACAGCCCACAGTACGAGTGACATGCAAGTTCCTTTGGTTCTTCGACCTGGGGTCAAAATTTAAGCATATAAACAACTTTGTTTCCTTAGAAAGTGTCTTTGTAGTTCCTCAAGGGGAACTATTACTCTTAGGAAAGCCTTGTGAACTTCGACACGAAGCACTGCTATTCCTCTTCTCTTGCAAGCTGCAGAAATTGCGAAAATCTGTTTTTTAGAAATCGTTGACTTGTAGTCTTCTCTTCTCTTTCTTGGTCTTTTTGGAAGTCCACTTCTTTTGGGAGAAAGTATGACTCTGCTTCCTTGCATGTCGGCATTTTGATGTGAAACCACTGCTAGTTAACGCCTTTGTAGAAATGGCACATTTATTATAACTAGTTAGGTCGTCAGTAAACTGCACCTCTCGTTCTTGGTTTTCACTACCACCTACTGACTACGAATTCACATGAGGGAAGTAGTTATCTGAAGACCACACTGTGGTTATGTTTAGTTAGTGGGCTGGTTGTGGTATGACACAAAAAACTGTAACTGCTTGCAGGTGTAATGCTTCTAATAACTAGCGTATTAAATATTAAACCCATCTATCAGTGTCAGAAGTAAAACATCGACTAATAAAAACACTGGAGTTCTGCGTGCTGTCCTGTGCATTCCAGTGAGAATATTATTACTGAGTCTAATATTAGATTTTCACATATATTGTTTCCAAAATTCATTTATGGTTTGCTTCCAGATCCCGAATTAAGTCTAACCTACATTTCATCTGATGTGCATGGAAATACGTAAAAACATAAAGGTGTTACGTAAATCAGTTCAGGCCTAATGTTTCCAAATTGTTTTGTAGATCCATGTGTATGAAAGTGTAGGAAATAATATGTCAGAAATGACCTCGGGTGAGTTCCCCGAAGCCTTAACGCTACGTCATTCTTAAGTTCTGCGTTAAAAGATAGAATTTACGAATGACGTACAGTTAAGGCTTCGGGAAACTCACCCCTGATCTCTGGACCACTTCTCTGGTATAAATAATTATTTCAGCCCTAAATAAACGTTGTGTTTTGCTTTGCCACAGATTATAATGAAAACAGTACGTGCTGTAGAACTTCTATTGAGGTTTTCTTCTCGGAGTAACTGGGGTGCAGTGCCAGCATCATGGTCATCTGGCGCGATGTTACCAACCATGGCGCAAGGCGATTAGGGAGGACGAGCTATTGAAGAACGGCGACTTCAGCGCTATGAAGTCCACATCAGCACCACAGCCTGCGAATCTCCACGAGCTTCTCACACCGCGACCAAAGCCGATTCTGCCTGTACTAGAAATTCAACTAGCTGCACAATTAATTGAAAATACCATTTTCTTTTATAGAGGACAGGCTTCAATCTGCAATAAGAACAAATGTACCATCTGCTGGAAATACTTGGTACTGCAATGAACACACCAGCTTTTCAAAAGCATAGCAAGGCCAACCAACAGAACAATGCATCATTTAATTTGTACTGTTCCTCATACCGTACATTGCAAAACACAGTCTGTGAAATAAGCCAAGTTTCATCATATTACAGTGAAATATTGTGCCTGGGAGAGTCTCAGTCATGCACAGATGTGTTACACAAGGCTACTAGGATGTAATTTCCCTTCGTTTGACACGCGTGCATAAGTCTCTTAACAGGCATGACCAGCTGCAAATAAAAACTTATTCACTGCAAGGGAGCATGTGGATAGTGATCCATTAAGTAGTTGGTGATTTCAAATGATCCCTCACACATGCAAAAGTGCTTATGGTCTGTTTTCCATATGATGTGGCTTTGTAGACTGACTGAGATGCCACTTGATGTTGACAGGACCCCACACCTCTCTGGGCAGCCCACATGAAGGCTGTTGGAGACCTTGTTGGGTCTTCATCTTGTGTTCATGATCATCTGTCATCTTGTGCCTTCATCAGTGGTTTAGCTGCACTGCGGGGGGGGGGGGGGGGGGACGCATACATAGGAGATGGCAGGAGCAAAAGGACTACCTAGTGGGGAGGGCATGCAGGGTGGACTGTGAGGGGCCTTCTTCCGGCTGTATGGATGGACTGAGTCTCAGCCGTACACCACAGGAAGGCCACAAAGCAACTGTAAACCTGGCATAGCAACTGCACTTTCTATGCAAGATATGCTGCAGGGTGTGTCAAGTGGAAAATGTCATGAGTCATGCTATGGGTGGTATTGAGGTTTAAGCCTAATGGTACTTCAGGTACTCCGTAGTGCATAATTGTGTGTATATGTGTGTGTCACAACCTCATGCCCTGTGTAGCCTTGGAGAGACTTCTGGCTGCCCTAGGACCTTTGCGTCAGCCATGTGCTACATTGTTCTATTGTAACGATTTACGCCTGATATGGTTATTACTGGCACTACTTTTGAGAAAAGTCTCCCCAGCATTCACACTGTAGTCCTGCAATAGGCCTGATGTTCAGAATCAGAATTAACTTTACTGCCCAGCTTCCCACCCCCACGGACTAGGAATTCATCCTCTTCTAAGCTCCACCGGGAGAATACCAAAGTGCTTCCTGGCCAGCCGAGAGGTGCAACCTCTGCAGCGTGTCCTGGGTCTGCCCCGGGGCCTCCTCCCGGTTGGACATGCCTGAAACACCTCCCCAGGGAGCCATCCAGGAGGCATCCTAGATAGACGTCCGAACCGCCTCAGCTGGCTCCTTTCGATGCAGAGCAATAGCTGCACTGTGAGCCCCTCCCGATATCCGAGTTCCTCAGCCTTCCTCTAAGGCTGAACCCAGACACCCTGCAAACGAAGATCATTTCTGCTGCTTGTATCTGCTACTTTTCGATCACTATTCGGAGCTTGTGACCAGAGGTGAGGATAGGAACATTGATGGAAATGTAAATTGATAGCTTCACCTTTTAATTCAGCTCCTCTTCACCACGACAGACCACTGCAATATCTGCATAGCTGTCAATACTGCATCAATCTGCCAGTCGATCTCCCACTGCCAGTCGATCTCCCACTGCCAGTCGATCTCCCACTGCCAGTCGATCTCCCACTGCATTCTTCCCTCACTTGTGAACAAGACCCCCAGATATTTGAACTCCTCTACTTAAGGCACACATTTCCAACCCTTGCTGTGGCGAATGAGTGGCAGGTATACAGGGACCAGTGCACTGGGTTCAGTGGGAGCAGTAACATGAAAGTAGACCTGACCACAGACCTGGGTTACAAGGTGGTCCTTCCTTTTACTGAATTGAATCAAATATACAGGGTGGCAAAATGGAAAGAAGAAAAACACAGTGATTTGAAGGGAAGTACAGTAAGTATATGGATCATTTTTCCTTCAGGGTAAGTAACCCAGGTAAGTAGATATATATGGACAGTATATTTAGGTATTAGGTGAGTGTATTTTATGTTTATGTATATTATAATTTTATAACTAGTTGCTGCTATCAGTTATATTTTTACTGACATTATTCCTAGTCTTACACTTTAATTATATTTAAATTTAATTCCTCTATACTTTTGTCACTATGTATTTACTTTAGGTTTCGGCTATGGTCATCCTTCTCTTTCCTCCACTCCAATTAACTTATTTATAGTATGCTTTAAATCTAGGGATTAAATGTTAAATGTTTACCCCAAGTATCAATTTTCCTTAACCCTATAATTACAATCAATCATTTTTCTTCATACTATGTTAACATCCAAACAAAAGCACATTTAAAGGAGATGCAATACCAAATAGAAACATGAGCAAAACAATTAAAGAATAAAGGTAAAACAATTTACTTTACTGAGTGTCTATTATGGGATCCTAAAGTGAAAAAAACAGCTAAACAGTCAAACAGTGTTTATGTCTAATTTACATTATAGTCTCAGTTTTCTCTGTACTGAGGAGGGATTGCTGAGTGACTTGCCATCATGATGGGTGTCTCAGTAGCACTGAATCCATAACCTCAGCTGTGAGTAAACATCCCCTGTCAGTAATTCTCATCTGAGGGTAAGTTAATGACATGTATCTCATGCATGGAATCACAGACTTTGAATTTTGATGCAAAGTTATTCGCTAAGACTAAGGATTTAAGGATAGTGTTTTGTTTAGTTATTCATAAATCCGCACTGACACAAACCTTAAACACAAACCCATTTGTTTCCACACCACACCTGAGCACTGGAGAAACTTTTCACAAAAAAGAAGCCTGTTTCTGATAGCATTGAATTTAAACACTTGGTACACCTTGTAGTTAAAGGGTACAGTGAAATGGTATGAAAATTTAGTATCATGATTATAATGATCAGAATTATCAAAAAATTATTAAAAAATACACAATATCGAGATAAGAGCTGAAGTTTTATCTCATGAGCACTGACAACGATGGTTGCAGAACATCTCAAGAACACCACTAGAGTTTGTGGAGATCAATGATATGAATGACTAAAATTAGTAGTGTTTCTGTGTCTTTGTTTCGATAGATGACAGTGCTGATCCTTGTTAGCCTTTTGAACGTCGGCTTAGTCCCCACAATCCCCGTGCTATTCACAATACAAGTAATTTTATGCCTTTTGTGGCACATATTTTACGAGCTGATGACATAAATTCCTTGGTTTTAGAAATATGAAGTGGAAATACATCCTGGGAGCCATTCTTGTCCTTTCATGTTAGACAGACCAGCCACTATGAATGACAGGCAGTATGAACTGGGCATGGACAGTGAACAGGGGACACAGCAGCGTAAAGACGACTGTCTGCATCAGAGGCATAAAGAGAGGAGCACAAAAGGAAATGGATGCTCAGTCGGTGCATTCAGCCAAATGAAAGCCGAACATCCGCGGATCCTGGCGCTGACTAAATGGACACCCCAACTGATAAATGAAAGGGATTCTTTAGCAGGTGTAGACGGGGAAAATGCTGGATGGGGAGGAACATGTTCCTGGTCCATGACATTCATTTCAAAACTTCCGTCACTTGGTGTTCTCCCTGAGAACCAATTGACTATGTGCATGTTTTTGATGTCATCTCCACTCTGGGTGATCTTGAACCAGGGCTTGGGGGCCAGACTGATATGACTGTCTGTGTTTTGTTAGTCATGGAATCACGCATGAGGTCTATGGCGCGTGTGGTAGACGGTGTCAGGGGGTTATATGCTCATGGGAAATCATCTGTCAGAGTCTGCTGTTCCATTTGAGAGAGAATTTTCTGGAATTTGAAAAATAAAGCAGCAGATGGGACAAGTGGGACCTGAAGGTGAGAGGAGGGAGAGGGTTAGTGTGAGGTGGCAGGAGTGAGGTCATCATCAAATAATCACCCCATTGGTCAGAAATTCCCCCCCCCCACTTTGACACAAATGGAAATCCTGCACCTATTGGTAATGTTGTGGCACTACATATTTGAATGGCAAAACCCTGGTCTCCTTGCAGTCAGGCACTGTAAGTTGATTTGTACATTGTAGCGCAGATAAACTAATAAAAAAAATGTACCCATTATCTAAAGTAGAAGATCAGAAAGTAGGTTTGGGCACCAGGTAGAATTCTTCTACCATTTTAAGGGTCAATTAAACACTATAGCCACATGGTCATATAAAATCAGAAACACATACAGTAAAACCTCAGATTGCGAGCATAATTCATTCCAGAAACGTGCTCGTAATCCAAAGCACTCGTATATCAAAGCTAATTTTCCCATTAGAAATAATGAAAACTCAGATGATTCGTTCCACACCCCAAAATATTCATATAAAAATGACTAATACGAAACTTTACCTTTGAAAAGAATCGTGGATGGTGTGAGGGAGGCGAGAGAGAGGAAAAGAGGAGGATTATTTTGTAGGACGACTTTCACTATAATTAACGGAATCACTGCTATCTGTTAGCTCACTGGAATCTTTTTCTTTTTGTGCGACTTTAACAAGGAACCCATCCAATGACAGCCTCTTTTGCTTCCTTTTCGATTTAACGGAAATGTGGACATTGCATTGTCGTTAAACAGATTCATCGCTCGCACTGCTACACCCTTATTCGGATGGTGCTTTTCTATTAAATTTTGACTATATGAGTGAGGGACACTGACTGAGACCGAGCATGGGAGACGATTACCCACAATCCTGCAGCGTGAGACAGAGAGAGAAGAACCATCGGCTCAGTTGTGATCACGTGACGCTCGGCAGACAAAGTGTATACATAATACTCGTATTGCAAGACCTCGCTTGTTTATCACGTTAAAATTTATTTTAAAATTTTGCTGATATTTCAAAACACTCGCAAACCAAGTTACTCGCAATCTGAGGTTCTACTGTATATTTTCTCAGGAAAAAAAAAGAAAGAAAAAACATCATTAACTCGCGACTCAGTCGAAAACAGATATTTTTAGAAACCTGCCACACCATGTGACTGCATTTGCACATGTAGGCCGACCCACTTGGGTGGTACAGAGCAGGCAGATGACAGAAATCGGCACGGTGTTGCTCTTGGCCAGAATCAATGGCACAGTGCTGACCTCTGGGGTGATAAGCTCTGGTACAACCAAAGGTGGCTGGAAGAGCTATAATCCTGTATAGCATCCAGCAGGACAGGATGCATGACAACATGGAGACCTGCCGCACCAGGGCAGTTAGGAATCAGCTCAACTTCAAGCCGTCCTGAAACCCCCTGATACTCAGAGGTGGAAAGTTCAGGTCCACAAAGTACAAATCCTGACCAAGGTTTTGTTTCAACCAACCAGTTGAATACTCTGTGAATCTGACTCTTTATGCTCAACTGGTTAGTTGAAACAAAATCTTGGTCAGGATTTGTACTTTGTGGACCTGAACGTTCTACCTCTGCTAATACTCTGTCTGCCAGAGGATGTTTGTTGTTTAAAATCTTCCTCATGTTGGCTGTGTTGCCCTGCACCACACCCTGCAGAGATTCTCAGATTCTTGGGACACAACCAAGCATGACCTGGCACAAATGTGAAATATGCTGCTGATGCTCTTTGTTGAAAGGACACATGTAACAGGTTTGGAAAATTAAGCAGTGAATGTAAGAGGGCATGTTTTAATGTTTTGATAACACAGTATACATCCTGAATACTTGGAGCTGGAGTTTGACCACGTGCCCCATCACATAGTGTGGGAGGTGCTGCAGGGTTAAAGCATTCTGAGGCCTTTACTGCGTGCTATTTGGCTTCCATATGGATGTAGCAATCGGTGTGTTTTCTGCATCCCCAGCCCTGTATATAATTTTCACAGACAGGATATCAAGATGAATTTCATTGCTCTCAAAGCAGCACAGGTTAGCCCTTTCACACCAGGGCCGGTGCCCATACGGAGCCTAAATTACTGCCCACTCATTGCATTCACGACATACAAAGCAGGGGTGCTGAACCAAAGTAAATGCTGGCCAGAGCTGGTTCTTCTTGCCCTAAAAGATTGCCGGGCCATAGTTGGGAGCGCGTGACATCAGGAGGCGGGGAGAGAGTTACTGAACGTTTGTTGTGAGAGTCCCCATTTCAAAAACTAGAAGTAGTGTCGCGAGAAAGATGGCGCAAGATAATATTACAGTAAATGTATATTGCCTGTCTATGCACTCTGATATAATCTACATAACACAGGTTGACAGTAAGGTCCGACCATCCATTTTCTGTACCTACTTGTCCTATTCAGGGTTGCGAAGAGTCCAGAGCCGATCCCGGAGGCCACGGGCAAAGGGCAGGGAACAACCAAGGATGGGGCGCCAACCCATCACAGGGATTATAACGTCATTGTAAAATATTTAACTTGTACAATCAATAAATGATGTTTATTAAATAGGCTAGCAATATGCATTCTCTGCTCAAAACAGGCCAGGATTAAAACATTTGTGTAGAATGTAAATAAAAACAGAATGCAATGATTTACAAATCATATAAACCCATATTTATTTCAAAATAGATTGAAGACAATATATGTTGAAACTGAGACATTTTTATTGTTTTATGGCAAATACTGTAATTGATACTTTATTGAAGTGTTGAGAATTCATCAATTGAGCCAAATTGCTGTTGCTTCTATAGAAACCCCTTCACATTCACAAGGGTTACAGGCAAAAGATCCCCATAAATGTGAAAATTCATGAATAATACTTGGGTCCCCCTATTGTCCCCAGCCAGGAGTGATGATTTTAACAAAGTAACAGTATGAGGGCCAACCTGTCCCTCCCTGAGAGCCGAGCGGCCTGCTATGGCAGTGATGACAGTGTAAGGGCCAGCCTGTCCCTCCGTGAGAGCCGAGCGGCCTGCTATGGCAGTGATGACAGTGTAAGGGCCAGCCTGTCCCTCCGTGAGAGCCGAGCGGCCTGCTATGGCAGTGGTGACAGTGTAAGGGCCAGCCTGTCCCTCCGTGAGAGCCGAGCGGCCTGCTATGGCAGTGGTGACAGTGTAAGGGCCAGCCTGTCCCTCCCTGAGAGCCGAGCGGCCTGCTATGGCAGTGATGACAGTGTAAGGGCCAGCCTGTCCCTCCGTGAGAGCCGAGCGGCCTGCTATGGCAGTGGTGACAGTGTAAGGGCCAGCCTGTCCCTCCGTGAGAGCCGAGCGGCCTGCTATGGCAGTGGTGACAGTGTAAGGGCCAGCCTGTCCCTCCGTGAGAGCCGAGCGGCCTGCTATGGCAGTGGTGACAGTGTAAGGGCCAGCCTGTCCCTCCGTGAGAGCCGAGCGGCCTGCTATGGCAGTGGTGACAGTGTAAGGGCCAGCCTGTCCCTCCGTGAGAGCCGAGCGGCCTGCTATGGCAGTGGTGACAGTGTAAGGGCCAGCCTGTCCCTCTGTGAGAGCCGAGGGGCCTGCGGTGGTGCAAAAGGACATAAAGGCCACAGGACCACAGGTAGTTGTGGATTTACTAAGAGGCTGGTAACCCAACACCATCAGTGTAGAAGCAGGAATTTTTTACAAAAAAAAAATTGAATTGAATAAAGTACTAAGAAAACTAACTAAATGAAGGAAATGTGACTAAAAATCGATAAATCAGCAAATTCACAAAAAGGAAAAAAGAAAAAAAACACCTGCACTCAGCTGCAGTGTTAGACTACAGATTTATCCTCTGAACTGGCAAAAGACCGAACAGGCACACGGCCTCTTACAGCCACACTCATAACCTAGAGAAATAAGGGGAATAAGAAGGTGCATACAGTATATAAGTGTTTAATGATAAAGAGAGAAAAAAAGCAAAACCTGAACCTAACAACCCCCCCCCCCCCACCCATCCTAAGACAAGTTAGGCAACCAGCATAAGAAACACTGCAGTTAACAAAATAAAGCAACATTAAACTAATCCAGTGGTACATGCTGATTTAATCTAACATTAGCCCCAACATAACAAAACTAGCAGAATTAATCAATACATAAACCAAACTAAACTACAACACTGTAACCTGGTAATTCCCCTGTAACATGTGTCACAGGTTTTCTGCCAATGACGTGGGTTTAGGAGAACATGGGGAAACACTGAGCTGCTTCTCCACAGAGAGCTTCAAGTGTTTTCCCTCTAAGATACTGTCAATGCACATGGCTAGATAATGTCACTGAGATAGAAAGTATCCATTGGAATATGGCAACAGATCGTAACGTTTGTTACTAATGTCAATTCCTTTAAAATACCACAGGCAAAAAACAAGTCATCTGATGCTGTCGAAAAGCATGAGCTTGTCATAAAAGCTAACATCTTCTTCTCCGTTCCTCAAGAACGTCAGCCTACAGAGATTTGTCTCTGAAGATGTGGTTAAGAAGGTGGGGACCCCAGTGAAGCCCTTAATTCCCAGAAGACTTCTCAGATCAAACTGTTCACAAAGATCCAAGTCTCATTAACACTCGGTTTGTTGCCGATAACATACTTTCACAATTGAAGATTAAGACGACGCTTTCTGAGCAAGATACACTCATGGTCAGGAAAAAGACCAGGGGGTGTCTTATCACTACTGCATTAATGCCCCCTGAGGTACTGTACACACTGGTAAGGAATTTCGCATGGCTTGATCCACAAAAGATGACAGAGAATTGAAGACCATTTCAGATCATTTCCACTGCTGGACAAGTCAGAGAGCAGAAATGTGATAGAATCTTCAGTCAATTTAAGGACTATGCAAAATAGCCAGGCTTCAGTGGAAAGAGGGTTTTCCGTGAACAAGTACATTGTTGTTAAATAGATGCTGACTACTTGTCAGAAGCCCTACCGTCTGCAGTTACTACAGAGTAGGTCATCTATCTGAAGTGAAGTAGGTTTGGGCCTGGTCAGTAGTGGGAGACCAAGTGGGAAAGCTGGGTTGCTGCTGGAGGAGGTGTTGGTGTGGCTGATAGGTTAGCCCATCCTGTGGTCTGTGTGGATCCCAATGCCCCAGTGCACGGGGACACAGTGCAGTGAAAATGGTGCCGTCCTTCCGATGAGGTAAAACCGAGGTCCTGACTTTCTCAGGTCATAAATGGTCCCTGGGCATCTTTCAAAAGAGTAGAAGGTGCAAACCCAACAGATCTTGAAACGGAAGTTGGCACAGCTGGGGGTGGAGATCATGAAATTCAAAAGAAACTTCACAGTAATATCACTGCACTTCAGACATCGTGCAGTTGAGCTTGCTCTCAAAAGGGAAGCTGCAGATAAAGTATCTGTATTCACAAAATCAAATGCTCAGAGAATAGCAGCCGGGGAAAAAGAAAGGAAATCGATTGCATTTGACAAAGATATTTAAAAGAAAATCAATAAAATAAGAGGTTGTGAATGTGTGTGACAGAATGAGAGAGGGATGTGTGTGTGAGAGAGGGATATGTGCAGGTGTGTGGGAGAAAGGCCTTCTGTAAGTTCCACGGTTTGGCAAAAGCAGAACATGTTGTGCTATGTATTCTTTACAAATTCGTTATACTGTAGGTTGCATCCTTACAACTTTAGTTAAGGTTGCATTTTGCTCAGTGAATTACTTTGAAAGTGACACATTTCGTAATACAAGTGTCTAGTAACACTAGTTCTATTAAGCCAATGTTGTGCTGCAGTGAAGCTTTCTTTTGCAAAGCCGCTGGCATCCTGTCTCACGTCCTGAAGGCACGCACTGCGCAGCTGTCACAGGTGTGCGCCAGCATCCTCCACCTGTCCCTGTCTTTGCGCATGGTGCCATTGTACTTCAAGAATACCGCAATAGTGCCCGTGCCAAAGAAAATGACTGTTTATTGCCGAAACGATTACCAGCCCATCGCTCTGTCATGAAGTCATGAACTGTCTGGAAAAACTTGTCATGCCTCACGTTAACCTCAGCATTCCTACAACCCTGGACCCACTCCAGTTTGCATTCCAGTGAAACAGATGTGTGGTCAGTGCAAGCTCCCTTACCCAGTACACTGCCCTAAAACATTTAGTAAAGAAGAAAATGAATGTCTGGATGATGTTGATTGGCTCCAGCTCAGCTTTCTAAGATGATTCTGCCATCCAGTGTTTGACTTAAACATCAGACAGTGAGAATTGGCAACAGGAGATTATCCATATGGATCATCAGGACTGACATCTACTGTACCATGGCTGCTTCCTTAGACCACTGCTGCACAACCAGGTCACCCATCACCCTGTGAAAAAGCACGAGAGCAACAGAGTTGTGACGTTTGTGGCCTACACCACTGCGACTGGCCTCATCAGAGACAGTGATGAAGCTGCCTAACAGAGGGAGGCAAAAGACAGGCCTGCATGGTACCTCAAAGCCATCCTATCCAAGAATGTCAGCAAGACAAAGGAGATCAACGTCGACTTCAGGAAGACTGGAGACCTTGCCATTGAGCAATTCCAGGGTGTCCAGATCACTGACGCCCTCTCACGGCAGTTTCTTTCCACAAGTCATCGGGTGGCCAAACAACCTGTACCTGTCCATTTCACAACCATCGTACTGCACAGTTAAATTTTGCCAGTGTACTTTCTGCACTAACACTTTACACTGTGATACTGAGTCAGCACCCTTCGTGTCTCTTCCCCGTTCGACCAGTTGGTGTCGCTGGCCATCTCGTCTTGTCTTTCCTTGCCTGATAATCCTTGTGTTTTCCTTCTTCCTGGTTATTCCTTAGTTTTCTGTTCCTCTCTTTATTTTGTGCCCTTAATTCCTGCCCTTGGGTCACCCTCCATCTGTTCTGTTCTACTTTTGTTTTGTACCTTTTGATCTTGTAATTGATTAACCTTGCTTTATATTCCCAGTTTTCCCAGTTTTTTTGGTTTTGGATAATCTCCCTGTGCTGAGTTCATTTCCGCAGTGGCTCATTGTGTTAGAATGGTCATCTTCCTGCCTGCTATGGTTGTTACTGGTTTCCCTTTGTAGGTCATTTATGGTTCTGTTAGTGTTTAGTTCTGCCCCCTTGTGGTCATTTATTGTTTTTTTTTTTCTTTGTTTGTTTTGATTAAATTAAACCTTCGTTGTCTTGGAGTCACCTTGCGGATCGCCACCTTTTCCCGCCTGCACCCTGACAAATATGGTCAGGTTTGCACATTCCACAAAGCTGCTTCAGCCCCATCACTGCCAGTTTATTACTGCATCTTGCACTGTCTTATCTAATACCATTTCTACTATTAGCTGATGAGGTCATGCTTTTATCCATTAACCATGACCTCCTGCATGCGTTCAATGCCAAGCATGAAGTGGCAGGATTGAGAGTTCGGATCTCCAGATCTGAGGCCATAGTGCTCTCTCAAACAGTGGCGACTTCTCTTTGACATACTGGAAGCTCACACACTCTTTTCACTGTGTGCTGCATCTGTGATATTGTGCGGCCTGCTCTTATATTGTTGTTCTTGACAGCTGTGATACCACTGTAATGTGTATACAATGCCGACCAGGGGCACCTACAGGATTTTATGAAATATTTTATTTTACGGTTTCCTCATGATAAAGTAATAATTTTCTGGATACTTTAAGAAAATGAACCATACAGATCAGTAGAATGACATCACATAATTTTTAATTCTATGGAAAATGACAGGTCAATCTATGGGCCATGTTTAATAATGAATTATAAATATGTCTAGAGGACATTGAGATCTCTTATAGGTGGCGAATACCTCAATAAAATCCATCGTCCTCGTGATGGAAAATTGCTGATCGCCCAATGTAATCATCTCCATTATTTCAGTAGCTGTATCTTTAGCTCTGGTGCTGCTAACATTGAATATTGATAAAGATTAAGTATTGACTGGCAGTATCTGTATGTTAACCAATAATCCGTGCATTGCTACATATTGTTTTTTTTTTTCATTTTCAAAATAAGACAACATGAAATGCAAAATAATAATTAAGAGAGAAATACATTGCTGAGCAATTCTGAGAGAAAATCGCCATCTTGATCAGTGAAAGAAATTGTAATTTATATTTTACCCAGAGTTGTGCAGCCCTGCTCTTCATTTTACGTTTTTGTTGCAGACATAACAAGGCAAAAAAAAACTGTAACATCAGCCAGATAATAACAAGACTAAATTCCAAGGGTATGCCAGCGTGATGCTCACATGTCAATCAAAAGCACAGAGGCATTTTGTTATTCATAAGCATATATTAAGTTACTAAAATTAGTTAATACCATGGCTCTATTGACTTCTTGAACCTGAAGAGTGTTGTTTAATGTTCCATTACCGCACATGTGGTGCCAATCAGGTGAATCACAATAGCAAATCACTTAAGCAACAACATTGCTTCAAGCTGAGGACTAGGACCTGTGGTCAGTGATTAAATATCAAAATGATTTACTGATGTAATTGTAATTGAGGTCATACTCAAGGCAGGTTTTAATAATCAGTAAACACTAAATAAGTTGAGTTTTACCCATAATGAACACCAGGAGCTAAACTAATGAAACACTGCTGAATATACTGAAGTGCATTTGGCAGTGGCCTGGGTTGTGCATCCATCCATCCATCCATCCATCCATGAATTTTCTGCTGTTCCTCCAGGTTCGGGTTGTGGGAGCAGCAGTCTGAGCAGAGATGCCCAGACCCCCCTCTCCCCAGTGACCTCCTCCAGGGAGGTTCCAAGGCGTTCCCAGGCCAACCGAGAGAGGATATCTCTCCAGCGCGTCCTGGGGCTGCCCCAGGTCTCCTCCAGGTCTCCTCCAGGTTGGACATGCCTGAAGCGTCCTGGAGGCATCCTAGATAGATACCTGAACCAGTGATGTGTTCAAGACCTCCTGTTTCAAGATCGAGACAAGAACAAGACTCATCCCAACCAAGACCAAGACAAGATCGAGACGTTTAATTAAGACTTGAAAATTCACAGAATTTAGATTTTAGAGTGCACCCATAACAGGGTTATATTTTCATGTAATTCCAAAACACCCTTTTATTTGAACTTTAATGTTCTCATACTCTAAAACAGGGGTGCCCAACTCCTGTCCTGGGGGGGCGGAGCCCTGCACATTTTTGGGTTTCCCCTCATTTAACACACCTGATTCAACTCCTTGTGCTAATTACCACACAGTTCTTGAGCTGAATCATTTATGGTGGAACAGGGAAAGGACTACAGTCAACTCCAAAAGTATTGGAACAGCAAAGTTAATTCCTGTATTTTTGCTGTACACTTAAAACATTTGGGTATGACATCAAAAGATGAATATGAGACAAGAGATCAGTATTTCAGCTTTTATTTCCAAGTATTTACATCTAGATCTGTTAAACAACTAAGAAGATAACATTTTTTGTAACGGAACACAAAGTTCTTTTAATGTCATACCCAAATGTTTTAAGTGTACAGCAAAAATACAGGAATTGACTTTGCTGTTCCAATACTTTTGGAGGGGACTGTAAGTTACACAGGGCTCCGGCCCCCCAGGACTGGAGTTGGACACCCCTGCTCTAAACAATAATGCAGATGTATAAAAAAAAAAACACAATATAACAAAATCACGTACACAAAGCCCTCCCCCAGTTCCCTGACAGCAATACCACTGTAAATCTACCTCTAACAATCAACACTGAAAAATGAACACTACCAACAGTGTCCAAAACAGTCCAGTATAACAGGGGCAGTTGATGATGGATGAGTGAAGGACATACCTGGTGAAAAGCTCTCTGAAAGGAATATACCAGTTCCTGATGCGGCATGGGGTGACTAGGAGCAGGGCCATAGCCAGGGTGTGAAAAAGAGTGAGGTCTGGGACCCGGGGGTGATGGGGTATGTGGGGGGGTGGGGGTCTCATCAGTCACACATTACATACCCTAATACATACATCAAATACATTATTTTTTTAGTTTTGATATTCAAATTTGGCTTTGAAATGTTTCTATGGACCTTTCTAACCTTTAACACGGCCAGAGTCGCCAAGCCTACGCTTATACTTAGCATGTTTCATACAATTATCTTTACTCCAAACGCTTTAGCAGGTCACATTTTTGGAATGTTTTCTTAAAGATAATGATCATTGTGTTGTCTTACCGAATGATATGCAGCCTGCGCACCCTCCCTCACAATGCTGCATGATCACATGTACGAAATGTGAATTCGACTTGCTTTCAGTGAAGTGCGTGCGGATCCTGAGTTAGTCCTCTATCGTGCTGGTACTGAATGCTCCAGCTCCCTCTCACACGCACACAGCAGACACTATTAATAACACATCCGAACTGAACTAAGAATGCACTCGGTCCACAGACATTTTCAACTGCTGATTTTTTTTTTTTAATTCAGGTGAATATTTAGCTTCAAATTTTATTTCTAGCTCTTTAAAAAATGAAGGAGATGCAGATCTCAGTGACCTCCTATCTGGCTATGGCCCTGGTTGGGAGCGCTCCCCAGACGAAGACGTATCCACTGAAGATGATCTCACACAGACAAGCAGGTACAGGACAGGAGATACATCAGGATGGAAACTGTAATCCAAGGTGGTCGAGTTGTAATCCAATTGAGTGTGAGAGACCTATGAACAAACAGACGGACGATCAAGATTTTACCAGCATCTTTCACATTCATTTCTAAAGGTCCCGCTTGCTCAATACTTCTTCCTAGCAGCCCCTGGCCTTCTGAAATTGCCCAATAGCGTTATACCGCTGGGGCAGCTGGGAGATGTAGTACATTTTTAAGTAGCACTGCTACAAGAGACAGTGTAGGAAAATTTATTTTCGCTTAGTGAGGGGAAAGAAACATATTTGCATATCGATTCAGATAATATGTTTTGTGATATTTCGAGACTTATGACCAAGGCAATATCAAGACAAAATGGGCTCAAGACCGAGATGAGGCTCAGATCAGGTCGAGCAGTCTCAAGACATAAGACTATAAGTATGGTTAGGTACGTTGATTGACTGGTAAATCGAAAGCCTGGTACAACATCTGCATAACTGCCAACACTGCCCCGATCCGCCTGTCGATCTCCCACTCCATTGTTCCCTCTTTCATGAACAAGACCCCAAGGTACATTAACTCCTCAGTTTCACACAGTAACTCATCCCTTACCTGGAGCAGGCAGTTGAGAGTCATATCCTCAGATTTGGAGGCGCTGAGCCTCATCCCAGTCAGTTGGACTACTTGGCTGCAAACTGTCCCAGGGCATGCTGGATGTCATGGCTTAAAGAAACCAGTATGACCACATCATCTGCAAAAAGCAAAGGCGCAATCCTGAGGTAATAATAACACAGATATACGGAGGTCCAAGAAAATATAGTCTTGAAAGTGAGAAGCAGAAACTTGAAGTCAATACGGTATCTAACAGGTGACCGATGAAGTTGCTGGGGGAGAGAGTTCTGCTAATGACACAGGTAGCAGCATTATGATTGAAGTTTGTAGAGAAGTTTATGTGGAAGACCAGAGAGGATGGCAATGCAGTAATCAATGTGAGATGTAACCAGAGTATGTACCAGAACAGCATTGCAATTTGATGTAAGACATGAGTGTAAACGACTGATATTGTCATGCCCACAGGGGCGGGATGTACCAGCAACAGGCGATCACCTCTGATTGCCCCCGCTTCTTAAGCGGGTCACAAGCAACTTACGTTGCGAAGTATTGTTGCCATGGTAATGCGCCTTACTGAGCGTTTCTTTGTTGATTGTCTTCCTCGTAATCCCTGCCTCCTGCGTCCTGCCTGCCCGCTCCCGCCTGCCCTGCCTGCCCGCTCCCGCCTGCCCTGCCTGCCCGCTCCCACCTGCCCTGCCTGCCTGCCTGCCCGCTCCCGCCTGCCCTGCCTGCCTGCCCGCTCCCACCTGCCCTGCCTGCCCACTCCCGCCTGCCCTGCCTGCCTGCCCACTCCCGCCTGCCCTACCTGCCTGCCCATTCCTGCCTGCCCTGCCTGCCCACTCCCGCCTGGCCTGCCTGCCTGCCCGCTCCCGCCTGCCCTGCCTGCCCGCTCCCGCCTGCCCTGCCTGCCTGCCCACTCCCGCCTGCTTTGCCTTCCTGCTTCTGCCTGCCCGCTCCTGCCTGCCCTGCCTGCCCGCCCGCTCCCGCCTGCCTGCCCACTCCCGCCTGCCCTGCCTGCCCGTTCCCGCCTGCCCTGCCTGCCCACTCCCGCCTGCCCTGCCTGCCCGTTCCCGCCTGCCCTGCCTGCCCGCTCCCGCCTGCCCTGCTTGCCTGCCCACTCCCGCCTGCCCTGCCTGCCTGCCCGCTCCCACCTGCCCTGCCTGCCCACTCCCGCCTGCCCTGCCTGCCCACTCCCGACTGCCCTGCCTGCCTGCCCGCTCCCGCCTGCCCTGCCTGCCCACTCCCGCCTGCCCTGCCTGCCCACTCCCGACTGCCCTGCCTGCCCGCTCCCGCCTGCCCTGCCTGCCCGCCCTGCCTGCCCGCTCCCGCCTGCCCTGCCTGTCTGCCCACTCCCGCCTGCCCTGCCTGCCTGCCCGCTCCCGCCTGCCCTGCCTGCCTGCCTGCCCGCTCCCGCCTTGTCCTGTGCCTGCTCATGGGACTTACCCTTCTGGCTTTTGACTCCCTGCATCCGACCCGACTACGATTTTGGCTTGTGGACTTCTGGTTTTCTGTCCCACTTGGCTTCTGATGAGTCACACCTGTTCCTGGTATTTACCTGAGAACAGGTGTGGCTCATCAGAAGCCAGGTAGGATAGAAAACTTACTGGATAGTAGCTCTCCAGGACCGGAGTTGGAGACCCCTGGTTTAGATAATATTACCCTGGTCACATGTTAATATTCTCGATATTGAGAAATTTAATGGAACGAGGTGGGTTGGATTTGGATAATGTTAAACAGATTAAAAGACGCTAACCTGTGATCAGATATGGGCAGATCAGAGTCCATACTGTTAAAAGTAAACAGGATCAAGAATATGGCGTTTGTTATGAGTAGGAAAATTGTTTTAAACCAGTACTGCCGAGACATTATAAAAAAAAAATCCCTCATGAGAGTATTATTAGCACTGTCCGTGTGTACATTAAAGTCACCCAACAGAATGTACAAAAGTATCCAGGTGAGGTTGCAGTGCCAGTGGTGGCTCAGAGGGGTGGAAGTGTGTATTGGTGTATCGATGTCACTAGGTGGAATAAATAAAAGAGGGTACTTCAGGTATCCTAATGCAATCCAGAGCAGCGGCCTGTTAATCCGCATTGTTATAAGTGATATAAAGGGAAAAACAGTCAGATGGAGAAGGCAAGGAAGCAAGAAGGCAGTTTCAAAAGAAGCGATTTGGAAATACAAACAATCCCTGGATAATTTGTCATTAAATGAATCAGAGACTCTGACAAATGGTGACTGGTCACAAAACCAGATCCAGTCAACTCCTTAGCTGTACCTAGAAATTCTGCCCATAAAAGTTATGAACAGAGTCAATGACAAGGGGCAGCCTTAACCCTCTGGGGTCGAGTGCATCGTAGGCGACGCAGCGTACTTTTCGCGTCTATTTCAGTTTATATCTCGCTAAAATCTTAATGTAGAATCATGAAAAAAATGCTGGCTAAATCCATAATCTGTCTTCTTTTCAAAACGTCCATTGTCGGAAGTATTAAAGTTTTTAAAATTAGGTTAAATCGGCAAAAAAGTAAACCATGTCACCTTTCTTTGTTTCACCTGCATCGGGGGCGTTTAGTACCGCTCTCACCCGAAGATCGCTATTCACATTCTAAATAGCCGCATTAGTGCGTATTCAAATCGCATTCGAATGGTAATTTGATGAACAACGCAACGGTGAAACGCGATCCAGATACATCCCCTTCAGTGCCATAAAAGGGGGTGGGGGACGTGGCCAGGTGACAATGGCTCATTCATACACATGAAAGTTGCTACATATTAAATGAAAGGAGCCAGAAATAGTGGCATGAGTTCGGTTTTTCTTATTTATCCAAATGAATGTTGCATCTACACCATTTAGTCATCTTCATGTAGCCAAGACTTTGGTGATCAGATATCTGGGATCAAAACAAACTGCCAGCATTGCTTACTATGTACTTTTATAATGTTTCTGCAAATGTTCCAAACTGCATTTTGCAATGTCTATACTTTGATGTCAAATTACAAACTTAACAAAAATCTGACATATTTACAATATACATTAAAATAAAGATGAATGTAATGGCAAAACAAATATATAAGAAATAATTTATTTGCCATGAATTAAGTTTATGATATTTGAAGAAATGTGTGATCATGCCCCAGTCAATGAAAGTGTGTTTCCTACCCCTAGACCCCAGAGGGTTAACAGAGTCCAACACTCTCCAGGAATGAGTCTGACTTACAGTTGACTGTTTGAGCCCCATGAACCCTCCAGTATCTTTACTAGGGTAGGAAGCTGATCCAGTGTTTCATGACCAGGATGGAATCTGCATTGCTCCTCCTGGATCTGTGGTTCCCTCAACGGATGGACCCTTGTTTCTAGTACTTTTGCATAAACCATCCCCAGGAGGCTGTTGAATGTGATCCCCCTGAAGTTGGACCAAACTGTCTAGTCCCTGTGTTGTTCTTAATGGTCACTGGTAGTATGTGGTTCTCCTCTTTGGACTGCACAGTGCCACAGCCACCTTCCAGTGCCTGATGGATGAGGTCCTGAGGTCTTACCAGGCATACATCACATACTAGCTGATGTTGTGGTACATTCAGAAGGCTGGATGAAGCACCTTAAACAGTTGCAGAGTGTACTGGATGAACTGGCTTAGCAGGGCTTACTCCCAACCTGAAAAAGTGCTGCCTTAGGTTATAGGAAGCTTGCTACCATGGGTACTGCATTGGGAACGGTCTCCTGAAGCCCCAGGAAAAAATACTGCTATCAAGCAAATATCTACATCAACACAGACCCAGGTATGTGCCTTCCTGGGGTTGGCGGTGATTGAGATCCTCTTATTGGTCTCATCAGATATTACAAAACAGGGTTGTCCCAAAAAGTAGTGTGGATGGCAGAAAATGAAGCCACATTCTGAGCCCTGGAGATAATCCTTACCTTGCAGCCTGTCCTCAGAGCTTGTGATTTTGACAGGCCATTCATCGTTCAGATAGGTGTGTCCAACACAGGCCTGCGCAATGGTGAGGAATGCCCAGTTCTGTATCTGAAACTGGTGCTGACAGAGATAAGGTTGAAAAACAGGCACCAATTATCAAATGGGCAGTGACCAAACTCAAATAATACCTTGTGGGCAGATGCATTGTGATGTTCATCTAACAATCCCTTTTGCAGTAGATGGCACTGGCTAACAACACCAACACAGATAATTCAGTAGTCCTCTCTCTTCAGGATTGTTCCTTCCAAATGCAGCATTAACCAGGTGAGGGCCATTTCATCACTGATGGCTACTCGTGTGGAGGATTCTTTCATGTATTCACTCACCACCAGCATCACCCTTCAGATCTGCTCTTGATCTCTTGGACATGTTCGATCACTGACTAGAAGGGAGATGGTTAGGCATCTCATACCTCCTTGACCATGTCAAGCAGCCCACATGGCCTCCTTCTAAAGGAGAGCTTGAAGAGTGAGTAGCCAGTGGATGCGTCGGATATCCCCTTCACTGCAATAAGCCTCATCCAATACTCTCTGAAGCATTCTATTGAGGGTTTAAAGTGCTCCGCTAGCACAATGATGGCCAGGAGCTTCTTAGCGATGACCTTGGAGGTTGATTTTCTCAGGGGAATAGTGTCTGGCACCAAGATGTACTTGTGTCCTTGGGTGGATTTTGGCCGGGTTACTTCAGCTTATACAGGTTAACAGGTCATTTTGATCAGAGGTAGTTTTATGTGTGTTTTGTAGTATTTTTCATACTGATTTCAAATCTGTGTGTATTTTTTCTCTAGCACGTCAAGTTTTTATGATGAAGCTATACATAGTATGATATTATGTACATGTAGTCTTCCTCAGTGTATTACAAGAGTTGTCTGTGTTTTTTATCTTATAGACAGCATCACCGTTCTCTAGGTGACTAGATATTGAGTTACTGTATGTTTTGTTTGGAACCTTGTCAAGGCCATGGGTAAAGTTAATTCACAAGGCTTTCAATACCTGGCTGAGAAGTTCCCAAACATAAGCGCTGCAAAACTTAAGGAAGGGATATTTATAGGTCCACAGATCAAGTCTGTTTTGCAGGATGAAGGTTTTAGGAAATCGCTCTCCGCATCTGAGCTAGAAGCTTGGGATGCAGTCAAGTGGCTTTGCGAAAACTTTCTGGGAAACCACAGGTATCCAGCATACAAGGAAGGAGTTCAGAATGTGTTTGATTCATACCACAAACTGGGCTGTCGAATGACAAAATACACTTCTTGCACTCCCATTTAGAGTTCTTTCCAGAGAATCTTGGTATGGTGAGTGAGGAGCAAGGAGAATGTTTTCATCAAGACATTCAGTCAATGGAGCATCGATACCAAGGTTTCTGGAATGAAAGCATGATGGCCGACTACTGCTGGACGCTGTACCGCGACAATCCAGGCATGATGTACACAAGACAATCAAACTCAAAGCGTTTTTGAAGAAACAATGGTGGTTAACAAACACTTCTCAATCTCTTTATGCCCACTGTCTATTTGATTTTGCTCTAAAGATATTTTATCCTATACTTACAGTGATGCTTTTGTTTTAGTACACAATACTTGCAATTACAGTATTAACTAGCATTACTCATAAATCAAAAAGTTGACGTGACAGAAAAAAACTGAGAACAGATATGGAATCACCATGAAAAGCTGATTTGGAAAAATGTGTTTCGGTCTCTGATGATTTAAAAAAAAATGTTTTTTTGTTGTCCTGTGTTATTCTAGGATAACAATAATCATAACAGTACGCTGTCAGAAAAAATGGTACAACTCTGGTGCAGTTTTGTTCCTCAATGTACAGATAACATTAATGTACCATCAATGGTACAAAATGGTCCTCAGAGTTCATTTCCTACAGCTAAGGGTACAATTGGCAGACTTCTTTATACATTAAGCCCACAGCTTAGGTGCTGCAGCTCCAAAAACAGTATCGGAAGTGGGAATGTCCCAGTTATAGAGTATGCCAAGGACCTTGCATGTATGCTAACATGCTAACTGGAAGAATATATATGATGATGAGGCTGCAATCCCCCAGTGGGAGGTGCATCGTGTGGACACATGTTGGGCATCATCAGCTACTTAAACCAACACTGCATGAGATAAAGGGTTCGGTGAACAAGACTATGGCCAGCAAAGATGGAGGAGGAACCCCACTGTAGAACCTTAATGTAGGCATATACAGTTTCCGAGAAAGGGTCTCTGGGAGAATGGGTTTTGTCTGGAGCACCTCACCGAGGTTTTTACACAACAGCGTAGGGGAGCCACCACATTATTCCCTGGTAGGATGTCCATCTGCACGGAACAGCCGGGACAGTCCATCTGCCTTGGTGTAGAATGATTACAAAATCCACCTGACTAGTCATAGATTTAGCTGTTTGGCCACTTGGATGATTAGTAGGTTTTGGTGATCTGCACACACATGGCATGGTTCTTGAGAGCAATGCCAACCAGTGTCGCCACTCTTTGAGTGCCCATTTGACAGCCAAAAGCTCCCAGTCCTCTACCCCAGATTGTTGTTATATGTTGCAGTATTGAAATGATGTGGGTGACCCTGTCCAAGTGGTAGCTGGCAAACTGGAATTCAAAGCAGAGATACCACTGGGTCAAGAACCTCTGACGTTTACTGGGATCCCCATCGTGTCTCTCTGGGTCTTGAATGCCAGGTCCCACAGGAGATGATGGGTATTATTCCTGGTGCAGGCTAACAATTTCCAGAGCCTGCTGATGCACAGTCTGGTCCAGTTGATCATTGATTGATTACTGTACCAGGATGATGGCCGGTAGCCAGTTGATCTCTGCTGAATCCACAAGTGGTTCAGCCATTCTGTCGATCCAAATGCAGATACTGACTGGTAGACAGGGAAGAGGATCAGGATTATTGGCAAAGGCAACAGGAGCCAATAGGTAACAAGGTTTCAAGCAAGCAAGATAACCAACAAGGTGAGGACCAGGGCTACAGCATGCAGGTAAATACCTGGGTAGGTTCAGTGACTGAACAAAGGGCTGCCAGAAGACCGGTTAGGCTGGTTTGGGGAGCAGGGCAGATCTGCTCCTCTGCTATCTGCTGGTCAGCCGGGCAGAGGCAGGACAACTTTAATATGCACTTCAGCATTTACAGGTTCTTTTATTAGTTGTCCTATATCTGTTACTAATTAAATTGCTGACTAAATTTAGTGGCAATAACCTCTATGTGAATGTAATCATGTGTTCACATAAATCTCCTCCTTGCATCAGCGACTACAAAGAAAATGAATAACCTTAAAGCTAACCTGAAGCCAGTGAAATAAAAACTGCAAGCACCTGCCAAATGATACACGTAGAGGATGGCCAAAGACCTGATCGAACAGGCCAATAGACTAACTATATAACTATAAAAGGTAAAGGTAACATTCTACTGGCCATTGAGTAAGGATGTGTGGATCAGTACTGAAATATTGCTTCTTTCAGTTTCACTGTCATTTTGAGAATCATTTGGTAATTTAAATGTTTATATTATTAAATGTTTATATTATTATAGAGAGCAGGCCATGCAGGGTCGCCCATATGGGGGGAGAAAGGGGAAGACTTTCAGGGCCCCAGACACTAGTGACTAGGGAAACAGAGCTATCGATCTGCCAGGTCACCCCTCCCCCCATCAGCAATTTAACAGTAGTGTCACCCATCCATCTGTTCAGAGCACTCGGACCCTGCGAACACCAAGAGAACCAGGAGACTGTCCCAGACATACTACAACTAACATGTGGCCAGTTCTGCTCAGGCCAGAGAGGTCTTGGGATATCAGAGAGCACTTATTAGTGCTGAAGTTTAGTATGGTGTTTACCAGTGGTTGTAACTGAATTCTGAGCTCTGGACAAACACGCTGGCAGTGATTCACTAAGTAATGAGAAGATTAGACACCTTTTTATACTGATTCACGCAATCCAGAAAGTTGTAAGAAACTTGTATTCTAACATAGCTCTATTTTAACACAGCCCAGCAATTCGTGAGGGGATTGACCAATCCAGTGCGTCACATTCTTACTTTAGTGTGCTCTAAGTTAGATCAGATTTCCATGTGGGTGTGTCTCCGTGAAAATTAGCAACCCTCCCTCAACACACATGCTCACGCGCTCACAAACAAGGTGTTCATTTAATTCCAAAGCATATTTCACTTTTATTTCTTAATTGAGGTATGTTATTCGACGGGCTTTTAGTATGGCACACGGCCAATTTTTGCACCCAATTTTTGTTTAATATTTTATATTAAACATCCCTTTTATCCCTTTTATATTGTAAATGCCTAATCTGTTCCTGTGTGTGTATATGTGTGCATGCATGCGTGTGTGTGTGAATCTTGACATTTCTGCCATAAGGAATATGAAGGCTGGGTTTTTTGACTGGCATTATATTTACCAAAAGGGTGAGGCATATTTTTAATTTTCCTTTAGTAAACAAGACTAAACATCTTAATCATCGCATTTCATGTTTTGGGCTGTTTTATGGAAACAGAACCTGTTCACTTTTCCATTATTGACAGAAACATGATTTTAAAAACCAAATATCAAGTTCTATCGTAAGTCAAAAATAGGTCAAACCTGATTGATTGCCAAACGATGACCCAAGAAAATAAAGTAAATGTACGACAGGCTGCCTGAATACAATTTTAAGTGTATTTCTTAAGTGGCTAGATGAATATTTCATAATAAATCCTGTGGAAATGTTATGGTCTGCTGGGAATCCTCATTCAGCACCACACCATTGGATAGCAGCAACAAGCTCCTCCTCATGGTTGGCATGGAAACCACACATGGAGGGGGGGGGGGGGGGCTAACAAAATGCAGCTGGTGAGTGCTAATTGCCTCAATTGGGGGTTGGGATTGTGGGCTTAAAGCCCAAACTGGGGAGACGGCGAACCGTCTCTGCCTATGCAGGTAACCATCATCCTGAAGGCGATGCAAAGGGGCCTGTGTCTGCCTGCAGGGGACCCCCCCCCCACTGTCCCCCTACTCAGTGTCCACAGCCCGTTCTCATCTCCTCCCTAAATAACACCTGCTCCTCATGAGGCTCCTTCTGCATCACAGATGGCTTACAGTTGTAGATCACAGAGAACTCCGAAAACCAACAGGATGTTGCGTTATATTTAAAAAAAAAAAAAAAAAAAGCAAAAACGATTAAGTACTTGGAGTGTTTAAAACGGTGATCGTTTCTATCTACGATATCAAAGATATCTTTCTGCTCCTTATAAACTGTCATTGTTTTTGTTCTATTATGATTCATTTGTTGATTACCATCACCAGTATAAACAAGGAGCCCGTCATTATCCGGTGTAGATTTAATGTGGGTTTAAGTGTTAATGCAGGTCAAGTTCTGCAGTTTATGTGGCGGGGGGGGGGGGGGTGGGGGCTCAGGAGGTAGGGCCTCAGTGACTGTGATGAGAAGGGTGTTGGGTTGCATCCTGTGCTTCGCAGAGTAGCCACATCTCCGTTGGGCCCTTGATCAAGGTCCTTAGCCCCTCGTCCGGCTCTCCCTGCACTTTGGCTACAAGAGCTTCGCTCTCAGCTCTACATGCTGTGCACATCTTGAAAAGGTGAGCGAGGTGGGATTTCAGAAGAACTGCCACATTCTAACATCCTTGCACAAAATGCCAAATAAAGCTTCATTTCACAACTGGTCAGCCTCCGGACGGCATGGAGAACGGAGATGAGGCGCAGGAAATCCGAGGCATTCCGGCAGCTGCGGAATTACGCAGGGCAGCCAGCGCTGACGCATGTGACCGACCTTTGAGCGACATCAAAGGAATCGGAAAGTAAATCAAGGAGGAAAGGTTTCAATTATACACATTAAACGCTTAAAACCTCAAAAAAAAAGAAGCGAAAAGGAACCGGCAATTGAAAACCACCCTATGCTCACCTATAGGAAATGAGATCAGAATCGCTGATTGAAATATGGGGGAGGCTGATGATTTTCATTTTTCGATTGTTATCATGTGTATAAAGGCAAGGGAGAGATTATGGGTTTTTTCTATCTCTTTATAAAGTAGGACACGTCTTTCTTTTCTCACACCATCACCCAACACTGCCCACTGTGTCCTTTGTATTCATATTCATAACAACTCCACACATCTGAGCAATTCTGTAGGGTATGGTTATGATTTCCGATTTTTGCCGTGTCACACAGATTTATATTCCTTTAATATACTTTTTAAATCTATTTCTCTCCCTTTGGGTTCTAATTAGACTATAAACTTGGGGGATTTCTAGTCACTGGCTGAACTGTAATTCATAATAATCTTTTTGATCAAGTAAAGTTCTTCATCAACTTTCATTTTTTTTATAAAGCGATATATTTTTTTAACTGTACAAATCTCACTTATTTTTATTTTGAAGGAAGAATCATTGACCAGCCAGCCACTCTCCCGTAGCCTGGGGCCCGGAGCCGATCCCAATCTGCGCGGGACACCAGGCCGAGGAGAACCCTGGGCAGGATGGCGTCCATCACGGCGAGATTCACAGGAAAATTATATATAGCTTAATACCATTTGCGTAATTTTCTACCATTTATTCAATCTAATAACGTTCACATTTTTCTTTTTAAGTACTAATTTGTACATTTTAATTTAAGTTCACCCAGCAGTATCGTGTCAGTGGAAATATTAAAAAATAATTCATAAATTTCAAACGGATGACTAGTCCGAGTTTTCCTTTATTATTCCTGTGACTCACTTAATCCGAATCTGGCGTAAGATGTATAATTATACCTGGTAAGATTCTCCACCACTAACTCACACGAAGCGGTAAGATGAAACCTGATGGCGTCTTTCACAAAGGAATGACAGTGGTAGACGGTTCTCCTGAGGCAGAGATAATCGCAGGCTGATGCCTTTACCAGGCTGGCGGGAGGGAGAAGTCCTCTGTAAACGTACAAAATCCGCTACTCATTTTCTGCATAAATACCACTCTCATGTCTTTATCACCTAGTATCTTTACTCTCCATTCTTACAGTAGCGTTGCAAAGCTAACTCAATGAACCTTCCCTCCATTACCCATTTTCCTCATACCTGCATATCCATCCATTTCCAAATTATTTATAATTCCTTATCCAATTCCATTGTGATTATACAGTCGTCCTTCGCCATTTCGCGCTTCGACTTTCGCGGCTTCACTCTATCGCGGCTTTTTCAAATACATTTATTCATTAAAAAGTTGCAGGACAGTGAAAATGATACAGCGCGCGCTCAGTTGTCTAAGTCAATTATACACCTCTGTATTACAATTAAAATTAAAATTATTGTACGTATGAACTGTAGGTCTATGTATTCGAGCACCCCCGCAAATGCTTCAACACCAGGTGCAGCCGAATAATAAAGAAATAAAGAATCCTACTTCGCGGAAATTCATTTAACGCAGTAGAGTCTGGAACGGATTAACCGCGATAAAGAGGGACGACTCTACTCCTAAGAATTTCATATCAAGTCCCGATCAAAAAGATGACGCTGATGATGAAATTCATGCTTACACTTATTTTCATTTGTCTTCTTAATGTTCGGTACCAGTCTCTCTAACACCTATAGATGAGTAGTAATAAAAATCAAATTTTCAATTGATACTAATGTTGCAAATCAAGTTTGACACCTAGGAATATATTTTTGCAGCTGAGAAAGGGCACCATATTTGTAGCACAGCATTAAACGCATAAGCTCGAATGTGCCTTTTCCGCCTGGCCGACTAAATATGACCATAACATTTTGCACTCAGTGTCTATTGGACCGTTTACAGTACCATATGGGTCCTTCTGGAATATACGTCTTACATTTCCAGTATGGATTTCGTACTTAAGTCTGACATTATAATGCAGGAATGAGCAATACTTTTAAACTTTATGAATCTGCATGGTCAACAGGTTAACTAGTTAACAAGTGTTCTAAGGGACAGGGAATTCCTCAAACTGCCTGTCTGTCAGTGTCAAGAATGTGCACTTTGTCATTTAAGGAAATGAATAAGAGCTTTCCATTTTGTAATATCTTCCCTCCTCTAGAAATGGAAGACAAAACACCAAGAATGCATTTGCATAGCTGATATTCTTTAAAGAAAAATCATTTAAGGTGTAAAGAAAATTACAATTCATATTTACAGTATTCGTTAAACAGAGTATACAATATATTATATTAATTATCAAAAAACCTCATCTCAATTTTCCATGAAGTCATATTCACAACATGGCAGTAATATACAGGTGGCCCAATTCATTCTCACTTCCCGAATGAAGCTCTGGTTTGTAGATGCTGTATGCAAACATGAAGCCCTGAGTGATTCATTGCTGGCTGTTTTGTCAAGTGACCTTCCCCCATCTTAAGAAGTCCAAGACGGGGAATGTGGCGTTGGGCAGTGATACACTGGCTGCTGGGTTTGTAATGGAAGTCAGACTCCGTTCTCTGCGTTAGCAAGCGGCTAGCAGCCGTCCGCCTCTGATTTCATTCTAAGACCGTCTTGTTTTTCCGCCTCATCCGACCAAATCCTCTGTATTTGGGACCAGGAAGAAGATGTCTGTGAAAACACAGCCAACATCTAGCCAGCTAGATAAAGTGTGTGATGACATCTTTGGGATCCTTTAGAATATTCTTTCTCTTCAGGCTTCCGCGGTCACACGCGTCGTCCTGTGGAAATGGAGGAAGACGAGGCGCCATTAGTGCTTCTTCACCCATGTGTCGGCAAACCTGATCCCTCAGTGTGCTCAGGAATCCACTCGGCCTCTGCCGTCCCGCCTTCGAGTCACTCTCAGAGGCCGACCTGCCGGTTTGGGAAACAGGTTCTTCCACATAGAGGAACGCGAGCGAGGGCCGGCCTGTGGGTGTGATGGCTCACGCAGATAGCTCACTCCAACACCTCCTCGGGGTATGAGCATCTCGGTGACGGGCGAGCGCTGGAGCTGGGTGTGCAGCTCGGCATTGTGGGAGCCTTCTGATGAGGCAGTGTTTCATGGAGCTTCATGTAGACGTCTGATCAGGAAGAGGATGCACACCCAAATATACATTTACAAAATCCTGTTCTTCAGTGGAACCGGAGCAAATTGCAGATTAATACCAGTAGAGATCTTTCTTCTTTTCTGGAACTTGTACGCCTAAAGGAGCAAAACAAAGGCCCATTATAATGTAAATTGAAAAAAAGTCAGAAGTAGAAATAACTGCCAACAGAACGAATTTAAAACGATAAGCTGGATCCTTGCACATAACAGATTCAATTGTTAAAGGGTTCATAACCGGTGTTGGGCATTTCAGGTCCAGGAGCTACAAATCCAGACCAAGATTTTGTTTCTACCAAGCAGCTGAGTTCTCTGTGACTGTGACTCTTTGTGCTCAACTGGCTGGTAGAAACATAATCTTGGTCTGGATTTGTAACTTCTGGACCTGAAATTCCCAGCACTGTTCATAACGTCTCAGCATTCGACAGAGGACTACGGTAAATGGTAGCAGTACCGGAGTCAAGGTTGATCCCAGATTCGAGCGGATCTCTGAATCCTGCGGTGGGGTTCCATCCTGGAGCAAGGTCAGGTTTGGACGGGGAGCTGAGCGAGGCAGCCGCTCCAGGGCGGTCACTGTGCAGCAGGCCCAGGAATGAGTTGGCATATGGGCGTTCTGCTGGGCCGGGCACCTCAGCGGGCCCAGGGGAGGGGTACACCACTGAGGACATTCCGAAACCCGCAGCTGCCCTCGGGGCAAATGACCACAGGTTAGATGGACTGGTCATCACCCGCTGGGAAGTGTGGGCATCTTCCAACATGGAGAACTGGATCTGTCCCGAGGAGGTGGAGGGATATGGAGGCTCTGACCAGGAGGATGCTGGGTATGCCCACTGCACTGGGATGAGGTCCTCTGAAAAGGCAGGGGAAGAATCCAGTCATTTCACTGGCAGTGGGTGCGTGTGACTTTGTGAGCCTGAGGGGGTCTCTATCCCCATGTCTACCTGATTTAGGGGTCTGGCGGCTGCTCTTGCTCTTGCTGGTGAGGTCTTTGGGTCTGCTGGCTTTGTTGAGTGCGCGGGAGAAATGTTCATCCACTACGCTGTTGATGTCTCCCTGGAAGTAGGTGAAAAGGACACTAGTGGACTGATCATCAGCCTTCACAGTCACGGGGCTCACGGGTTGGTCGTCCATCACTGGGCTCTGAGGAGAACATGGAGAATAAACTTAGTTATAGCATGCTGATAACTGGTAACATCGGTCATTTTGTGTACTGCGTAACTTCTATATAAAACGTGGTTTACATATAATATGTATCCCTATGCTATTAGAGACATTGCCTACAATATACATATGCATTTAGGTCTTACACCACTAATGGGAAAAATCCTTAAAATAATACCGGTAAGATTTTTTTTATTACACAATGCTGAGCAATGGGAAAAACTTCACACGTTTCATTATTAGTAAAGCAGCACAGGTCTTTAACTCGACATATACAGATTTTCTCTCGCTCAAACATAAATACATACAGTGTTTTATTTATAATCCAGATAGCCATTAAGCGTGTATAATACATACGTTAATTTCTGCCTGTTCCTTTATTTGTACAGCAGCACATATAAATCAGAGAAACATTTAGTATAACTTTATTTAAAAATAAAAAATATTCCCCAGATTTCCGCAGCCTTCCCTGGATCGCTTACCGAAAGTTGGTCAGTACAGAGATGAGAGCACGGTTTACAGACAAACACAGACCATCATGTCATGTTAGCCCGAAGATCCTGCGCAAATAAGCGCAAAAATCGCGAGGAAAATGCGCACTGGCTAGCCGGGTCCCCGAAGCTGTCCAACAGCCTGTGGCCGATCGCAAGTCTAACGCAGTCTCTCAACAGTCGCTTATTTCCCTGCAGTGACACTATTTAGAATAAAATGTGCTCCGGCCAGTTAAACCCGCAAATCGAGTTTTTAAAAAATGTCTTCGAAACCTACAATATCGCAACCAAATTGAAACTTGGCGTTATCGGGAGAAATTGTATCACAGTATAACAAATGTATTTAGCAATTAGACAATCCATACAATAGGTATTGGATTAAACGCATATTTATAGTATTTTAATGCTCTTTACAGTTGTATTATATATTATTGTTAAATCGTGAAAAGAGTTGTCAGCTCTGGTTAGCTGGGTGGCGTGAGATCTTCAATTCGAGATATACACACACATTTACATGTATGTAAGAGTTTATTACCTTGTCATAAGTCTGTAGGGTTTGCGGACTACCCCAGCGCATTTGATGTAGCCTATTTTAGGTGGAATAATGTAGACTTGCCGTAAGATTTCTTGTGTGAGCGTGAAAGCGCGAGTGTCAGAGTTGGCAGCCCTGGAAAAGGTTTCGAATTCTAGATATGTTTTGATAGCTTATGGTTTTCAGAAGGCTCATACTCTTTCTGTTTACCGGGCTCCCAGCACACTAATGATCTTACCCACTACTAAGGAATCAAGGAATTCATCTGCATGATAAATAAAATGGATGAAGAGGCGTTTGGAAGAAGGCTGTTTATTGACAGTATCATGAGCTTTAAAATGTAGCATTAGCCATAGAGCCTCAATTAAATAATCAAACCATCACAATACAGCAGACAGAAATATGTGCTTGAGTTACATCTGATTATATTCTCTCTAATGGCAAATCTTTTTACTGGGTGACCACCTGTGTTTCCGTCTCAACGTTACAAAAAAAAAAAATACATTTCATGAACTGCATTTAAGCATCGACCAGCCCCTGATAGCTAAATGCACAGGAAAAAACCTGAAATTACACCAATGTCTTCCATTAAGGAGGAAGGAATTTGACAGCTGGGGTTAAACCAGAATTTCAGGAGCTGAGGCAGGGAGGTCTGTGTCTGTGATTTACTGCTTGTTTTTCCAGGAGGCCCCTTTAGCGCTGGCGGACTCCTCTAGAACAGTCCTAGGGGTGTTCACTGTAAGCCAGCAGGGCGCCGAGCCGGGGGGTGGAGCCCCAGGGCGCTGTCTTGCAGGGTCGGCTGCCTGCTCGCCCGCCCGCCCACCGGCCGCCTACGTGTCGTCCTCGTCGCTGCCGGCCATGCTGCTGTCGGTGGAGTGCACCTCCGCGGGCCCTGCCGCACACGTGCTGCTATCTGGGGCCTCTTCGGGTCCCTGCCCGGCCTCAGGCGCCTCCCCCGGCCCGGCTTCACTGGGCACCGTATGCTCCCCGGTTCTGTCTCCGTTGCTTCCGTCTTTCACCTCATTCCCTCCATTCTCTTCTTTTCCTTTTCCCTCCAGGAAGGTGCCCCAGCCTTTCAGTCGCTCCTCTCGCTCGCGGGTCGTCTCCTCTACCTGAACACACACACATAAGACACCACTGCATTCGCCGACTAAAACCAAAAGAGAAGCTCTGGTTTGAGAAACTAATGGGATAAAGAGACTAGCTTCATAAATGCCCCCCCCCCCACCCCAGCCGTACCTGGTAGTCAGTGGTGCCGTCCCACAGCTGGGCTGACAGTTTCTTCCCCCCAAACCAGCGGCCTTCCAGGGCCAT
Organism: Paramormyrops kingsleyae; assembly: GCF_048594095.1. NCBI lineage: Eukaryota > Metazoa > Chordata > Actinopteri > Osteoglossiformes > Mormyridae > Paramormyrops > Paramormyrops kingsleyae. The sequence continues at coordinate 16,402,504 of NC_132820.1, forward strand.
CTGACACACATCAGCATCTTCTGGCTCTTTAAAGGCAACAGACGCGACTCCATCTGGATGTCTCTGGGGAGGGGGGGGGGGGGGGGGGTGGCAGATTCAGGTGTTGGTTCAGTTGGACCAACGGAGATCTTGTTTTTACAGTTAAAAAAAATAGATACTCACGTCGAAGATGATGACCTTCTTCACCTGGCCAAACTTCTCGCACTCTGTCCGCAGGTCGTCCCGGATTTCATTCAGGACCAGAGGGTCCTCCTGAGAGGGAGTAATGAGAAACAGCTGCACCTTAAGTCCTCTATGAACCGCATATCCAGACAGCGAAGATATCAGGTCGGACACTGGTGAGAAATCACTGTCACCTTAAAGGACATGCTGTCTAGGAGAGCATGGGGGGGTGGGGGGTGTGTGAGGGTGAGGGGGGAGGGGGTGTATGATGGGTGAGAGTATGGGGGGATGTGAGTGAGAGGGTTAGGGTGAGAGTGAGGGAGGAGGGGATGTGTGAGAGTGAGGGAGGAGGGGGAGAGTGAGAGTGAGGGAGGAAGGAAGGGGAGGGTGAGAGTGAGGGAGGAGGGGATGTGTGAGAGTGAGGGAGGAGGGGATGTGTGAGAGTGAGGGAGGAGGGGATGTGTGAGAGTGAGGGAGGAGGGGGAGGGTGAGAGTGAGGGAGGAAGGAAGGGGAGGGTGAGTGTAAGGGGTGTGAGAGTGAGGGAGGAGGGGGTGTGTGAGGGTGAGAGTGTGGGGGTGTGTGAGAGTGAGGGAGGAGGGGTGTGAAGTGAGGCACCTGAGGAGTGGAGTTTCTCTGCAAATAAAAGCACTGAGTGCCTGAGGACGTGCTTTTACATTCCATTACACTCACTGGAATTCTGCTTTCCATTTAGAGAAATAACCATACAGACCAGCTAGTTTTTTAATGAACCAGCAAATGGGTGAGGTTTACAATAGTACACAGCAATGTGACTCGGACCCTCGCGAAGCATCATAACACCTTTCGTACACAGTGAGGCGCTGGACTCAGATTCCGCGCGGTACGAACAGCGTGCAGAACACGGTTTGCAGAGGGAGGTGTAGGTTACCCTGAGCCAGGCACGTCCGTGCACAGCATCCAATAATGTGCATTTTTAAACAAATATCCGAGAGGTTTACAAAGATCACATTTCATACCACTGCTAAGTGTGTGCAGATGCTTGAGTTAATATGCAACACTGGCATTAGTGCTGATCTCTCAGACCACAGTCCATCACTGCTGCACTGGCAGCCTGGGACTCCCAAAGCATCTCCACCTACAGACTCTCTGATTCTGTCTGCTGTGAAACCGGCCCCCCATCTGGGCCTCAGCCCACCAGCATTTCCCACTGACTTTCCCACGACACACCCGGAATCCCAGCAGCCACCGTGCATGGGGGTGAGGGCGGTCCCGGCGGAATGTGGTCCAACCTGGTCCCCACAGGCGCTGCCACGACACAGCGGCACCACCGGATGCCGATTGCCGAGTTGCAGGCGCTGACGGATGGACACCCACACGCCACCTCGCAGCCCTGACCGTGCTAGACGGGGGGGGCTCTCACCTCGAACTCGCTGGGGTGGAACATGTTCCTGATGATCAGCACGCGCTCGTGCCGCTTCCGGGCCTCCCCGGCCTTCTCCGGCCTCCAGTCCAGCTGCCTGGGCGCCGGGAGCAGAGATCAGGCTGGTTATCGAGGGGGATCACCACGGGGGTTACGCCCCCTGCTGACACACTGGGTGCAGGTTCCTGTGCATATCTACCACTGATCATCAGTGTTTATGAGATTACTGTCAAGTTAGCCTGGTACCCGTGTGTCTGCAGAGGATTTCTAACGATATCAGCTGGTGCCCGTGTGTCTGCAGAGGATATCTAACGGTATCAGCTGGTTCCCGTGTGTCTGCAGAGGATTTCTAACGATATCAGCTGGTGCCCGTGTGTCTGCAGAGGATATCTAACGGTATCAGCTGGTTCCCGTGTGTCTGCAGAGGATTTCTAACGGTATCAGCTGGTTCCCGTGTGTCTGCAGAGGATATCTAACGGTATCAGCTGGTTCCCGTGTGTCTGCAGAGGATATCTAACGATATCAGCTGGTGCCCGTGTGTCTGCAGAGGATATCTAACGATATCAGCTGGTGCCCGTGTGTCTGCAGAGGATATCTAACGATATCAGCTGGTTCCCGTGTGTCTGCAGAGGATATCTAACGGTATCAGCTGGTTCCCGTGTGTCTGCAGAGGATATCTAACGGTATCAGCTGGTTCCCGTGTGTCTGCAGAGGATATCTAACGATATCAGCTGGTTCCCGTGTGTCTGCAGAGGATATCTAACGGTATCAGCTGGTTCCCGTGTGTCTGCAGAGGATATCTAACGGTATCAGCTGGTTCCCGTGTGTCTGCAGAGGATATCTAACGGTATCAGCTGGTTCCCGTGTGTCTGCAGAGGATTTCTAACGATATCAGCTGGTGCCCGTGTGTCTGCAGAGGATATCTAACGGTATCAGCTGGTACCCGTGTGTCTGCAGAGGATATCTAACGGTATCAGCTGGTTCCCGTGTGTCTGCAGAGGATATCTAACGGTATCAGCTGGTACCCGTGTGTCTGCAGAGGATATCTAACGGTATCAGCTGGTGCCCGTGTGTCTGCAGAGGATATCTAACGATATCAGCTGGTTCCCGTGTGTCTGCAGAGGATATCTAACGGTATCAGCTGGTTCCCGTGTGTCTGCAGAGGATATCTAACGGTATCAGCTGGTTCCCGTGTGTCTGCAGAGGATATCTAACGGTATCAGCTGGTTCCCGTGTGTCTGCAGAGGATATCTAACGGTATGAGCTGGTTCCCGTGTGTCTGCAGAGGATATCTAACGGTATCAGCTGGTTCCCGTGTGTCTGCAGAGGATTTCTAACGATATCAGCTGGTGCCCGTGTGTCTGCAGAGGATATCTAACGGTATCAGCTGGTTCCCGTGTGTCTGCAGAGGATTTCTAACGATATCAGCTGGTGCCCGTGTGTCTGCAGAGGATATCTAACGGTATCAGCTGGTTCCCGTGTGTCTGCAGAGGATTTCTAACGATATCAGCTGGTGCCCGTGTGTCTGCAGAGGATATCTAACGGTATCAGCTGGTTCCCGTGTGTCTGCAGAGGATATCTAACGGTATCAGCTGGTTCCCGTGTGTCTGCAGAGGATATCTAACGATATCAGCTGGTGCCCGTGTGTCTGCAGAGGATATCTAACGATATCAGCTGGTGCCCGTGTGTCTGCAGAGGATATCTAACGATATCAGCTGGTTCCCGTGTGTCTGCAGAGGATATCTAACGGTATCAGCTGGTTCCCGTGTGTCTGCAGAGGATATCTAACGGTATCAGCTGGTTCCCGTGTGTCTGCAGAGGATATCTAACGATATCAGCTGGTTCCCGTGTGTCTGCAGAGGATATCTAACGGTATCAGCTGGTTCCCGTGTGTCTGCAGAGGATATCTAACGGTATCAGCTGGTTCCCGTGTGTCTGCAGAGGATATCTAACGGTATCAGCTGGTTCCCGTGTGTCTGCAGAGGATTTCTAACGATATCAGCTGGTGCCCGTGTGTCTGCAGAGGATATCTAACGGTATCAGCTGGTACCCGTGTGTCTGCAGAGGATATCTAACGGTATCAGCTGGTTCCCGTGTGTCTGCAGAGGATATCTAACGGTATCAGCTGGTACCCGTGTGTCTGCAGAGGATATCTAACGGTATCAGCTGGTGCCCGTGTGTCTGCAGAGGATATCTAACGATATCAGCTGGTTCCCGTGTGTCTGCAGAGGATATCTAACGGTATCAGCTGGTTCCCGTGTGTCTGCAGAGGATATCTAACGGTATCAGCTGGTTCCCGTGTGTCTGCAGAGGATATCTAACGGTATCAGCTGGTTCCCGTGTGTCTGCAGAGGATATCTAACGGTATGAGCTGGTTCCCGTGTGTCTGCAGAGGATATCTAACGGTATCAGCTGGTTCCCGTGTGTCTGCAGAGGATTTCTAACGATATCAGCTGGTGCCCGTGTGTCTGCAGAGGATATCTAACGGTATCAGCTGGTACCCGTGTGTCTGCAGAGGATATCTAACGGTATCAGCTGGTTCCCGTGTGTCTGCAGAGGATATCTAACGGTATCAGCTGGTTCCCGTGTGTCTGCAGAGGATATCTAACGGTATCAGCTGGTGCCCGTGTGTCTGCAGAGGATATCTAACGGTATCAGCTGGTACCCGTGTGTCTGCAGAGGATATCTAATGGTATCAGCTGGTGCCCGTGTGTCTGCAGAGGATATCTAACGATATCAGCTGGTTCCTGTGTGTCTGCAGAGGATATCTAACGGTATCAGCTGGTTCCCGTGTGTCTGCAGAGGAGGGGGGAGGAAGCGCTAGAGCAAATGATCCACTGCCCAGGCAAGGTTAAAGGTTAGGAAGACAGGGTTAGGTGGACAGGCATAGTTAGGCAGGCCGGCCAGGCAGCCTTACTTCTGCTGCTGCTGAAGCTTCTTGCGATAGTCCTTGTTCCTCTTCTTCTTCTTGCTGGCGTCGTACTGGCCCTTGAGCTCAAAGTGCGCCACCTCCACATGGAGCTGGTAGCCTCTCACCTCGGACTCGTCCAGGAGCCGCAAGGCGAGTCCCACAGACTCCCTCTGGGAGAGCAGCAAGACACACGGAATATTTACACAGGGGCTAAGAGATGAAATTCTCTGACTTTTGCAGCTCATTTCTTATTTTCTTAATTAGCTCCTGCTATGGACTCTGTTGCCCCCTACAGGTATGATGAGGACACTTCCACACAGCTATCGGGCTAGGCTAACTCGTGTCCAGTTAAGGTTCCATGCTGCCTGAGCAGCACAGGAGGAGCTAAACTACAGGGTGCAGCAGTGCCACCTTGAGGTAGCAGCACAGTCCGTCGCCCTTAAGGTTGCCCTCGTTGTCCTTGTACAGCTTGACTTTGTACTGCTCAGTAATGGGGTCTCGCATCACGATGCCACACTTTGACATGATCTCTGCAAACTCCTCAGGGGTGATGTCCGGGGGCAGGCCTGCAGGACAGAATGAGGCACTGAGGTTTGAGATGCACAATGTCAGTCTCAGCTGGCATTCATTAATCTGCATATCAGCACCAGTCCAACGTATCAGTCTTGGCCTATATTACCAGCTGATATTTAAACTATACCAATATTCAAAGTTAGTAGCACCAGAGCTACGGAAAGAGCTACCAAAATAATGACTGGATTGGATACTCAGCTATTTTTCATAGTGGAGGACAAGGGATTTCGTCACTCAACACTTACAAGTAGGTTTGCCATCCCTCCCCTCCTGCATCCCTGACAATAAAATTTGCCTGAGGGGGCAATCAATTGTGGGGCCCTAAAAGCCTCTTCCCATTCTATTCTCCCACTGAGATATCATGAGAACATGCAATAAAACAGAGCAACAGAAATGCAATACGACTTAAAAATGTATGCTAATATGCTAAGGTGTTAACTATGACAGCAGCAGTATAAAAACATGGAAACTAGGTTTTTTTTTTAAGTAAATAAAGTAAAAGATTTGGCCTGTGCCATACAACACCTGTGTAGCTTGAATCTGAAAAGCTTATTAAAACATAGACCCCAAAGCACCAGGATCATCTTATTCAACAGCCGTTTGGGTGACATCATGTTCGGCAGGGAAAAAAGTTCAAGAGACACGAAAAAGCCTCATATTTCCACTGAAGTGGCCTAAATAAATCCTCACAATACATACTTAGTAACACATTAATTTGCATTTGTGGAGCTGTGCTGGAGCTGTGCAGAATAAATTAAATTAAATTCTTAAATTAAAATTTTAGAAGTTGTAGTTTGCCACATAGCCAACCAAGTAAGGAAGAAAATGACCACGTACCAGACACATATACGTTAGTGTTCTTATCTTCTTCCAAGTTAAACCAGCCTAAAAATACATAATCCATGTGTAATTTCCATTATATAGTCTTAAAACATATGTACAATGTGTCACAAATAAAAGCTTCTACACTGATATACATTGAGGTTAGACATTTCAGACATGGAATTTTAAGAAACAAAGAAAAATATCAGGCACTGAAATTGCTTTTACGGGTGTGATATCACTATCTCTGCTGGGATATCCAAATCGGGTCAGTGCTGCAGAGAGGGCTGAGCAACCTGGATCTGCCTTCCGCTTCTCTCCCTTCGGCTTGCTCTCCTTGGGCTGTGCAGCATCTGAGCCTTGAGCAGACTCTCTCGCTCCCTCTGCAGGCGTCTGCTCTGCAGTCACGTTCGAGGCCTGGACGGGTATCTCCCCTGTAGTGGCTTTTGCGGCTTGGCCAGGAGTTTCCCCTGAAGCGGCTTTAGGGGCCCGGCCCGGTGCATCCCCCGCAGCTGACGTCTGAGTTCCTTCCTCAGAAAATCCGTAGTTGGCCTGATAAGCTGCCATGAAGTCTTCTGTTATCTGAACATAGAAAAAAAAACTTCGGTCACAGAAGAAATACCAAGTAATTTAGATGACAAAAAAATAAACCAGTTGAATTTCACTAAAAATTTCACATTGAATTGAAAATATCAATAATAATAAACACCCAAAGAACATAAATTCTACTGTACAGACTTTCAAAACAAACTGTCATGATGGTATTAAATGACGGTTTTCCAGGAACAATTTCAACAATTTCAAAAAGAGCTGCTCTGTTTTAAAGCAGGATAGCTAACTCTGATTCAGGATATCAAATGAGGATTAAGAGTAAGTGTAGATTCAGTAAGTAAATCACTGAATTTACACTTTAAAACACAAGCATCTACATAATTCTGTATTCTCAAATAAATATAACAGTGTGATACATGGCTTGCGTACTTTTGGAAACCACGCCTTCTTGTCATGATCCCAGTCATACACAGTGCCATCTTCTGGGTCCACAAACGTGTAGGGGTCATCCCCATCCTTAGGCTTCTGCCCGTACAGCTCCTGCATCCGGAGCTGCTCATGAAAGTCCTTATTTCCATCGGAATTGCCACTCATCTGCAGCAAGCAACAAGTGCAAAGTACAAGCATTACAGGATAATGAGCAATGCAGACTAGTCATGTGCCTTCAAAAATCAGAATTGATATTTTCATGAAGAATTGATTTTATCATAAAGATGGGATTAGGTTTACAATAAAAGGCTAATTTGTATACAATAACAGAAAAAATGCACGAACGTCATCCAAACTTTGACAGGACCTAGCGACTAAAGACCATTACAGCTGTCAACTTTGTGTTATAAGCATTTACAAAGTAACATTCAGTTCCGGTTATATAGAACACATTTAATACACAGTGCAACTGAAACAGAGGAGTACGTCATGGAACAGAACTTTAAGGAAAACAATGATCAACCATGTTGAAACGATTAAAATCAATTATTAAACTGAGAGTTGATAAGAAAATAAGACTATATTATTATTATTATAATTATTATTATTAAAACAAACCTATTTTGATTCAGAAACCAAGTCTGAAGGAAAACTACACGTGGTGTACTTTAAAGTACTACAATCTGCAACTCTTTTCATGCAAGCGGTTATGATCCATTCAGAACTACATTCGCCGTGAATAAAGAACAGTATAGCTAATTAGTGCTATACGGGTTTAGTTAAATTTAAGTAGTTAAGGGCTAAAACAACCCGCTAATGCCAGCACTCGTTCAGTCCCTCGGGTTAGTTTGCCGTAAAATATCGATCATTTAAACTCTCGCAATTATAACATGAATTATTATGTGCAGTTTTTTTCTAATAATATGCTTGTCCAGAATGCTGAATATTTATCAATAACAAACCACAGTACCTTTATTACACCCTCGGCCAGCGCTTAAAAATTAATACACTTCCGGGGTTATAGATCTACTTCCGCTAATGACTCACCACGTGACCGTGACCTAAAAGCGTTTCTTTTTTCTGTACCAGCTTTATATCCTATTTTTCGTTATCCTTAAGGACAAAAATAGTGATTTTTGGTAAACAATCTGATCATTATAACAAAATATTACATTCATAAATGCCGATATGCCCCTTCATGGCCTGCTCTTAAAAACGAGCTATCCCTGTTGTGCACATCTCTGAACTTAATAAATAAGCCCCAAGCAATTAAATTGCATAAAGTTTTAGAGGAGTTTGATTTTTCTTAGCCCCCTTATTTAAGTTATATATCTTGTTTATAAAACTTCACCTCTAAAGCTTTCATGATCCCCCTTGTCTCCCTTTTTTCCTGCTTTTGTTTCTTGTTCTCTATTATTTATTTATTTATTTATTTATTTTTAATATATATGTTTAGTTAAAATTATTGTTGGTTTGATTGTTAAATACCAACTTCACCATTGCAATGATGTATTTTCTTTAAATTAAGGTAAAAGAAAAAGGAGGTGTGACATAATGTGATGTAATATAGACACTGTTTCGCTTGCCTATTTGAGATTGTCATTGTCATTGTTCTAAATAAAGTTTATTGAAAAAAAACTTCGAAATGGGACAGCCTTGTCGCGCCGCTGTGACGCACAAAGACGCAGCCGGTCATGTTTAACGTAAATTTACCGAATTTCCCTCGAAATATTTTGCGAATGGAGGTGTGCGTGGGTCGGGGTGGAAGCTGTTTTGCAATCGACCGGTTGACCACTGCTGAACTTCAAGATGAAGTCTGGCGATATCGAGACCGAGACCTACAACAAAATCAATGAAACATATCTTTATATAACATGCAGGAGAACATTTAAGGTTCTTAGTTTTAGTTCTTTTAATAAGTAGTTTCTATTTGTTTTGGGCGAAGTCACGTTTACTTTGAGATTTATTCTATTTGGCCTTACATTTACTAAATTTATGCTGGGAAAATATAATCGTAGTGGCTGCAGAGTGTTTCTGTTGTTGGGTTACCATGACTCAAAGTAGGTGGCGTAGATGTAGCAGGTGGCGTTAGCCGGCCTGGGCACAGCAGGTGGCGACAGCTGAACCAGAATCAGAAAACGTTATTAATCCCGGAGGAAGTTGCTTATGTTAACAGCTGAGGAAATATAACAATATAAAATGTGTAGCCAGGTAATATGGATTTAAATGGATTTCAGTTAAATGCTATAATTGAAGATGAGTCAAGCCAAGATGATCTATATCCATATATTGCACATAATAGTATTACATAGACCAGCGGTGGCCAGTCTTGTCCGCAAAGGGCCAGTGTGTATGTAGGTTTTTGGGATAACCTTTAGGTCAGGTGTAAGGACTCTTCAGCCAATCAGTCCTCGAATTAGTAATATAATTAGGGAGCTGCAGCGAAAACCCGCATACACACCGGCCCTTTGCAGATAAGATTGGCCACCCCTTACATAGACCATGATGTGTATATAAATAATATTACACACTGGTAAATTATTATTACATATAATAATATTGTATCACAGAATGTGAACATTTAATTTATAATATATTGCACATACTTAAAAGTTATTGCACATTTAGAAGACATGAGGGACAGGGAGGACAGTTTATTGTCTGGGTGACGATTTAAGAGAGGAGGGGTTATACGGTGTAATGGCCATTGGGAGGAACGACTGTCTGTGATGTTCAGTGGAACAATTTATGCTGGTTAATCTACAGCTAAAGGTACTTCTCTGGTCAGTTGCTAGTGCAATTATCCACTGTCCGAGGTTGGAGACATGGGAGCAGGGACGGTCATAGCCAATGTGGCACCCTAGGTGAGCATTACTGCCGGTGCCCCCTATCTGAGGCAAAGTGAAATTGCCCGGCAAGTCAGTGCCCCCGCAGAAGTTGGCACCCTAGCCCTGCATGGGAGATGGGATGGCTTTGACGGACGGTCTGCAAAGGAGAAGAAGCTGATTAACAGAAAAATAACAGAAAATAATAATCGTGTGCTTAGAATATTGCAATAATGTGCTTAAAACATTGCATATGAAGTATATAAGGCCTGAGGAGTTGGTGTGTCACTGACACAGCTGGCACCTTAGGGGTGGGGAACCAATCAGAATGTGTGAACTGGATAGGGGTGGGGAACCAATCATAATGTGTGAACTGGGTAGGGGTGGGGAACCAATCAGAATGTGTGAACTGGATAGGGGTGGGGAACCAATCAGAATGTGTGAACTGGATAGGGGTGGGGAACCAATCAGAATGTGTGAACTGGATAGGGGTGTGTCAGGCAGTCTGACTAAAGAAATGTGATTTCTTGACTAACCAAATATAATATCAGGTCAGGGAGGGTATTCTCAGAATTGTAATAGACGCACCTTTGATTCTATCAAAGAAATAAACAGTGGAACGTATATGATTTCTTTTGTCAGTGATTTCTTGTCGAGCCTGGGGAATTCAACTTCTGTTCATGATCATTTCCAGCCAGTAACCCTCCATCTTCCATTTTACCTCAAGATGAAGACAAGTAAAGTAACTGGCTCTTTGACTGTTGCTGATAGATTTCCCTGTCATAGAACAGATGAGAACATCTCCCAACACCCAGTGATAATAAAAAACATTTGTTAGCTAGCATCATCCATTTACTAAATCTAGTGTTGTAACTTCAGTTTCAGCTTGTTAGTCAACTAAGACTGCTTGTTGTTGGTGCTGTAGGATTTTCTCCCAGCTGGTCATAGGTATCACATCTACAGTTACAAAGTCATCAAGCAGACTGAAGACCGCACTGGCTTCCATGCCACAATTAGGCTGTCAGTCAGTACATCTGAAGTATGGGGATATGCCGATCTATACTGAAATATTCCAGAACGTAGGTTCGAGTTTAAACCTTAACACCAACACCACAGTTAGCTTTATATGCAGATTTCCAGCTGTAATATCTTTCAAAATTTGTAATGTATTTCATGTTTTTTATTTGTTTGTTTGTGTGCACTTCATGTTTAGTAGCTCAGCTGTCCTGCTTAAAGTTACTGGTGGTGAATATAAATGGTCTGCATTTATGCAGGGTTTTTCTACTCCAACGAGTACTCAAAGCACTTTACAACTCATGCCTCACATTCACCATCCACACTCACATTCATACACCGGTGGCAGAGGCTGCCATGCAAGGCACCAACCTGCACACCGGGAGCAATTTGGGGTTCAGTGTCTTGCTCAAGGACACTGTGATGGGGTCAGGAGGAACTAGGGCTCGAACCTGCAACCCTTTAATTGCCAAACAATAGCACTACCTCCTGTGCCACCATGTAGACACAGTGCAATAACAATAAATAATAATAATTATTATTATTAATAATAAATACATCTAAAAACATAATATTAAAGTTACATGGTGTGCTTTGTCCCCCATAGTTAAATGCTTAAAGCTCACTTTACAGGACATGTCTGTATTGTTTAGCTTCATCCATGTATGTCACATCATATTGTGAGTGAATGTGAAACTATTTCAAAAAATATTTTCCCACCAAGACCTGCTAGGGGCGCTGTAGCGGTATTGAGCCGGACGAAAATCCGTAAATAAATAGGAGTGAAGTCACAAGTATTATTGTGGATATGATTTTAAACAACACAAATTTAAAAATACATATTTGTGGATAGTTACATTTTTTGTGGATCATGGTACATATTTGTGGATTATCTTCTGTGGGATACAAATAATAAAGTCCAATAAGGCCAGCAACTGCTTCGACCATGACAGGACTGTGGTATCCCAAGAGGATGTTGGTGACGTATGTATTATTTATTATTAATAATTTAATATTTGGCCATTATCCTGTTCCTGCTCATAACTTATAGACAATGCTTTTGTTTGTACAGCAAGAGTAAATTCAGTTATATGACTGAACTTATTGAGCTATGGTACTGGAGTAGATTACCTGATGGAAAATTAACCAGCGCATCAAACTTTTCATATCCAATAACCGACATACTTCGTGTTTTGTGCTTCCATGTTGGTGGTGTTGTTTCGACAGGGGTGTGTCTCTGGGGGAAGGGCAGGCAGAGTGTTACTGTTGGGTTATCACTCCATCTGTTTGATACACATCAAAAAGATGCCTGATTATTAAAGTAACTTATCAAACTGAATCATTATAATATTGGATAAAATTAATAATACATTTTTTTTTTATTTTTGAAAGTAAATGTGGAGCAGGGCTGGTCAATCCTATAGATGCCAACTTCTGAGGGGACACCAACTTGCCAGGTAATTTCACTTTGCCTCAGACAGGGGGCGCCGGCGGTGATGCTCACTGAGGGTGCCACATTGACTAGGACTGGCTACTGCTGTAGACCGTTGATTTTTGAGGACCCAGAGAGGTAAAAGTTACATGTCCTTTGCAGGAATGAATGCCAACCTGCACAGAATGGGTCTGTGTTGCATTTTCGCATTTTCACGATATCTTAACTACAGCTTGCCGTAATATTCTTTGAACTTGTACGTGGTAATAAAATGTTATCTTTACGCTTTGTGGTATTTTAGCTAAACGTTTCTAGTCCACTCACAAGTCCTTCTGACATTTCATGAATTACCTCAGTGTTCATCCATCCGTCCATCCAAAAATCTATCTGTGACCCATTTACCCCAGTCGCTGTCATGGCAATCCCAGGGTGCACAGGGTCACAAGACGATGCAATACTGCATGAAGAAGCAGTGTCTTACACTGTCCCCCCTCCTCTCGTAATTGTCCTGCTAATGGTTGGTTTATTCACTCTGACATTCATTTCAGGTTGTGTTCGAGCTCGAGGTATAGCTAATTAGCATGCTAATAAGCCAACTTTAACAATAACATTTTTCGGAAAAAATTAAGTGAAAAAAAAGAAAGAAATGAAATATCACCTTATATTTGCACAGTAACTCTTTAACCTAAGCATTATTTTATTATATGAAAAACATTTCCAAAAGTTTTACATTCAGTTATATGACTGCAAAGTATTGAGCTATGCTACTAGATTACCTGATGGAAAATCAGGTAAATCAAACTTTGCATATCCAATAACCAACATATTTCATGTTTTGTACTTCCAATTATGGTAAAAAACCAATTATGTAAAACAAGTTTTATCACAGAAAGTAAAATGTGCAAACATAACATTTCAGTAACACTATGGATTTCAGTTACACTATGGTGATTGCAAAGAGTTTTTCACTATTTAAGTTTAAATAAAAGATTATAAATAACAAGACTGCTCCAGTATTTCTGCTTTTGGTTTTGGAATTTATCCACACCAGACATGTGCAATTGCAAATTCAGGGAATTTTCACCAAGGACAATTTTCCTTCGTGGGACACATTACTTCCAAGTTCATGCTTCACTTTTCTGCTTCCTATTACGGTTCACACACAGTTGTGCGCGTGGACTCTAGTGTACATATTACTATTGTAATAGGGTGGCTGCTGTCTCCGTATACATACTAGCAGATGACCAGCAGATGGCAGATATTTCCATCTCCACTTTTAGAATTTCTATTATTTTTCTATTCTTCTTCTACTGTATGTTTCTTCCACAAATTTAGTATATGAATACATCGTTGTGCTCTCTCAGTGATGAGTTAAATATGTATATGCAGGTACCTCTGCATCTCCTCACAGCTACTCATCAAAAGCATCCATAAATGCAACTACTCTTCTTCTTTTACTCTCTCCTCTTTAACTTCTGCTCTGTGAAAGTCAGTGCTGCCACCTACTGGGATCACAGAGTCAATCACACACAGAGTCGACACACACCAACACGCACAAAGCCTGCTAGACCCAAAATCTGGGCTTCACGTCAATCCACCGGAGAACAATGATTAAGACATTTACGTCGCACACACTGTGCACAGATCATAACGGCATGCAGAAAGGTGAAGTATTAATTGGGCTTAACACAGACTGTTGAATGTGGTGTGAGAACATTTGACTAGGAGGGTCTGTAATGTGATTCGGTCGCAGTTTTAAGCCCTTTAATCGGGACCCAGGCATGGTGTGATCAGTGCATTTCCACCCTTCACAGAAAGCATGCCTGGGGCACATAACTGAAGCAGTGCAGGGTTTTCAGAGGGTGAGTAAGCTGTGGAGGCGCCTTCTGTGAGCTTCATTCTGGGTATGAGAGAGGGGAGGAGCGAAACTGGGCTCGTGGCAACACCAGGGCCTTTGTGGACAATCCTGTGGAAGGAGCACAGACAGGGACCAGGACATTCACATTTACTTCATTCAGTAGGTCCTTTTGTCCGAAGCAATGCACAAGTGAGACAAACAGCACATTAGGAGATTCGCTGTCGGTGAGGGACAGTGTTCATCACTGGCAGTTTGTTTAAGACAAGTGAAGCAGAGCTTCACCGAACAATGAAAAGAAAACATTCATATCACATAAAATATCATTTGAATGCCGCTCTATAATCACAAGGCCATTTCTATGTGAAACCACAAAATGACACAGTATTGTACAAATCAGCGCCACCATTAGGCTGATAAAAGGAACTTCACTGAAACAAAAAGGGCACAAAGGATGCAAACCCGGAGCAAAATCATGCACTATATGGACAGAAGTATTGAGACACCCGGCCATTACGCTCACAGGAACTTTTATCACGACCCATTCAAATCCATAGGCATCAGTATGGAGCTGGTCCAGCTGTAACAGCTGGGGAGGCTTTCCATAAGAATTTGGAGTGTGTCTGTGGGGACTGTAGCCCATTCATCCAGAAGAGCATTTGTGAGGTCAGGCACTGATGTGGGATGTGAAGGCCTGGCTCACAATCTCCATTCTCCTTCACCCCAAAGATGGTCAGTGGGGTTGAGGTCAGGGTTCTATGAGGCCGGTCAAGTTCTTCCACACCAAACTCACCCAAGCATGTCTTTATGACCTCGCTTTGTGCACTGGGGCACAGTCATGCTGGAACAGAAAAGGGCCTTCCTCAAACTGTCCCCACAAAGTTGTAAGCATATAAATGTCCAAAATGTCTTGGCATGCTGAAGCAGTAAGATTTCCTTTTACTAGAACTAAGGGACCTATAGCCCAACCCCTGAATAATAACCACATACCATTATCCCTCCTCCACCAAACTTTACACCCTGTCACCGAACAGTCAGCCAGGGTCTCTTGACATCTGCCAAACCCAGACTCGTCCATCAAACTACCAGACAGAAGCGTGATTTGTCACTCCACTGAACATGTTTCCACTATTCCAGAGTCCACGGAGCGTTGGCGACTTTTACACACTATACGCCTCAGCACTCGGTGACCCCCCCTCTGTTACTTTACTTGGGCTGCCACTTCATGGCTGAGTTCCTGTCGTTCCTAAATGCTTCCACTTTGCAATAATACCACTTACAGTTGGCCGTCGAGTATCTAGTAGAGAAGAAATAAAACAAACGGACTTATTGCAAAGGTGGCATCCTATGACAGTACCATTCACTGAGCCACATGACCCACTCTTTCACAAATGTTTGTAAACCTGACCACATGGTTAGGTGCTTGATTTCATACACCTGTAGCAGTGGGTCTGAATGATACACCTGAATTCAGTGATTAAGAGGTGTGTCCCAATACTTTAATCCATATAGTGTATTTTACTCAAGTCACTCCATGAATTGTAATGCCCTCATTCCCACAGCCAGGCCCTGATGCTTGCTGGCATCGCACGGTAACACATGCTGCTAGATGCTACTCTCCTACCTTTAGTGAGTCTCGTGAGCGAGCCGGGCTGCTGGTCATACTGGGTGCAGCCCGAGCAGCTGCTGGTAGAGCTGGAGTGATCCGATTTCTCAGACTTCACCGAGGGAGTATGGACCAGTGGGTGCAGCCTGGTCTTCACACCCCCGGACACCGTCTGGCTCCAGTCTGCGGGACGCAGCCAGTGTCAGTGCTCACAGAACTGCTTTTACTACGGTATCAGAATAAATAAACCGAAACAGCACTAATGAGGAATCCATTATACATCTGCTCACATCTGTAGGAGTCACTGGAAATCATTCTAGGAATTCTGCTATGTTTCAGGCCACATTAATAACAGTGTTTGGCTGACTGTTATCAGGGTTTAACAAGTCACTGCACTAAACCGATAGCTGTGTCGGGGAATGTTCAGGTAAATACAGACAGTCCCCCGGTCATGAGTGAGATCCCATTCCTGAGTCTGTCTTGAAGTCGAATTTGTAGGTTGTTGGACGGAAAAATACATCACTGTACTGCACCTCGAGCCGATGAGCCGTCGAAGTCGCACGATGTTTTCACGAGCATCGCAAAGCAGCCCATGCATTTGTTATTACGAAACTTTAGTTTTAAACATGTATTTAACCCACATTTTTAATATAATACGCTTTACGGCAACCCATTCGTAAGTACGAGTTATCTATAACTCAGACCTTCTTAACGCAGACTGCCTGTAATGCAATGCAAGAATTCATTTGTACACAACTAACGAAGTGTGCTGGTATCAGCTGTATATGAAATAATTCCATAACCATGTATTTTACATTTAAACATGTTATGTGTGTGTGTGTGTGTGTGTGGGGGGGGGGGGGTCATGTAAGCATATTGTAGAAGACCAAAAGTCCCACCAATATAATAAAATGCTATTATTTTTTTCAATCTTCTAAAAATCTGTGACTGTAATCAAAAAAATAAACGTGTCAAAAGTCTGGTATTTTGTTTGGTTACATATGGTTAAGGTTAGGGCTAGGTAGGGGTTAAGGTCATCATTGCTGGGATTACTGTTTTTCCCATAGAAATGAATGGAGAGTCCCCACAAAGATAGGAATACAAACCTCTGTGTGTGTGTGTGTGTTATATATAAACACATAAAATGTGAACAAATTACTGCGCCTTCATTTAAAATACCTGAGTGGTCTGCCAGTCTGAAGCGGCCGAAACAGAGGTGGATCCTCCACTGCTTCTGCACACTCTCCTTCATCAAACAGTAGAAGACGAAAATAAAAAACCCTGAAAAATAAAGACAGGTCTAGCCCAACCTGACCTTTCCGGAACATGCTAGAATATGTTTTTTTGTTATATGTTTATTTTCTTGGATCTCTACTGAACTCGGCTAAACATTCCAAAATTTTACTCATCACATAACATGAATTGTTGGAGAATCCCCCCCAATAGCAATAAACATTCAGGGGTATTAAAAATATGGGCTATTTATTCAATTCTGGCCAGATGTGTATAGCTCAGGTCCAGAAAGTAAAAATCCAGACCAAGATTTTGTCTCAACCAACCAGTTGAGTACTTTATGACCGTGGGTGTGTTCAGCTTGGGCTCAGGTCTGTCTGCAGCTGACGTGACGTGGAGTGAGATCTGCCGGCGGCTGCAGGGGTGGAGTAACTGACTGCAGCCAAGTCGGACAACTTCTACTCCTCGTAGTCTGTGAGACCTGACTGCAATGGCAGCACTGCCAGAAGGGTGTGGATAAATCTATACAAATATCACCTTTTACAATATACTTTTACAATAACCAACTCCTGATACAAACTGTTAGCAGTGAAAAAAAGAAACTATTGTGTATAGTGGCCCTGTGTAAAAACAAAGCTATATTTACTTCAAGGATTCAAAGTTTTTACTGTCATGTGCAGAGTACAACGCATTTCTTACTTGAATGCCTTCTTCACAGACTGGACGATTAAATAAAGCAGTGCAACATTACAGTAACTAACAATAAATAAATCACTAACTTATGTGTACTATTACAGCATTTATGTAATTTATTTATACTTTATTTTACCAAGTAAATTAACTAAACACCAGTTCTCACTGCTTTACGTGCTTTTCGGGAGAAATAGCAGATAACGCATCGGAACTTCCTGGGGTACAAACGTCATGTATGTGACTAAAATCTTCAGCCAATAAGGGCAAAGTTGTGTCGTCATGGAGGCGGTTCCAGTTTGTGCAGACGGCTGAGAAGTGCTGCATAATCTGTCTTAAGTCGTCTTGCTCTCGCAAGGCTTTTGTACCATGTGACATGGTGATGAGTGGTGACATTTTCCAGCGCCGGCTGAAATTCGACAAAAAAATCTAACCAGAATGCATTGCTTTAAGCCAGCGCTGTAAGCGGCTGCATGAAGTCGACTCACCCCATGACTCTTTATGTTGAACTGGTTGGTTGAAACAAAATCTTGGTCTGGATTTGAACTGAACCTGAACTTTCCACCTCTGCAAAAGTGTTCTTTGGGGATTCCCAGAAGTGTCGTGATTCTTCTTTCACTGTCTTAGCTAGGCCTCTTAAACCCTCTGTGATCGCTAACACATGGGCATCGTGGGTCTGCGGGTGTCCCCTTCCTATTGGTCATTCAAATCATTTACTTTTGGAAAGATCCAGAAAGTACAAATCCATATCAACATTGGGTTTCAACCAACCAGTTGAAATAAAGAGTCACAGTCACAAAGTACTCAACTGGTTGGCTGAAACAAAACCTTGGCCTGGATTTGTACTTTCTGGACCTGAACTATCCACCTCTGATTCTGAGGATGCTCTACCCACCTTGCAAGCTGTTGAGGATGGCAAAGAGGTAGAGCAGCGGCACCTTAGCAGGGCCCCAGGTGAAGAAGGCCATAATCCAGGTGAGGCCCAGCAGGAAGGTGAGGCTGGTCACACCCCGTAGGTCACGCAGGAGCCCAGTGCGACTGCCAGGAGGCTGGATGTTGCAAAGCTGGACCAAGACCACTACGAACACTGAGATGTTGCACAGCAGAATCAGGAGGACGTAGGCCACCACAGACACGTAGAAGACAACATCATCCTGCAGCCAGCAGCTGAGAGGAAAAAACACAATTGAAGGTTGGCAAAAAACAGGTTGTCACCGTCACCGCCCATGTGTGGAGTGACCGCCCCTAAGCCCTACTCCACATCTACACCACATCTACTCCACATCACTCACAACTGCTCAGATCCATCCAGCGGTTGAATATTTTCATGATACAGAGCACTGCCATAGGCATCCATCTTCACTGCTAACACCAGGCTGACGATCACCAACGGGAGACCTGCAATAGACACAGTGGGATTAGTCAGGCCTCTGTACCTGTGATTGCCGGAATAGTCCTGTGTTTCCCAAACTGTGTTATGTGAGATTGTGCAGGGGGTACACCAACAATTCTGAGATTTTAAATTGATTAACTCACGAAAACCACAAAGTTGAACTTCCTCATTGGCTTTCTCTTGTTTGTCCAGTAGTGTGTGCGAACAAAACAGTTGATAATTTTTGTAACGTTACTCACACATGGGATTGAGACAGACGACGCAAATTGTCCATTCTATGATATTGCATTCCACTTAACAAGACGGTCTCACTGAAAGTTCAATGAGTTGGTTTTTGAAAACTGAGTTTAATCAAAAGCCAGTGCCAGATTTTTGGATAGCACTGCATGCAGAATACCCTGCCTGGACAAAGCACTCTATAAAGACATTAATGCCCTTTGCAACATACAGTGCCCACAGAAAGTCTTAGGACACTTGCTTAATTCAGTAGAACTATTGCAATATTATTAGATTTATAACAAAAATCATTACTTTATTCACTTGTTTACAAAAAATATATAATCACATTAGCAGCACCTAGCAGATTTAAGTACAACATTCATTTAAAGTAGTAATAAATTGAAACCCAAATTATGGCTATAAAAGAGCTGTTCTGAGATACAAAGTTCATTGACAAGCAGCCTCATTTGGTGCTTTTTAATTAGTAAAACATTTGTGATAACAAAACCAAACATTTGTGTTTAATATCCCTCTGAGAGCAAATGTTTACAATTGTAATTAATAGCAAAATGGCAAGAACAGAACTTAATTATCATTACACTTAATCATGACACTTAATACAAAGAAAATGTCTGTGCAGAAGATATGTGCACCAATACATTTGCAAGATTTTTGAAGGATCGAGCAAGCATCCCAAGACTTTCTGTGAGCATTGTACGTGTGCAAGAGCGGATTCTCAGCACTCACTAGTACGAAGACCAAATACAGACACAGGCTGTGTCCAGAAAACTGTTTAAGATGACAACTCTCTTCTATAAAACCCAACTCTGCAGTGTTGCGTGCATCACGCCAAGCCCTTCGTTTTCTCCACATTATGTGCACTGATGTATTTATGCAATTTATCATGTGAGATTGACACAGTACTAATTGTCTCATGCTGCTTTCTGTATTTATCCCGCAGGGCCACGAGATAAATGGCCTGAGCTTGCACTTGAACCCCAAGCTACCCTCTCGCCCTATATGTATGTACAGAGAGCATGATGGGATATCCGAAAACTAAGCATCCCAATGTATCTGTACTTATGCAAATGACAAATAAAGTGTCATTTCAAAAGCCAGAAAAAGGCAAAAGGATATTTCTAAAAAGTGAAGCAAGACTGGCAGTGACACAGCACTTTGTTATGTTAGAACTCATTGTAGTGCTGTAGAAACTGCCCTGCTGAAAGAGAAATTAACTTTCAGTAGCACTTTACTAAGCTCTCCTCTATAATGCGCTATAGACACCTTCATAATGCATTATAATGGTTGGTATAAGAATTAGTAAAGCATTACAGCATCTTCTATTGACAGTTACAGGGCATTATAGTGTTGATTATAATGCTTCATAAGCTGCAATGAAGCTCTCCTCTATAATGCATTATAGATTCCTTCATAATGCATTAAGAAGCATCCATTCTTATACCAACCATGATAATACATTATAGATGCTTATTAATGTATTATGAAGGTGTCTACAATGCATCATAGATGGCAGCTTCATAGAAATGGTTACCAATCAGACAACAGAAGAGACAAAGACGACACTTTTGTGTTTTTTATGGACCTGTGCCATGTGCTCAGTCCCACATGTAACCACCACAGTAGACAGATCATAGCTAGAAGTACCATCATCACCAGCCTCATTTTCAGCGACATCATTCCTGACCTATTTTTTCTTACCCCAGCCAAGAATGCAGAACTTGAGGATGTAGGCGGGGACGTAGACATTGAAGACCTTCACCAGAGCAAAGTACATGTGAACGGCCTCCAGGCCCATCCAGGTGAAAGAGGCCAGGAGGGTGTAGTGCTGGGCTGTGGCCACGGCGACACAGAGGCCCCGAGAGCCGAAGGACGACAGCCAGGAGTTGACGAGGAACACGAGGTTCAGACCCAGCAGGGCCAGTGACAGATTAAGCAGGATTTTTGATGGGTAATCTCTCCGAAGCCTCCTGTAAGAGAGGAAGTGAAATGGGGGGAGAGTAGGAAAGATGAGGTGAGATTGTTGAGTTCTTTTACATTAATAACGTTAGATGACGGCTCATGAAACTCTAAGGGGGAACAAAATAGCGGCGACCATGAGTGTGAACAGGAGCTTGTTGGTATAGTCAAGTGCAGCAGGATGGACATTGTAACTCTTCAGCTCCATCTGTGGTCGTTCACAGCCGCTCACAGCCACTCACAGCCACTCACAGCCATTCACAGCCGCTCACAGCCATTCACAGCCATTCACAGCCGCTCACAGCCATTCACAGCCGCTCACAGCCATTCACATCCATTCACATCCATTCACAGCCGCTCACAGCCATTCACAGCCACTCACAGCCATTCACAGCCGCTCACAGCTGCTCGCAGCCATTCACAGCCGCTCGCAGCCGCTCACAGCCGCTCGCAGCCGCTCACAGCCGCTCACAGCCATTCACAGCCATTCACAGCCGCTCACAGCCATTCACAGCCATTCACAGCCGCTCACAGCCATTCACAGCCACTCACAGCCACTCACAGCCGCTCACAGCCATTCACAGTCGCTCACAGCCATTCACAGCCGCTCACAGCCATTCACATCCATTCACATCCATTCACAGCTGCTCACAGCCATTCACAGCCACTCACAGCCATTCACAGCCGCTCACAGCCGCTCACAGCCATTCACAGCCGCTCACAGCCGCTCGCAGCCATTCACAGCCGCTGACAGCCACTCACCTGAAGGCCGCGTACGTCAGCACGCTGATGCCTAGGAAGATGGAGGAAACACCGCAGCCCAGGTAGGAGATGACAGTCAGGATCTTCTCATTGATCTCACTCACTGGAGTCCTGGACACGTCCTGCAAATACAAAGGAGTGGAGCCATTAAAACCATCTCTGTCATTTATGAAAAGGAGTTAACATTTCATTTTAGGAAAATCAGTGTGGCAATATGATTCTGATAATTATTTTATAATATTCAACATATTGTACAGGCAGTCCCCAGGTTAGGAACGCCCAATTTACAGACAAATGGACTGCCATAAAGTCCATTATATTAAAAATCCAGGTTAAATACAATGGTTCTTAATAATGATCATTACCAGTAGCCGAGATCATTACCAGTAGTCGAGATCATACCAGTAGCCGAGATCATTACCAGTAGCCCAGATCATACCAGTAGCTGAGATCATTACCAGTAGTTGAGATCATTACCAGTAGCCGAGATCATTACCAGTAGTTAAGATCATTACCAGAAGCCGAGATCATACCAGTAGCCAAGATCATTACCAGTAGCCGAGATCATTACCAGTAGCCGAGATCATTACCAGTAGCCGAGATCATTATCAGTAGCTGAGATCATTACCAGTAGCACCCCAAAGTGAGTGAGGTGGTCACAGAAGCAGGTGGTATGGGTCGCACTGGTCTGGTTCTCTCTGCACCCACTGGACTCCCATCCACCCTGTCTGCCTGCATCAAACAGAGAAAAACACAGTGCATACAGGTACCAATACCCTGATCCTTCAGCACATTAACTGTGGTTTCACTTTTCTCCAGAGCATCTTCTTAAGATTCCATTTTCCATCAATCTGTCAAGTTTATAGCCTGAGGGCTTCGCTGGGTGATCTAATGTGGCTGGAGGTGGGGGGGGGGGGTGGGGGGGACTGTGTGGCAGGGCGCTTTGCAGATACAAAGGAGAGATGGAAAGTTAAGGTCCAGGAAGTACAAATCTAGACCAAGGTTTTGTACTTACTGGACCTGAACTTTCCACCTCAAGTCAACAACAGAGTAACATCTTACCATTTTTGCTGAAATCCCAGTAGACGCACTGCACTTTGTCCTTGGGCTGGGAAGACATGAAAGAACTAGGTTGATTAACCTGGTTTTGTCTAATTGCTTGTTTTAGCCAATGAACAGGAAATGATAAGGCATTACCAGCACTGCATCTACCTGGGTGGCTTTGTGGTGTTGAAGAGTCACAAAGATTGGGTGCTTCAGGTCTTTGATGGTGGCATTTGTGACACTGGCAGACACGACGTAGGTGTTCAGCTCCATCTGGCTCCACTTGTCCTGGAAATGAAGCGCATTTTGCTGGTGTGCTTAATGGGCCTTTAATACAGAAACTCCAATGAGATGTATGCATTGGTCGAATGAATGTCATGTTTGTGATACTGATTTACTAGGAGCTAAACAAAGATGGAAAACGGTGAAAGATGTAACACCTTCACCATTTGCTATAGCGCAAGGATGAACAAAGTGCTCTGAATAGGCCACATCCCGGTACCGTGAAGAGATCCGAAATGACGTAGAAATGAAACTGGACTCGGGACGGAATCCCAGTGCTCTCAGGGAAATACTGGCCCACCGCCTGCGGCAGATAGATGAAGGCCACGGTGGTTTGGAAAGGTTCCTGGTTGAGGAAGATCTACAGCGCAAGAAAGCCAGAGAAATGTGCATTTACACATTTACACAAATATAATTTATTTGACACATCTGTTCATATTTCAAAGTCAGTCATAACTCCCCTGGGGTAAGAGCTTAGTTTCTATTTCAACCTTGGTGCTTGTTTCCCTCCATCCATCTATCCGTTCATCCATCCAACCATCCATCCATCCATCATCTACCCACCCATCCATCTTGCAGGGTTTGCAGCCTGGTGTATGTTTGATAACTCTTAATTTATCGGATATACTCAAGGTCACAAATCCTCTGGTATAAGCTCACAGCTTCTCTTTCCTAACTTTGTCTGAATGCAGTAAAATAACGAGAAAAGCATTTAAAAAGTGGCTTACTTGCATGTTTATCGTAAGTCTTTTGTTTTCATTAGGAACCCTTCACAATATATTTACCCCTATGTTTACTCCTGCATATAGGGTCGCATCCCGGATGTTCTCTGCCTTGTGTCCTGTACTACCTGGGACAGCCTGGACTGCCAAATTAGAGCGACCCTGGACTTGATAAGCGTTACAGAAGACAGCTGGCAGGGCGCATTATAAAAATTAGCAGAAGCTCCTGCAGAAAAAACTGTTTTCACAGTGCCAGGTGATTATAGCCTTATGGCAGAGCAGCGGCAGATAAGCTGTAAAGATGCGTATCGACAGCTTGATGAAGTTTTACAGCTCTGTGCCGTTTGACCAGGCGCCACATCGAGGGCGGAAGCTCCGGCTTCAGTTGAGGATTTGTCTTAGATTCTGTTGACATAAAACAGCAGAGGGGTTCCCACCCCTTCCCACCCCTCTCGCACATTCAATCATTTGCACTTATTTTCTTCTTTGCTCATTTTCATGTTTAAGGTTTAAGGGTGGACGCTCACCTCGGGGCCACTGTCCTGCAAGATGGACGAGACCCCGAAGGAGAGACCCTGAAACCGAGAGGAGTTGACGTTGAGGAGGGAGACGGCCAGGCTGGGGGTTATCACATCATACTGCTCCCCGCTGTAGATCATGCTGTTCCCGATGTTGTCTGTAATATTGAGAATGCTGCACGGGGAGAGGGGAGATGGCGGTCAGCAGAAGGACGCTGCCACTGCCTTCAGGGGCAGACCCTGACCCCGCACTCACTTGTTAGTGACGGCTGAGAGGTCACTGTCGGAAGCCATGATGCTGGAGATGATGTTGATGATGGCCGACCCCAGAGGCGGCGTCACCACGGCGACGGCGACGATCTCCTCTAGCTTGGTGATCAGGATGATGAGGTCAGGGGGACTCAGGGATGTTTGGGCACGTGTTAGATTTGCGATTATCTCCACCACATCCATGGAATTTTCTGGGTATACAGAGAACACCACAAAGGCACTTTGGTCAAGAATATGGGAAAAAAAAACACATTAAATGATAAAATTACCCTCTTTCAGTTCAAAGTTAATGAATTTCAGAGCTGCCTTTTCCCAGCTGTTTATAAAGTATAAGTATACATTTAGTCTAACGCAAAGGTTCTCAATATTGTTTTCATTCTCGCCCACACTGCTTTCCACCCGCCGCATTCATTATTAGCCTATCAAGAACCATCAAAGCCTGATTAAAGTTGGGTTGGAATGAAAATATTCCATGAACAGGATTGAGAACCACTGGTCTAATGAGATTGTTCTATTGTGTCTTTTTTGTTGGGTTTGTAGCAAACACCCAGGCTTGTCTGGTTACACATGAGATGCTGACACCAATTTTATAACCCACCTGGTGAGATATAGATACTCTCAAGGTCAGGAATGGCAATGAGCGGGCAGGAGCGGAGATCTGCAGGAGACCACTTGGCCCGTTCAGATATGGCATCCAGGGCACTGTGAAAGAGAAATCAAGCACGTCCATTCTAGAGGGGCTACAGAGAGAGAAATGCCATGTCCGGACATCCAAGCATTCTCTTTTTTAAACGTTAAGGCCAATGGAACACTTCAAGCTCAGTTTTGCTCCATATCAAGCAGGGTTGGGGTCATTCCGGAATGCATTCATCAATTCCAATACTAATCAAGAAATGGAACTGGAGTTGGGATTGGAAAAAAATACTATGGGGAGCAGAATTGGAACTGAATTCGAATTTCAAGGAGATTTACATTCCAACTCCAGTTCCATTTCCTGATTTGGATTGGAATTGATGAATATCAATGAAGATTTGGGTATGGATGGTAGGCACATGTACTTACTAATATTGTGGGAGTACCATGTGTGTTTAGGGGTTCGGGGCTGATTTGCTCCCTACCAATGTTAAAACCAAACAGATACACTTGTTCCACGTGTCACAATCCTGCGCCATGAATTTTGAGCACTCAGAGTAAATAAAATCTTCAGAACATATATTAAATATACTTATATAACAACATAAAAACTATGATATAGGGTGGGGGTTAAGTTTTTCTGGCTTCACCACCCCCCCCCCACCCCCCACCCCACAGCGTCACTACCTGCAATAAACCTGAGGGACACAGATCACTCAGTTATTATGTACGGTTATCTACAAAAGCCTCATGACCCACACGTTTATTGTCAAAAGGCAAACACGATATACTGAACCACGTATGATGCAGTGATTGATTTGATTCAAATTGCTTCCTGTTCACATGTGAATCTTTCCAGCTGGATCTTTCCAAGACGCTCTGTGCACACAGTCACAAGGTAAAGAAAGGCCGGAGCAAAAGGCTGGAGGTCACAGAACCAGAGTCATGTGACTGATTCCCCTATCGGAAGCAGCATTATTGGTTAGAGCAGTGTTTCCCAACCCGGTCCTCAGGGCCTCCATGACAGTCCATATGTTTTCTTCCTCCCAGGGAGGGAGTAAAAAATGTGGACTGTCTGGCAGGGAGCTGGGAGGGAGCAAAAATGTGGACTGTCTGGCAGGGAGCTGGGAGGGAGCAAAAATGTGGACTGTCTGGCAGGAAGCTGGGAGGGAGCAAAAATGTGGACTGTCTGGCAGGGAGCTGTGAGGGAGCAAAAACGTGGACTGTCTGGCAGGAAGCTGGGAGGGAGCAAAAACGTGGACTGTCTGGCAGGAAGCTGGGAGGGAGCAAAAACGTGGACTGTCTGGCAGGGAGCTGTGAGGGAGCAAAAACGTGGACTGTCTGGCAGGGAGCTGGGAGGGAGCAAAAATGTGGACTGTCTGGCAGGGAGCTGGGAGGGAGCAAAAACGTGTACTGTCTGGCAGGGATTGGGAAACACTGGGTTAGAGAATCAGAGATTATGATTCATAGGTGGTGTAGGCAACTGCTCTTACATCTTCATCCTCTCTGTGGCTTGAAAAGGCGTGAGTATGAAGCTAGGATTGTGTCCCTGCTACCAAACTCCGAAGGTAAGTCTCACCAGAGCCTGGTGGCTGCCTTGTCTGGGTCACATTCACAGGGCAAAGTGGCAGTTTTCTGAGCAGCAGTTTGTAGCCAAATGTAGAAACCATGTCTTGTCTGTTGCCTGCGCTCTGGACACGTCCCAGGTTCTGGATCAGAAAGAGCTTTGTTACGTGTCGTTAAGAAACCAAGCAGAAGAACCAAGCTGGGTCAGCGGGTACCTATGAGAGCGATCTGGATGCTTTTGGGCTCCGCGCGCAGGCTTCTGCGGCCGTATTCTTGCTCCAGGAGATATCGGAGCAGCATCTCGCTTTCAGTGAAGTCTGAGTGTGCTGTGACCTGCACTTGGAAAGTACAGCTGTGGCTGGGGACACAGTATCATACGGGGAAAAGCATCCATAAGCAACAAACCATCACTGACAACTCAGTACCAGCCGCAGCACTGCAGATTACGGATACAGGTACAAATGCATAGCTTTCTATACGGATCATTGTATTTGTAAATAATATGTCGCCTTTGGTTTAATTACATATATATCAATTATCAATTTCATTTTAAATATTCATTTTAAGTATTTCTTAAATGTGATCATGTTATCATACCTTGAAGGCTGTGAGAACTGCAAAGAAAGTATAAGATTCAGCATTAAAACATGCCAAAAACAAGTATGATATTCATATAGTAAATGCTGTCGGAACGACAATGATGTATTCCCTGGAGGGCCCTGTCACCCCCCTCCCTCCATCTAACCCCTACTCCTCCCACAGCCGCCAGGTTCATCAGATCTGTGTCAGTGGCTGTCCTTTCATGTGCCGCCACTAGGTGACACTGCTTCAGTTTTTCTGGTATTTGTTTCAAAATTGTCCTAGAACATCACCTATGCAATATTCCTGCAAAGTTTTCCAGGTAAAGATACATGGATCCCTTTAGAGCAGGGGTGTCAAACTGCAGTCCTGTGTAGCTTAGTTCTTTCCCTGTTCCACCACAAATAATTCAGCTCAAGAGATTTCTTTATAACATGAAATCCTGACTGCATTTCATGAAACCAGCGCTTCCCCTATAATAGAACGACCTACCATTATAGGAGAATTTGTTTACATGAAGAAATCATGACAAACTAACACGAAATGAAGATTTCTTTATAACATGAAATCCTGACTTAATTTAAATGAGGGGGAATCCAAAATTGTGCAGGGCTCCGGCCCCCCAGGACTGGAGTTTGACACCAGTGCTTTAGAGTTACTGTGTTCACAAGACCAAGTATCTTCTGCACCTTTCCATCCATTCCTGCCAATGGGTAGCTTGACTCAAAATTTAATCTGGTGTAGATCTTCATCAATATATTGTTTTTGTAAAGTGGCAACAAAGATCCTTCAAATACTCTTTCAGTTAGCACATCCACAGGGTCAAATATCATCTGGATTTGCTTTCCCTTTGCTGCTACTCAAAGGCATTACTTCAGTTTTGGCGCTGTCTCAAAATTCTCAAAATTTTATTTCCAGCTTGTCACCCATGCAATATGTCTGCAAAAAAACATGTCAAATACTTTTTGAGTTATCACCCTAAGTGTCTGTGGTCGCGCCAGTTAGAGGAACTACCTGGCAATCATGAATTAAGTGAAACACACCCATGAGTAACCTCTTATCCACAGGCCTCAGAGAGCCTGCTGGCTATCCCAGCAAACAAACAGCACCCTGAGCAACAGGCCCATCTATCCCATCTATCATAAGGCGCACTCTCTCTGTTACTCTCTGTCACATACACAATCCTTTTAAATGTGTTTCTATTCGGGGTGTAACGATATACTGAGCCCACGAGACGAGATGAGACACGATATTGGGTTCACGAGAATGAGACAAGACGATATTTTAACAATATTTTAAGGAAAACTTCAAAGAGGAAATATATTACTGGAAAGCAGCCTTTTATTTGATTAATTTGAAAGACGAAAAATGGTAAATAATGCAGATGTATGGTGAAATGTTTTAAATCACCATCTTCATATGCAGTAAAGAACAGAACAAATATCTAGCACTATAAAATATTTCACCTCAAACTCAAATGACAGGCTTCTCTTGTATTTGACTACTCAATTGAACATAAAATATTTTTTTGAAGATATTGTTTTCTTCACCGGTGCAGTGAATGTAAATAAAGAGCTATGATGGTGCTGCAAATGGCTTTGCATAGTAGCAGCGTTAGCCGCTGTGTACGGCATTATTTTCCTAAAATGCTTACAGATGTTTTGTGTCTTGTCTGTCACCCTTTCGCCGTTTATATTTTTTGTCCGGCGGGTCCCCAAAATACTGCCACACAAAAGATTTAAAAATGTCTGGGGCATCGACTATTGTAATTTCATCAGACGCCGACATGCTTACATCAGCTGATTTGCAGCGCCTTCGCGGGACCGCTTTTGACTCTGACGAGAAATCTCGTCATGTTGTAATATCGCGAGATCTCGTTACACCCCTAGTGTCTGCTGATGCTAAAAACATTAAACAGATATACGCATTTAGGATCTGAATAAACACATTTAACAGGGCATTGTAAAACAGAGAACAATACACAGCAGACTGGAAAAAAAGAATAAACATGGGTTTGTGTGTAGTGGGATCTGTAAAATAGCCCATGATTGCATGTGTGTGCCAATGATGAACTGGCATCCCATCCTGATCCTGGTAGCTCTACCTTAAGCCCTACGCTGCCTGGGATGGGCTCCAGGCCCCCCTGTACCCCTGACGAGGAACGAGATGGATGGATGGATGATATATGTAATTTGCAATAAACTGTTGTAGTCATCAGTTAATTCCAGCACCACCAATCTACTTATATTTCTGTATTTAATATAAACAGTTTGTAGCCAACACTGAAGGTTTATGGTTATGAGCAGGTGGCATCAACACAGAAGATCTGCGTAATTTACTTACTACTAATTATCTCAGACCCTAGATGTCATCCTCCCTGTAGTTGTTCACTTCAAACACAGTTTTACTTGTGTTTTTTTTTTTTTTTTTTTTTTACATACAAATTCTACTAAAATGCACTTTAAGAGAGATGACTGTGAATACTGCAGACTTTCTTTGTTTCTCACCAAAGTTTGAGTATAAGAGAATTAACAAGGTTTAAACACAAGGTTTTACAGTCAAGCTGAAGTGAGATAACTACCGGCAACCAGAATACAGCTGCTTAAAGCAGCAATCTGTAAAACGGTTAGGTTTTTGGGATAATACAAGGCCTGAGCTGGTCCAATAGACAACTAAAGCTGACCCAGTGTAACCAGTTTGACTGGTCACTAATATTCTTACCTCCCCCACCTCCAGATTCATCCATTCCTGCCGCCTGCAAGACACAGGGTCATTACTAACAGTCATTATCAGAATTACGTTTCCTGCTCTACAGAAAGCATTTCCAGTCAATCCCTGTGAAAGCTGCACAGCCTGAAACAGTCGTTCCATGTCACGGTCACATGCCTGGGGGAGGTGACTTTCAAATTCAGAACCGTCATCTGGTGTTCCTCTAAAGTCTCAGTCAGCTAGAAAGCAGCAAACACACCAGGTGTTAGAAGGTCTGGAGGTGTGGCACCACATCAGATCAAGGGCATTGCTCTCATTTCTGCTGCTCACCCAGGTCTGAACGGTGTCCTGGGGGTCTAGTGGGATGTCAGAGATGGTCACGTTAAGGCTGACCCTGAAGAAACTGTCTGTAATTACAAATCAGCAGCCCAAGAGTTAAAGTCAAGCTTGCAGACTGTTGCTTCTGGACATGTATAGCAGTGATTCCTAAACCAGTCCTCGGGAACAGTCCACATTTCTGCTCCCTCCAAGTTCCCTGGGAGCTGGGAGGATGCAAAAATGAGGACTGCCTGGGGGATCCTGAGGACCGGGTTGAAAATCACTAATGTAGAGTGAGATCAAAAATCCATTCTTACCAGACTCACGTCCCACGGAGCTGGTCAGGGTCATATGGGTGGAGACAGGTACAGATGGAGGAAGGCTGGACACATCCTCAGTAGACTGACGTTCTGTGTGTAAGTGAAGCACATGAACATCCGAGGACAATGTGAGCCTCAGCAAAATTCAGAAAACCATCAAAATACCCTCGATCTTTTCGCTTCAGTGTCTATGTACTGGTTTTACAGACTTTTACATTTTATTAACAGGCAGTTAAAACAGTATCTCCACAGGGTACAAGGCTGGAATGGTAGTGGATAATATACTCATAAATACCACTTAAATCCCCGCTCAGACCTGCGCAGTATTGGTTATTAGATAAAAACAATACTCATTTTTCCAAAGCCAATTTCCATAAATGTATACGTACACATATGTTTAATCACATTTACGAGTCAGATGTACATAGCTGTCTTATGAGACACTTACCTTGTCTGTTGGTGCTGGACATGATCACTGGTGGGGTCACAGGAGAAGTGTCACCTGCAAAATGATTCGATCAAATCTGAGTACTACTCAATGTTTTAATTTTCGGTTTTCTGAGAATTCCTAAATCTGCATTGGATTTGAATTTTCTTTCAGAAAGGTTTTATACACTATTCTCTAAATGTCACTCCAGGTATATGTGCCTGTTGAATATCCCATGGGCTAACATGGAGATGGTGCTTTTGTTGCTGCCATAACAGCCTCCAGTCTTCTGATCACTTTATACAGGATTTCGGGAGCGTCAGTGAGGTCGAGCACTGATGTTGGATGAGAAGGTCTGGCTCACGGCCGGCATTCCATCTCATCCCAAAGGTGTTCAGAGAGTCAGAGTCAAGTTCTTCCACACCATCCAGATCAAACCATGGATTTATGGACCTCTCTTTGTGCACAGAGGCACAGACATGCTGGAACAGGAAAGGGCCTTCCCCAAATTGTTCTCAGTTGGAAGCACAAAATAATCTAAAATGTCTGCAATTAATGCTGACTAATTAAGCCATTCTTCTAAGGCTACACAGGAAGCACGGCCTCCACCATGAAATTCCAAAAAAAAACTATATTAGTCAGTGTATCAATGTAAATGAATTTTATTTGTGATTAGAAGTGCAATACAGAATATAGAAGTGCAATATATCTTACTAATTGAACCTGAGTCCTGATTATTTCACGGAAGATGCTTTCGACAACATATACGTTACGTTTCATTCTGAAGCCAGGATAAACACACCCTATAGCTGCCCACTGACACTGTGCTTCATTGGAACACTCTGCAAGATTCTTGTACGCTTTGTCTAAATGGGAAATACTGTAGACAAAAGCTTATTCGTGAATGTGCTCGGATTACGTGATTTCGGAGCCCATCCAGACGCCGTGCTTCACTGGGAGTCTGTGAGAGCTTCAGACGTAGGTTTTGCTTAGGAAAGGTTGATTGGACAGACAGACTTGCAGATAGATATTTTAGACCCACCTGGAAGGCAGGCTTCTCTGCACGAGACACGATAAACTACCGATAAGAATAAAGCTCACGACTGACGACCTGCGCATAGTGTCGCCGGCGTTGGTTCGCTGCATTCCGTCATTCTGTCACTCGCAGGGGCACAGAAGCATTTCACTGGAACCCAGTGACAGTTTCTCCTTTCTTAAGTCATCTTTCGTCACTGGCATTTGTAAACATTGTAAATAAAGTCGTTATCATTGAGTTCTGAGTTTAATTTTCCAGTTCAGTGGTTTTTAGTAGACTAGTTAGCGTGCTAACTAAGCTGTTCATGTGTCCAAACTGAGCTAGAGGTTTTGCAGCAACATGGCAGACACTGCAGCTAATGCTGTGGACTTCATTCTAAAGAAGTACTTTGATAAAGAACATAAGAACATAAGAACATAAGAACATAAGAAATTTACAAACGAGAGGAGGCCATTCGGCCCATCAAGCTCGTTTGGGGAGAACTTAGCTAATAGCTCAGAGTTGTTAAAATCTTATCTAGCTCTGATTTAAAGGAACCCATGGTTTTAGCTTCCACTACAATAGCAGGAAGACTATTCCATACTCTGACTACACGCTGTGTAAAGAAGTGCTTCCTCAAATTTGTTTTAAAATGTTCTCCCGCTAATTTCCACTTATGGCCACGAGTTCTAGTATTTAGACTAATATTGAAATAGTCATTTGGCTGAACGGCATCCAGACCCGTTAGAATCTTATAGACCTGAATCATATCCCCCCTTAGTCTCCTTTGCTCAAGGCTGAACAGATTCAGTTCCGCTAACCTCTCCTCGTAAGACATTCCTCTAAGACCAGGAATCATTCTCGTAGCTCTTCGTTGCACCTTTTCTAAGGCAGCAATGTCCTTCTTGAGGTATGGTGACCAAACCTGCACACAGTATTCTAGGTGGGGTCTTACCAAGGAATTATATAAGTGTAACATCACCTCCCTTGACTTAAACTCCACACATCTAGAGATATAACCCAACATTCTGTTCGCCTTTTTTATTGCTTCCCCACATTGGCGAGAGTGGGACATGGAAGCATCAACATACATACCGAGATCTTTCTCGTAATCAGCTACCTTTATTTCAGTGGAACCCATAAAATATCTGTACTGTATATTTCTGCTCCCTGCATGGATTACCTTACATTTATCTGTGTTAAATTTCATCTGCCAAGTATCAGCCCATTCGCTAATTAAATCCAGATCCCGTTGGAGCCTCTCTGCTGCTAGATTAGTATCTGCTACCCCGCCCACCTTAGTGTCGTCTGCAAATTTAACCAGTTTACTGTATGTATTCGTGTCAATATCATTAATGTAAATTAGGAACAATAGTAGGGTTTACATATAAGTAGCAGAGCTACTAAAAAATGGGAAAAGCCCTTTCTAGGTCATACAGTCAACACTGTGCTTCTCCCATTTTAAAAATCTGTCACCACCTCTGACTTGAACTAAGAGGACTAGACTGAACTATGAAGAATTGCCCTAAACCATTATGCCCACATTTTACAGCTGGCACTGTGCACTCAGGCAAGTAGCATTTTCTGGTGTCTGCCAAAGTTAAATTTGTCCGTCAGATGCAAGATAGTGAAGCATGTAGTGTTCACTCCAGAGAACGCTTTTCTGCTGCCTCACTGTCAGGACCGGTGCCTGTCTGGCCCTGTCCCATGTGTCTTGTCCCCATTTGGCCAGCAGGTGTCGCTGGCCAACCTGTTCCCTCCTCTGTCTTGTAGCTCCTCAGTCCCTAGTGTGTTTCCCTACTGCTGGGCAGCTGAACAGGGTAAGTGGCCAGCCATCATGCACACTTCCTTTTGTTGTGGGTTCGAGGCTGACCAGAGAAAGTCCCAACTAGTTGTTTTTTCTGTGTTTAAAATTTGTTATTTCATTATTTTTCTGTGTATACAATTTGTTATTGTATTATGTTCAGTTTTCCTTGTTTCAGTTTCCCTTGGGGTTTGAACCTGCTTTATCCATTAATTGACCTCACCTGTTCCTTGTTGCCCTTACTCTGCAGCTAGTGTCTCAAACAAGGAGAGGCGATTTTTACATGCCTCGTGCTGCTACACTCCGTGGTCCCGCTCTGTCGGCTCGCATGGCCTAATATTTAGGAGCTGAGTTGTGGATGCTCCTAGCCAGCTAACAATTCTTCATTCCAGGAACATTTATTGAAGGTTACGATTGAGTTACAGAAACGTTTAAAGTGTCCAGTTTTCCTGATGTTCCTGGAAAGTTATCCCACTGATACAACTAAGAATAATAATACATCAGCCACTGAAGGGCATGGTTGGGCAGTGCGCAGTGCTGCCATGTTATACCTCAAAGATCATGGGTTCAAGGCTGGATGGCATATATGCATATAGCAGTCTTACTCTCACCTACAGAGAGAAAGCTGGGGGAGGTGTAAAGAGAATTTCCCCATGGGGATCAATAAAGTACTAGTTGTTGTTGTTGTTATTATAAAATTGTCTAAAGTATTGTAAACTTTCCCTGTTAGCTGAGTACACATATCCACTTCACAATAACAGGGCTAACAGCTGACTGGGGCAGTGCTAACGGCAAAAATCTGATGCGCTGATTCTATAATGGTGCCATGTTCAAAGTCCCTGAGCTCCTCAGCACGGCCCACTCTACTTCCATCATTTGTCTATGGAAACTGCCTGAGTGCTTAGCTATGAGTGTGGCTCAAACACCTGAACTCAACAATTGGTGTCCAAAGACCAAGGGCGTAGGTT
Organism: Paramormyrops kingsleyae; assembly: GCF_048594095.1. Lineage (NCBI taxonomy): Eukaryota > Metazoa > Chordata > Actinopteri > Osteoglossiformes > Mormyridae > Paramormyrops > Paramormyrops kingsleyae. The sequence goes on from NC_132820.1 coordinate 16,437,534, forward strand.
AGGTTTCAACATTGCTAGGGACCAAATCAGCCCCGAACCCCCCGCCCCCTTAAACACAGACGGTTCTCTCACAGTATTGGTGGGGATATGTCCATACCATCCATTACATTTGGCCAGGTCCTGTCCCTTACCACTTACCTACGATTAAGACCAAATTGGTTTCTCATTTTCATGCTAAATTAAGCTGTCAAACCTCTCTATAGGCTGTTAATCATTTACACATGTCTTGATGCGCTTGACACAAATGCTAAATGCTTATTAAAGCGCAGGTCCACTAACTTTATCCTGGGAAATAACATTTCTGTATTTATTACATAATGATTTGTGAAGAGCTGATTTCATTATGATATATTAGATCACCAGAATGTTGAAATGAGAATCAGAAATGCATACGTAAAAATATCTATCCATCCATCTTTCAACCTTTTATCCTGGTCACTAGTCTATATGTCCAAATGTGTCATTGCAAAGTTCTTTTTCCAGGGTGTTATTACTCACCGGGATAGCTAAACACAGTTAGCAGGAATAATTTCAGCTTTCCCCACGTTAGTGTCATCATTCACATGATTAACAATGCACAGTTTACAGGAGTGATTTATGGGTGATTATGTGCTCTTACCACACGGCAGGCTGGGGTCAGACACTCCGTGACACTCTTTCGTATCCCAGTCCAGCGCATTCCAGCGTATGATGTTGCCCTCAGCGCACCTGAACGCAGAAAGATGCTGCGGGTCGATCTCGTGTCCCCACATGCGGAACACGGACACGGAGCCCAGGAAGCTGGTGCCGTCCTCGGGGACCATGTCTCCGTTAGTGAACCCGTGGGACGTGCCCAGGCTCAGCGTGCCGTTGGGTGCCAGGCGGCGGGTGGTGCCGCGGCTTGACTCTAACATGTAGGTGCCAGGGGCTTCAACTCCGTTAACGTAGAGGTGCAGGCGGCCGGACCACACCATGCAGATGGAGTGCCAGTTGTCCTCCGACAGTGTAACGTTGGTGGGCCACTCTGTCCCAAAGAGCCACACCCGCAGCATGTCCCTCATTCCGGACAGCCCCAGTTCCGGCTGGGAGTCACCATGCCTCTTGTACATGAAGACCGTCCAATCTTTGGTGCTGATTTTACTACGCAGGTCCACGCAAAGCGTGAACTCCTCCAGCTCCGGGATGAGCAGAGCGGGACTCAGCTGCCAGAAGCGGCACTGCGTCAGCAGAAAGTCCACCTTCTTCCCCCACAAGCTTGGCTCATCTAATGCAAACATGGACACGATCAGGGCACCGCTGCGCTCTGCGGTCGCTATTGTCATGTTCATGGCATTTCTTTTCTTATCATGTTATTTGACATTAACAGATGATGTCAGGCATCATTAGCAAGCTGGAACCGTGTACCTGGGTCTTGCAAGCAGGAAGAGTGCAGGAAGCAGGCGCAGATGATCACGCAACTGTACTTCCACACGGTCACCATCGTTAATCTAGAAATAAACACAAACTGTTTACTGTCCATCCTGCTTAGTTTTGTTTTATCATTTAAGTAATGATCCAGAATAATGGGTATTATCTTCAAAAAACTTTTTTACTGTTGCTTTCATGACTAGATGTGTGAGCATTTTTATTAGATTAACAGCACTGATGTAAATACAACACGTCTGTAATATGTTCTTTTACTGCTCAAGATAAAATACATTTCTGCTAAAATCAAGTATGACATCCATCAGTCACCCGTCTGTCAACTTATCCTGGACAGAGAAGCGGGAATTGCCAGAAACCAACGCCACCATTACATACCGTACTTACCCTGGTATTACTCATTACACATTCATAAAAATTGTAAATGACTGCTCAGTTTTATGAAAAAAAAAAAAAAAAAAAAACGTCACACTATAAATTACAGCTACAGAAGGACAAGAAAGTTGTAATACCAGAGAGTGAAGGTAGATGGCGACTTCAGGGTGAATTTAATCTACAAAAACCTAAGTAACGTAACTCGGAGCAGCAACGAATGTATCTGTAACGTATCCCAAAACAGAAAAGATACGCACTAGCTCCACATACATAACAGTCTACGATCCCTGTTTAAGAAATCATAGGAAGCAAATTCGTAAAGCAAATTCTAATACAATTCTGATGACATTTTAAAGTCAAACTGAGCAGCTGGTGAACAAAACATCAAAATCTAACAAGCGTCAAGTGTGTTAACTTAATCTGCTACTATCACTACCAGAACAGCATGAGAAATCCTCCAAAGTGAAGAGTAAAATCCGGATTTTAAAAGATAACACTGGACAAAGACACATTTGGATGTTCAGCGTATCAATCAATTACCATTAAAATGAATATCATATAAAGGTAAAATCTGAAGCATTATAGTACTACATTGACCTGTATTGTTAAAAGACCCAGCTCTAAATAAAAATAGAAAATAACGTCTTACCAAACAGAACCGTGGATCTGAAAAAAAGAGTACATAAAATCGGTAAATTTAAACTAATCTTGAAAATGTAATGTTTTCATAATTATGAGAATCTTAAAAATGAAATTTATTAAAAAAATAAATTCCCTAATAGTATATAAACTATGCCGTGCGCAGTTCATACCGTGGGCACTGTGTAAACGCGAATGTGTGGCAGCCTAAATTGGCGGCTCTCTCACGAAGTACCTTCAAGCGAGCTTTAACCCACGCCCAGTTTTTGTGTAACATAATTACTAAATATTATTTCCTTTTTTGTAGACTAAAATGATCCTGATTTAACTGTTTTCATTTGCATGCAGTAATTCTTTGTTATTCGTTTCTTCGATTATTCATACAGTAGGCTATAACACGTACTACAGATCATGTTTTTAAATGGATACTGTATTATTATGTAATACGCCTGCATTTTTGTTTAGTCGTTCCATCCTCTACGATAATCGTGGAATTGCTTTCTTTTGATGTGTCTGTAAATATTTATAATTGATTACGCATGTTTCATTCAGTAGGGAGCCTAGTCTTGCGCCTCCGCGGTTGGGGCTCCTGCCCTAGCTGTGAGCAGGATACGCCGCTGGAATTTCGGTGTATGATCCTAAGATGCTGGAAAAGTGTAGGAACTGTTCAAACTGTGTGATGAAATATCGTAAAAGGCAGCGCAGTGCCTTCGGGTATAAAATTCTTTTAACGTACCTGCTCATGTTTGAGATCTAAACACACTCTCTCCACCCGGGTATCGGGGACAGTTGTTGAATCGAATCTGGTATCCATTTAGAAATTAATCTTGTACTTTTATGAGCATCAGAGTTGTTGCTAGGAATCTTATGCTAGCAGAAGTGGAGAGGGATATAGCGGGAGTTACTATTTAAGTTAATCGACCCACCCCAACTATTATCCCGGGTCACCCCTATGCAGTGTTGCGTTAATGTGCAGGGGCTGGGGGAATACCCAATGTACCTCGCGGGAACATGACGCAGTACCAGGTGAAAATATGTGGAATTAATTAGCTGTAAATAGTGTGCATTGTGTTGTATTTGTAATGGTGGGCACATGAGTGTATGTGGGGTATAAAGGCACTCAGGCAGGTAGCTAAACCGGTGAGCCCTGTCGGTTGTTGTCTGAGTGTGGTGGGTTCTGGTTGGGGTAGTAAAGATTGTTAGTCTTTCAAAACCCGGGACAGACTGATTCTTAGCGGTATGGCTAGTACACGACTACTACAGCATCCTAAAGAAGCTCAGCCGAAGACTAATCCTGAGTAGAAAGGTAACTTCCGTCAGGAAGGCGGGGTGTGTGGCTACTATCACGTGATCATGCTCGTGGTCTGTGCTATGCTCGCAGGCGAAGGTGACTGACTCAAGTATGACTCCTGGATTCCCAATCACACAATTAAAAAAAATCCTTTCATTGTTTAATTCACTGGGATTTATCTATATTGCCTGGGGATATTTCTGTTGACCAGTCATACAGACTGTCTTGTTCATGCCTCCTTTTCAGGATCTCCACACTCTGAAGAGAAGGTGACTCTTCATCTGGGCAGGAAATCTTGACGCCACGGTGCAGTCTGCTTATATGAATGATGCACAGCAGTCAGGGTCAGTGCTGCAGCTCTACAATGGATCATACATTTTCTGATCAAACATTAACCAAAAACTAAATGAATTTTTTGAACTTTAGATTAGTTTAATTGAGAACCAATGCAAATATTCATGTTCATTTTTGAATTCATTATCTAGTCTTGTTAAAATAAGTAAAGTATGTCGTGGTCGTAAAAGTTTATTACTGTTCAGGTTCGCATCTAGGTAAACTCTACCTTCTACTGCGGCCCTCGCCTTTTCACCAGCGCAGTGACCCAATAACTGACAGTGAAGATGAATGTTTCCTTTTTCTTGTAAATATGTGTAATGTATGCGTCTGAGGTGGCTACGTGGCTTCCCAGCGGCTTTGTAAATACCATATTCTATATGTTTAACGTCTTTCACAGTTATGGAGTGTCGTTTTTTTTTTTATTTTATTCTCTTCCTGCACAGGGAAACCTGACCAGATTTATGACACTGTTAATCAAAGGCAGCTGAGACTCTCTGCTTGCAAACTTCACAATAGTAAAAAATTTATATCCCTGTAAGGTTCTCTCTGGGTGGGAACCTGGTGATGGGGGGGGGGTTTATCTGGGGCTTGGTATTGGAGACGGATTTAAATCTGCAAAGAATGTCAAGCAACACAAAAAGGGTCACCTGACGGCACCGTGAGCCTGGACGTCCGCATGCTGCACCTTGCACGTGCACCACAGGGTACTGAAATAGATAGATAGATAGATAGATAGATAGATAGACAGACAGACAGACAGACAGACAGACAGACAGATAGATAGATAGATATTGCCATTTGCACTGGTACAGGAATTGTTATGTGTGGCTCACAGAGTTGGCTTTCAAGATAGAAGAGAAAATTAATGAAAAAGAGCATCATTAATAATAATGATCCTAAACTAGTATAAAAATAGAGTATAAAAAGGAAAAACTCTCTGGATTATTGCAGCTTGATGTAGCAGAAGACTATGGAGGTTCAACTTCAGTCAAAGAACTGTACCTCTAAGAGTATCATCCTCAACACTGGTTCTCTATAAGGTTGTGTGCTAAGCCTGTTGCTGTAATCTCTCCACGCACATGACTGTGTGGCCAGAGACGACTCCAGTTCCATTTGTGGATGATACAGAGGTGTTGGACCTCATCTCTAACAATGAGAGACAGCTTTCCTTGATGACGCTGACAGTCGCAACAATGTCAGCAAAACAAGGGAATTGACCGTGGACTTCAGCAGAAGAGTCCCACCAGTGAGGCACCACTGGAGTGAGGCACCACTGGAGTGAGGCACCACTGGAGTGAGGCACCACTGGAGTGAGGCACCACTGGAGTGAGGCACCACTGGAGTGAGGCACCACTGGAGTGAGGCACCACTGGAGTGAGGCACCACTGGAGAGAATGAAAAGCTTTAGGTGTCTCGCAGTGCACCTCCAGTAGGATCTGTCATGGATCCCACACACTCAAGGCCAGGTCGCCGACACCATTCACTGCAGGACCAAAGGACCTTACACATTTCAGTAACTGCTTGTTTAACCTACTGAAATCAAGCAAACGCCTCAGCAGTCTGTTGGCTACAACAGAGTGGCTCGAGAGGAACTTCTGTCCTTCTTGACATGGACATGCCCAATGACTTTTTTAAATAACTGTTGGTTAATTATTAATGTCACTTCACAGTATAATGTAACAACTTCCCACAACATTGTTCACTTTCATGTCCATATACAATTTCCCTCGTCATTAAGATGATGATTGTTAAAATTGGACACCTGGCAAAATGGGACAGTTAAACTTTGCAGTTAATATATGTGTTTAGTAGGCTAATTCTTTATGTTCTCTTCTATGTAATGTTCAAGGGGCATTAATGTATTTAGAATGGTACGAGGTCGGGATTCAAGACACTGAGATGATTTTTAACAATACTCACCCCAATTGTTTACTTTCAAGTCCAAATATACTGCTATTTGCACACTGCCTACCATACACGCTGTAGGTAATAACATTACACTGTCTCCGAATAGTATTTTTATCCATGTCATTCATGTATCTTCTATTTAGCCCTCATTGGCTCACCCACTTTACTTAATTAATTTAATTTCACCTTTATTTATCTACACTCTTTTTTTTGTACAGTCGTTGGAGCAAGCAAAACTGTGCACGCGACAAATAAAACCTGAATCCCGAAGGGCTAGTCTCCTGAACATAAGAGTCTGTTAAACAAGTTTTCTTTTTATGTCGTCAACTTAAAAGTCATCAACGAAAATACAGCTGAAGTTAACAAATAATAAGGACAGTCACTAGAGGGAGCCTGTGTGCCGATATAACTGCATGGCGGTGAGTGGCTTCGCAGGTGATCGTTAGGTTGTCTGTTTAAATCCCCAGGCCGGCAGAGTGGTTTCAACGTTGGGCCCTTCCGTAAGACCCCTAACCACAGTTGCTCCAGGGACTGGCTGACCCTGCTCTTTGATCCTCACTTCTACATCGCTTTGGCCAAATAAACAAATATTCATATAATCTCCACCCTTGAGGAAAACTAGGATGTTTTGAGAAGAAATCCAGCCTGCAGGCAGAATGGGGAGCATGAAAATGATAGCGTTTCATAATGTTGTTTTGGTTGTTTTTAATATTATGCGGTGTAAAATGGTGTAAAACCTTGTTTTAAAATTGAGCTTACCCCTATCATACGCAGTATAAAGCTGTGTTATACACTGGATGGAATGCCAGTCTATTACAGGATATATGCTGACACAATCATACGAATATATATATATATATTTATCATACGAATATATAGGGCTGCACGATACGCTGTTTTAGCGTCATCATCGCGTTTTGCGCATGCGCAATAATCACATCGCTTCTGTATGGACTGTTTCGTGTTTCGACAAAACTTGCCCCAACACCAACTTATTTGACGCACTCTTATTAATAGGCTTAGATAATAAGTTCTGTTTGATTGTAGTTTATTTCGGGTAATGTCATCTCTTTCTTTTTTTTGTCTTATAAATATCGTAATATTAGTCGCGGAAATTTCACATATCGCTGTGTGATATCCTGCTCCCTTGGTCTAGTGTATATTTCAGTTGTTATTGGGTGCTGTCACGTAAATGTTGACGCCCGATAATATAGATGGAATTCAACCAGAACCTTCTGTCTTCTGCCCAGGTTTCCAGACATTCCCGAAGGCATGTTCATCATTGAAGTTCTCGCATGGATAAAATAATACAGCGCCTTGTATCATGCCGTATATTTATAGTAACAGTATTATGTAGGATGCTATATTTTAAATACAGTACGAGCATATATAAAGTCGTGTGCTTTTGTCCAGAGACTCTAAATGTGTTCTTTCGTGTTTCTTTTAGTGCTGTTTCAGTATTCAAAAATCTCTATAACAAACCAATTATAAACTTATAAGTGAAACCCAAACTTCTTTGTTCTGCATCAGTTTTGCTGCACGTGTCATTGATTTCATCTGTTTCCCGTCCGATGCCAATCAAGCGGTAACGGCCCGCAGCGCTGGACTGGTCGGCGGTGAGACTTTGATTTGAGCCGGATGCTGTGGGATTGTCCTCCCCCGGCTGCGGTGCCAGTCTTTGCGGCAGGAGGTCAGTGCGTAGCCGAACAGCCCTATCCGCCCGTCTCCGCCTCCCGCAGCCAGTCCGCCTCAAGTCCCCCGCACTCCCGCAGCCCGTCCGGACAGACAGCCGAAGATGGCGGAGGAAAAGCGGCCGCTAATCGGTGAGCAACGCCGCTGCTGGCATGTTCCCGGACACGGCTGGGGCTGATTGTCCGCGCCGACAGCGCAGTTTATCGGAGGGGGACTTTGTAAACAAACTCGGCACGGGGGGGACTTTGTAAGCAAACTTGGCACCGATGAGTAGTTTGGGCAGCCTGCGTTGCGGTACCCCTCACCCGGTTCAGTCTGTCGCGGTACTTTACCCGATCCGACTCGGAATTGTCTGCTTTTCCCTTCGGTTATATCTGTTAACAGAATTACTGGTGTGAGTTAAAAGGTGCAGCTGGTGTACGAGATTAAGCGCTTCGTACCAAGCCGGGTGCAGAGACTCCGCTTTAGATGCTGGGGCATCCATCCATCCATCCGGCTCCTCGCTTCCACACTCCGTCCGATTGAACTGTTAACCCGTACAAAGCAGCGCAGTGTCATATTGGGAATACTGGGACGTTAGGTCATCTGCAGCTGGAAAGTGCCCTCCCCACATTTCCCCTGCCCCTTGTGCAGTCAAGGCGCTTAGGGCCTTTATATCTCGCAGTGATCTGGTGTAGTAAGTCACTGGCTGCAGTGACTGGGTGTTCACTGTGTGCAGTGTTATTGATCTAGGGGTAACAGCTTGTGTAATACCAGAATATTTGGTGTCCTTTTGTGGTGCAAACTGTCTGAGCTGAACCAACTCATTTTGAGCAGGGTATTACTGGCATTTTACACTGCCTTCTTTAAATCATCCTGCTCTGTACAGCACGTTCCTCAATCCCCACCCCAACCGCTCCACCAAACAGCTCGTTCCTTCATTCTAGGTCCGTTCAGGAAACAGAAATGCCAAAGAAAGTGATGAAGCTGATGGTGTAACTCTGTTCTTATGGTGAGTTCTGCCCAGGGTCGGCTTGGCTTAATTCGGCACCTTCGGGTAGGTGCTGCTGCAGGCTTCTGTCCCGGAAGGATCACCGGGCCGTTTGCACACGGTGCCCAGAACGGCAGTGATGTGATTGGGCAATTGCCTGGGGTCCCCCCCTGTCACTCTCTCTCTCTCCCTGGGGTGAGCATCAGTGTCAGTGCCTGTCACTGTATGTAATTCCCTCCTGAGTTAAATGTCAATTCCTACTCATGCCTAAGACCTGTCACAAACTCAGACTGCAATCCCCCCCCCCCAGTTTTGTTTGACTGCAGAGTTCAGTTGTGATGTAGCAAACAAGTCAAATCTGGCTCAGTAGCACTGAGAACCTGTCAAACAAAGAGTTAATGTTGGAAGACTGAGTCTTTGATATCATCACCATGCTGCAGCCCTGCTGATCAGGGTCATCCTGATCTGTCCTTCAGTGAGCCTTGATCCTTCAGTAAGACTGTATCCCCTTCCTTGCTGGCTGTTTCTGCAGCTAAAACTGACAGGCAGGCAGACAGTCGGGCAAATAGAGGGAGGGCTGGATTGTTGCCTTTACACTCAAACGAATATTAATTACGTTATAAGCATGAAATCAAAAGCCTGTTAAAAGTAACTAGTTTAAATAATATAAATGTTTTGATGTTAGCCAGTTGAAAGCCTCTGACGGGTTCACCGGTCCCAGCCTCGGCAGAATAATCTGTGGGCCCGTGAGCCAGACCCTTACCCCCCCAGCTCCATGGGCGCCGCTGCAGGTGGCTGCCCTTCACTGCCAAGCTCGCCCTCACCTACATGTGGAGGGAAAGATGGGGTCAGGGGAAACAAATGGCTTTAATGAGGGTGCCATTATCATTGTACTCCATGATATGATGTGTTTGAGGGTAACACAGTATGGCCCCTGTTTTTAGGGTTCGGCCTTCTTCAGGCCCTCAGAGGTCTAAGGCCCTCAGGTTTACTCTGAGTAATCGGTTAATTGGAGTAATTATTTCAGTAGTACGTCCCTGGTAATCCATGAGACACCAGCTTTCATGTTAGGAATGGGAGGGAGAGAGAGAGGGGGAGAGAAAGGGAGAGAGGAACCAGTACGCATGGTCTGTGTGCCAGAGAGAGAGAGAGAGGCTGAGATCCGGCGAGCGGCTTCCTCGTGTGAATCCCACATCAGACCCAGCAGTCCAGCAATCCTGCTCCATGCCTGCCGGTGTGATGGGCCAGGAACCTTCCGGGCTGACTGACTGACCGACTGCGGCGGTGAGCGCATCTCCACCTGTCCGTGTGTGTGTCTGTGTGTGTGTGAGATATCCTGTATCGTGCAGTGATATCTGTAGCTGTCGAGGCTGTGTGTATAAATATCACATGTTTATATGTGCTTTAGCTGCGTTGCTGCTCTCGTGCGGGGAGGGGGGGTGCTGTCACGGCTCTCGTGCGGGGGGTGCTGTCACGGCTCTCGTGCATTCTGTCACGTGTGTGTCGCCTGTAGACGTGCTCGAGCTGAGCTCCTGTTTGATCCACAGCCAGGCGACACTCGATGAATGTGAACTCCTTTCGGCATTTTTTTGACTTGCTAGTTCTTCCTATGAAGTCCCCCCCCCCCCCCTCAGGCTGAGCTCTGTGGGTATGGTGCAGGGCACTGCCTGTTACACTGCTGAGCCCATGTGACCTGCCGCCGCGGCGACGATGAGCTGATAAGGGGCCACTGTCAACAAATGGCATGAAATTAGACCGCAGCACGGGTTAGATCCCGGGGGGCGACGGGGGAGGGGGGCGGGGTTGATGTTCCAGCTTATAGGAGGTGTGACAGTGAGGATGAGCGAGATTCTCTCCCCATCCGTAAAGGGAGTGTCGAGATGAGGAGGAGATGCGATGGGTTCTCGAACCTGCACAAAGCGTCTACCCTCAGTCTGACGCCAAAAGTCCACGCCGCAGGCTAAAGCCTCACGATGCCAGACGGGCGTCAGCTGAGGGGGGGGGCCTCCTCCGATTGGCATGCAGCGTCCGGGGGTGCAGCCCCGCCCCAAGCTGTACCTCTCCTCCTGGGTGCCATGTTAGCACCGCTACCAATGTGCAGCAGGAATCCCCCCCCCGCCACCGCAACAGAGATCGGGCCGCATGTCCTGCGGCCACTTACCGCCCCTTGAGGCCAGATCCTCATGTTGTACTGCGCGTCTGGGCGGGTGTTACACTGCGTACCGGGGGGGGGGCTTCCTGGAAGATGTCAGGATTTAGCCAGTTTAGAAGTTGTTGGAAACCAGACGAAAGACGATAGCTTCTGAACATTGAGGTTGTATTTATTGGATGGACAATATGTACGGTAAGTTCATTATGTTTTGGCCCAGTTTGGTCTGTTCAAAGTTCTCCCCACGACTCCTGTTCCTGAATCCTACACCGCCAGCCGTGTCCGGGGCCCATCACCCTCCTCTATAAGACCCCCGATCTGAGTCCCTTCATCCCCGTGGCAGAGAGAGACACTCCTCAGGGCTGGTCTCTGAAAGCCTCAGGAGAGGTGGCACCTGGGGGGGGGGGGGGCACTGCTACTGTGTCAGGAACAGAAAAGTCTGCATGTTTATGAGGTGTTTAACGCGCTTTGAATGGGAGGCATGATATCCAGTTATCCTTTTGTCATTGTCATCGAGAGCCACTGCTGGGAAGCATAGAATCAGTCACCTTTTCCTGATTATGGTGTCATTGCCAAATACACTTACCTCCTTCACCATTGCTTATATACCTAATGTCATTTCATAAATGGACACGACCCCGTTAAGTGATTAGATGCTGGGCGTCAGAGGGCGTTTCTCAGTACCAAGAACGCAAAGATCGCACTTGTGTTCTTGGCAAGAGCCGTCTTGCTAACTTGCCTCCCAAAAACGAACTTGGGGTGCAATGAATCATGGGATTGGTCTCTGCATCCTTGGATGATGCATCCCTGATATTTGAGGTGGGGCAAAAACGGCACCCCGGGATTTTTTTACCATCTCCCGTACTTCTGGTCTTCGGTAATGGAAGATGACGTTAGAAACGGTATGTGAGAACACATGTAGGGTGAGATTCGCATGTTGATGAGCCCGGCGCGGCACTTTCCACAGCGTAAGCTTGTTTTGGTGGCTCCCTCACACAGATGGGGGGGGGGGGGGGGGGGGGGGCTGAAAGCTCCACAGTCAGCGGTTCTGCCTGAGCCGTCACTCTGCCGGCCGCCCCGTTGGCCGTATCACTAAGGGCAGCAGACGTCCATGTGGATCCTAGTGCATCGAGCTCTAATCAAACCCTGGATGCCATTTCAGCTGACAGTGGCCCTGGCTGCTTTTGGCAGTATTTCCTGGCACATTAGCGCTGTGACTCAGTTTCTCTACAGTCTTCATAGTCGTGATTTCCACCTGGCTTGTTGGGGCACCACACTATACATCCTGCATGGTAAATGTAGGTACTTGGCGTGATGATCTTGACATCACAATGAACAATAGAGTGACGATCTCGACGTGACGGCGGTCTGTTGGTTAGTGACTATCTTGACGTGACGGCAGCCGGTTGGTAGGGTAATGATTTGTTCTCAGAATTCTCCGTTCGGGTTTTGTATCATTTTTATCATTCCGGAAGGAAGCTGAGGGTTGTTTGGCAATAATGCTTGAGAACAGAGTTTGTCCCCCATCCTGGTCTGAAGGAAGGTTCTGGATGTATGGAATGTGGACTGAATCCTAGGGGCTACTGTAGATCGCCGTATTTGAAGAGGAGCCCGGGAGCCCAGATCTGAAATGATCCGTCGTGTTTGCATATGTTACACAGCCCCCCCCCCCCCTTTAGGGTTAGCAAACCTGAAGCCTGGTCTCTTTCAGTCTTTATCTGAGGTTTTTTTTCTCACCTCCACTGCTTCCTGGGTTGGGGCAGGTGTCCTGCTTTTCCCAGAATCTGTCAGGCAGACTCATTACATCCCATCTGTTTGTCCCGTTTCGACATTCCCTCTCCCTGGGGAACGTCCCTTTATTTGTAAGCGATGGCAGTAATATGCCTTTCCTTTCTCACGTGCTGCTTCATGTCAGAAATGCTCCAGTGCCTCTCCTAAGGAGGCAGCTGTAAATGTCCCACGCAGGCTGCGGGCCTCTTTCCCGTCATGCCTTGTGCCGCCACCCAGACCCTGATTCGGTGACCATGGGGATTGTGACACTCGCAGCGGTTTCCAGCCCATCGAGTGTGGCTAGCATTAGAAAGGGAAGAACGGAAGAGCGTGTTGAAGCTGCCTCCACATTGCAGGGGTTATGGCACAGAGGCCATTGTGTGCTGGAGCCCAGATTAATGTCCGTTACTCATTATAACTGCGTTTGAATGTCTGACTTGTAAGGAAATGGGCTGTCAGTCACTTTCAGCATAATAAATGCAAATAAGTCAATGTGCCCTGTGACCCGAGAAAGCGGGGAGGGGGGGACTCTGCGTGATCTGCTGTCCTTCCAGGGTCCCTGTAGTTTTCTGATATTGAGCTGGGGTGGGGGGGATGGGCCTGGATGTCAGCTTGATGCATGTGGAGGTCGTGGGAAGAGGTCCAGGCGGGTCAAGATGCCGCTGTGGGAAGTGAGGCAGAGCAGACGTGCAGCGACGTCTGCAGTCCTGACGCCTGCGCTCTCCTGCCGTCCGCAGCCTCGCGAGCTCAGGCGGGGGGGCTTCGGAGCCAGGCGGCTGAGCCCAGCGGGATCGGTGCCACCAGGAGCCCAGGGAGCCGGACAGGTAGGTGGACCGTGCGGTCTCGCACACACCCGTCGCATTTATACTGCTGCGGCTAAAGCGTCGATCCGAGGTGATCGATGCAGTAATGCAGCTTCTGATCAGACGCAGCTTAGAGGAGGGTGTTGTGTTCCAAAGGCTGATCCTCCAGCATCTCTCTCTCGATTTTGTTCACTCTCGCATTCTTTTTGGATTAATTTACTTTTGCGCTCTCTCTCTCGCTCTCGATATTCAGTCGAGCTCTCTCTCCTCTCTCTCCCTCCCTCTTCCCTTAATTAGCCCACTGTAAATCATGACAGGTTTGATCGGATCTTGAGTGACGCGTGGGTGTGTGTGACACGCAGGTCCGTGCGCGATCATGTGTGGTGGGCTCTGTAGGGGACACACGGGTCCACACTACCGCCCCTCGCACATCCAGACGCACACCAGCTGCCGTCGCGGCCCTACCGTTGGGCTTTGCTGACGTAATGCTAAGACTGAATGTTTTTGACAATAACTGACACAATGCATGATAAGCTCCCTCTGTATAGGGGCTGGGGGGTGTGCTAACACCAGCACCAAGTGGGGGGGGGGGGGGGGGGGGTTACCTCATTTTCCCTTACATGTGATTCTGTTCACTATCCGGGCAGATTCAGCACAGACTGTCATAGTAACAACTGGGGGTGCAGCAGTACACTGAATTCACAGTTTGGCACAGATGTCGTTTTTTGAGTTCGTGGTTTGGTGCAATTTCACTAGAGCAGGGAAACAATTTGTATTGAAATTGTTTATTATTCAAACTGCAAACACAATTAGGAAGAGTTGTAAACAAAAGGCAATGTGTCTGTCGACGTGCCTGAGTAACAAAACCTAAGAGATGCTTATTTGCACATCATGAAAATATAAAGTCGCAGCAAAAATGATGAATTACCGAATCGTGTATCTAGCAGAATTTCCTGGCCGAAGTGCCATAAATGCCACTGGGAGACTAACTTGCAGAGGCTGTTTCTGCCTCGCTCAGGTTGTACACACACTCATGATCGTCTCAAATGAATTAGCATGTTGGATACATTTCTAGCAACATGTATCCAAGTTTGCTGTAATAGAGCCAACAGACAGTCTTCGTTTTAAGAGCTACTCACTCTCCAGTGCTGGAGTAATTTTATTGTGAGACGAATATGTTCCGAAACGGCAGACTGTAACTGTGACAAGCATTAGCCGTAACCAACTCAAAGCCACTTTTATCGTATCGCTTTTCCATATTCAACATCGTCTTGTGGATTTAGGTTCCACCCGTGTCAGTAAATGTATTCATTCTTTTCATTGTGTGTACTGAACTGAAAACGATGTACTGAATAGGTCACAATGAATATGTATACCATTATAGCCCTAGTAACGGTTAGCAAATGCTAAAGCAAGGTACTGAGATGGGTAAACAAATCTAACCCGTGGCTGTCTTTTAATAACTAGTACTGGTAATGCCAGTGAGGTTCCAGTTCCAGCTGTGGTGACCAACCCGGCAGTGTGGTCTGGAATCAGGACTAATTAGCTATGTATGTTAAGTCTTTTGCGGGGGCAGGGGAAGTAGCAAAAAGATGGCTATCTTGCCTTGTACCTCATTAGTGCTGACTGTTGGTGGGCTCAGTTCATGTCTAATTCCCCTGCCACCCCTTTAACCAGCCTCGAGAGAATCCCAGGGCACAGAGCGCTGGAGCAAGATGTCACACGACGAGCGCCGATCTGCCACGGAGGGGAAGAGGACCCCGCGGGCGGACGAGAAGGTGGGACGGGGGCGTGTGCTGGTGGGGGGCAGCGTGGCAGGTTACAGGAAGGGCTGCGGACCTGTTAGTACTGAGAGGCGGCAGACGGGGGCTGCGCTGAAGGGAACTGCTACTCCATGATGCAAGTAACTGCACATTTCATGTTAATTATGGGTAAAAAGTAAGGACGTTAATGTAGACCTTGAGCAGTTTACCAGCCCCGATTTTGGGCTGTGGTTTTCCCGGCAGCGTTTATATATAGGTGCGCCTTCCATAAGTGCTTTAGCATTTATGCTTGTGGCCTGGTTTAGTGTCACCTCCGTTTCTGTTGGACGGGACGAATGTGGAGGAGTGTGATGTCATGTCCCTTAGCAAACCAGGCCGCTTCCTTGCTGATGGCTGGTCGCCCTGGGACCGCAGGCCTGCAAAAAAGGTGGGGAGGCCACGTTCACATAGCGAGTCTTAGTCACGGGGTGTCCCAGTGAGCCCAACCCTAATGAAGCTAAAGGTTCGAGGGGCAGTCCACGGCAACTTTAACTACGGTAATGGTTACCCACGGTACCCAACATACAGCTCTTTTTCTGTTTTGTGCAGCAGCACCAGGAGGTGGTGCTGAGGAGACCACTCGGCCACAGGTTGGAGCATCAGAAGAGGTGGTCCTGGGGAGCGGGAGGCCCCACAGAAACTGGTAAGGGGCCCTGCGCGTCAGCAGCTTCTCATTTTATTGTAATCCCCAGACTACTGGTGCACTTCTGCCATAGACACTTTCTATAGCGCGATAACTTAAAAAGTATTTGAGGGATTTTTCTCATATTTAGCAGACGCATTTTTTGGGTGAAGATCTGGAATTTGTCACATTTTGAGACAGATTGCACCAGGATTGAAGCAGCACTGCTTAGCGGCAATAAAGGGAAGCATTTAACCTTGTGAACCTTGTGAATTTGGTGGATCTTATTACCACTTATTATATGGACAAAAGTCTCCATCTAGCTTCCTTCTGAGCCAAATTGCACTAGTCACCAGGTTTGCAGTTGAAGCAGAGTCTCATGTAATGGTGGCACGTGAAAGGACAGCCACAAACACAGATGTGAAGAACCTGGTGACCGGGCTAGAGATTGTAAAGTTTAGATTTTGTGATGGGAGTAGGCTTTAGATTGGGGGGGAAATGTACTGGGAATACATTGTTGTCATTCTGAGGGCATCTAGTTCGTGTGAGTCCAGAGATTCCCGCCTCCCTGATGGCTTTGTACATCCACTCTCTTTTCTTAAAAGCCTTTAAGTGTCATATGCAGGCATCTATGTGCTTTTCTCGCTTAGGCCTTAAAACTATAAATACATTACTGTTTGTTTATTGGTTTAAATATAATTTATATAGCCTGATTTGTCAAGGTACCAGCAGATATTTTTATGTTAATGATACTACAGGACTGACTACAGGTGTGGGCCCGGGGTGCTATGACGTGTGCGGGGGTGCTATGACGTGTGCGGGGGTGCTATGACGTGTGCGGGGGTGCTATGACGCCGAGGCATGTGGGGGTGTAATGTGGGTCTCTAGGTGACATTCAGAACAACGGGACACCTCAGGGTGCCAGTTATTTCACAACCCCACCATGTGTGGTGCCCACACCCTCCTCTGCCATGCCCATTAAATATCCCCCCCCCCCGGTCACGGCTTCCCATCTGTGCCATTGTTCTACACCTGTGTTCAGGTCATTGCGGACACCCAGCTTCCCAGGACTTCCTGCCAGTTTGTGTCCTCCGGTGGTGCATTGACCACCATTTTTAGCTTTAAGCCTGGTGTGTTGAATGAAAAATCATCAGGTCACAGGAAAGCTGTGGCGACGTCCCTCGACGTCCCTCTCTCCACGCTTCCTCACCTGCTGACGCACTTAGCGTGATTAAACTGCGTCTGAGCCTCTACTCGGCACATCAGATTTATTTAAAGGGCTGAATCTCTGACTTTAATACATTGCAGTCATGTACGTATTTAAGATGTGTGTTGTTTATGGTGGTTGGAACACCCATGTGTGGTATAATGTCAGTGAGGCAAAGCCTTTCTTTCAGGCACACAAGACCATTGGAAGTTCACCTTTTAGGGATTAATGGTGTCTGTCTGTCTTCTGCCCTGGTGTGATGTATGTGTGTCCCATACATTATACAGACATTCTGGAGAAGTCTCAGCTTGTTGTGATGGACTCTGTCCCCTCCCACCCCCCCATCCTGTCTTTGTCCCTCCTCCAGGGGACCGGCGGACCACCTCCCACCTCAAACAGAACGCGAACTCCGGCGGAGGCAGCAAGCGACTGTCCT
The DNA here is from genome assembly GCF_048594095.1 of Paramormyrops kingsleyae. Classification (NCBI taxonomy): domain Eukaryota; kingdom Metazoa; phylum Chordata; class Actinopteri; order Osteoglossiformes; family Mormyridae; genus Paramormyrops; species Paramormyrops kingsleyae. Next base: position 16,454,935 of record NC_132820.1, read on the forward strand.
CGTCCTCCCTGGAGAGAGGTGTGTTATTCGCCGTCGTGACGGCCCTCGCTCTCCACTGTCTGCTTTTACAGAGGAATGGTGGTATAGCGCCCCCTATCTCCCGGGAGTGCATTGGACGTGGATGACCCGGCCTTGAAGCCTGTGACGTGACCCATGACACCGAATCACACTTTCCTGTGTGGCTCTGCCTTCCCCTTTCTCTGTTCTGTTGTTTCAGGTGGGGGTGTGATTTACTGACACAATCATCACGTGAATCTTGTCATGCCATGAAATGATTGGCAGCTCCCTGGTATTGCTGCATGCCCGCCTGTCCCGCAGGTGCTTGTGGGATTGGCACCTTTCCACATGCACTGCGTGGTACCACCGCTCTCGCATGCTGGTTAAGTCTGCAGATGAAAGGATATGAAAAATTAGTATCGCGATGATAGTGACGAAATTATCATGGTTCAGTAATATCAGTATTATCGTGGTATTGTTTAAAATGTGCTGCAAAAGTTCAAAAGGTACTGATGCACATTGAAATAATTTCACAAGTATTATTATTTCAAGTTTTATATTGAAAACCGCCAATAACAATGCATTTTGTTTGTACATTCAAAATAAACATATGAAAACCATATCAATTATTCAACATTGCTTAACATTAAAAATCTCGAGTGCTGCCACTGCCTTCCGCCATGACACAAACCTAACCCATGCTACTAATTTTACAATGTTACAATATAACAAACTGCTACATATTTCAGCTTTTGTATTGCGGTTGGCAAAACCAAGTATTAAGGATGTTCAGTTTGCCCTTAACAAAATGGCCAGGTAAAAAAATAGCAAAATATCTGAAGAAATAATCGAAGCAAAAAGAATTCACACTTTAAGTTTTAAATTCTATAAAACATGCGCTGCTGAAGACAACGGCTACTTTTCATTGCAGGGCTGCATATCCCTTGGCTGTAACTAGGCCTGTTTTTGGGTGCTACAGAAAAATCCCGCACACCCACTAAAAGGTGCATCGTCCTCCTTTATTCATACTGGCTTCTTCTGAGCGTACGTATGTACCTCACATTATCACATTCTAGCAGTAAATCATAGTTAAGGCCGTGACTGCGGACCAGCCGATGGGATACAAATTGCTGTCACTGTTTGTTTAAAGCCCGTTCTGTATGAATGACCCAGTTATCAGTCGTCTGCCTGGCTCAGCACATTAGCACTCATTTATCGGAAGGTAGTCGGCAGAGTGATGTCATGAGTAAGACCCTTAACCCCAGTCAGTTCAGGACCCGGCTGGTCCTGCTCTTTGACCCTCACCTCTACGTCACTTCGAGCGCAGTGGAGGGCCAGTCTCCGATACGGTTTGCGGGTTTCCATGCTCAGACACGCCTACTAAACTTGGTCATTAGCTGGTTCAGATGTGTTTGAGCAGGGAAATCTGCAGACTGCCAGTGCTCACTTCAATTTTGTAAAAGTTACCTCTGTTTCATGCTCAATCAGCTGCATTACCGCAAACAAATTCCACACAGGGTTCATTTTGCGAAATGTGTGCATAGTGTCAGCTTTCTGTTTGTGAGCGGCTCTGCGTACCAGCCCCTGTGTACCATATTGATTTGTGCTGATAGAAAGCTGAAAAGCCTGTATTGATTTTTTTAAAGGCTAATGCAGATCAGTGTGTGTGTTCATCTGTGTTGTCAATATTTGGACCAGTGAAACCAAGCTGCTTGTCAAATGTCTCCGTCTGTCTTGTTTACGTGTCACTGCTCAGTGGAACTCCCATGACCTCGTCGTATTCAGCCTGTACTTTCTGGTTCATGCTGTCACATGAGTGTCAGACACATTCACTGGTGTCTATGTTCCACCTGGAAAGTAAGAAGCTCTTCCCATCCCCTGCCAGACAGCCAATCACAGCCTGGCGAGGCGTCCTGTGATTCGCTGCCGTGTGAAGGTCCCAGGCCGTGAAGGTCCCCCGCTGTGCCCCGCCTCGTGCCCCCCACTCACCAGCTGCACAATTCAGCTTCTCTCCCATTCCAGCCCCCCCCCACTCCGCTTCCTGGCCTGTTCCTCCATCCCCTCCCAAGCTGATCACTCTCTGCTCTCCTCCCATGCAGCCTCAACCCGTGTTCCCATGACCAGCCGCAGCGGTGACCGGCAGAAAGCGCAGTCCCCCTCTCCCGTCACCGGGGGCAGCGATGGAACACAGGTGAGCTGTGCTGAGGGGGCAGGTGTCCACAGTAAAGCACAGGAGCAGTACGTACTTTATAGCAGCTAGCAAATTATACTGAGGGTTGGAATGGGGAGAAAAAAGTGGAAAAACAAGTGGACTGGCCCTGGTGTGTGTGTGTGTGTGTGTGTGTGTGTGTGTGTGTTGCCCGCTGGTTATGGTGCTAGGAAACTGCTAAATAATGCTCAGTCCCACTCATTTTTCCTGCATGTCACTTTAGGAGCGTGGTCAGATTATGGAAAGTGATACAGATGCTCGTTGCTTTACAATAGTTTGGCTTAATGGGTTAAAGCAGTCTATGAGGGTCACTGAATCTGGATTGGTTCTCCTCCTATCTAACTAATAGGAGTTTCCCGGTTGGTTTTGCAGATTTTTCATTGGTTACTGCTCCTCTGACACATGGAGTGCCCCGAGGTTCGGTTCTTGGACTGGTTCCATCCTTCCTCTGTCTCAGATTATCAACTCTTAAGTGTATTAATCGTCTCCTCAGCCTAAGCGTATTTCATACGACTTTTATTCAGATGATATTCAGCTCTATGTTTCATTTCAACCTAATCAAATCAATAAAGTATCCATTCTGCTTGACTGCCCGTCACAGATTAAGAACTGGCTCTGCAACAATTACCCGCCGCTGAATTCAGGAAACACTGAGGTCCTTATTGTTGCTCCTCCTAACCATCACTCTGAGATGAGTGTTAAGATGGCTTCCGTCTCTCCAGCTGCCAAATCCAGTGTGTAATCTGGGGGTTATCATAGCCCAATCTCTAAGCCTACATTCATATGCAAGGTTTGTTGCACGCTCTTGTTTCTTTCAGTTAAGAAACATTTCCAAATTACGGACTGTAGTTTCCTAATCGGAACTGGAGATGCTCGATCATGTGTTGCAACTTGATTACTATAATGCTTTGTACACGTCTAAGCAAATCTTCCCTTCCCCGCTTACAGTTAGTTCAGAATGTTACTGCGGGCTTTTAACCTGATCTGTTCGGAAAGCACATATTACCCGGAAATTGTACGCACTGCATTAGCTTCTGGATGAGTATAGAATCCGTGTTAAAATTTTGCCGCTCGCCTATAGAGCTCTGGATGGGCAAGCGCCCAAATACATTAGTGGGCTCTTGCACTGCTTGTCTGGCACTTAGGTCTGGGCTGCAGGGTCTTTGTTCCATGTACCTGGCTGAAGATACGCGGAGATTGTGCCTTTCAGCCTGACTTTGAGATGGTCTCTCGCTGGCATCGCACTCGGCTGAGTCAGATGACTCGTATAAAAAGCGACTTTTTGTTTAAGCAGGCAGTTTAAATGGAGTTGATTAGTCTTTTGCTTGTAGTCTTTTTTTTTTTTTTTTTTTTTAGTAGTGTTTTTGCTAATGTACTTTTCCTTGTTTCATCTCGATGGTACCAAGCGTTTTAGTGCTGTGCAGCGCTTTGTGACCTCTTGTCTGTGAAAGGCGCTTCATAAATAAATAAATTTTACTTATGTTTCGAATTCACAATGGTGAGATAGTGATGCGCATACAGTAGTTTGAATTTTGATCTGTTCCTGAGCTGCAGATATGGTGTTCGGTACAGTCTACTGATGCTGGGTGATGTCATGCAGCCATGCTTTCAGTCTTTGTAGTGATTGTATCTCCGGCTGTGTTTAACAACATGTTGTGCTGTTTTTTTCCATTTAACTACTACTGTTTTAAGCTACTTAAAGCCTAAATTTGTTATACCATAGTCATATTACATATTTTCACCTTAAGATGGTTTCATTGGACTGGTCCGACGTCCCCTGAGTTTGGCTTCCGGTGATCCCAGGCTGCCAGCCTCACGGATTTGGGGGGATCTTGCCCTCTTGTCTGCTACAGTCTCCTCAGTCCTTTATTTCAGTGGTAGGACCCAAAAGCACCACATCCAGGCGGACAGGCAGAACATGGGCAGCGTAATTCACATCGCTCATGTTTACCATGTTTACAGCGTGACCTGGAAAATAACCACAGCGTGAGGAGCTGCGAATTCTGCCAGCTGGCGGCGTCATACAGTCCAGTAGCTTGGAGCACCTCCCCCTCGTCTAACAGATCAGTGCTTATCTAGTACAGGAGCATAGTCAGCCATAGAGAGTGCGGTGTTCCGGGGAGGGGGGGTGGCTCTGCAGGTTGGTATTCTCTGCCCGCCATCGGAAGGTTGCTGGTTCGGCACACTGATGCTGCCGTTGGGCCTTTGAACAAGGGGGGGGGGGCGCTGGATGCTGGCCGACCCTGTGCTGTTTACCCCCAAATTTGCTCTCACCTGTATGTGTGTCTGTGTGTCTCTGGGAGAGCGAGATGGGGTAGGTGAGAAGAGATTATCTCCATGGAGACGAATAAAGTGAAATGTAAAAATTTTTTGTTCTGTTCTGTTTTGTTGTAGAGCACAGGACACTGAAGATGGGATGCCAGTGCTGTATTTAACACACTTTCTGATTCTCCAATGTGTTGTTTTGGTTATAAGGTTCATTCAGGTGTTAAATGTTTTGGTGAACCCCCCCTTTATGGTGATATGTTGAAAGATAGACATTAACCAACCACCCCCCTCCCCCCCCCTTACGGTGGGGGCCCACGGGGACTGTAACGATTTGTAGGAATGCAGGCAGGACTATTTTTACCTGTGAAGTAGGTTAATGGAAAGACAGCCTATTAGGTTCAATCAGCATGCAAGTCAGAGATGCTTTAAAGCTACAGTGGCTCTAACCAGCCCTGTCACTGTACTCCATCCAACCCAGTTTATTCCAGCCCTGTCACTGTACTCCATCCAACCCAGTTTATTCCTTAACTCTCACACCTACCCCTGGGTCAAATTAACCCCAAAGGCACGTGTTGGGTAACCTCATAGTAATACGATTATTGTTGGAGATTGTAAGAGTAATCATCTCTCGAGCCTAAGGTATTCTTTGGTTGATGCCCCCCCCTAAGTATCGTGTGTCCGTGACTCTCAGTGGAGCCTGCAGTCTCCCCATTGTGAAACTGGGTAATTGAGGTGTACTGGGGGCATGGAAGCCCCTTTATTAAATTGCACTGAGCTCACACCTGGTACTCCTGTGCCCCCTAAGTGACACCCTGAGGAGTCCTGATTAGGGAATCCTGATGACAATGAACGCCATGTGACTCTGTGTCGCTCAGCTGACCCTTCAAGGCACTGACATGTGAATGCTCCCCCCCCCCCTCACTCTGACCACAGCAGAAAAAAGAGAAAGAGAAGCGCTTCTCATCCCCGGGGGCCAAACGGCCCGCCTCCCCATCCAGCGTGCCGCGTGCCACCTCCCCGGGCCCCGGGGCCCCCTTCATTGCCCAGAGGAGGCCCCCATCTCCTGCCTCGGCCAGGTAGGATGTTATAGCTTTTACCTCATTTTCAAGCAGCTGAGACAACAGGAAACGGCGCCTCCTGCCAGTCAGGGGTCTGCAGTTCAGGTAACCCCCCACCCTCCCAACAGGCAGGGCTCATGCCATCGCCCCCCCTCACCCACCACGGGGCGACAGCAGCCACCGTCCCCACAGCCGAGCTGCAGGGCCCCTCCGCTCCAGCGGCCCGCGCTCACCCCCACCGGCCCCCCCACTCTCCGTAAGCGGGATGCCAAGCAGAAGGACGGCTCCCCAGTGCAGCTGCTCCCACCGTACTGCCAGGATACACCAGGGGGCAGCATAGCGCCTAACAGGACCAAAGACGGTGGGTGACCCGTCCACACCCAGGTATGACGTGTAGGGAGGCTTCCCTCATCTTCATTCCTTTATTTTTTTTTACTGATTTGGCTTAATTAGTTATGAAGAAAAACCAAAATGGGAACGTGTTAAATTAAAAAATAAAAACAATAAAACAAGACCTGATAAGTCCGACATTTAAGAAGCTGTCCTTCAAGTTCTGCCTCACTAGACTGACTGGTATTGCACCCTCTAGTGTCACTGTTTTGTTGCGCTCTGCCACCCCCTGCTGTCCAAATTAATGTACTGAAAATCAATGTGCTGAAATGCTGCCAAATGGGTGAGTTATTCAGGCTGAATGTGTGTAGTGAAGGATGCGTGAATGAGCTCTTTAGCAGTGACGAGAGGGGGGGGCATAAAGGACGTTAAGTGGGTGGCTGCCCCCTCTCTGTCCCCGGTCTGAGTGCCTCGTTTTACTCGTACAGCAGCGCGGTGCCTTACTGCCAACTGTGCCGCAGATTCGGGTGCGAAGCCCGTCGCGGGCTCCACCTCCGCTGAGGAGGCTGCCAAGATCCTGTCGGAGAACCGCCGGCTGGCACGGGAGCAGAAGGAGAAGCAGGAGCAGCTTCGGATCCAGAGAGAGGAGGAGGACCGGTGAGGAATGGTGCAGGGTGTATAGAGAGTCAGTGAGCCTCCCCTCGCCTTTCAGATATCCAGTGAGGAATGGTGCAGGGTGCATAGAGAGTCAGTGAGCCTCCCCTCGCCTTTCAGATATCCAGTGAGGAATGGTGCAGTGGCTGAGAGTGTCAGTGAGCCTCCCCACGCCTTTCATATATCCAGGTCATGTTGTAATTGTTAATGAGCAAAATGAATGTAGCAATGATCATGGTATGCTTATTCCAAGTTACTGCTACTTTCACCACCAACACCCTTCCCCCCAGTCAACAGCAAACCTGATTTTAGAATCTTATACCACAACTTCCACTCTGCAGAAATATTGCCTAGAATGAATGCCCCTAGTCCCCCAATAAGGAAGCCTGCCTGGTCCCTCACATGCCCGAGGAGTGGGGTGTGAGGTTTTCCTGCTGGTTGCCTGTATGTGGATTTTTTGGAATGGGGTTTGAAAGCTCAGTTTTAACCTTGCCCACCCTGAGAGAAATGTTCAAGAATCGATTCCAAATGTAAGTGAAGCACCCATGTTTGAGAGCATTCCACCTGGCCTCCCAAACCCAAGTTCCTGCTTTCGCACCTGCCAGAGTCTCATTCTGCTCGGCCTGCCGGTACCTGCCAGAGTCTCATTCTGCTCGGCCTGCCGGTACCTGCCAGAGTCTCATTCTGCTCGGCCTGCCGGTACCTGCCAGAGTCTCATTCTGCTCGGCCTGCCGGTACCTGCCGGAGTCTCATTCTGCTCGGCCTGCCGGTACCTGCCGGAGTCTCATTCTGCTCGGCCTGCCGATACCTGCCGGAGTCTCATTCTGCTCGGCCTGCCGGTACCTGCCGGAGTCTCATTCTGCTCGGCCTGCCGGTACCTGCCGGAGTCTCATTCTGCTCGGCCTGCCGGTACCTGCCGGAGTCTCATTCTGCTCGGCCTGCCGGTACCTGCCGGAGTCTCATTCTGCTCGGCCTGCCGATACCTGCCGGAGTCTCATTCTGCTCGGCCTGCCGGTACCTGCCAGAGTCTCATTCTGCTCGGCCTGCCGGTACCTGCCGGAGTCTCATTCTGCTCGGCCTGCCGATACCTGCCGGAGTCTCATTCTGCTCGGCCTGCCGGTACCTGCCGGAGTCTCATTCTGCTCGGCCTGCCGGTACCTGCCGGAGTCTCATTCTGCTCGGCCTGCCGATACCTGCCGGAGTCTCATTCTGCTCGGCCTGCCGGTACCTGCCGGAGTCTCATTCTGCTCGGCCTGCCGGTACCTGCCAGCTGCCTCTGAGTCCCTCTAGCTATCCAAGCTCGGAAGGCCTCCTGCAGCCTGCTGACTCCCTTCCCTGCTGGTGTCCATCACTCTGAGTGTTTGAGCTACAGCCTAAGATTTTTGTCCCAGTCACACCCTTCTAGATTTCACTGTTTTCATTGTGTTTAAGTCTCCCAGTAGAACAACAGAGTCCCCAGAGGGGGTGCCTTCCAACCCCCCACCTAAGGTCTTTAAAAAGGCCAGATAATCTGAATTGATGTTCTGTGCATAAGCACAGACAGCAGACAGAGCCCATCCCCCAACTATAATTGAAAGTGAGTCAACCCTCTGGTCACTGGGGTGAACTGCAAAGTACAAGCAGAGAACTGGGAGGCTATGAGAATACACACCTGCCCGGCACGTCTCACACAGGGCACCTCCAGAGTGGAATAGAGTCCAGCCCCTCTCTAGGAGATTGGTTCCAGAACTAATACTATGATATTGAGGTGAGACTGACCATACCTAGATGCCAAGGCCTCCTTCCACTCACACCCAATCCACACCACAATGGTGGTGGGCCCTGAGGGGCAGGTGATTTACATCCATCCATCCATCCATTATCTCCTGCTTGATCAGAGGTCGGTTCGTGGGGGCAGCAGTCTCAGCAGGGAAACCCAGACTTCCCTCTCCCCGGCCACTTCATCCAGCTCCTCTGGGGGAATCCCGAGGCGTTCCCAGGCCAGTCGAGAGACATAGTCCCTCCAGCGTGTCCTGGGTCTTCCCCGGGGCCTCCTCCCAGTGGGACATGCCCGGAACACCTCACCAGGGAGGCGTCCAGGTGGCATCCTAAGCAGATGCCCGAGCCACCTCATCTGGCTCCTCTCAATGCGGAGGAGCAGCGGCTCTACTCTGAGTCTCTCCCGAATGACCGAGCTCCTCACCCTATCTCTAAGGGAGAGCCCAGCCACCCTGCGGAGGAAACTCATTTCGGCTGCTTGCACTCGCGTTCTTTCGGTCACTACCCACAGCTCGTGACCATAGGTGAGGGTAGGAACGTAGATCGACTGGTAAATCGAGAGCTTTGCCTTTTGGCTCAGCTCCTTCTTCACCATGACAGACCGATGCAGCGCCCGCTGTCCACCTGTCGAAATCCCGTTCCATTGTTCCCTCACTCATGAACAAGACCTCAAGATACTTAAACTCCTCCACTTGGGGGAGGACCCCATCCCCGACCCAGAGAGAGTATTCTACCCTTTTCCGGCTGAGGACAATAGTCTTGGATTTGCAGGTGCTGACTCTCATCCCAGCTACTTCACCCTCGGCTCTGAACTGTCCCAGTGAGAGCCGAAGGTCACGGTCCGATGAAGCTAACAGAACCACATCACCTGCAAAAAGCAGAGACCTAATCCTGAGGTCACCAAACTGGACACCCTCAACACCCTGGCTACGCCTAGAAATTCTGTCCATAAAACTATGAACAGAATCGGTGACAAAGGGCAGCCCTGGCGGAGTCCAACCCTCACCGGAAATGAGTCTGACTTATTGCTGCCTATGAGGACCAAGCTCTGGCACCGGTCATACAGGGACCGAACAGCCCTTAAAAGGAAGCCTGGCACCCCATACTCCCAGAGCACCCCCCACAGGACTCCCCGAGGGACACGGTCGAATGCCTTCTCCAAGTCCACAAAACACATGTAGACTGGTTGGGCAAACTCCCATGAACCCTCCAGAACCCTGCCGAGAGTATAGAGCTGGTCCACTGTTCGACGGCCAGGGCAAAAACCACACTGCTCCTCCTGAATCCGAGGTTCGACAATCCGGCGGACCCTCCTCTCCAGAACCGTTGAATAAACCTTACCAGGGAGGCTGAGGAGTGTGATCCCCCTATAGTTGGAGCACACCCTCTGGTCCCCCTTCTTAAAGAGGGGGACCACCACTCCGGTCTGCCAGTCCAGAGGCACTGCCCCCGATGTCCACACGATGCTGCAGATGCGTGTCAACCAGGACAGCCCCACAGCATCCAGAGCCTTAAGGAACTCCGGGCGGATCTCATCCACCCCCGTGGCCCAGCCACTGAGGAACTTTTTAACCACCTCAGTAACCTCCGCCCCTGAGATAGGGGAGTCCACCCCCAAGTCCCCAGACTCTGCTTCCACGTTGGAAGGCGTGTCAGTGGGACTGAGGAGGTCTTCAAAGTACTCCCTCCACCGACCCAAAACATCCCAAGTTGAAGTCAGCAGCACCCCATCCCCACCATAAACAGTGTTGATGTTGCACCGCTTTCCCGCCCTGAGCCGCCGGATGGTGGACCAGAATCGCCTCGAAGCCGTCCGGAAGTCGTTTTCCATGGCCTCGCCAAACTCCTCCCATACCCGAGTTTTTGCCTCAGCGACTGCCGAAGCCGCATCCTGCTTAGTCTGCCGGTAGCTGTCGGCTGCCTCCGGAGTCCCACAGGCCAAAAAGGCCCGATAGGACTCCTTCTTCAGCTTGACGGCATCCCTCACCACCGGTGTCCACCAACAGGTTTGAGGATTGCAGCTGCGACAAGCACCGACCACCTTACGGCCACAGCTCCGGTCAGCCGCCTCCACAATGGAGGCGCGGAACATGGCCCATTCGGACTCGATGTCCCCCGCCTCCCCCGGAACATGGGAGAAATTCTGCCGGAGGTAGGAGGAGGTTGAAGCTCCTAACTGGGGATTCCGCCAGACGTTCCCAGTAGACCCTCACTATACGCTTGGGCCTGCCAGGCCTGGCCGGCTTCCTCCCCCACCAGCGGAGCCAACCCACCACCAGGTAGTGATCAGTTGACAGCTCCGCCCCTCTCTTCACCCGAGTGTCCAAGACATGCGGCCGCAAGTCCGACTACACGACTACAAAGGCGATCATCAAACTGCAGCCTAGGGTGTCCTGGTGGCAAGTGCACATATGGACACACTTATGCCTGAACATGGTGTTCATTATGGACAATCCGTGATGAGCACAGAAGTCTAACAACAGAACACCGCTCAGGTTCAGATCAGGGGGGCCGTCCTTCCAATCACGCTACTCCAGGTCTCACTGTCATTGTCCACGTGAGCATTGAAGTCCCCCAGCAGAACAAGAGAGTCCCCAGGAGGAGTGCTCTCCAACACTCCTTCCAAGGACTCCAAAAAGGGTGGGTATTTTGAACTGCCGCTTGGCGCATAAGCGCAAACAGTCAGGACCCGTCCCCCCACCCGAAGGTGAAGGGAGGCTACCCTCTCGTCCACTGCGGTAAACCCCAATGTACAGGTGCCCAACTCGCATCGCACCTGACCCCTGTGGCCCCTCCTATAGGTGGTGAGCCCATTGGAGGGGGGACCCACGTGCCTTGTTTGGGCTGTGCCTGCCCAGGCCCCATGGGTGCAGGCCTGGCCACTAGCCGCTCGCCATCGAGCCCCACCCGCCAGGCCTGGCTCCAGGGGGGGGGGGGCCCGGTGACCCGCGTCCGGGCAAGGGAAACCGTGAATACAATATTTTTTTCTTCATTAGGGGTCTTGTGAGCCACACTTTGTCTGGTTCCTCACCCAGGCAATTTACAGTCAAATCAAATTCCAAAGGTTTTCACGTCTCTTAATAACCATCCAATATTTTTCAGAAGATGTTAAAATATGTGTATATTCTAGACGTTTGTTATATCATATGTTATGTCCAGCATCGCGTGGACATAATATAACAAGGAATACATATCCCTTTGGGATTGGTCTGTTGCTGCATATCGTTAATCCAATAACTTAAAAAGTGCCTGATGGATCTTTTTCAAACTTTAGAGAAGCTTTGCATGCATAAATGAACAGAGGGATGGGATGAAAGCAGATGCCATTTGACTTTGTGAATGTATTTTATGTATCTTATTACTGTTTCACAAAAACATTATTTGGATGAAGATCTACAGCAGGTTTTAATGTCAGACAAATTTCCCCAAAAGTCAAGCAAAAAAAGCAGCACTGTGCGGCAGCAAATGAAATTACTGGCAACTTTAGGAGAAGCTTGGTCTTGTGAATACAGTAACTCTAAAAGTATTGTACAGATCTTTTTCAAACTTTCTAGGTAGATTGTATGGGTCACAAACGGGAAGTGATCAAATCACCCCAAAACTGAAGCATTGGCATATAATAATAGCAAAATAAGTGCAGTTTCAGACACTTGATCCTGTTACTGTGACATGTCTATTTGATAGATCTTGACACGTAAGGCTGAAGATCTGGACCTGATCAAAGTTTTCAGGCAAATTGCACTGAGGCAGTACCTGATGGTAGCAGCAAAGGGAAAGGTGTCTTAGATAAGACGCTTGGCCTTGTGGACAGAATGACTCTATTTGATATTTCTTTCTGATCTTTGATGTATCTTTTTACCACTTAACAAATGATTACTGGAATGAAAATCCACACATGGTGCATCTGAGACAAATCGTCCCAAAACTGACATGGCAGGGATGGGTGGCAGCAGAGGGCGTACAGCAGGGGTCTCCAACTCCGGTCCTGGAGAGCTACTATCCAGTAGGTTTTTTTATGTCCCACTTGGCTTCTGATGAGCCACCCCTGTTCCTGGTATTTACCTGAGAACAGGTGTGGCTCATCAGAAGCCGGGTATGATAGAAAACCTACTGGACGGTCGCTCTCCAGGACCGGAGTTGGAGACCCCTGGCGTACAGGGAGGTGTACACCCGCCATCTGGTGAACACAGCAATCTGAAATCTGAAAGTGTCTTTTTCAAACTTCCCAGGATAGTGTTACAGGTCAGCGATTCTGAAACTGGGGGGAGCGAGATTATCTGAATATTCTTAGATAAAATGGACTGTCTGAAAAGGTGGATACTGCCTAAGCCCACGGTAGCGGGCTGTTTATATGCATCTTTATTTAGTGTTTATTTCCAAAGTTAAAATGCTAATTTGTTAGCTTTTTGTTTGTGTGCTAGTGTTTAGCCTTCACAAGTGTGGGATTTGGTACACTCCACTGCACCTGTGGGGCTGTGTTTTACCAGCCAACTGGTGCTTGTGTGTACAGTGAAAAACAATCTAGGTAGCAGAAGCATTTGGTCTCAGAAAAAAATCACAGTGGGGCCTATATGATGTTATATGGTAGTTACTCATTTATTCCATTGGTGTATCTATTACAGTTATTACTGTTATGTTGGTCATAGTGCAAATGACAAATATATATGTCTAAATATTTATACTCCAATATAAATGACATTTTAAGACATGGACATTAAGTCATGCACAATGAAATATAGGTAATCATCTAATCAGTGGGGAAGCATTGTGCAAATTGGCATGTAAGTGGAATGTGCAATAACTCTGAAATTACACCTGATTAGTTATTTCACAACTAGGATTCAGAGCATTCAGGTAAAAATGCATTAATTTGCATTCACGTTTCCTGTTGATCCATCCAGTAATTCCAGAAATTGAGGGCTATGGGAGGAGTAGGGAATAGATGGATGGAGGGGTTGTCGATGCTCTGTGATTTCGACAGCATGTTTTCCTGATCTTAAATTCAGAATCACGGGGCTCACAAATATTACAAACGTATGTCATCCTATGGGATGTGCTTTCTGAACGACCCTGTTATCCACCAGCTAATGACATTTGGTGCCATAACGGAATGACAGTGGCAGGGGGTCCGTAGTGCGGCGTCCGTGTCGTTAGTAACCGTAACGTTTGGTGCACTGTTCGCGACAGGCTAAGGAAAGAGCAGGAGAGGCGTTTGGCGGAGGAGGAGAGGGCCCGGCGGCTGGAGGAGGAGAGGATCCGTGCCGAGGAGAGGAAGGAGGAGGAGGAGGAGCAAGCCCGCCTGGCAGAGGAGCAGAGAGAGCAGCTGGAGACGGAGGAGCTGCAGAGGCGAGTGGAGGTGCAGAGGGAGGTGAGCGTCAGATCTGAGTGTCCCGCGCCTGAGACTGTCAGGACCTTTCCTTACCCTCAGCACACAACCAGTGGATGGTGATCATCAAAGATGGGAAGTTCCGGTCCAGAAAGTACAAATCCAAACCAAGAGTTCCGCCTCTGGTTGCCATTATTAATCCCTGTTAAATGCTGCTCATGGTTGTGGCTGTGCATATGTTGTATGTAATTGGTTGTTTTGGGAGAGTCATTGTGGGATCATCATCCCCCTCAGCGTGAAGAGGCAGATGCCCGAGCCACGGAGGAGGCAGAGAGACAGAGGCGAGAGAGAGAGAGGATCCTGCAGAAGAACCAACAGGAGCGCATGCAGAGGAGGAAGGTAAGCGGCCAGCTGATCAACCTGCTCCACGGTCCCCAGGATCGGGCATTGATGTCTGTATGTACGGTGCCGTCCTCTCTAAGAGAATCGAGGAAATCATGAGGAGGACACGCAAGGCAGACCAGAACGATTGTAAGGTGAGTACCCTCTCTCGCTGAGTGAAGGTACGATTCCAGCAGCTTCAAAGCAAAATACGGTGCATGGGAAATAGAGGGCAGATGGCCCGGCTCAGATTCTTCTGCTGACGTGTTTTTTTTGTTCTCAACTTTGAATGAAAACTGACAAATTGAGTTATATGGTTTTGTTTTTTTTTGTTGTTTTTTTTGGATGTGCATCATTCTGAGAATTTCTGTAGAGTAGAACAGTACAGTCGTCCCTCTGTATTCATAGTTTTTCGAAACTTCCTGGATTTTTTTTAGTGTTTTGGATTTTTTTTTTTTTGCATGTTTTCGATCCACGGTTGGTTGATTCCCATGGAACCTGTGGATACGGTGGGCCGACCGTATTGTCAAGCCTGACTTAAATAACAGAAGACTTAGATGCGAGTCTCTTCCATGTACTGCAGAGAGAGGAGAAAGGAATGCTGGATGAGAATGAGGAAGAAGACCATGAAGCCAAAGGTGAAGCCTTCCAGGAGCGGCCTCTTCATTAAGCTTAGTTTTATTTTAACAAGGTAACCTCACCATATGTACAAATGGCCATGTACAACATATTGTATATTTTGCAGAAGAGGACCTGAAGGAGATCAGGGATGAAAGCGAAGTGACAGATGTGGGGTGGGACTGGCCTGAGCAGAAGCCAGTGGCATTGCAAGAGCTGTCTATTGGTGTGACTAGGAAGGCTGACAACAAGGGGACAGTGTTCCAGCAAGAACCGATGGCCATTAGGTCAGTATCGGGCGGTACTGGTACTGTACGGGGAGGGGGGGCACGCTCACCCGGGACGCCTCCATTAGGTTTGGGACGGTACTGGTACTGTACAGGGGGGGGGGGGGGCACACTCACCCGGGACGCCTCCATTAGGTTTGGGACGGTACTGGTACTGTACAGGGTTACTGGTACTACTCCAGGGGTGCAGAACGCTGACTGACCCTGTGATCTGAACCCAACCTTCAGTATCACCTGTGGACGATGTGATAAAGAGAATTTTCAACATGGGGATTAATAAAGTGCAACAATAATTATAAGATGATTGGTTTGCTAGCTGGTCAGCGCTGTGGCCCAGAGATTGGCGCTGTTGCCTTCCTCCTCTGGGCCCAGGTCCGGGTCTCCACCGTGGGCCCATCGGTGTGCAGTTTGCATGTTCACTTTGGCTAGACCAGTCATCGCCTCTCGATAAACTTGCGTACCCGTCTTTGTTCCCTTTCCAGATATTTATAGGAATTTTGCAGTATTTTATATTCTGCAATGTGCTTTTTACTCATTGTCTTGCACAGAAACTCCTTATGGTTTATTTATTCAAAATGATTTTATTTTCCATTTTGGACTTAGTAGATGTGATTAGGCTGCATGTGCAATGTTGGGAAAACACTGAAGCTGATAAGGAATCAGGGGCTGCAGACGTGCAATGAACTAGGATGGACTGAGGAAGGTTTGTAGAATCAGGTTCAAGTTCGGGTTCAGGTCAAGTCCAAGTAATATGGTCTGGCTGTCGTCAGCTTCACTCGAAATGTATGCATCCTCTGTATAGACAATTATAACCATTGATGAAATTATAGGAATCTAGGATCTAAATAGCACTCAGAACTCATTGAAGAGCATCAGTACAACATGATTGGCAGTGTTTTGGCACCCCCTAGAGGCTCCTGTGAAAATGAGTTTGGTTTTTTAAATTAGGATAAGTGCACACATTCTGCCATTAGTTAGCGCCCTATCCTGGGTTATTCCCTGCTTTGTGCTTGTATTTTCTGGGATAGGCTCTGGACTCTTACGAACCTAAGTAGGACATGCGGGTGCAGCACATGGATGAATACTAAGTCATTGATTGATTGATTGAATAACAGAGAGAGAGCTGTAAGTCATCCCGGTTAACTTCGCGTGATGCAGGTATATGCTGCCTGACCCTGAATTTCTCCATTCTTCCCGGTTCACCCGCAGCCCAGCACCCAAGATGCGGCAGATGGAGGAGGGACCCAACAATGGGTCACTGGCCACTCAGAAGTGCAGGGTGGGCTCCTGGAGCTTTGAGGAACTCATTGATAAGGGTGTGCATCCCAAGACCTGGCCAGTAATCGGGGGCGATGTATGCAATGCCGAGGACCCCCCCGAGGACAGGGCTCTAAACCCGAGCCATTCTGTCGAGGCTTTGTCTGGTGAGTAATGGTGGTGCTGATTAAGGGGAGGGGCAATAACAGCCGTTGTAAAGGGGATGGTCGATGGCCAGGAATGGGTAGAGTAATGGATGGAGTCAGTGGTAGGGTTTGAAGCATGGTGTTGCTGGGGTCACTGAACATGGTAGCTCTTGACTTTCACCAAGATCTAGTCAGTCTCAAAGTGGATGGTCATAGGGGTGGCCCTCAGGAAGTCCAGAGTTCCTACCACGAGGATAAGGGGTTCAATATCCAGATCATATTGTGGTATTGTATAGATCACTATCCCTCCTGACATTGACTGAAGATCATCTCTTTAGGTAATCTGAGCCATTTCCATAATGACTTCTTTAACTGTTAGTAAGAGATGGAATGATGGTTTGTAGCATAACATGGTCACCACAACAGTGAGTTTGGACAGGATGTCTCTGATGTGAAAGGTTTAACTTGGGCCCAGTATCACTTTGTTGCATCTAAGTCAAGCCAGGTCTTGCAGATTCATCCTCTGGAAATTCCTTTGTGTCATCATTTCCACGAAGGCCTGCAGGACAGCATGTCTGATTTTGACAGCCCTTCTGGTGCACTGTCTCTCTGGTCTGTCAGGGTTTTGCCGTGTCACTCAACATGCTGTTGAGGGTAGCAAAGGTCTCCAGGTCTACAGTTGAGTAGATGTCATGCTTCTCCAGGAGCTCATAGGATGCACAGTGAAGGCTGTAGGGATTTATGCAGTGTCATGCCGACGGGCTTCACTGAAGGCTGTAGGGGTTTATGCAGTGTCATGCCGAAAGGCTTCACTGAAGGCTGTAGGGGTTTGAGCAGTGTAGTGATGAAGGCTGTAGTGGTTTATACAGTGTCATGCCGAAGGGCATCACTGAAGGCTGTAGGGGTTTATGCAGTGTCATGCCGAAGGGCATCACTGAAGGCTGTAGTGGTTTATACAGTGTCATGCCGAAGGGCATCACTGAAGGCTGTAGGGGTTTATGCAGTGTCATGCCGAACGGCATCACTGAAGGCTGTAGGGGTTTATGCAGTGTCCTGAGGTTTGACTACTCAGTGTCGCTGGCTTCATGAAAAGTATTAGGTGGGGAGACGTCCACAGAGCACCTGGATGTCATCCCACTTACCCCAGGGGGGTGTTCCACGAAGCAAGATAT
This sequence comes from Paramormyrops kingsleyae, assembly GCF_048594095.1. Classification (NCBI taxonomy): domain Eukaryota; kingdom Metazoa; phylum Chordata; class Actinopteri; order Osteoglossiformes; family Mormyridae; genus Paramormyrops; species Paramormyrops kingsleyae. Next base: position 16,472,396 of record NC_132820.1, read on the forward strand.
CTCACATAGCTTAGGGTTAACTTAAGCTAGAAGTGATGTTCATCCAATAAGAGTTTAGGTAAGGAGCATTTCTATTGGACAATCATGACTTCTAGCTTAATTAAACCCAGCTAACTCAGAGATCCTGCTTTGTGGAACACCCCCTTGGTCATAATAGGTTTTAAAGGGACTTATCGGTGCTTTTAAACTCAGTCCCTTTCAAGGCACCACCTCCTCAGGAGCAGCTAGTGGGGAATTAAAGTTGTGTGGGCCCCAGGAAGCACTCCCTTTTAATCCCCCCCCCCCTCCCCAAGACAAATTTTGGATGGTGAATCCAAAATTTAGCACCAGCAGTCAGCAACCGGCCGAACAAAAGCAGCTTGGGCGACAGCTCTGCATGGCGACACATGACCGCCCCCCCGCCCCCAACAGGAACGATGCATACACACAGAAGCTCTGTACAGGGCACAAACATCCTTCCCAGTTATGGAAACTTGCAGTCGCATGTCGGATTTTGTCTGCCAGTTAATTAATCTGCTGGTTTCCACTGGAACATTCCAAACGGTGTACTGAATGAAAAGTACTGGGAGTTATGAGACCGCATGAGGAATTTGCCTAAGCAGCCCCCCCCCCCTATCAACTCCTCCTTCAACTTCCTCCTTTATAGGTTTTAAGAGGGCTTACCGTGGACATCCCCAAACGAGCTTGATGGGCCGAATGGCCTCCCCTCGTTTAGTAAATTTCTTATGTTCCTTGCGGTGGTGGAATGGTGCTCCCTCCCTTACAAAAGGCCTGACCATTACGACGTGATCCTGATTGTAGCTAGTTGCCCTCTAGGTGGAGCTGGAACCTCATAATTCCAGCCCTGAGTGTGCAGTGCATGTGGCTTTCTGCCAGGTACTCTTTGGCTTCCTGATACGTGTGTTTGGGTGATTTTTGTCTTAATTGCCATTATTTGTTATGCCCTGTTATTGCTGTGAGCACATGCATCCCATTAAAAGCGCCCCCTATCTGTCACCCCGTGTCTGCGCCACACCCTCTGGTTATGTATTTATGGGAAATGGCTGGATTGCACACAATTTGCTTTGAAGGATTTAGGATATTTGCAGAACAGCTAAAATGGCGTCCGGCCAACCTGCCTCGCCTCTCCTCTCTCTGCCCCTCAGAGCTGTGACTCCACGGCGCCCCCTGCAGGCCCATGTTTCTTGCACTCCAGCACTCCTGCCTTCTGGTGCCACCTCTCTGCCGCCTCACCAGGACAGACGTACACAGAGGAGCGGAGGAGCAAAGCGGGAGCGGAGCGGAGGCACGGGGGTCGGCCATTTTTCACCTCTTTAAGAAAACAACATAAAAAAAAAAACCTTCAGGGAAGAAAAAAATTGTCCTGACTTTCGCCGTCGCTCGCGGTCACATCCTAACAGAAAATGGCTCTCGTTTTTAGCATTATTCTTGTTATAATACATCATTATTATTATACAAAAACAACTTAATCAAATGGTTTCTCCATTTAGGCTGATGGTGTTTTCAGCGTAGACATGCTTGAAGGAGGTTTCTCTGTGGCCTGGAGTCCTATGACTTCTGGGGATTGGATGGGATTGGTGTGGTGTTGGGTTACTGGGTCTCTGCTCTGATTACATCCTGCTACCACGCTGATAAACGTCTCTCTGTGTCAATATGCACTTTATACAGGCATTATTTGAAATTTAAGTCATTTGTTAGGTTTGCAGTCAACAGTCCAGCAATTGAAAATTTTGACTTCTGATATTGTGAATAAATTTGACTAGTATTTCTGCAGGCTTTCAGGGAGCAGCCGAGGATGGCAGCGGTGCCCACCTTAGTGCCCCCCCCCCCCCCCCCACAGAAATGTAATGACGACAGTGTGCGGCTGGAATACACCACCCAAGGTTCACGTTACCTTTTAGGACTGAGTGTCATTCCTATCGATATGAAAAATCGTGTAAACAGCCGCGGGCCAATAGGGATTCGGGTGGCTCGGGGTGGGCGGGACCATTTCCTCACGGGGATGTCAGAGATTGGCTGCTTCCTGTGTCTTACAGCTAAATCTCAGAGCAGAAGCCTGAAGCAGCACAGTCAGCTTCTGAAGGTTCTTTACATCCTGCCACTTTACACTGATGTACCATGGTAAAGTGGAAGGCGGTATAAGTGAGAGACGACCCTTCGTATGTTATCTGTTTGGAATCTTGTTTTGTCTTGAGATAGCAGGAGGTGTGTTTTCACTGGTTTTAAATCTTTAACCAGTTTATAGGTTCAGCGTAATTGAGCAACAGTAATTGAGGACTGATCCACGCACAGTCATAGTATCTGCACAGGCTCAACACTGTTTTACCACGTTAATTTATGATGTCATTTTTATAGTTGGCCACAAGAGGGCAGCCCGTGTTCAGGTGTTTGCACGGTGAGAGAGCTCCGCGGTAGGAAAGGCCTGAGAATCGCCAAAAGCACGTTTCACACTAAAGTGGCCAAATACCACACAGGGGATGTCAATGCTGACTTTCACAAGTGGTTTGTGCCATTTCACTATGTACTAAAAACCTCTAGACGAGCTGATTTTCTTACAGTGGTAAACCTTTTACGTTAAATGAACTTTTCTCATTAATGTGTTGTGGGTGACTGTATATTGAAGTGTATTTCACATTTATGGTGTTTTATTTAATCAGTGTTAGGCTGAAAAGTCATTCATGAAGAGATGGGGTGAGCAGATCTCTGGTGTCTCTGCCGGCTGGGGCCCGGCTTGCCGGCTGGGGCCCGGCTTGCCGGCTGGGGCCCGGCTTGCCGGCTGGGGCCCGGCTTGCCGGCTGGGGCCCCTGTTGCTCTGCGCTTGCTGGAAGCCCTCATTGTAACCTGCATGTCGCTGAGCGTTTCAGAATCATTTCATAAGTCATTCTGCTTTTAATCTCCAGTGTCCCCTTACCTCCAGCGGCTATACTGAGCATGCTCACGCCTGGCAGAGGGGATACGGGCCATAAATCCCACGCACACGCAGGCAGGTACAGGGTCACACTCATCCCTCTGCCCAGCTGGTCCTTCAGGTTTTAGGTGGCTAACCCAGTGCCTGTGTGCAAACTTGCATAGGACCAGATTCCTGCTTGCCGGGCGTCTGCCATTGAGTTAATATATCCCTCGTTATATTCAGCAGGGATGATGACCCTTCCTGCTTACTAATTATGAAGCATGAGTTGTTTATGCCTGACTGTAAGCTGGCAGGTTTCGCCACACATGTTATCGTAACCTCTTTCTCTAAGTGCTACGCTGGACGGCCTCCAAACCTCAGACAGTCCCATCCACCGCCGCTCTCTGCAAGTTAGCCTTTTCTAACCAGATTGGCTCGACAGGATGTTCCACTCAAAATGCTAAGGAACCAGACCAACAGAGGATCGGTAACTAAGCAGAGCCAATGTGTGTGTCCCGCATCCCGTTTGGGTTTGTCTGCTGAGGGCAGCGCCGCCGCTTGATTGGACCTTCAGGTTTTCGTGCGTGATGCAGATCCGCATGCAGTGAGGAGAGGCCACTGGCTGATAATTTAATGTAATGATGTTCTGATGACCCTGTACAGTAGAGACGTCCAGCTGTATCTCTGTGTATTTAACAGTGGAATGGCATCGTCACCCCTGCCTGCTCTCAAACTTAACATGCAGCGGCGCCTCCATCTGGCTGGACACTGTAACTGCATTGTAAAAACATTAATATGCTCACCCAGGCTGGGAGACCCCGAATTTGAAAGAATGTTTAAATCTGTGTGGGTGCATCTGTAAAAATATGTCCACTGTACTGATGAAAAATGTAAAAATGTCTGAATAAAGGAATGACACCTTCAGGGGGAGGATCCTTCTCTGATTGAAATGTCGGCGCTCAGAAAAACTCTCTATACATTTTTTTCCCCAAGTGGTCACCTTTATTTTTGCAGCTGCGTGTTCATGTGGTGAACAGATGTAATGTTATTGCAGACGTTGCTGTAAATGCAGCTAACCTATACCCACTATAGGAGAGGGCCTTTGCCAAGTCAGTGTTTATCTGAGGTGATTCTGCAAGCGAGTTACTGCAGTCATGCACATGCCGCTGAGTACATGTCAGCACTTAGTGATCGTGATGTAAGGAATCATGACTGAAATCACTGAGCCGCGTCCCTCCTTTCACCGGTATTAAGCCTAAGCGTCAAAAAGCCAGCAGCTACTGCATAATGTCACTAAATGAAAGATAATAATCATTACTGTGTCAAATTGACCAAACTGCGTATTACAGAAAAGAGCTGTTCACCAAAAGCTTAGAATTACTAGCAGATGTACAGAGAAGCCAGGGCTGAGTGATTGTCTCCGAAATCTAAACTAACCGCTCGTTTAGTATCATTTTTCTGACGAGCGTGTTCCCGGTGACCCAGGCGCAGGTGGCCCCGCCGCCACCAGGGGGAGCCGCTCACAGCTTCTGGGCGCAGTCGGGGCAATAGAGGGCATCACCCTTGGCCACGAAGCGCTTGTTGGCCAGTGACAGAGAGCACTTCTTGCAGTTGAAGCAGTAATCGTGCCAGGAGCTGCCCTCGTAGTTCACCACGTTGGTCCCCTTGCCGAACCCTGTGGGTGGAACCACGGCTGGTCAGGCGTGAGGTCACCTGTCAAGGCCCCGCCGAAATCAGTGTGACTGACCCGAGACCCGAACCACAGCACACGGTCTACAACTGCAAAATGTTTCTTGACCTGCCCACTGTCTGTGTGTCTGTATGTATGTATGTGTATCTGTGTGTGTGGTTCTGTGTGTGTGGTTCCGTGTACGTACGCATGCACGCCCCCTGACCTGTGATGGGGTTCTGGCAGCCGCCGCACTTCTTGGCCACGCAGCTCTTGTAACACTCCACACAGTAGACGCGCTCGTCCTGCGAGGTGAAGCTGCTGCCGGCCAACGGCTTGCGGCAGCTGTGGCACACGAAGCACTTGGAGTGCCAGGGCTGGTCCTGGTAGGTCACGCCTCCGGAGGTGATGGCCTGCAGGGACCGGAGAAGCGGGAGGTGTCAAACCCCAGCGAGGGTACGCCCGCCCCCCCCCCCCTGGCCGGGGCCCCCGGCCGCCGCACCTGCTTGCAGTGGACGCAATGCTTGGCGAATTTCTTCTCGTGGCAGGGGGAGCAGTAGATGTTCTCCCCCTTGGTCAGGAAGCTTTGGGAGTGGATGGGCTGCTTGCATTGGTAGCAGGTGAAGCAGTCTTCATGCCACACGTTGTTCTTGTACTCCACGTTTTGGGAGCCTGGCAAGAGAGCGCCCGCTCAGAGCCGAGTCCCTGAGGCGTCCCCCTGCATGTCTACGCCCACGTAATTACAGAGGTCACAGAGAGTCTATGGACGCTCGCTTAATCCTGTAAAAACGTTGCAAATTTCTTGGTTTCATAAAATTCCACTGACAAGCACAGCTTAACGTATCCGCACAAATCTCCCACAGAGACATTTTCTTAAGGGTCATAATGTTTTTGACTGACTCCTTCAGTTCTATTCCTGCCATTTTGCTATTAATTGTAATTGTAGCCATTGGCTCCCAGAGGGATTTTAAACACACATGTTTGGTTTTGTTACCGCAAAGGTGATATTAAATAAAAAAGCACCCAATGAAATGGCTTGCAATGAATTTTGTAACTCAGAACAGCTCTTTCAGAACTATAATTTGGGTTTCAGTTTATTACTGCTTGAAATTAATGTTTTACTTAAAACTACTTGTTTCTAATGGGATTGTTTTTTTGTAAATACAAGAATAAATAATGATTTTGTATAAAACCAATAAATCTGCACTGTGTGTGCTGAATTAAAGAAGTTTCCCAAGGCTTTCAGTGAGCACTGTATATCTGAAATAGGAACACAGCCACTTAGTGCATCTGTGCAGGCTTTGATCCAGGAACCCTGTCCTCAGCCCTCGCTTCAACGCCTCCTAATCAGAGCTCTGCCGGGATCCACTGCAGACTCTGTCTGGCTTAGCTGTGTTTCTGCGTGGTTGGTTGGGTCCAACAGGCGGACATACCCGGCGGGATGGGCTTGTAGCAGCCGTGGCAGCGGGGCGAGTCCTCGCGGGCGCTGCACTTCCCACACAGAATCTTGTCATCCTTGGCGCTGAAGGGTTCACCGGCCAGCGACTTGTAGCACTTGGCACAGCGGAAACAGTCCGAGTGCCAGTAACGGCCCTTATGGTGCAACTCCTACAAGGGAGGAGAGAGGCACAGCTGTTAGAGCAGGGAATTAAGACAGCTGTGTAAGGACAGACCATATAAGTGGAGAGAGAGAGAGAACGCTGTGTGGGGACATCTTACAGTAGGAGAGACAGTTGCGCAGGGGGCTGTATGGGGACAGATCTTACAGGAGGAGTGAGACAGACAGCTGTACGGAGACAGATCTTACAGGAGGAGTGAGACAGACAGCTGTACGGAGACAGCTCTTACAGGAAGAGAGAGACAGACAGCTGTACGGAGACAGACCTTACAGGAGGAGTAAGACAGACAGCTGTACGGAGACAGATCTTACAGGAGGAGTGAGACAGACAGCTGTACGGAGACAGATCTTACATGAGGAGTGAGACAGACAGCTGTACGGAGACAGATCTTACAGGAGGAGTGAGACAGACAGCTGTACGGAGACAGATCTTACAGGAGGAGAGAGACAGACAGCTGTACGGAGACAGATCTTACAGGAGGAGTGAGACAGACAGCTGTACGGAGACAGATCTTACAGGAGGAGTGAGACAGACAGCTGTACGGAGACAGATCTTACAGGAGGAGTGAGACAGACAGCTGTACGGAGACAGATCTTACAGGAGGAGTGAGACAGACAGCTGTACGGAGACAGATCTTACAGGAGGAGTGAGACAGACAGCTGTACGGAGACAGATCTTACAGGAGGAGTGAGACAGACAGCTGTACGGAGACAGATCTTACAGGAGGAGTGAGACAGACAGCTGTACGGAGACAGATCTTACAGGAGGAGTGAGACAGACAGCTGTACGGAGACAGATCTTACAGGAGGAGTGAGACAGACAGCTGTACGGAGACAGATCTTACAGGAGGAGTGAGACAGACAGCTGTACGGAGACAGATCTTACAGGAGGAGTGAGACAGACAGCTGTACGGAGACAGATCTTACAGGAGGAGAGAGACAGACAGCTGTACGGAGACAGATCTTACAGGAGGAGAGAGACAGACAGCTGTACGGAGACAGATCTTACAGGAGGAGAGAGACAGACAGCTGTACGGAGACAGATCTTACAGGAGGAGTGAGACAGACAGCTGTACGGAGACAGATCTTACAGGAGAGAGAGCTGTCTACAGATCATGACCGACAGAAGAAAATAGAAGCCGACCTTGGACTCGGTCCCAATGGGGCGGCGGCATTCAGTGCAGGTGTTGGCACAGTGCTTGTCAAAGCAGCGCACGCAGACGCGCTTCTCGTCCTTGTTGACGTACTTCTTCCCGTGCAGGTCGTCACGGCAGTAAAAGCAGTTGAAGCGCTCCGTCATGGTCGTGCCCGTGTGACTTGGTGGGATTGCCAAACTGCAAGGACACAAAGATGAGGAGTATAATAGGTGATGGGTTGAGAATGGCCCTGTGCACTTCTATTTAACCCATCAGGTCGCTAGAAAAGACATTTCATTTCAGAGTATGATTCCTGTAACCCTGACCAGGTTGAATGGTTACCAGGTGGATGTATGGGTAGATGCTGTGGATAATTTTAACACAAATATCAAAGATCATCAGTTCTTCAATCTTCCAAATGCTGATCCAGTACAGGGTCAATTAAATAAAATCTTTAAATAAAAGTGTAATCCGGAGAGAATGGCACTCGACGTGGGAGGTATATCTTTGCGAATGATGGACACAGGGTTGGTCCTCCACCATAGTGATACTCTCTGAATCTTATGCCTCACTTCACAGATATTGCCACCTCTAAAATATCTCTTTCTATGCATTTGGGTTCAGAAGACAAGCAAAAAATAAGTGAAATAGTTTCTCTGTTATTGAATCCAGCCCCTCGCTGGTCAAAATAATTAAGTGGAGCTCTGCCAAAGCGGCTCGACGTCCACGAGCCGTTAAAAGAAAATCACCAGCAGATGTGTGTTCAAGCACGAGACTCAGCCATGATGTCATGGCGCCCGAAGGGGCGAGCGTGCACGCGTGTGCGTGTTATCTCACCTCAGTGGAAGCTTTGTGTCATGCACACATGGCTTAACCATACCTTTAACCCCCCCGACAGCTCAGTCAGACTGGGTTTTAACCAAAGCCAGATGCTCCACACAGAACTACAGCGAGGGGTAAAACCTGAATCACAGCTACCAGTTTGCTAAGCCTACTATCAATGCTAAGGGCTCATTTTGAGGAACACTAACCCGACCCCAGAAGGACACCAGACCCTCATTTAATTCCATTTCTTGGTCATTGGCAAGTGTGCCCTCTAGATTCAACTAAATTAAGAAAAGAACAAGGAAATCATTACAATTACACTGATTGGAATGGAAGAGTGACACCCACTAATGTACAGGAAGGTGATCACACACATGTACACACACACACGCCATAGGTATACAACAGCCCGAGATTAAGGACTCATTAAGGCTCCGTGTGAGAATGGAGGGGGAGATAAGGTCAGACAAAAGGGCTGATGAGAAACTAAAGCCTGCATTCCTTCACCGTGATGGCAGTAGTTTAGCCGGAATGCTAGGAGACGCGCCTGTGACATTTCGCTGGGATCTAGAAGGCTGGAGGCCAGTCAGCCAAAGCAAACAACTCTTTCAGCCGACGTCAAACAGCGATGCTCAAAAAAGGTCACCTGCTGGGAGAGTGTCACACCCCCAGGCCGTAAGAGCTGTGCCTGTACACACCACCGGGAGAGTGCAACGCCCCCAGGCCGTAAGAGCTGTGCCTGTACACACCACCGGGAGAGTGCAACGCCCCCAGGCCGTAAGAGCTGTGCCTGTACACACCACCGGGAGAGTGCAACGCCCCCAGGCCGTAAGAGCTGTGCCTGTACACACCACCGGGAGACTGCATCGCCCCCTGGTCGTAAGAGCTGTGCCTGTACACACCACCGGGAGAGTGCAGCGCCCCCAGGCCGTAAGAGCTGTGCCTGTACACACCACCGGGAGAGTGCCACGCCCCCAGGCCGTAAGATCTGTGCCTGTACACACCACCGGGAGAGTGCCACGCCCCCAGGCCGTAAGATCTGTGCCTGTACACACCACCGGGAGAGTGTCATGCCCCCAGGCCGTAAGAGCTGTGCCTGTACACACCACCGGGAGAGTGCAACACCCCCAGGCCGTAAGAGCTGTGCGTGTACACACCACCGGGAGAGTGTCACGACCCCAGGCCGTAAGATCTGTGCCTGTACACACCACCGGGAGAGTGTCACGCCCCCAGGCCGTAAGAGCTGTGCCTGTACACACCACCGGGAGAGTGTCACGCCCCCAGGCCGTAAGAGCTGTGCCTGTACACACCACCGGGAGAGTGTCACGCCCCCAGGCCGTAAGAGCTGTGCCTGTACACACCACCGGGAGAGTGTCATGCCCCCAGGCCGTAAGAGCTGTGCCTGTACACACCACCGGGAGAGTGCAACGCCCCCTGGCCGTAAGAGCTGTGCCTGTACACACCACCGGGAGAGTGTCACGACCCCAGGCCGTAAGAGCTGTGCGTGTACACACCACCGGGAGAGTGTCACGCCCCCAGGCCGTAAGAGCTGTGCCTGTACACACCACCAGGAGAGTGCAACGCCCCCAGGCCGTAAGAGCTGTGCCTGTACACACCACCGGGAGAGTGTCACACCCCCAGGCCGTAAGAGCTGCCCGGCCAGCCAGGGGACCCTTCATGTAAAACCTCCTCAAAAGCTGGTGCCCGGATCACATGAGCCCAGGACCGGACAGCCACGCATGCGCCCCCCCCCGTGAGCAGGGCTGCCTGAGGTTTTGCTTTGTGTAAAGCGACCCTCATGTATCTTATCGCATTTCCTGCGCCGGCCGCAGATCACAGCGCGTCCCTCTGTTTTCACCGGGAATGAGGTCCCCGGTTCATTACATCACCGGTTGTGCAATCGATCCAAACAAAGGGAGTCTGTGTTCCAAGGCTTCGGCGATGTATAAATAAGGAGAGAGCAACCAGGCAGCAAAGAATGACTGGGGTGGACGGGCAATTAACCCGAGAAAATGCTAGAATGTAATAGAATTACCAGCCAAAACAAATGGCCACGTCCTTTTCATAAAGCCTTCCCAGAAGATCCCATTCACTGATCCCCCCTCCCCAACAAATAGATACAATTAGAGTAACCCAATAACACATAATACAATAACGTTTACATTTCCATCTATCTGGTTTACTAATGGGATTCCTCCTCCCATGACCAAACACCCACTAACTACTGCTGACACTGGCTGTCTCAGGCTCCCTTCTCTGTACAGCTGCTCCTTTACAGTTCCCTCTCGCAGTGAGAGACTCTCACAATAAGGGACAGTAGGTCTTTTCACAATTCTGCCCCATTGTTTCAGTTCTCCAGGTTTGACTGACATCACCCCTGCCGACTGAGTCTGTCGGAACGCTCCAGCCTTCCAACAGGGGGCAGCGTCAGGGGAACGACGAGACAGAGCCACAGGAGACGGCGGCCGTGACCCTGCAGTGCCCCGTCTGCCTCTCCGCATTCCTCGGTCCTGGAGGCTGGCAGGTGGCCCAAAGGGCAGCGGGCGTTCAAGGCCCTCCCGGGGTTCCCCACAACTGCGGGCGTTCTGAATCCAACAGGAAATTCCTGCTTTCTGGGGTTTTGGGCGTAGGACTGAGTAAGCAGTCAGGTCTGGGGTGAACCGCATGAATGTGCACGAGGGATGGGGCACAGGACGGGAGAGGGCATCTCTTGTCGGGGGGAGGGGAAGCAGAGGAGGCAGATAGCTGGGCCGTATCAGCCATCTGCAGAGCCCAAACGCAAACGAGCGCAGTGTAGCCGAGCGTGCACAGCCCCAGCCGCCCCGCACGCGATGATCAGACCTCTCTCCGCTGCTGCATTTCTATCCTAAATTTCTATTTTCACTCACACTGTGCAGGGTTAGCTGCCGTCCTGAATGGGCCCTTCGCCATTCGATGTGTGTTTCAGGGGTTAAATTCCTTCAGACCTGTCTGGGCTGCGGTTTTGTTGACTCTAAATTTAATCGGCTCATAAATGTTCTGTGCAGCCTTGAAGCTGTTTGGTGTCAGTAGTACTGGGTGCACAATCAATTAATGTGCAAGATGTGCTGAATTCCATCCATTCATCTATTTTCTATGACTACTCATTAAACACAGAGTCCCTTTGAGTGGGGACGCTATTCCAGGCAGCAGAAGGCAGGGACTGAATGGAGAGGATACCAGTCTGCACCCCTCCCTCCCTCACCCTATGTGTATGTCGTTACTACAGACTGACTGGCTTACAGACTGTCTCTGAGAGGTACCTCAGACTGGCGATAGACTGTCTCAGAGGTATCACCGACTGACTGGCTTACTGACCGTGTTTCAGGGGTACCAGAGATAGACTGGCTTACAGACTGTCTCTGAGCGGTACCAGAGATAGACTGGCTTACAGACTGTCTCTGAGCGGTACCAGAGATAGACTGGCTTACAGACTGTCTCTGAGAGCTACCACAAAAAGACTGGCTTACAGATTGTCTCTGAGAGGTACCACAAAAAGACTGGCTTACAGACTGTCTCTGAGAGGTACCACAAATAGACTGGCTTACAGACTGTCTCTGAGAGGTACCACAAATAGACTGGCTTACAGACTGTCTCTGAGCGGTACCAGAGATAGACTGGCTTACAGACTGTCTCTGAGAGCTACCACAAAAAGACTGGCTTACAGATTGTCTCTGAGAGGTACCACAAATAGACTGGCTTACAGACTGTCTCTGAGAGGTACCACAAATAGACTGGCTTACAGACTGTCTCTGAGAGGTACCACAAATAGACTGGCTTACAGACTGTCTCTGAGAGGTACCACAGACAGAGATGCCCTCCCCAGCTAAGCCAGAACTCCAGCTGTGTCTCCAAACAATGCCAGCTATTCATAACCCCCCCAAAAATGCCCAGACTCTTTAAAATGGCTGTTTAACTGCTGTTTTCATGACACACTCACATTTCTGCTGGAAATTAACAAGGCTCCCTCTAAATTGGGTCTCTATGGATGGCATTAAAAGGTAATGACCTCAGAATATGGTTTTACTGAAACTGCAGCTGATCTTAAATCACGAGGCACTGAGCGGCATGTCAAGTTTTCCTATGATTGTGTCTCAGCTTCTCAGCATCAGTCAGGCTGGAAAAGTCTGTGCTGCCAAGTCAAACAGGCACAGTGATAACAGCATATAACAGTCACATCAGTGTCAGTCGCGCCCAGTCTTAACCCTGTGCAGTGCGTGTCTCACCAAAAACTACTTCTGCCTGCATTGCTTTTTCAGTATCACTTTTCTGTTCCTCTCAGGTTCTTTGTCAATAAAAACCCAACCCTTTAGTCTCTCCTTCCTGACAGAAAAATAACAGATTCTCTGAAATTGAAGAATATGGAAGACCTAATTAATGGAGCAAGGTGGACATGGCATCATGATGACTACCACCTGTGCACACACAGAATTCCAAATATAGAAGCCTGGCCCCAAAAATTGTAGGGGTTCATCTCCACACTGGCAAGGTTCCATCAAAGGAGAAGGGAACCCGCTGGTTCTGCAACTGCTCTGGGGCAGTGGTCTTCAGGAGATCATGGAGGTGCATGAGCTCCTTGCTCAGGAATGTGTGAACTCACTGAGCAACAGCAGTAGGCCCCTCGCCATCTTCAGACACTGACACGCCTCCTCCACTGAGATTTCTGAGATATTTTAAGCGATAACCTCACTTTCCACTTTCCTACCGCCAAACGCTTCCAAAAAATTAAATACCCTTGCCCTCCTTTCCAAGCGGGCGGTGAGCAGACGCCCATGCAGGCGAGGGGTCAGCCGACATGGGGGACTGGCATGCGGCCCAGCTAGGCTGGGCGTGTGGAGCGCTGTCTCTCACTGGCGCGACGTCTCGGAGGTCGGGTGAGAAACAGCCACTGGCCAGGGCATGGTGTCCTTGTGGCTGCATCCCAAAGGCGTGATAAAGCCACAGCGAGCAGCCTGACCCTCCCTGCACCTGTCCTGACAGCTGGCGCGGGGGCGAGCTGGCTGCCTGGTGTCCCCCACCCCCACAGAAACCAACCCCTATCAAGAGCTGGTCCTTCTCTATCTATCTATCTATCTATCTATCTATCTATCATCTATCTATCTATCTAATCATCTATCTATCTGTCTATCCATCCATCCCTTCTATCTACCCAACTTCCTCCCTTCCTTAAGAAGATGGCGAGGGCTGAAGCGCGGACACGCCCACTCTCCCAAGCTGGCTTGCTCACTGCGCTGACTCACTGCATCACACCTGCACAGGTGCGAGGAAGCAGCCCCGCCCTGAACTGCCGTGAACACAGCTTCACTTTTCTGGGAACCTACTTTAAATACAAATGCTCGGGTTAAATGGGCGATAAGGACTGAGGAAGGCCTCCTATTTGGCACTGTTAAGCGCTGACCAATCACGGCTGAGCGTGAGCGGTCGGTTTTCCAGGCGGAGTGTAGCGGTACGGTGATGTGGCCGTCGATGTGGAGGTAAGTGTGCAAATCACAGCCGGGGACAAGCAGCCTCAGGCAGGACAGGGTAAGGCAGGCCGATGATGAGGGCCGCCACCATCAATCTCCACTCCCAACTTAGAGGCCCCAAAGGGCCACGATGCGCCGTCTCTGTGATGCACAGCCCGCTTGAGGAGGAATGGAAAACAGCTGCATGCAGAGGCGGGCGACTCAGAGCTCCTGTCCTGCTGGGGTGCCGAACACTTGTTTTGCTTTTTTTTTTTTGCCCTCACAAGGAAGACATCACCTCGGTCGCCATGGTTACACTGGCGCTCGGAAACGCCAGTGGCGACACTCGCAGGTTCTGTTATGCCGTTGCTAAGGAAGAATAACAGCATAGATTTGGCACGGCGAAAAACAGTCGTAAAAACGATCCCGTGGGTTTCTAAAGGGTGCAGGCTGCTGATGTATAACACTCAACTCAGTGTGTGTGTGTGTGTGTGTGTGTGTGCGAGAGTCATGTATATACTACATTGTGGGGACCAAATGTCCCCACAGTGTGATAAAAACCTGTTATTGTGACATTGTTGGGACCTATTTTTTGGTCCCCATAAGGGGAAACTCAACTTGATAATAATCTGTGATTAGAAACAAAAAAAAATGAAAATGCTACATGTCTTTTGTATTTTGTTTGGTTACTTATGGTTTAGGTTAGGACTGGTAGGGTTAAGGTCATCAGAGCTGGAATTTCAGTTTTGCCTATAGAAATGAATGGTCAGTCCCCACAAAGATATGAATACAAACATGTGCATGGGCGTGTGTGTGTGTGTGTGAGGGGCTGTGTCTGCATATGTCACTATCTGAGTAACACGTTCCTTTTTCCTACATGGCCATAAGCCATACCATTTGTTTCTAGAGTAACATATTTATCTAATATATTCTTTTAACTTTGTAAACTAGCCTTGAAGTCCTTTCACGGTCTATCCAATAAATATCATAGTTACTTCCAGTTGGATTAAACAACACATTTTTATGATTTTATAACAGAGCTCCCATTTTGTGAAGTAAACATCTTAAAGTAGCATTACCAAAATGTTAATTTTTCATAGTTAGGCTGAGTACTTAAGTAACAGCTTTGGGTTCCTTCAGTATTATTGTAGTATTACTGCATCCAACACTTTAACGTCTGGCGTGAGAATCTACTTTTCAGCCCACTGGAAATGTAGGAGTCCATTATATACGACAAACACATTTATAATCAGAAACAGCGGTTAGAAATTTAATCCCGATTAATAAACAGTGAACTGACACAAAACACGCAGTTATACAAAAAAAACGTTTTCCAGTAAAAGAAATACTGTGCGCATAAAAATACATGGTTTCTTCAAGCTGTAGTTAAAATAAATGATAAAAAAACATGTACAGACCATGTATTCTACAGAAAAATATACGAATAACGACTTTTTTAGATTTGTAAAAACTTTTTAGTTAACTAGTTCTCTATAAAATCAAAAATAGTTTGAAAAAACAGGCTTTAGAACCATTTCGTAATGTTTTTCCTGATCTTATCTTCGTAAGTTTGTCGTTTAAAAGAGCTTGTATTTACAAAGATATGCGGACGGGGAGCGCTTCTGTGCGCCGTTACATATTCAGGGTTAAAAAGAGGATCAGGGCTCCGCTAAAAGGCGCGCACAGGTGAGCGGAGCGCAGGCTGAAACACACAAGCTTCATGCATAAAACACGTAGATTTTCATAGAAGCGTAAAAGTAAAACATCATTTGGAAAGTTGACCATTTTCCACGTCTGCTATCTAAGATCGATCTATTTCATTATGAATTGCCCGTTCTACATTATGCATTATTAATAAACTTTAACGTAATTCAACACACCGTCGGCGGTTTTCATTGCAATCCTGGAGGATATAACATCGGCTTACTTCTGCTGCCTTTACTGAATCCCCGAGGTGCCACTGTCATTTAAGCGTCTAACTCACCTGATTTCCCGACTTCCAGCGGATGGCAGAGACAGACTTGCCTGCCCGGTCAGCGGCTGCGCTTCGTTCTTTGGAAACCTGGCGCAACGTCAGCGCTGGGCGTTTAAAACCAGAGCGAGAGAGAAAAAAAGCCTGACAGGATATGATCAAAAAGCCACAGTAGTCATATCAACAATGATCTCAACCGGGAATTAACTAAATATGGCCATCGTTAAAGAAGGAAATAAGATTTCCCTTACTTTTTACATTATTCTTTTCTGAAACCGCTAAAATGCAACTTATTTGCAGTAGATTTCGATGTATGTTATTTACAGCAATGTAAAGCCCCATGCATGCTAGTGATTTAGACTGACAGAAGTTTCCCCGGAGGTATTCACCGGCCCTATAAGGAGCGCGAAGTAGATTACCTCAACATTTCATGCAGATGAATCGATCACACACAAAACTCACTTAAAAGTTCATGCTGGTTCCAGGAACCGGGTCATTGATCTCTCTTAAACGAGCACAAATTGCATGTGGGTCATTATCACAAGTCATCAAAACCAGACTGCGGACATTATTCCAAATTATTAGTAGTTTCGTCTGTATGTTTTATAATTAATAGAAATATTTCGACGCAAACCGTTATCCAGATGCTGGCCCACCAAGTTATAACAGTGAGTTGCAGATAGCGTGTGTGTGTGTGTGTATATATATATATATATATAGCGTAAAGCCACCTAGGGTGTCAACTCATGGTGAATTAGGGTGATGACTTACCAAGTGATGCTGTGGGTCCTGAGGCTAAACTAGCAGAGAAACATTGCGGGCAACTTAGGCGTCCGCCCAGGGCGCCCACTTCTGAGGGGGTGCCGACTTGCCACCCGATTTCACCCTCGGACGGGGGCATCGGCACTGATGCTAGTCTATAGGGCGCCACATCAGCTAAGGCCAATACTGCGCACTCACAATGACGCTGGAATATTATAAAAAAAGATTTTATAGTCTGTATATTCAGCATAGAAATTAAATTCTATTAACATTTTGTGTTCATAATGTTCTCCCATTAGGGTATCAATGTTAATGAAGTTAAAGTTCAAAGTATCAAAGAAATAATAGTGCTAAATAGTTAAAATTTCAAAACACCTGTTTCGTAGGATTTAGTATTAGTATTAATTGTAGTAGTAGTAATAATTTATTTAAGTTTCATTATATGAAAATTGTTATATATTATTTATTGTGGGGCACCAGCAGTGAGGCTCACCTGTGCACACGGATCAGGACGGGCCTTGTTCTGAATGATCAAACCGCCTGTTAAGGCATTGGCTTTTTGTTACTGGTCAAGCAATCATTTTTTATCATTAACAACACTCTATATTTAATATCATGCACATCTTAACTATCAAAATACACAGAGAGGCAAGTTAATATCCTGATGTTATCAGATGGGACATGTTTTAATTTGGGAAGCTCTCTAAGAGGCCTCACACCACCGTCCGCATCACAGCACTGTAAGTGAGAGTAAACTTTGGAGCTTCCCATAAAAGTGAATATAACGTGTGTCCATGATCCCAGCAAACAGGCATTCTTATGGCCAGTTATGTCCTTATTAGGAGCAGGAGTGGGTCACCTGATCAGTCCCGCTGGAGGGGATCCGGCTAACCAGGAGCATATGTGAAAAACAGCACCTTGGCCATGTAGATCCCTCGACGGAATAAATAAAGGACACATGTCAAGCCTGCTGGTGCTGAGGAAAGGCGCCCTGATTTAGACGTGAGAATTCTTCCCTCAAACTTTGGAACGGCCTGACAAATGATCATGGCGATACGGGTTCATGCGTAGCAGCCTGTCAGCTTGAGTGATGGGGCTGCCTGCCGGAGAGAGCGAGCTGGAAAAAGATCAGCGTCCGTCTGTCCCAGGAGACGCGGCCGCTGGAGCCTGGCCGTGCTGACGGAGCCGCCGCCACAGCGGATAAGCCTGAGGCCCTTCCAGGCAGCGGAAGCGGTCTCTCTCACGGGCGGGGCGGCCGTCTGACCCAAATCCAGGACGTCTCTCTCATGCCATTAGGGTGAAATAACAATTCGAAGGAACAGAAGGTGGAATAAGTGTAAAAGGGGGAGTCTGAGTAAACACGGGGTCTCTTTATTGATCATTCCACACACACAGACAGGCAAAGAGGTTATACACAATGGTGTAAACAGCAACAGTACGGAACGGACACGACCGACCTGGGAGTCCGACAATCACACCGGGAGACATCGACACACATCTTCAGTAGACTTTCCAAACACGTACTCAACACTCTTTATTAATATTTAGTGACAGAGTCCACTTTTCGGTGTGCAAGCCAATCAAAGCAATGTCTTCTCAAAAGTGAGAGCGCTGACCTTCATAGTTCTTTGAAAAGGAGACGGCACTAATTGCTCAATGCACTGAAATGGTCGTGACCTCAGAGCTGCACTGCGTGGCCTTATGGATGCCAGACGCGTGGCTACCAAGAGGACGAAGACGAATGGCCACGTTCAAACAGGACTGGCATCGGGGGGGGGTGATGAAGGGACGTTCCAGGGGCCACGACGTCACACTGCCACTCAGAGCATCACCAGCACCAGGTCTGTGAGCCTCTCAGTCCTCGGAGCCGCTTCAGACAGATACAGCCAACATCCAACTCGATGACCAAATAAAGTACAAGAAAGTGCAAACATTCTATTTTAATGCTTTCCCACTACATCAGTATCCCCAGTGAAGGGAAGATACCAGAAGGGTGACATCTGGACTCGTGCATTTCAAAAATAAAAAAAGAAGAGAGAAATGCTCTCCCCTGGCAGGAGACGGTGGGATATTGGTTCCAAATCGCTCCCGACGGACAGACAGATGGATGGACTGTGGGGGGTGGGGGCTGCTGATAAACAGGCTTCCTGCCATAGACACCGAGTTCCACTGGACTTCCCGTTCCACACCGCGCTGCCAGCGGCTCGTCAACAAACAATGAGCTGAGTTAAGGAGGGAGGGGGGGGGGGGGCGGGGCGAGACGCGACGGGGCCTAACAGGCCAGCTGATCACCTTCCTGTTTGCAGGCAGCTGATGCTCCGACACTGCAGCCATACGGGCTGCACATGGACCCCAGCCAGTTAAGATTTAGTACCAGAACACAGTCAGTATTTCAAAGCAAATGTTTCAAAGACACTGGGTGATATATATACATGCATTGCCCCCCCCCCAACAAGCTACATCTGCAGTCCTCGTACAATTACAAGAATTCAACAAAAATCTCTTAAGAACTCTCCGCAGCTGCGGAGCACACGCGCGCGCACACACACAGACACACACACACAGACACACACACACAGACACACACGCGCACACACACACACACACACACACACACACACACACACACAAACACGGCAGTCATGTGCAACGCCCTCAGCTCTGCTCCGACTGAATTCCACAATTTTGAGCGTATAAAAATGTAAACTATGGGAAACTCGTTTCCGAGGCCCCTCCCCTCCTGTTTACATTTCCCCTCGTTCCGTCCGAGGCCCCCCCCCCCCCCGTTTGCAGCGCCGCTCTGTTTCTCACACCCCTCCCACCCCATTAAGAGGCTCTCTGCCTGCGCTGAAGCTGCTAGACGCACCGACCCTCCAGGCCGCCGCCCAAAGGCAACATTCAGAAACGAAACAAAGACGACGGCAGCAGAAACATTTTTTTTTTTTTTTTAAACCTTCCACTCTGCTCTCGCACTTTTGTTCTGTGGCTGCTTGTTAAGAGGATCATTATCAAAACCTAAGCGGTATTATTCCAGTCTCTGGAACCCCGTTCCTATGCCGCTCCCCCCAGCCTCGGCAGTGCTGACAGCTGCGGGACTCTGCCCTCGGGACTCTGCCCTCGGGACTCTGCCCTCGGGACGCCACTCAGGGCCAGTTTGGGGTCTGGGTCCAGCTCCCGATCCTGACGCCTTATTCCTTTGCATACTGGTCACTAAAAGGCTTGTTTTATTACAAGCTTAACATGCATCTCACACTGTCTTTATATTCACAGCTTACAGTGATCACAGGGGGCTTCTGGAAAAAGGCGGGTCGGCAGGAAACTGCTGACCTCCTCTGAAAATTACTCTGGACCCAAGTAGAAAAGGTAAAAACAGGTAAACAGGTGTCCAGCCAACACTGCTGGGAGCCCACACACACATGGAGTGTCTGGTTACAGGAGAAGGTGCGGTGATGTCACAGCCACAGCTGAGGGTTGGTAGGGGATCCAAAATGCGGCGGGTGACTCCGACACACCAAGGCTGCCGGTGGCGTGAGAAAAGAACAGCCCCCCCCCCCCCCACAGGACGTACCCGGATCCATCACACACTCACACACTCGCCCCTCAAACTGCGAGAGGGTGCAAGATAGGCTGAGAGCTCTCACGGCGCCCCCCGCAGGCAAACAGGAGAACACAAAGCAGAACACCTCGTAGGCTAACGAAAGCAGCCAATATGCTTTTTGCTGGGGATGCGCATGCACATTTCTAGAAAGCTCCGCCAGAGATCAGTGAAGATTGCCGCGTTGACTGGACTACAGTCTAGTGTAGAGAAAAGATTTCTCATGGGAAAATAAATCATAAATAAATAAATATGTGTGAGACGTTTGCAGGAAAGAGGTGAGGCAGACAAACCGAACAGCCGACGTTTGTCTTAAAAAGAGGAGGCTGAGAGAGACTGAATACAAAGCGCGAGAGGGAGAGAGAAGGAGAGAAGGAGATAAGTCTTTCACTCCCGGAGGCGCCGCAGGTCTGAACCGGAGGGGGGGGGCGCCAGGGCCAGGGGAGGCTCCGTGTCGTCCATGGGCAACACCAGCCGAGTGCCGCGGATCACCAGCTCGTTCTCTCCGGAGGCCAGTTCGCGGTCCAGGGCCTCGTCCGAGGTCATGGCGGAACAGCCCCGCACCCCCGAGGCGTCTGTGCTCACTGCCACGTCACCGTACGTCAGGCTGATGTCGCCGTCGTTCAGGATCAGGTCCGAGTCGTCGTCATGCAGCTGGCCTTCGTTCTGCGCAGGGAAGGGGACAGGGTGGAGTGTGAGGGCTGGGAGACACTCAAAGCTCCGGCAGACGCGTACGGACTGCAGCCCTGACGCGCAGCTCCGGCAGACGAGTACGGACAGCAGCCCTGACGCGCAGCCCCGGCAGACGCGTACGGACAGCAGCCCTGACGCGCAGCCCCGGCAGACGCGTACGGACTGCAGCCCTGAAGCACAGCTCCGGCAGACGCGTACGGACAGCAGCCCTGACGCGCAGCTCCGGCAGACGCGTACGGACAGCAGCCCTGACGCGCAGCTCCGGCAGACGCGTACGGACAGCAGCCCTGACGCGCAGCTCCGGCAGACGAGTACGGACAGCAGCCCTGACGCGCAGCTCCGGCAGACGAGTACGGACAGCAGCCCTGACGCGCAGCTCCGGCAGACGAGTACGGACAGCAGCCCTGACGCGCAGCTCCGGCAGACGCGTACGGACAGCAGCCCTGACGCGCAGCCCCCGCAGACGCGTACGGACAGCAGCGCTGACGCGCAGCCCCGGCAGACGCGTACGGACTGCAGCACTGACATGTTAGCTTAGCATCGATTCACCTCATAGGCCTGAGGGCTGGTGAGACACCGTGCCAGTGGACCCCAGCAAGCAGGCAGAGTGGCTGTGAGGGGGGGGCCGCTGTGTGTCAGGATTGGCTTCAGATAGCTGAGTGGAGGGGGCTGAAGTCAAAGGCTGAACAACAGGAGGTGAGGCACTGCTTAGCAATAACAGTAACACAGTGGATGCTACCAACTATGCCTTCAGTTTACCTAGATGGAAGCATATGCTAAAGGATCAGAAGGGAAAGCGCCATCTGCTGCATGTAGCTGGTACTACAATTTAACACAGAGCACTGCTAGTGGAGCATAAACATTTCTTTGGTCAAACTCTACTAATCTAGAAGATGCAGATCACAATGTGTCCCAGCAGGAAATCCTTCACACCTACAGACCTGTGGTGAAAGTCATCAATAAGCAAACTGAAAAATGTCCTTAGGTTTCTGCTAAAGGATACTTGTGGTCAAAGTTGTACCAGAGTCTGAACGGCCAAGCGCTGTCGTGTTTGGCCCGGCGCTCGGATCCATCGGGGGCATTCAGCTGTTCCAAAACACAGACACACCGTTTAAGACGGAGCGGGGAAAGGAGCAAGGAACTCATACTGAGAAGCAGAATCCTGTGATCCTTACAGAGTGGTCCGGATCCGAATCCATTCCGACACTGTCAGGGGGAAAAAGGAGAAATAAAATGACTCCCAGAGTACGATCACGTAAACGCTAGAGATTCCGCCCTCCGCCACCACCCCTACACAGGTGCTGGGGGGGCGGGGCCACCCACGAGGCATCCCCAGGGTCTCAGTGCCCCACACTCACCGGATTCGCATGAAGGACAGCATCTGCGTGGTGCCCCCTCCGCACACCCATACGGTGAAGAAGACGATGAGCAGTGTGGTGGAGAACATCATCTGCCGAGCGTAGGTGGCTGTGTCCCGGATGGAGAGGGCGAAAGCCATGGCCCCGCGCAGCCCTGGGGGGGGGAGGGGGGCGCCCTATCAGCACTAGCAGGGGAAGCGGGTGAGAGCTCTCCAAAGACCCCTATCTCTGGCCTCGCAGACCCCCAGAACCCTGCAGATGGCAATACCTGCAAACATCATGACGTGCTGGAAGTTGGAGCCGATCTTGTTCTTCCGGCCCAGGTTGAGCAGGAGGGACAGGGGGTAGATGTTAGCAGCCCTGCCGAGGAACACAGCCAGCTGGGGGCGCAGTCAAGGAGAGCCTGGTGAGGGCAGGAGGGCGGGAGAAGGCAGCAGGGCAGGGCGTCTAGCTCAGGGAAAACCTCCACAGAGGAGGAGGGGGACTCTGGCTGTCCTCTAGAAGACCTCAGCTATGATAAATCACTTTAAACTGCTTATAATGTAAGTACTGTAATGTATATCCATCCATCCATCCATCCATCCATCCATCCATCCATCCATCCATCCATGCACTTCTAACCACTTATCCTGGTCAGTGTTACGGGGGACCTGGATCTCAGCCAGAATATGGCACAGGGCTACGGTTAGTGAGCATGCCACTGAGTTAGAACATAAGAACATAAGAACTATACAAACGAGAGGAGGCCATTCGGCCCATCGAGCTCGCTTGGGGAGAACTTAACTAATAGCTCAGAGTTGTTAAAATCTTATCTAGCTCTGATTTAAAGGAACCCAAGGATTCAGCTTGCACTACGTTATCAGGAAGACTATTCCATACTCTAACTACACGCTGTGTAAAGAAGTGCTTCCTTAAATCCAGTTTGAAATGTTCTCCCGCTAATTTCCACCTATGGCCACGAGTTCTTGTATTTGAACTAATGCTGAAGTAACTATTCGGTTGAACAGCATCCAAACCTGTTAGAATCTTATAGACCTGGATCATGTCCCCCCTCAGTCTCCTTTGCTTGAGGCTGAACAGATTTAGCTCAACTAACCTTTCCTCGTATGACATTCCTCTAAGACCAGGAATCATTCTTGTGGCCCTACGCTGCACCTTTTCTAAGGCCGCAATGACCTTTTTAAGATATGGTGACCAAACCTGCACACAATATTCTAGGTGAGGTCTCACCAAGGAATTGTATAATCTTAGCATTACCTCCCTTGACTTAAACTCCACACACCTGGAGATATAACCCAACATCCTATTGGCCTTTTTTATTGCTTCCCCGCACTGGCGAGAATGAGACATGGAAGCATCAACATACACACCAAGGTCTTTCTCATAATCAGCTACCTTTATTTCAGTAGGTCCCATAAAATACCGGTACTTTATATTTCTGCTCCCTACATGGAGTACCTTACATTTGTCTATGTTAAATTTCATCTGCCAGGTATCGGCCCAGTCACTAATTAAATTAAGATCCCGCTGTAGCTGCTGAGCCGCTAGTTCAGTATCTGCTACACCACCCACCTTGGTGTCATCTGCAAATTTCACCAGTTTACTGTATATATTGGTGTCTATATCATTTATGTAAATTAGGAACAATAGTGGTCCTAAAATTGAACCCTGCGGTACCCCACTATGAACGCAGGCCCACTGTGACATTGTGCCTCTAATAACTACTCGCTGCTTCCTATCTGTTAACCAGTTATCAATCCAGGTCGCTACAGTTCCTAAAATACCTGTCGCTTTGAGTTTAAGTGAGAGCCTCTTGTGGGGAACAACATCAAAAGCCTTTTGGAAATCTAACTAGATGACATCATAGGCCTTCTTATCATCAACTTCCTGAGTAGCTTCCTCAAAAAACTCCAACAGGTTTGTTAAACAGGATCTACCTCTCCTAAATCCATGCTGGCTATCCCTCAAAATGTTATTTGAGTCCAGGTAATCTACCATTTTCTCTTTGATTATAGCCTCCATAACTTTACCAGTTATACAAGTTAGACTGATTGGCCTATAGTTTGACAAATTGCTTCTATCCCCTTTTTTGAAAATGGGTGTTATGTTGGCATGGCATGAAACAGTAAAGTTAAGGGTCGGCAAATAATATCCCTCATCTCTTTTAACACTATAGGTAAGATGCCATCAGGGCCCTGAGATTTATTTATTTTGAGCTTAGCTAGGCTTTGCAAAACATCAGCTTCAGTTATATATACAGTATATAAGTTATAGACGATGCTGTATTAGTAATAAGAACTGGTAAATTACTAGTGTCCTCAACAGTGAATACCCGTGCAAAACTATCATTGAACTCATTTACTATATCAATGTCGTTTTCAATTATAAGACCCTGCCTCTGTCAGAGGCGAACGCGGCTGAGCCAACTGACGGCGGAGAGGATACAAAGGCCCCAATGATGAACATGGGGTTGAAGATGTGGTTCTGGAAGGAGAACAGCGTCAGCCCCATGTAGGAGAAGATGAAGTTTTCAGCCAGGAAGTTTAGCAGCTCAAACAGCTGTAACAGAGAAGCAGGGAGCGATGAGACCTCGTGGTTTTGTCTGTGGGGAGAAGAAGGGGAGCGACGGCTCTCCGCAGAGGGTCTGAGGTGAGGGAGCTCTCGTCAGAAGTGGCTGTGTGTTACAGGCGCTTTACACAGGCAGAAGTGGAAAGTTCAGGTTCACAAAGTATAAATCCAGACCAAGGTTTTGTTTCAACCAACCAGTTGAGTACTCTGTGACTGTGACTCTTTATACTCAACTGGGTGGTTGAAACAAAACCTCGGTCTGGATTTGTACTTTGTGAACCTGAACTTTCCACCTCTGCTGCATTGTACTGTGGGTTAGGACCACACTAGAGCTGCACGATTCTGGAAAAAAATGTGAATCGCGATTCTTTTGCTTAGAATTGAGATCACAATTCTCTGTGACCGGGTTTAAATGTTTACCGCACTCATTAAACTTCTAAATGAAGCACAACAAAACATGACTGTGCCAAACATGATTGATCCAGAACCAGCATATCAACTTCTGACAACAGAAAGGAAACGCTCAACTGGCCGTTCAACTAGGGTTAGCAAAGCAGCCATACCAAAGGTCCCAGTACCAAAAGTCCCAGTACCAAAAGTCCCAGTACCAAAAGGTCCCAGTACCAAAAGTCCTAGTGGGGCTCTTTTTTGGTACTTCGGTACTTTGTGGTGGAACTTTCTCTCTCGATTGCTTATGAAAATAGCCTGCCTCTGAAACGCAATACAACCACCATCTTGAAAACAGTTGTGAAGTCATAAAATAGAAACAGAAGAAATCAAACAAGACCACACTGCAGGATACACCTTCAGAAAAAGGCCAAAATCAAACCCGCAACCCAGAAGCAGTGTGACGACAGCCCCCCCCCCCCCCAAAAGCACCCCCCCTACCTGCTTGGTCCTGTCCTGGGACTCCGGGGACAGATTGTTGTAGGTGTAGTGGGCCTGGGTGATTCCACAGAAGAGCACGGCCACAACACCTACAAGGATGGGTAGCAGAGCAGGGAGGTGTCAGGGGCAGCAAGGACAGGGCAGCCATGGCCGACCGCTAAGCCGGCGGCCTATCATCAGCCTCCTGTACAGCTGGGGAGTAACAGCCGACCAGCCGGCCTAGGGAGCCCCCAAGAGACCAGCAGATCAGCCTCCTGTACAGCTGGGGAGTAACAGCCGACCAGCCCGCCTAGGGAGCCCCCAAGAGACCAGCAGATCAGCCTCCTGTACAGCTGGGGAGTAACAGCCAATCAGCCGGCCTAGGGCGCCCCCAAGAGACCAGCAGATCAGCCTCCTGTACAGCTGGGGAGTAACAGCCGACCAGCCCGCCTAGGGCGCCCCCAAGAGACCAGCAGATCAGCCTCCTGTACAGCTGGGGAGTAACAGCCGACCAGCCCGCCTAGGGAGCCCCCAAGAGACCAGCAGATCAGCCTCCTGTACAGCTGGGGAGTAACAGCCGACCAGCCCGCCTAGGGAGCCCCCAAGAGACCAGCAGATCAGCCTCCTGTACAGCTGGGGAGTAACAGCCGACCAGCCCGCCTAGGGAGCCCCCAAGAGACCAGCAGATCAGCCTCCTGTACAGCTGGGGAGTAACAGCCGACCAGCCGGCCTAGGGAGCCCCCAAGAGACCAGCAGATCAGCCTCCTGTACAGCTGGGGAGTAACAGCCGACCAGCCGGCCTAGGGCGTCCCCAAGAGACCAGCAGATCAGCCTCCTGTACAGCTGGGGAGTAACAGCCGACCAGCCGGCCTAGGGCGCCCCCAAGAGACCAGCAGATCAGCCTCCTGTACAGTTGGGGAGTAACAGCCAATCAGCCGGCCTAGGGCGCCCCCAAGAGACCAGCAGCCACTTGTCTCCATCACTAGATGCTTGATTCTCCCCAACCATCATATCATGTCAGGTTACAACCTCTACATTTGACACATTAATTCATGTTCTTAAATTTAAGTTGTTCTGAAAGCCCAGTGGTCTTATTTTGGTTCTTGAACTAGTCAATTTATTAAGATGTCTTGCACTGTCTCTTCCGTAAATTTTTGTATTCTTTTTTTTTTTTGCACATAGTGTTCTGTGAAGTGTTCCCCTGTATGTCTTGCGATTTTGGTCCTATCCGTCATGTTTGGCACTGGACCATAAACCATTCTGGTACCTACACACCCTACACAGGCCAACGTGGATAACAGACTCATTGATGGACTTCATCTTGATCCTCAATCACAGCTCACACCTTGCGGTTAGCAAGCATGCCCACTCTTTCCTGTTTTCAGTAATGTTAGTTTGCCCAGGGGGGGGTTCGGCAGCCAGTTGACCTTGGACCCCCAGAGGTTTTTCGGTTCCTCTCCTCCATTGTTATTTGGCTTTCTTTATTTAATTTCTGATGCCGTAATGTATCACAACACATCCATATAAAGCGCCTTGGCATGACTCTGTTGTGAAAGGTGCTATATAAAAATAAACTGAATTGAATTGAATTGGTACGTTTGCACAAGCAGTAAAATCTGGCCCTGGGCTGGGTCACACCCATATCTAATGTGTATTGACCCTTCTACAGGGGGGAGGGTAAGGGGGTGTCCGTGGTCACCTGTGAAGCCGCATGCTTCGGCCAGGAGGAAGGTACTCCAGGACATGAGGAAGAAGAGCGCCGTCTCCAACAGTGGGAAGTCCCGCAACTTGGTGAATTTGGTGACGTGAAGAATGGTCAAGGGAAACGGGAGATCGGTTTGACACCGAGCGCCGGCTAAGCGGGCCGGGGACCACTAAGCCACCCGCCAAAATGCGGCAGACCGGAGGCTAGGCCAACGAGACGGAGGCGGATGAGTGAGGGGAGGATATCAGAGCCGTCATGACGCCGGTGGCCAGGCCGAGGGCGAAGGAGCCGCTGAAGACGCCCAGGAAAACGCCGAAGGACTTCAGCATGGCCATGGCCTCGAAGGTGTGGCTGTTGTCCCCGGTTGGCTGATAGGCTACGATGGACCTGAAGGCAGCAGAGGCAGAACACAGAGAGGGTGAGAGGCAGAGCGGAGGCAGAGCGGAGGCAGAGCGGAGGCAGAGCGGAGTTTCCCGTAAGGCGGCTCGCAACCCAAGATCTCTGAACATGCAGGTCGGACGCAATAGGAACTATGTGTACAACCTGGCAGAGGAGTGACTAATGTCTTTGTGAAAGAGGAAGAAGCTAAACTGAGAGAACAGGTAGAGGACAAGATACTCGCAACAGCAGCCACAGCATGCAGATAAGAGGGTTCACCCACGCCTGGTGCCAGGGCACGTCACTCCCACAGGGCTCTGGGTGAGAGGAAAGGCATGATATCTCTGGGTAACCATCGCCCAACCCATTCCTCAGCTCTAGAGAACAGATCTACTGATGATATCACTGTTGTGTGGTGTTATGGGAAACTGTACCGAAGACACATTGGGTGTTTCTCAATACAAAGATCGTACTTGTGGTCTTGGCAAGAGCGGTCTTGGTAACTTGCCTCCCAAGAACGAAATCAGGATGCAATGAATCATGGGATTGGTCTCATTTGTCGAGGATGCAACCGATGAATCCTTCATATTTGGAACTGTACTTCTGTTCTTAGTATTGGAACTGGTCTTCGGCAATGGAGGATGATGTAAAATGGGTAGATGAGAACACAAGTACAGTCAAGTACGAATAGTGATATACAGACGCTCCTCTACTTACGAATATTTCAAGTTAAGAACGGCCATTCGTAACGTATCTTGTTCGTAAGTCGTTTTTCAACATCATTTTAAGGGTATACGCAAGTACAAAGAACTAGGATGCTGGGAGTACGTACATTACGCTGCTGCGGGGTGGGAGTAGCGGCCAGAAGTCATACTAGGCGGAATTGGTGCGCAGAAAAAAAAAATTTATGTTGTGGACAGGAAACGGGAGCCCAAATGAACACAATTTGGACTTACAGTCCTCTTCGTCCCTATGTCTGAAAGTTCGCAAGTTGAATGTTCGTAAGTAGAGGAGCGTCTGTACACCTCTACTGTGGTCTTTTATCACAATTGATAAACCGAGAGAATGACATCATTCTTCTGTGGCTTTGCATCATGGGAAACCAAGGTCAGAAACTGAGTGGAAGATGTCACTAGTCTGTAGGGTTACATCACTCCACTACAGATAAGAATGTGGAGGGTCAGAGAGATGCTGGAGGTCAGCAGTACAGCAGAGCACACAGGAGACCTAATTAAACACCCAGGGCCCCGGAAGCCAATTACCAGCACGTCAAGCCATACCGGCCAGATCCGGTTAATGAGGGGGCCAAAGCCTCGTGTAAATGCCAGAAGGAATGTAGGGCAGCCAAGTCCGCTCATTCAGACAGGGCTCAGAGGTCAAAGGGCACCTCGATGCCATTCCGAGGTCCTGTGCTGGGAATTAGCATTCCTAACCATGCCAGTGAGGCCACGCCGTGCACTCGCCGGGGCACACGCAAACAGGACGGCACACCCGTTGGGGGGCGGCCCCTGCGTCTCCACCTCGCCCTCCGGCCTCTCCACCGCCCGGCTCGGTCCGTGCCTCGCCCGCTGGCTCTCCTTGCCGTAATAAATGAGAATTCTGGGAAGGTGCCGGCGGTCAGAGTGTTAGCGATCAGCGCTATCAGCCGCTGCTTAGCAACACAGATGCTCAGAGGTGACACGCTGCACAACACAGAGCGCCAAAGGCAACCCTGCTCTCCGTCTGCGTGCATGAAAAGCCCTGAGAAGCAGCCGTTCTGGGGCGCGGCTCTCGCCCATTTTCATCAAACTCTTGAATAAGCCTGTGATTCATTTACAGACAGGGGACCACCGCAGATCCTAAACGGGGCATTTCCATGGTTACAGCAGAGCCTAAACGGCAGGCACCGACATCCCAACGATACCTGCATCACCGCACTCCCCGGGGAGGGGACACTTACGAGGACAGGACGATGGCCACGGCGTCGTTGAGCACGCTCTCCCCGAAAAGCAGAGCGTAGAGATCGACGTCCACCTGGAGCTCGTTAAAGATGGCCAGGACCGTGACTGCAGAGGGGACGGCACAGCACAGTCCTCATAAACCAGTAGAGTTATTTAGTAGGTACATTTATCCAAAGCGACGTACAACTGATAAAGCAACCGGGTTATAGCTCGAGCTCAAAGGCCCAACGGCATATTCACTCTGCCGGCCACTGGGTTCCCCGCTGAGCCACACCGGGCCGGGGATGCAGAGGGCTGGAGGTGAGGGCGGCAGGCACCTGGGTCTGTGGCCGACACGATGGCTCCAAAAAACAGGCAGTCGGTGAAGAAGAAATCGCCGGCCAGCTGGCCCACCTGCTTCATGAGCATGACACAGCCGTACATCACCATGCTGGAGGGGCGAGAAGTGGGCGGAGCCTCGGTCAGTGCACATGGCCTAAACCACACCCCCGACCGATGACATCCACACACCAGGAGTACGTCCGAGTCTCACCCGATGACAAAACAGGACACGACCGTCCCCATGAAGGCATAGGCGAGGATGGAGCCCATGTTTCTGAAAAAGTGTCTCTGAAATGACGGAGAAAACAGTCACGCTACTTACGTTCCTCAGAGGCATAACAACCATCATCATCTTCATCACCATTGTCATCCTCCAGCTTAACCTAACTATTCATAAAACCAACATCTTTGCCAAAGTAAATCAGTGATTCAGCAGCTCCATGGTTGGGTCCCTCACTTACCCTCTTCAAACTGTATCCTGCGTGAAAGATGACCGGCGGCAGCAGGATGTTAAAAAACACCTCCGGGTCAAAGGTCACCTGGAAGAGGACACAGCTGGCGTTTAACCAATCACATCACGCTTACCTTGTAACAGTCAAATGAAACTCAAAGCCAAGGTAGATCCCACTGTGATTTATTACCAACATGGAGAACTTTCTAGCTCTCTCAGCTAAACTCGCTCTGCTTTCCTTCGAGATACTTATCTAACTTCCTCCCACGCTTTTAACAGATTTTTCTATTTCCAATAACTCCGTAAAATTGCACGTCTCTTTAATGCACCACTCAGAGCGACAGAAGTGACCTTTACAAGACGTCGAAAGAAGCCAAGGGGCTTTCCTTCAAATGTTACCACTGCTGCAGACAAAACAAACACATCAGTCTCGTTTATATCTAATAAAATGCTTTTAAAGATGTTCAGCTGATGTCAGTTCATCACTCCAATGAGGAAGCTGCCAAGAGACGAATCAGGCCGCGGAGACTGGATGTTAACAGAGTTTGCATGAAAGGAAGTTTCACAATTTAATTCCCTGCGATGGATTGGCACCCCATCCTGGGTTGTTCCCTGCCTTGCGGCCGTAGCCTCCGGGATAGACTCTGGACTCCCGGCAATCCTGAATAGGACAAGCAGTTACAGAAAAAGGATGTATGGATGGATGGGTAATCCTTTCATCTGCCACGAGTAACAAGGTTTTACACATGGATTATTACTTTACTCCTGTCTTACTCCTACCAGAAGCTGCTGACTTGTACTATGACTCGGATGCTGTTTTACTTTAGCACGCCCTCCAGTTCCTTCCCCAGCACGATGCCCTTGTCACAGCATGCAACCACCTCTGCTGGGCCTTCGGGTAATTTTATTAAGGAGGCGGACGAGTGCCCTCCTCCATGCAGCTGGCTGGGTGCTGGGAGAGGGATCTAACCCAAAACATGGCGACATCTCGATACCAAAGAGATGCACTATGGAGAACCTTCAGCTCAGGCCAATCTGAATGCGGCACAGCACTTTGCGATGTATGCAGAGGACATATCCAGATGACAGACAGTACACACACATGCTTCTCTACAGGCTGTGTCTTTAATCAGTAGATGTCCAGAACATGAACGTGCAGTGTCCTCTGCCGTAGGCGCGTCTCCATTACCTTCCGGAGCATCTCGTTGTCCTGAACTTCATTGACCTCGTTGGCGTTGATCTCGCCCTTTAGCGTGTACTCATAGAAGCGGCCGCTGACGTTGACCAACAGGGTGGCCGGGCTGGCGTTGACGTGGCAGCTGAGGGTCACGTTGTTGATGTCGCGGGGCACGTGGATGCCATACCGGAGGACCACGCCTACCAGGAGACCTGGGAAGGAGAGACCGGCCGGTTCACGACACACTCTCCTGCAGACGCCGTGATCAGCTAGTCAGTAGGTGGAAGCCAGGGACACACATATGTCACCAACCCATCCACATTCAGCAGGGAAGCAGCACGGAGTCACAGGCTGCCTGCTCCAAACTAAAAAAAAACTGCCTGCTGAAAGTGAAAGTTCAGGCAGAATTAAAACAGACCATCCCTGAACTTAAATTGTTCCAGGAATATGTTTCTCTGAAAGAGAAAAAAAATCTATTAAGATATTTACGGAAACAAGTTAACAGTAATTATTAACCTTGTAAACAGGGAAGCTTTCAGCATTTTATAAAATATCCTTAAAGACTTGTCCTTCAAAGGTCAGTTTCTAACAAACATAACAAGCACACACACACACATACATATATATATAATGGAGATCGAAATATTTTGTGCAACATATTACATTGTTTAGTCAAGAATTAAAACATAAGTGGGAATTAATTAATTTTTCTACAATCAGTCCTTTCTAGTGTTTTTTCTTTTTTGCGAATAAAACTCCAAACCCCCACCCTCAAAATGACAACACAGAGAAGGGACCTGACACATCATTACAATACGGCCCGGTGTCGCTTGGCTGCTGACCAGCCCTCTCCGCACATGAGGAGCACAAGCGTAAACAGGGGCAGCACCGCAATGCCGCCTGTCAGCGCTGATCGGCGGCTGCTCCCCCAGCGCCAGGCGAAGATGATGCCTCAGTGCCACATTAACACATGCATCAGTCCAGCAGACGCTTTATTAAGCATCACCAGAAGCTGTTCATACTTAAAAAAATCACACGTGATTATTTCTCCTACTGTTACCTCTAACCAAGCGTCTTAACAGCATCTACAGACAGTGACCAGCAGATAAGCGGGCGGATGGATTCCCCGTGTCTGGGAAACCTGGGTCCTCACCGTAAATCATGGCCAGTCCCGTTTCGTGTAAAAACCGGAATCGCCGATGTTTGAAGAGCCATATGGTGAGGATGGTGAGAGTAAGCAGCATGATGAAGATGAGCAGGTTAGCGCTGTCTTGCCTGTGGCTTTCCTCAGCCTGCTTCTCGGTAACGATGTTCTCCATGCTGCTGTCGTCGGCCCGGCTCGCAGCGCACAGGCAGATCAGCAGGCCGCCCAGGATGGACAGCGGCAGAGCCTTGCGGCCACTGTGGGCCGTACCGTTTCTAGTCCTGGACTTCATATCTGGCGGAGATGGACTCAGCCGGACTGTCCAGGCTGTTCCGGTTCGACTCACTGACCCCGCCCACCCGGTCACGTGACGCTGGAGGAAAGCAATAGGACCTTTGGCATAAGCAGCCGTTTCTTTGTTTTTAAATAACTTTCACTTATTATTTCCACTTATTCGTAGAATACCATTCCTGAATGCCACAAATAAAATATGCTAGAACATTACAAGTAGCATCATATTAATTGGTTGTACAAATCCACAAGATTCGGTCATTTTCCAAACTAAATATTGCGGGTTTCGTACCGATTGCGGGGCACGTTTTTAAAATGCGCCGATGTGAGTTCGCTATTAAGGCGCGCCGGTGTTATCTCTCGGAAGATCTTGTGAGGTGCGTCATTAATGTGCGCCGGCATGACGGTCTTTACCAGTGCCAGGGTATGTGCACAATACCGTAATGACGTTGTGCGCTTAAAAGATGGCTTCGTCGTTTTGGAAGGCTCTGGTCCTTGTAGGTCTGCTGGCTTTAGCTCACGCAGCTTTCTCGGCAGCTCAGCGTGAGTAGCATCAAATTGATTGAACAGAGATCGTTAAAGCATGCCAATTCTGTCTTTTTTTTAATACACTACGAGTCGTTTCTTCGGTGTCCGCCAGCCATACATCCACCAGGGCCTGAGCTGTAACTGCTACCAAACAGGCATTTGAAAAATAATAATAATTAATTAATTTTACGTTCGTTACATTAACTTCTGCCAGGTTCAGTAGAACGCAATGCTGTTTGTTTTAGGTGTGAAACTCTCAACATAATTAGCAAAGCCTGATTATAATGCTTATAAAGCGTTTCTGTTAATACTTGAGAGTACAGAGATTGTTTGGTCATGATGGGGTTAAATTGTACTGAAAACCATTTAGCCTTGGTACGTATGCGTAGGTGGCTGATATAATTTGAAGTACTTGCAGAGGTTGTATTCTCGTGTTGCGCCATAAATTGTAACCCGTGTCCTGTATTTGAATAAAGTAAACATACAGTGATCTCAAACTCATATTCTTTGTTAGTTAATTCTGTGGAAAAGGGCTCAACAGTCCAACCTTCCGCTAGTTTTTATCACCTTATTTATATAATTATGGTTGCATTGTCGGGAATGGTAATAAGCACTTCTTGTCCACATCGTCCTTAGAAACAGTAACAGGAGACGTTTTGTGCATTTCATGAAAGTTGGTGGTAAACTTAACAGACATCGTCCAGTACATAAACCGTCGTCTATAAAAGGATGCTTGTGGAGAATTTTAGTAAAATTCATGTCATATTCATTCATTTTCCAAATTGTCCGTATTCAGGGCTGATGTAAGGGGTGGCCATGGACCAGCCACCTCACATCTAAATAGCAGAAACAAAATAGGGATAATTTTATTTATAAACGGAACCATCGAAGAGATCCGATGCGTCGCAGCCATGCCCCTAAATATAACTGGTCCCTGATGGCCACCACAAAATTTTTTGCAGGCGCCACTCTATTTATTATAGCGTAAAATCAAACTTGTGCGTGGTTAGGGGTGTAACTCCTAGGCAAACGGGGCCTGATATACTTATGAGCAGGCAGTCTCAAGTTATCAAACGCGTAACGGTTGTAGTTCAAACAGCGGCCCTTCAGGCATGCATCTGGCTGTTTTGAAGTAGGGCTGCACGATATATCGTTGAAGCATCATCAGCACGATGTGTGCACGCACAGTAGTCACATTGCATTTCTCTACTGCTTTGTGCCGACCCACTCGCCTTGTAAATAAGCTCTATTTGGCTGTAGTTGATTTCGGGTAATTGCATCTCCTTTTTTGTTTTATAAATATAACAATATTGCTCGCGGGCTTTTCGCATATCGTGCAGACATTTATCTAAGGTATGTACAATTTACAATTGTTTCATGTCTGATTTTACAGATCGGTCTTACATGCGACTCACAGAGAAAGAGAATGAAACACTACCGATAGACGTAAGTGATCTG
Organism: Paramormyrops kingsleyae; assembly: GCF_048594095.1. Taxonomy (NCBI): domain Eukaryota; kingdom Metazoa; phylum Chordata; class Actinopteri; order Osteoglossiformes; family Mormyridae; genus Paramormyrops; species Paramormyrops kingsleyae. The sequence goes on from NC_132820.1 coordinate 16,507,204, forward strand.
TTTTCCCCCATTTTAAATGTATTCCTGTAATATTTTCGGTTCTGGTCCAGCACGTGATTCATTCCCTTCCATGCGCTTACAGATTGTCCTGCAGACTTTGTTGGCCTTCATAGTGACCTGTTACGGCATAGTCCACATTGCTGGGGAGTTCAAAGACATGGATGCCTCAGCAGAGCTAAAAAACAAGTAAGCCTTTAGGATCACTCCTTTCTAAAATAAACTGCTGCTCTCTTACAATGTGCCTGCAGCCCCACTTAATGTGATTAGGATATTTGTACACATTTCTCTATTAATTTGGGAACTTTCAGGTCTTTTCCTAATAAGAACACGACGAACTCAGAGTGCATAACTGAATTTTTCCATTCACAGTGAGTCCATTCATTTATACGGCTGGATGTTTTATTTGCACAGTTCAGGTTAATCATCCAGGTAAATGGCACCAGAACAGCACCCTCTTGGGAAGGAACATACAATTCCATAGATTCCCTAACCGTTACGCCACCTGCTGTTCCATGTGTGTTGGTGCAGTCATTCAGCGTAACTGCAAAGCCAGTGTCCTTCCAACATATAATGCTGCTGTTCTTTTCCAGGACATTCGACACTTTGAGGAACCGCCCTTCCTTTTATCTGTTTAATCACCGTGGCCGGGTTCTCTCCCATTCTCCTGACCAAGCCTCGTTCATCCCCTGCGCCCGGGCTCTGCCAGCCAACCCTGTGAGGTTACGCAAGCTGGAGCCCCTGCACCACTGACTTCTGTCTCTCCATCTCCCACCTTCTCATGTTTCTATGTACAGCTGTGAGAAATATGTCCAAACAAAAAATGTACTGGTCTTGGCTCTCGTAAGACACCCCCCAGGTGGTACTCTGTTTGCCTGTGATCCTTATTACATTTTAATCACAATGCAGTAGGTGACCTTGGACTGAACCACTACCTGTATTTATGGGGGTGATTTCTTGGGACTTTTCCTCCCCAAACCATGAACAAGAATTTTTTTTAACCATTTCTTGCCGTAATAAGCAGACTCCGATGCCTTTTTGTCTTATGCAGAGTTCACTAAATACTAATGCTGATGTTTGTGATTGGAAGGTTTTTTTTCATTGTACTCTACACAAAGTCATGTTAGGTTACAAGTTGGCTTTAACTTGAATGCGAGCTGTTGTGCAGGAGTTGGATATGTAGTAAAGCAGGAAGCTGTAGCATAGGATATATGTGTGATACTGCAAATAAACTGAAATCAACTATGGAGAACTACAGTATACATAGGGCACATGTTGTGTATTTTAAAATCGTGTGAAAAATGTTAATTTATTATGGTTTTGACTGCACGTTAGCCTTAATTTTTCATTTGTTGACCGTTTCTAAAGAGGAATTCTACTACATGTACATAAACTTCATGTTTTCTCTTGCCTAGTAATAGTCTGAACCACGTCATTTTCTGTAACTAATAAAAATGAAAATACATTTTGTATTTTTATTTCCTGCAGGGTGGGTCATTGTTGAATTCAGCTCACTGTAATTATTTAATAGAGCAGTGTTTTCCAAGTCAGTCATTGGGGACCCTCAAGACACTTTTGCTACCGGGAGCCAAGAGAGAGCAAAAATGTGGACTGTCTGGGAGGGAGCAAAAATGTGGACTGACTGTGGGTCCCTGAGGACTGGGCTGGGAAACACTGTCATAGAGCATTAATCATTTCAAAGCAACAGAAGCTGGCAGCTGTAGAAGCCTCAGAGGAGTAGGACTATTTCAGTAAAGTCAAGTGCTGATTTAAAGAAGAAATTGCAGTTTGTAAAAATCATTCAATCTCAAATTGGAAGTAAAATGGAGGAAGAAAAAAAATGAGATTAGAGTTTTTTTTGTGTCCAACGTCATTTCCTGGTATATGAACAAACACATTTATCAGTTTTGGATAGATGCCCAGCAATGAGCTGGCATCCTGTCCAGCCCGTACCCCAGCTGTGTGCACTAAGCTGCATGAGAGATTCTGGGCCGGGACAAACAGAAGATAGATGGATGCATTTTTGGATATAATTCTCCTTTGAGATTATACACAGTTCCCTGACTTGCTATGTGTAAGAAGTATTTACATGAGCAAAGGTAGCATTTGCTGAAATCCTCCTAAGTTTGTAATTAAAAGAGAACACACTTTCAAAAGACTGCTGACTAATATCTACTGGATCTGAACTTCCCAGCAGAATAGCGATCAAGGACAGTGTATCCCCGCAGGGCGTAACCTCAGATCACACATCCGCAAGTTTTACAAATGAAATGTCTGAACTAATATGTAAAATCCACCTATTCCAAACAATACAAAATAACTTTATACACTGCTTTTAAGAATAAACAAACAAACCCCTCAGCAAGTTGGTCGTCTTCCCACGGAAGCACCATGCATCCGTAACAGAAAGGCAGAATCATGTTAACTCTCCTCAGGTTTATTTTGTTAAAAAAAGACATGTTTACAAAATGTATTATACAAGGTTTATTTTAAAATAGTCATTTTTTGCTTTGGTAAGAATACTGTCCAAAAATAGCCTTTTATTATGTATGAACATTAAAAATTAATATACATCTTTCACCAAAGACAAAAAACAGATCTGGTCTGTGGTTCTGAACAACGTAACAGAACTGACCCGTCCGGTGACAAGGTGACTATGGTGTGGTTGTGGATGATACATAACCGGACCGCCCGGTTCTGTAAGGAGGTGAGTGCATTGTGGTTCTGGATGATGTAACCAGACCCACTGGTTCTCTGAGGTGACTGCACTGTGGTACTGGATGATGTAACCGGACCAGTCGGTTCTATGAGGAGGTGACTGCAGTGTGGTTCTTGATGACGTAACCAGACCTACTAGTTCTGTGAGGAGGTGAGTGCAGTGTGGTTCTGGATGATGCAAGTGGACCGACTTGTCCTGCACTGAGGTGACTGCAGTGTGGTTCTGGACCAGTCCTGTGATGCACACTGTGGCTAAATGAACCAGACCCATGGAGGCAGACTGGGTTTGGCAGCTAACAGGCCTTAACTAATCCAGAATTTTACAGAAGTTTATCAGCAATCCATCCTTATCCAGCCAAAGATCCAAAATGTCTTCAGGTATTAGTTTGACTGGTGCATTATGGGTATATGGGCGTGAACAGCATCCCCAAACAGCCAGTATCTATGTGTCCACTGGAGGGAACGTGCGTCACTTTCAGCCTTCTAATGAGATTTGTTTTTACTGGAAAGCTTTAAACAAAGACTGGTCAAACAATGTAGAAATGTAGCCATCAGGTGACAGGGGCATTTATGTGAAAATATTCACTGAAACAATATACATAAAATGCCTCTGAGGTAGTTGAGACTCCCACTGGTGTCACTTATCCAGCCTTCTGCCTTTCCTCCCTCTGCATCAGCCACGTGCGAGAGACCCTACTTCCTTCAACACGTCCATCAAGCTCCTCCCCGTACTCAGGCCACACCCCCAGCCAGCCGTCCCCTCCGGCAGGGTCACACATCTCTACCCTGGAGACAGCTATTCATTTGCTTCTTTTCACCGTTCGGTTGAGCAGAAACATAAAGACACGCTCCGTGTTTTAGGCCCTGGGCAACCCCCGCCGCAGATGGGTCACCGTCGTGCCTTCATCCCCCAGGGGTGCGCCGCCTCCATGCTACCTGCAGTGGGCGTTGTTGGTCATGAGCTGTGGGGTGTCCATCTCCTCCAGGGCTGCCTCCAGCTGCTGGATTAGGACACGCTTCTTAAACCTGAAATGAGGGGAAACAGAGGGAGAGAACTGTGACAACCGTGAGCAAGAGGGAGGACCACAGACAGAGTGAGGGGGGGGAGAGAGAGCTGTACCAGACATCCTCACACAGGTACTCTCTGTTCCCTCCCATCACTGCGAACACGCCAGCTGCTGTCGCCTGACCTGCAGGCCTCCTTGATGGTGTTCTGGATGAAGTACTTCTGCACCTCCACGGGGCCCCGCACTTCCTCTAACAGCCGGAAAATGGTCTGGTAATCTGGACACGAGATTGTGGAGTATTAAAGTGCAGAACCCTAACCTTCACACCCGCGATGCTACATCGTCCCAGGGACCCCAAAACACTGAGAGCGACATCACAGCTTCCGCCAGCCACTCACTCCTGCCCGGCTTCCGCACTTCCTTGATGACCCTCATGCGCAGTTCTGCGTTGCTGCCCTCTAGTGGAGGTATGAAGATGGTGTCGGGCTCCCTGACGGGGTCGGCCTCCCCCTCGGGACTCTCGGCACAGCCCTCCGCGCCGGGAGGACTCAGCTCCTCGCCGTGCTCCGCCCGCTCAGCGGGCCTCTCACCCAGGCCATCCTCCCCAAAGTCGCCCTGCAATCCACCTCCGTGATTGGCGCCCACAGCGCCCCCCGGCTCAGAGGCAACACCCCCGTCCAGCCCCCCAGGCCAGCCCCCGTCAGGTTCCACACCTCTGACACCCCCGTTGCTCTCTGTGCCTGGGACGAGGCCGCCCTCTGTTCCTGCGTAAATAGGCAACATTGTCAGAGCACGGCGTCAGAGCAGACCTCCTTAAGGAAGATCACCATAATGGCAGACAGACCCTTTGGTGCCGTGGAGGTCTTGATGAAGCTGTTGCTGCTCGGGGTCCCGGGGGGGCCCTTCCCCAGCACATGGTTGGTGACGACGGGCGGCGTCGGGGGCCGCCGCAGCAGGGGTGACATGCTCCTCCTCCTCTTGGGTGCCACCCCCAGACTGGGGTCACCCCCACCCCCTCGCTTCTTGCTCTGAGGGCCTGCGACAAACTCGTCCGCTTCGTCCACCATCATCCCCTGAGTGAGAGGGAACATGAACGTGAGGGGGGGGGGGGGGTACTGGGGCCTCAGCGGAGCTCAGTGGGGAGGAACTGCAAGCCCAACCCCCCTCCAACAGAACTAACAATCCCTCCATTTGGTATATAATACAAGTATAACACAATAAGCATTAATACCATATGTAACACCATATATAACCCCATTCATAATTATGCAACATGTAACACAATATATAACTAAAAAAAGACAACAACGTATTCCCCAGACAGCCTTGTCTAGTCCCTTCTCCTCCCACACCTCCCAACCCCTATAATTTCTAGAATTCTGGATGGATCAACTGGAAATGTAAAAGCCAATAAATGTGTTTTTACTTGAATTCTCCGAGTCCCAGTCATGACATACTGCTGAAATTACACCTATTTGTTTAATGCACATTCCACTTACATGCCAATTAGCGTGTCAGTCTCTCCCTAGTCAGTTAGGTAGTTACCTGCATTCCTTTGTATATGTCATAACTAATAACTAATTAAAATGTCACTTAAATTACAGCATTCAGTCTTTTGGGGTAGGAGTCTATCAGCTTGCCACATCTTGACTTGGTAATATTTGCCCACTCTTCCCTGCAAAAGCGCTCCAGACCTGTCAGATTGGAGGGCATCTCCTGTGAACAGCCCCCTTCAGGTCTCCCCGCAGATATTCAGTTGGATGTAGGTCTGGCTTCTGACTGGGCCATTCCAAAGCTTTAATATTCTCCTGGTGAAGCCAATCCTTTGCTAATTTGGATGTTTGCTTGGGGTCATTGTCGTGCTGAAAGGCAAAATTCCTCTTCATCTTCAGCTTTCTAGCAGACACCGGAAGGTTTTGGGCCAAAATTGACGGGAACTGTTCATAATTCCCTCAACCTTGACTAAAGCCCCAGTTTCAGCTGAAGAAAAACCCCAGAGCATGACGCTGCCCCCGCCGTGCTTCAGCGTGGGTGTGGTGGTCTTTTGGTGATGCGCAGTGTTGTTTATGTGCCAATCATATCTTTTGGCATTGCGGCCATCTTGGTTCCATCAGACCATAACCCATTTTCCCACATGCTTTTGGGAGACTTGAAGTATTTTTTGGATAAATTTAGCCAAGCTTGGATGTTTTTCTTTGTAAGAAAAGGGTTCCGTCTTCCGACCCAACCCCATAGTCCAGACTTATGGAGAACACGGGAGATTGTTGTCACATGTAGTACATAACCTGAACTTGCCAGGATTCCTGCAGCTCCTTCAGTGTTGCTATACGTCTCTCGGCTGCCTCCCTGACCAGCTTCTGTCTTGTCTTTTCATCAGTTTTGGAGGGATGTCTAGTCCTCGGTAACATCACTGTTGTCCCATATTTTCTCCACTTCTTGATGACTGTCTTCACTGTGTTCCATGGTGTATCTAATGTCGTACAAATGTTTTTGTACATTTCTCCTGACTGATACCTGTTAGCAATGAGATTCCTTTGATGCTTTGTAAGCTCTCTGTGAACCATGGCTTTTGCTGTAGGATGCAGCTGAGTAAAGTCAGGAAAATCCTACTAAGCCAGCTGAACTTTATTTGGGGTTAATCAGAGTCACTTTAATTGATGGCAGGTGTGTCCCCAAAAAGACTGAGTACTGTCATTAAATCAAAAGGCACTTCAATGAAGTATTAGTTTAAGGGTGTGCACACTTAGGCAACCAGCTCATTGTTAGTTTTTTATATATATAGGCTATATATATATATATTTTATTTTATTTTTTTCTACCCCTAACAGACTTGTTTGTATTTCAGATTAATTGTACAGGATATAGGTCACATTAAAGGTGGGAAAAGTTTGGCATCGTAAAACTCCGAGGGTCAGCCTTAATAAATTGGCTTTAGATTACAACCAAGGAGGACTCAGGCTTCCCAATTTTAAAATGTATTATTGGGCAGCCCAGTCCAGGTATTTGGCTCAGATGTTTGCCGGGACACCTTTTCCCTCTTGGCTTAATATGGAGAAATTTGAGATAAAAGAAGATTGTCCAATCAATATAGTGTATACATGGGATGATGTGCTGATAAAAAGAAAAACCAGTAATCCCATGATTATTCAGTCAGTTCAAACTTGGAATAAACTGCGGTCGCTACTGGGAAAGGTTCTTATTCTTTCTCCTAGAACGCCTTTATGGGCAAACAGAATGCTTCCAATGTGTTATCAAAACAAAGATGTTAGGATTTGTTTCGAGAAGGGTATTACACATTTGGAGCATTGCTTTGATGATGGCATTTTAATGTCATTTGCACAGATAAAGGAAAAATATAATTTGAGTAATCAAGAATTTTTTAGTTATCTGCAATTACGAGATTGTTTAAGGGTCAAATTAAAAAGTTTTCCTAAGATACCTGATTTGACAGGATTCGAGCAAATCTGTTATTCTGATAAACCACTGTATAAAACAATCTCTAGAATTTATGAATCTTTGATCTCAAGTCAACCTTTAGGTGACGCGGACAAATCCAAAAGTAGATGGGAGCAGGATTTGGAGATAGGAATAGATGGGGATCTATGGGGTGAATTATGTAAAGATGTGGTCACTTCAACTTTGAATTCTAGATACAGATTAATTCAATTTAATTTTTTACACCAACTTTATTATACTCCATCTAGATTGCATAAATTTAATAACAGTATCTCACCACTTTGCTTCAGATGTGGTACAGAGGAAGGAACATTTTTACATTCTACCTGGTTGTGTCCGAAAGTGATGGTGTTTTGGGTACAAGTATGTAACATTATATCGCAAATTCATGGACCCAGAGGTGTGTTTACTAGGTCATTTTACCAATTCTAACCTCCGACATAGTCACATGATTAAGCTGACTGAAGTTTTGTTAATAATAGATAAGAAACGTATTGCTCTGAAATGGAAAGCAGACATTGAAGTGTCGATTGGATTGTGGTTGTCGGAGGTGTGTAGTTCTGTACCATTAGAAAAGATTACATATTCTATGAGGGGCAGGAGTGAATTGTTTTATAAAATCTGGGACCCCTTTTTGAATTATATAAAAACAGTACCACAGGATTTGATTTGATAAGTGCCGATTGTTAAACTGACATTTTATCTGTTAAATATGTTACACTTGTGATATTTATATAGTATCTCTCTCGATGTCAAGGATTTTTTTTTTTTTATTATTTTTTCCATTTTGTGTTCGGTCTTTTGGATGTTGATATTATGTTTGTAAAAAAGCAAAATAAAATTTTCAAAAAAAAAAAAAAATGGGAAAAGTTTTGAAATGATTTATCGTGGTCTAATTTCAACAGGGGTGTGTACACTTTTATATCAACTGTATATCCTATTTTTTATTTTCTCATTTGCACTATGACTATGTTCTGTGACAAAACAGTAAGGACTGTAACACACCAATGGTATGACTAAGAAACTATTACTAATGTCATGCAGATGAGCCAAATCATTTTGAATAACATTGACTGTCTTGAAAAATAGCAGATGTCAAGGTCTGGGTATATTAAATGGTAAGGCAGCAGTCGGCATGTCGAATGCTGAAGAAATCGGCAGGGATATAGATCTGAGTGCCTTTGACAAGGACCAAATCATTATGCCGACTGGGTCACAGCTCTGCAAAATGGCATGGCTTGTGCGGCGCTCACAATCAGCCGTGGTGAGTACCTACAGAGAGAGGTCTGGGGATAGAAACACCATGACTGGGTTTTGAGCAGCCCAGCCTCCTCGATGCAGGATGTGAGCGAGGGCTATCTCGTCTGGTACATCCTAGCAGAAAGGCTACTGGGGCACAAATGGCAGATAATTTTAATGATGGTTACAGGAATAACATGTCATGACACGTGCATGGAGCCCAGCTCTATATGGGCCTATGGATCGGACTTGTCGGTCCAATGCATCCCGCAAATTCTCAACATGCACCCGGCCATGATGCAACAGAATACTGGATTCGTCAGCCCAGGCCACCTTCTTACATAACTCCATGGTCCAGATCCAATGCTTTTGTGCCCATTGTAGTTGCTTTCGACGGTGGACAGGGGTCAGCACTGGCTCTCTGACTGACTTTGTGGCTACACAGCCCCATACGCAATCACACGCTGTGTTTTGCAGCACATCACTCGCACAATCATCAGCTAAATCATCTGCCGTTTGTGCGCAATCCTCAGGTGCGTACCACGCGGGACGGCCGATCCTCATTCACATCCCGCACGACTTAGTCAGTGGATCAGACCGCTCTGAGTAGGTACCCACCATGGCAGACCATAAGCACCCCAAGGGCCTTGCTGCTTCAGAGATGCAAATGTAAGTTTTCAGGTGTAGATTTTCAGGTGTAGATTTTTAGGTGTAGATTTTTAGGTGTAGATTTTTAGGTGTGGATTTTTAGGTGTATATTTTCAGGTGTAGATGTCCATCCATGAAATGTTTTTGTGAAGCACTAATAAGATCTATGAAAGACTAAACAGAGTAAATAAGATCAAAGAGTTATCCTGCTTACAGGGTCAAGCGTCTTCTGCATTGACCCTTTCCTTTGCTTCCATTAGGTGGCTTTGCTTAAATTTGTCTCAAAATCAATACAATAATGCTAAACACAACCCTGAATATAACAATGCCATATGTACCATATACTGTATCATCAAGACTTTGTTATTTTTCCAGAAACTCTTGAAATCTACAATCTGTAGCTGGATAAAATGAGCTGTCTCTGTACTCATGTCATCATGAAGGATTTTAGGACTCAGAACACGCATCCCACACGGAAGAATACATCCGATGCGCTGGAAGCACGATACGGAGTGTTGGCCGTGGCACGCTACCTTCTTGTCCTGCTTGAAGGGGTTCCCGAACGTGTGCATCCGCTTGGGCTGGTCGGGGTCAATCTCCCGCAGGGGAGAAGGCATGGCCTTCAGGTATTCCTGGTAGTTTCCCATCTGAGCGACCGGAATGCTGTGCAGGTAGTCTGTGGAGCAGCGGGAAAGCGCCGGAAAGGTCATGACACAAAGGCGGGACCGTTAACATTTACTCAGAGTCCGGAGCCTGCTGAACAAGGAAGAAGAGAGCGTAACTCCAATTGCAGCCATAACCTCGACCGTAACTCTAACCTTCATCCTGGCCGCGAATGAGCTTCTGTGTGGTGCGTAGCAGGTTAGTGCGCATGCGCGTCAGCTGATCCAGAAGGTTCCGGCGTGAAATATCAAAGGCGTTCCGGTAGGCCTGGGGTTTAACGTCCTGAGGACAGGAAAAGAAAAGGCGCAGGTCTCAAACAGATGTCCGTAACGGGCGGCTGCACTCCACCCCTCAAGTGCTTTGCCGAAAGGTGGCCAGCACCTTGCTGAGCAGCGCGATCTGGAAGCCGGCAAACTCCTTGGCGCTGACGTCGGGCAGGGGGGCGTCGCCGGTGACACACCGCAGCAGGTGCTTGAAGTCGCAGCCGTGAGACAGCGACGGGGCGCTCGAGTGCTTGCCCACCTTGATGCCCATCTCCTGGGGGGGCCTCTTGCCCACGGACACAATCAGGCGATCAGACTCTATCTTGGCCTGGGGGGGGGGGGTGGGTGAGACACCCAAAGACATGGAGCACTTAGCAATGGAGCTTTCAGCTGAGACATGGGATAGATGGGGGGGCAGGGGTGGGGTTTGGGTGGGGTTACCTGCTGACTCAGCTTTTTCAGGTAAGAGATGACGCTGTAGCTCAGGCCGCAGTCGATGTTATCAGAGATGAGGTTCGGGGCTCCCATCATCCTGAGTGCTTTCTTCAGGGGCTTTGTAACAGAGAAACAGACAGGGCTGCCTACGTGAGACCGCAGGACTGAGACCGCAGGACTGAGACCCTCTGAACTGTCATAACATCATGCGCCCAGAAGTAAGACCGAGTCAGCAGATCACGGGCGTTTCCCTCCTCAGGCCGCACTGAGGTACCCACCACGGCAGACCATAAGCACCCCAAGGGCCTTGCTGCTTCAGAGATGCCCTGTATCAGGTGTAGATTTTCAGATTTTCCAGATGGTCCCAGCCAGGCTTGGGACCATCTAGAATGTCTTTACATCAGTGGTCCCCAACCTTTTTGCCACCACGGACCGGTTTTATTCTGTTAACATTTCCATGGACCGGGAAACTCTGTTATCCGTCCAACATCTGCACTTTCTGTCATGCTGTTATGATGATTAGATGTTTATTTTACCATCTGAATTATTCATCAGTGCACACATGTAAGCCTCTGTAGCTGGAAAAGGCTGGGACAGCCCCAGGACAACTGCCAGGGACATTATGACGGCGGACAAACCACAAGCACTGACACACTTCCCACCTGCCTGCCGGCCTTGTGACCAGCCTCATTCTCTGTCATCGTCAGGTGCTCTTTTGTGACAATGCAGAAATGCAGTCATAATCCTGCATTTAGTCAGGGGACGGTTAAAAAATCTATTCATTTAAGGAACTACTGGCATTAAATCCATATTTTCTTTCATAATCAAAGGATAAACTATAACGTGTTTATAAGCCTTGCAGAACACAAGGACCCTCGGGGTGACTCCTCCTAAACCGTCCCTGAAGCCGGCGTGCACATTTACATGGGGCACAGGGCACAGACTGACCAGGAGGTAGTAGGGAGGCAAGGTCTTCAGGTAGGTCTCAAAGGCCTGTCTCCACTTCAGGTTTGGCTTCAACTTGTGCACCTTGAACAGGTCATCTGCAGGCAGTAGACACGGGGGCACACAGAGGGGACAGGAAGAGACACAGAGGGGACAGGAAGAGACACAGAGGGGACAGGAAGAGACACAGAGGGGACAGGAAGAGACACAGGGGGACAGGAGGGGGATGAGGAGAAATGCAGAGACAGAGCATATTACATGTACGCAGAACTGGTTCCAGAGATGAAGTTTCTAATATTTGTGTTTCGCCACCAAACAGCCATAAATAGAAGGACAAGGGAAGGAGAGGAGACAACACAAGATAAAACCTCCACAGCAACAAGAGGTGGCTTGGACTCCCACACACATACTTCACAGACTCCACACACAGTCTACACACACCTCCCTATGCACTCCACACACACCACACACACACTTCACAGACTCCACACACAGTCTACACACACCTCCCTATACACTCCACACACACCACACACACACTTCACAGACTCCACACACAGTCTACACACACCTCCCTATACACTCCACACACATACTTCACAGACTCCACACACAGTCTACACACACCTCCCTATGCACTCCACACACACCACACTTCACAGACTCCACACCTCCCTATGCACTCCACACACACCACACACACACTTCACAGACTCCACACACAGTCTACACACACCCCCTATGCCCTCCACACACACACACCCCACAAACAATCCACACAGTTTACACACACTGTACACACCCCACACCCTGAGTGAATCTACTGAGCAAACAACAACAAGAACGTATTCAAATGCATGACAAGCTGGTGCCTCGTGCTGTCTGACCAGACAATTTGGAGCCCTACAAGATAATTAAATATAATCATTATTAATGATTCTCCTCTGAGGATTACTGCTCCAGATGCCCAGTGACGCGAGTCTGAGTGGCCTGGCAGATTGGGGCCCTTGCGGGGCGGTGCAGTGCCAGCCTTACCCAGGAGAGGCAGGATGACGGGGTAGTTGTAAGGCATGACGAAGAGGTTGACGCAGGTGAGCGTGGTGCTGGCCTTCAGGTAGCCGAAGGGCTGGCCCAGGTCACTGTGCTTCCCGCTGCTGGACACGAACACCTGCAGGACACGGAGGGGACATCAAGCTGGAGCTACGGGGCACGCGGATCAGCCCCACCCCCGAACCATGCCGGAGCCCCCACCTGCCAGCACACATGCGGCGTCTTCCTCTCCAGGATGTACTGCGTCAGGGGGGACGGCTCCAGCTCGTACTTGTCAAAGGGCAGCTTGTCGATCACCATGGGCTCGCAGTCGACGCAGGAGAAACGCACCTGGGGGTGGGAGGGTCGCGGGGGCTGGTGGGGCGGGGCGAGGGGGGGGGAGGCCGCGTCAGCATCGGCGTCAGGCGCCTACACAGCTACACAGAGAGCCTCAGCGGCCAGCCGGCTCGTTTGGCCTCTAATCTAAGGCACACTCTCACAGAAAGGAGCGCTACAGATCAGCTTGCAAAAAGAGACCATTTAAACACTTTAGCTTCCATCCCACACAAACTCTGGAACAAACAGAAGAGTTCCTGTTGCGGAGGAAAAGAGCAGCCCTGCTGCTGTGCTCTGACACAGTCACTGTACCCACTGACAGAGTCACTGTATGCACAGACACAGTCACTGTAATTCTTGACTCAGCCACTGTACTCCCTGACACAATCACAGTACATGCCGACAGTCACTGCACATGCCAACAGTCACTGTACTCCCTAGCAGTCACGGTACACACCGGCAGTCACTGCACATGCCGACAGTCACTGTACATGCCGACAGTCACTGTACACACAAACACAGTCACTGTACACACCAACACATTAACTTTACACACCAACAGTCATTGTACTCCCTGACACAGTCACTGTACTGGTTGACACAGACACTGTACATGCCGACAGTCAGTGTACACCCTAACACAGTCACTGTACACCCTAACACTGTCACTGTACTGGCCAACAGACACTGTACATGCTGACAGTCACTGTACACCCTAACACAGTCACTGTACACCCTAACACTGTCACTGTACTGGCCAACAGACACTGTACATGCCGACAGTCAGTGTACACCCTAACACAGTCACTGTACACCCTAACACTGTCACTGTACTGGCCAACAGACACTGTACATGCCGACAGTCACTGTACACCCTAACACAGTCACTGTACACCCTAACACTGTCACTGTACTGGCCAACAGACACTGTACATGCCGACAGTCAGTGTACACCCTAACACAGTCACTGTACACCCTAACACTGTCACTGTACTGGCCAACAGACACTGTACATGCCGACAGTCACTGTACACCCTAACACAGTCACTGTACACCCTAACACTGTCACTGTACTGGCCAACAGACACTGTACATGCCGACAGTCAGTGTACACCCTAACACAGTCACTGTACACCCTAACACTGTCACTGTACTGGCCAACAGACACTGTACATGCCGACAGTCAGTGTACACCCTAACACAGTCACTGTACACCCTAACACTGTCACTGTACACCCTAACACTGTCACTGTACTGGTCAACAGACACTGTACATGCCGACAGTCAGTGTACACCCTAACACAGTCACTGTACACCCTAACACTGTCACTGTACTGGTCAACAGACACTGTACATGCCGACAGTCAGTGTACACCCTAACACAGTCACTGTACACCCTAACACTGTCACTGTACTGGTCAACAGACACTGTACATGCCAACAGTCAGTGTACACCCTGAAACAGTCACTGAACACCCTGACAATCACTGTGATAGTGACATTAACATCTAACAATGTTTAGGTTGATGTGTTAAGGCTTCCCTTATAGTCCATGCATGGCCATATATGCAGACTCTGGTGTACATGCTACAGATGTCTATGGCTGCAGATGGTCGTGGTCAGCACACAGGAACAATATTCCACCAGACCAGCACAGGGCAGATGTATTGCAACAAACACAAATACAAGCAATGTAGTGATAGGGGTACACTTTTATGGACAGGTTTAAAGTTGTTATTGTGCTTGGGCGGTATTAGCTAATACAGGATAGCACAGTATTTCGAAATCTTGACAACAAAATTAGCCTGGACGCCTAAACCCCCCCCCCGGCCTGCTTAGCAAATTTCAAAACCCAAAATAGTGTTGCTTTCGATAATATCATTTAAATACACTTCGGCATGGCGTACAATTCTTAGAAAGCTAAATATGGCAGAGACAACAGATCTCTGATTCTATGCCTCTTCGTCAGTTTAAATAGAGATACTCTAAGCAGAGTCATTACGGATGTGACTTAAATATCTCTTGATGTTTTTTAAATAAAGCATTTGCACTTTTCTTTAGAGCCTGTGTCTTGAGCCAACTCATTGATTAGCTGTTTGCCTAATCACGTGATTAATCATCAAAACAGTCGTTTATTGGAGCCTTACTGCAGCCTGACACTGTCGGCGAAATCACACCAGCTTCAATTACTTTAAACGTCCAGACACCAAAACCAGAGGAACGCGGAAGTAAAGCACGGGGCCCGTTCAGGCCCGTTCAGCAGCACCGCTCCCTACTCACCAGGGTGGGCGAGTTCTGGTCGGGCCAGAAGGATTCAGGAATGGGCCAGTGGCCTACAGGGACCCCTGTCTTGGGGTTGGGCCGCACATAGATCAGCTTGTGACAGCTGTGCCAAGACTGTGGTCCAGTGGGAAGCGGGGGGCGTACCGGGTCCAGCAGGCCATCTGCAGGAGGAGGGCAGAACCAGTGACCGATGGGGGGCATCAAACGGTCACAGAACCATGCAGTCATTAGCTAACAGCCATGAGGACCTTACAGAGCTACTTAAAAACGGGCATTTCAGCACAGCGAGATTAAGCTCTGAAATCACACAGGCGCAAACAGATCATCTGTGAACGCTGGCTGGAGGTGCCGCATGGCCGTCGCCGTACCGTCGTTCAGCAGGGGCGGATCTGGGCCCGTCTTCTCAAAGTTTATGACCACGCCGCTCAGAACCTTCTGCACCAGCGACTCCAGGCACTGATTCAGCATACGCTGGGTCCGCACGCAGTAAGACCGGCCTAAGACAGGGGGTGTTGGAGAAGGTCCATTATCTGCCGTGACCATCATCATGTGACCAGCCAAGGCAGCTGGAAACAGGCCTTCCTAACACACAAGAGCCGTTTCTGGATTTTCAGCTCCACTCTAACCCGCCCTGAACTTGCATCCATATCATCTACTACAGTGCAGTATTTTCTCTCAAAGAATTACTCTCCATGTCAAATTTATGAACATGATCACCTCCCCATTGGTTCACTAGGCTGTGAGGGGAGGGGCTTAGAAAAGACTACCTGCCCACCATTGGCTGTGGTGAAGGCTAAAGTCACGCAGTACAAGTACAAGCCCTGTTTCCACTGCGTGAGATTTCAGGCAAACTGGCAGGCAGCCCCAAACCGCTATAAATTCTTCAACACATGAGAAACTCATCAGAACTAACCATCCACTTTCTAATGCTGATCATGGTCACGGTGGGGGCCCAGAGGCCGTCCCAGAATGCACAGGGCTCGAGCTGGGATGCACCCTGGGTTGGACGCCAGTTAGAGGTGACTAGCAGGGTCCCCATGAGCAGCTGGCAGCGTGTGGCGGCTCGTACCTCCGGTGACCTCGCACATCTGCGTGATGGCCGACTCATCGCTGGGCACGCTGCCGAGCTGCTCGCTATCGGGGACGGCGGCGCCCGGGAGACGCAGAACCAGGGCGAAGAGGCGCTGGTCCCAGCGGAAGGGCTCCTTGGTCAGCTCACTGCCGGGCAGGGGCGAGTGCAGGGGCAGGTGCAGCTGGGGGAGCACAGGCAGCAGCCAGGACGGCCGCGCCGGGTCAGTGACGCCGAGCGGGACCCACGCGCGGGCTCCGCATGAAACAGGCGCTTCCCTCACCTCCTCCTGCACCCCCGAGCTGTGCGTCAACCGGCTCCCATCCGTGATGGTGATGATCACCGACGGCTCCAGGAAGAAGGGGTTCCGGCCCTGTGGACGGGACGGGGCGGGATGGTCAGCCATCGAGTCATTGTCGAGTCACCGTGTCGCACGTTTAGGGGAGACATAAAGGCAATTGGAGAAGCTCCAACCCAGCATACTGGTCTCCAGGGCCACCAGTGTCTCCAGTCCAGGAGGACCATGGTCTGGGATATTAGACAGGTCTCTTAACACCAGACACCAGCGTCTCTAGCCCAGGAGGAAAGCTTCATGCCACTTGATAGGGCCTCTTCTCGCCTGTGTCCTGCTGGACCTTCTCCCGCCTGCCTTCTGTCCCAGGCCCGTCACTGACAGTGTCCCGCTGGCTGCTACGCTTAGCCTCAGGGCTAGCATTAAGAATCCAGGTGGCCTGTGACCTTCCCCAGCAGAGACGCTTCCTCTGCATCAGTCGCTGGTCCAGCACCAGCTTCCATCCAGGTATCTCTGACTCAATGACTGGCATGCTATACAGACACACACTCACCCCCACAGACCCACAGGCTCAAAGACACACATGCTCACAGACACACACTCACCACCACAGACCCACAGACTCACAGACACACATGCTCACAGACACACACTCACCTCCACAGACCCACAGACTCACAGACACACATGCTCACAGACACACACTCACCTCCACAGACCCACAGGCTCACAGACATAAACATGCACACACACATATTTGATCCCAGACACACGCACACAAATGCACATACGCTCACAGACACACACACACACAATCACCTCCACAGACACACATACATATGCACAGACACATATACATATGCAGAGAGAGACACACACAAACACTCACAGACAAACACATATGCTCACACCTCTCATATGCACACACACACTCATACACACACCCAGGCTAACAGACACACATGCATGTTCACAGACCCATGCATGCACGCACGTGCACGCACAACCACACACAGGTTTGCAATTATATCTTTGTGGGGACTCTCCATTCATTTCAATGGGGAAAATGCTAATCCCAACATAACGACCTTGACCCCTAACCAGCCCTGAATTTAACAATAAGTAACCAAACAAAATACATGCGGCATTTTTAGTTTTTTAATTGCATTCATCTGAAAAATGGTCCCCACAACATGAAAATAACAGGTTCATATGACTTTTGGGGGACATTTGGTCCCCACAATGTAATATAAACATAATCCACACACACTCACACACACACTGACTCCCCCCACCTCCTCCCACAGCGCTCTGGCCACACCCCCTAGCTTCCACCCCGCCCCCCTTCATGCTCTGGCCCGTAGAGCATATGACTGAGGTCACAGCACTGGTCGGCCTGCGCAGGGCAGCAGCACTCTCCCGGACTGTACCACGCTGCTTACGCTCCTCCTGAAATGCGGAGCTCTCCCCCGAGTCCTATCATTAGTGGAACATGCCTGAATTTCAGCCAAGCTCAGGGTGGAACAGGCAGCTTTTCACGCCTTTCTTTCTGCAGGAGTGACATAGGGCAGTGAGCGGCCACCATACCTGGCCGTAGTTGTCGATCCCGGAGACGAGGCGGTTGAGATTGAGCAGGTCGAAGGCGGCCCGGAGAGCATGGCCCAGGGTGCTGAGGCCCAAAGCCTGCAGGTTCTTCAGCTCGGCCATGAATGAGGCGTGGTTCTCTTTCCAGCCAGCCTGCAGTGGGTGGCAAAGCGCATCAATAAACACGCATGTAGAAGCACTAACAGTAACAGCACACCAAAAACAAGCGCATTTATTTATAGAACAGGAACAGCCCTGGTGAATTCATACCCCACTAAGAATTTATGCCCTTAACCACTGTGCCACCTGCTGGTAACACACAAAACTGCATCTTAGTGCTGTATTCACAACATGGCCACTATAGGCTTTCTGCCACCATACCTCTGCTACTAACTGCAGTGCACAGAGTACACTGTATGCAGGGGGACTGCTGGAGAGAGCAGGCCACAGAAAGCACCAGTACTGACAGCCGCCTATAAGCAGCGATCGAGGTCCGAGACGGGCCGTTGGACGCTATTATTACGGCCCTGAGTAAGACGCTTAACCCAGAGGCCTGAGTCAATACCCCAGAGCTGGAAGGGGAATTACAGGGATCCGGCACTCCTTAGGTCACTCCGGATAAGTGTCTGAAGTGAAGAAATAATCAAGGGATCAGACTAAGCAAAGTATTTATTGACCGCAGCGAGCTCTGGGATCTGACCCCACGCATCTCTGTTTAAGCAGTGGGGCTCTAAACAAAGCTCATGCTGACACTAAAGACTACAAACAAAAAGATTACAGTAGATTCCCTCATCAGACGAATGAGGAAGACATTCCATTTTATAAACGGGGGCCCACTGAAGGGCCCTGAGGCTGTGGGTGAGGTCCAAAAACAAGGGCTGATCCCACCGCGCTTTAGGTCATAGCTGAGTGCCAAACCAACAGAGCGGGAATGACAGACAGCCCACGGGAGCGAGGTGGTCCCTACAGGCCACCCCCCAGCACAGCGGCGGCCATGCGGCAATGCGGGGGCGTGGGGATGGTTCTCACCCTGCATCCAGGCTTCATGTGTCTTACTCATCTGACAGGGCCTCTCCTCCCAACGCGTCGGCTGCACGATGGTGATAAATTAAGTTACCCAGCTGGATATCAACACACATACAGCACTGGGCAAAAGTCAGAGGAAATTCTGTTTAAAGCTATTTATCTGTGCAGCATGACATCTGGCTGGATGGCTAGATGAGATGAACCTCTCCTCAGGGACACCCCAGCCATTCCATGGATTTCTTACATTCCAAAACGAGCTCACTTAATTAATTCACTTAACCAGTTAAATAACTGAGGAGTCGTTGATTAGCTAGACGTGGCATGCTAATGGTTGAGTAAACGTGAGTATTTTGAATGGCTATTGCAAAGATTGTGGGGACTTTAGGAGAAGCTCTGGAATGGTTAAGCTGACACACTATGAAAGACATAATATCATGTTTTGTCACCAGCATAAAGATCATTTAAATGAAACATCATTTCCTTCAGCGGCTGAGCCCTTCGCTCAGTGCTGTATGTCGCAGCTGCACTGCGCCTAGGTGGGTAGGGCCCCCCCCTCACATCGCCAGGCATGGGGGTTTCAACCCCACCCCTGCTGCACGTGCGGAGTTTGCATGTTCCATCCTGCAGTGCAAAGACATGCTCGTAGGGGAGCTGGCGTCTTTTCACTGCCTGTAGCGTGTATGTGCCCTGCGACAGACTGGCATCCCGTTCAGGCAGTTCCTGTGCTGCCTGGTATGGCATCCAGGCTGCCTGGTAAACCCAGATAATCAGTAAGAAAATGGGCAGGCATCCATCCATCCATCCACCCTGTTCAGGGCTGCAAGGCTGCAGGTGTCCAGAGCCTACAGGCACAATGCAGGGAATCACCCAGCTGGGGCACCAACCCTTCACAGAACACACTCACACACAATTCACACCTAGGCAATTTTCCTCAGCATGCTTTTGGACTGTGGGGGGGGGGGGGGACCAGAGTACCCAGAGGAAACCCCATAATGACACAGGGAGACCATGCAAACTCCACACCCATGGAGCCATGGCAGAGACTTGAACCCAGGTCTAAGAGGTAAGAGGCACCAGTGCTAACCACTGCACTGCCCCAAGTGGTCGGCCAGTATTACTGCAACAGATAGTAAAAAGTCACTGATCCGTTCCATGGAAATTAACAGCACCTACAACTCAGACTTTATTTACTCAGCAGATCCTTATCTGTAGTTCAGAAGCCCGACAGTCAGACAAGCAGCAGATCAATGGCGCATGTGACCACACGCTGTGCCTAAACAAACGGCAATCACCCATCACACAGACTCCCGCTTAGGGTGGCGTGCCACGCGAGGAGGGGGCCGCTACGCTCAGGACAGCGGGAGGAAGGAGATGCTCCGGATCGCTGACGGCGGCCATTCCCGGAAAAGGACGGAGACACGAGAGCACAGCGGGGTCAGGTGCGGAAACGGTGCTCAGTCAGATAAACACCGAGGAAAGTGGAGGAACGCTAATTTACCTTTTTTGGTCGTATTATTAACGGTTTCCCAGGCAACACCTTAAGCGGATGCCGGATCAGACAGAAGAGACGGATTCCTTTCCTGCTTTACCTTCCAGCACCCAGGAAAAATGTAAACAGAGCAAGGTGCTGGGGAGGACTGGGGGGGGGGGGCGTGTCTCCCATGCGTTATCTGCCCCACATATCCTCAGGGGTCCACGGGGGCTGTTTCTGAACATCGTTGGACCTGACAGGCCACACGCTGCCCGTTGACCAGCGCTAAACGCCTAAGAGGCCCCCCAGCACACGAGGAGATTAAACTGTCAGACAGCAGGGCCCCCCGGCGCCCATGCAGGAGGGCGGACGAGCAGCTCGGGGGCCATTCAGAGGACGCGTCCTGGCGCTGGGTAGGGAGGAGACGGGAAAGAGAGGGCGAGCGTCGCTGGTGACATCACAGACTGGGATGGGGGAACTTGGGACACCGCAAGATAAACTGACATCAGCATTTATAACAGCCATGGTCCTTCAACCATGTTATGAGTGTTGTTGTAGTGTAATTTGTCCACCAGAGGGCACACTACAAGTCCCCTGTCAGTAACATGTGTGTTTGGAACATACATTGGACTCTTTAATATACAGCCATAGAAACAATTAAGAGACCACTCTATATTTTTAAACAGATCTGCATTTTTAAATCATGGTTTAATCGTGGTTCTGCTGGCAGAAGGCTACACTGAGCAGCAAGATGCTTTCGGGTTCAAATCTTCTAAGACAGCAGTACACAAAAATAAGGTGAAGCAGGAGAAACTGGGAACGACCAGAAACCAGTCAGGAAGACGGAAGCAACATTCTAATGCCAGACATGAGCATTAACCTATCCGACAGTTTCTCATCAATTGAAGGATGACATCAAGTGACCTTTAAAAAGAATGTGAAACATTAAGTGCAGGTGTGAAGTGCACTGCTAGGACAGTTCATATCAGGCTCCTAGAAGCAGGACTGAAGTCCCATAAAGCAAGGAAGAAGCGCTTCATTAATGAGAAGCAGAGAAGAAACAGACTGCAGTTTGCAGAAAAATACATATTATTTACAGACACACACCCATAAATTGAGAATTAGAGTGAAACAAAAAATTGTGCAGTAGTCTCTTAATTTTTTTCTGCGGCTGTATTTTGTTGTACTTCTGTTCAAAGCACTATTTATGACAATAAAACAAGTTAATTTTTAACAGCATTATGTCATGTTATCTTGGTGAGGACTTTTAATAGCTACTCATCACAAATGTCAGGGGAAAATCTTTATTTTTGTGTTTTTTCTGGGGGGAAAAAATATAGAATATCGGCTGATATGCCATTATCGGATTTCTAAATCTTCAAATATCAAAATCGGTATTGCTATCGGAAAAACCCGCATCAGTCGGGCTCTTCCAAGCAGCGAGCAGACCTATGTTGTGCGTAAGGTGAGGGGCATCATCCCAGGCGAGGGAAGGAGAACAACATATGTGAGAAGGACAGAGTGCCTGAGCCTGGAACTAGAGAAGCATGATATAACAGTTAATGTGTCCGTAACGGCTGATATTTATTAAAAATCAAGATACTGGTATCGGACTGAAGTGTCAATCTCGGCCGATATTGCAGGCTGACATTTAAATTTTATTGATATTCAATAAATTAGCACCAGAGCTAATAACACAACTGTAAAAATAATGGCGACGACTGCAGGTGACAATCAGCCATTTTCCGCAGTGGAGGATGAGGGATTTCGTCGGCTCGCTCAGCTCTTATAAGAGTATCGGCCTGCGACGTGTTTACAACTCATTATTAAATCTGCCCACAGATCGATCTTTCGTTTTCCATGAAT
This sequence comes from Paramormyrops kingsleyae, assembly GCF_048594095.1. Classification (NCBI taxonomy): domain Eukaryota; kingdom Metazoa; phylum Chordata; class Actinopteri; order Osteoglossiformes; family Mormyridae; genus Paramormyrops; species Paramormyrops kingsleyae. Next base: position 16,529,531 of record NC_132820.1, read on the forward strand.
AAAAAATTATGCAACATCAATCCGCTAATCAGCGCCAGCAAATTTCACCACAGGCGACACCCCTCCCCCCCCCCCCACCCACCCACCCACCCACCACCAATACTGGTGATCAGTATCAGTCAAAATTTCCACATGGTGCAGCACTACCTGGATCTACACCTCTAAACCCACACAGGCCTGCTACAAAGACTGAGAGAGTTGGTCGGGTGGGCGTGTCCTGGCCCTCACCAGCCACAAATCACGGTCATTCGGGACTTCAATTGGTTACGATTTTCTCATGACACCGGGTGAGAGACGCCATGAACAGTTACTTCTGAGTCCTGAAGCATAAACTCAATGGTTTTTATGGGAAATTCCCGAGACTGAGTCTCTGTTTAGTGGATAAGATTGACTGTCAGAATCAACGGCTACACTTACACAACAGACCTCAGTGAACATATTAAGCATCTCATCTGCACAGAAGGTGGATGCACTGGTGGATTATTCATCGAACACATTGACAGGAACTTGCAAGAAATTTTTTCCAAGAGGAAGAGGTAAGCAGACAGGAAAGGGTACAGTGAAGTGAGCAGTTGCATACAGTTATGTCAGTGTAAGATCAGTGACCTTTCAGGCAGCTGGAGATGATGCCTTGTTCATGAAGGCCAGAGCTTGAGAACCACTGGAGGACCTTTTCAGCTCACTGCCTTGCTCAGGACACATGTGGGCAAACTGGCTGCTTCTCTTCTCCAGTTTACTCCCAATGTCAGTGGCTGCTAACCGCTAACACTGCAAACAGGGAGACCGCTGGCCTCGGTTAGGAGTAATCGCTTTCTGAAATGGGTCCAGCAGTTTATTGAATTTCATGTGTCAGTGAATATCATTTAAAGGGGGGTGGGCCCTATTACGCTTTTCCAGTTCTCCTCTTTCCTACAATGTGTTTTATACAGGGGTGCACATAACTGGTACGCAAGTACGCATTCACCTTTAAGAACAATACGTGCGACAATCCATTGTTTGTAAAAGCGCAAATGCGTACTTATTTAATGTGCATTTGTACTGCTATGAAAACAAGATATAATGTATTTTAATCTTTATATGCTAACTCCACTTCATTTGCGGTATACAGGTTAAAATGCAAGGTATTTTCTTGTCATAGCAGCGCAAATGCACAAAAAATAAGTACGCATTTGCGCTTTAACAAACAATAGATTGTCTCACATATCGTTCTTAAAGGTGAATGCGTACTTGCGTACCAGTTATCTGCACCCCTGGTTATATAGCTTTATACACATGTAAATGGTTGGCTAAGTCCTAAGGCCCAAAGTACAGACCAAAGGGAGTAACTCTCCACTCAGAAACGCCTCACTGGAATTCCAGCCCTTACTTCCGTGACATGGTGAGGTCATCCCGTAACACGATCCTTATTGGCCGCTTACCTGCAGTGATCTTTCTGCAGACTGCAAGACAGGGGTGGGATGTGTAGGGAAAGATGGCCAATCAGAGCACACTGGGCTCATCGAGGGTGGGGCTTAAAGCTATAAGAGAGCACTTCAGATAGAGTTGTAGATAGATTGAATAGAAGTGCACAGTATGAGAAAAATAACGTGGTTCTGGAACACTGAAGCATGTATTGTGGTATTGTAGTAGATTCCAAAAATAAAATTATTAACAGACAAAAAGAGCTTAATAGGGCCCCTTTAAAATACAGTTTGTTGCATTAGGAATTTTCCAGCTACATTTCATGCACCAGTTCAGTCACGTTCTCACTCGGCTGCTGTACCATGATTAAATGTGAATACATTCAATGGGAAGTGTGGGGGGGGGGGGCATACACGAGGGTCCCATGCACTTGTCTGGTTAAACCACTGTGTAATGAGGGGATAGTCCAGGCTTTGACCCATCGAGGGCATTCCCCATTTTATTTTGTGGTTGTCTGATAATAGCATTTTCATATGAAAAGCTTCAGGAATTTCAACTTGGTTGTCATGTTGCACAAATGCTGTCCTCCCTCTGCCGTTCCTGCACCATGTACCATCTCTGCCCGGGTTTTGGGTTTTTATGAATGAAGGAGATGCTCCCGCCTGCTGAATGGACAGCGGGTCACTGCCGACGCGTCACCCATTACAGGTGCACTATGCGAAAACTGCCTATTTAAAGCCCAGCCATGATACCATTAGATTGTGTATTTCTCCTAATGTGAGTCCATCTCCGTATGCGGAGTCCATCTGCTATTGGCAGCACATCAAGAGCACCACAGTCACTCTCGCTTTGCGTGCAGGAGTCCTCCGGCCTCAGTGCTGCGACAGCCACGGAGGACAGAAGGGTGGGGTGAACATAGGAGGCTGGGATGATTCTCACTGCTGAGCACCAAGGCTGAGCCTGAGGAGAGGGCCGCGAGGAAGAGGGGGAGAGGAGGAGGGCCGCGAGGAAGAGGGGGAGAGGAGGAGGGCCGTGAGGAAGAGGGTGGGAGGAGGAGGGCCGCGAGGAAGAGGGTGGGAGGAGGAGGGCCACGACAAAGAGGGGGAGAGGAGGAGGGGCGCGAGGAAGAGGGTGGGAGGAGGAGGGCCGTGAGGAAGAGGGTGGGAGGAGGAGGGCCGCGAGGAAGAGGGGGAGAGGAGGAGGGCCGCGAGGAAGAGGCTGGGAGGAGGAGGGCCGTGAGGAAGAGGGTGGGAGGAGGAGGGCCACGACAAAGAGGGGGAGAGGAGGAGGGCCGCGAGGAAGAGGGTGGGAGGAGGAGGGCCGTGAGGAAGAGGGTGGGAGGAGGAGGGCCGTGAGGAAGAGGGGGAGAGGAGGAGGGCCGTGAGGAAGAGGGGGAGAGGAGGAGGGCCGTGAGGAAGAGGGTGGGAGGAGGAGGGCCGCGAGGAAGAGGGGGAGAGGAGGAGGGCCGTGAGGAAGAGGGTGGGAGGAGGAGGGCCGCGAGGAAGAGGGGGAGAGGAGGAGGGCCGCGAGGAAGAGGGGGAGAGGAGGAGGGTCATGAGGAAGTGGGTGAGAGGCAGACGACTGCGAGGAAGTGGGCTGAGAGATGTTGGACTGGCAAAGCTGATCAATCACCATCAATAAAAAAACAGAGACCCAAGTGAAACACACAGAAGAGGAGCTAGAGGCCCAGTACTCAGGGTAACAAAGAGAGAGACATGGCTGTGTATTTCCTACCACAGCAGGAAAGAGATAGCGGAAGAAGAACGTTCGACCCAAACCACAAATACAAAGGCAGCTTGGATGAAAGGCAGGACTGAAGACAGGATGGAAGCACCGGCAGGTGACAGCCGGCCCCCGTCAAAGGGATGAAAAGAACACGAAAGGCCCGAGACAAGAAAAGAGTAACGATAAGAAAGAGGCAGAAGACGGCAGCACTGTGCTTACAGTCTGAAACTCGCAAGTGGCATCCCACCGAGAGCTCCAGCAGCAGAAGTGCAGAGGAGCTAGTGAGTTCCCAGGGTAGCTGGGGGGGGGGCAGACACAGGCGCGCCCACCACGCTTACCTCCACCTTGGCACCGGACATGTGCAGAGGGTCCCACTAAGGACGGTATGCCAGACCCGATTGGGGTCAAAAGCCACAAATCTCAGAAGATCTAATGATGGCACATAGTGCCCCCGCTGTGAGAGAATGGGGCCTGCACCTGCACATCACCCTATTCAAAACTCCAAAAGTAATTATCAGGCTAGGAACTGCTGCTAGGACGGAAATGATCATGAAGTAGGCAGCCATCAACACAATCACATCAGACCTTAAAACAGCGTTTCCCAGACCATTCCTCAGGGCACACGGGACGGTTCCACATGTTTTTTTTATCCCAGTTTCCATCACACCTGTAAGGCATTTAGAGCTCCTGATTGCTTGGGTCAGGTGTTCTGGGAACTGGGATAAAACAAAAATGTGAATCTGTCCAGTGCGCCCCAGGGACTGGTTTGACTGGGACCAGGAACGCTGCCTTAAAGCATACATGTGCATACAAAACCAAACCACCTTAGACACACATTTTACATTTTCACCTATTTACCTTGCTGACACCTATTTAAAGTAATTGCATATTTTGTTTAAGCAATTCGGGTAAGCACTACAACAGCACCCTTCCTGGGCACTGAGAAGGCATCCATCGGGCAACATATACGAGTCCTCCAGCACTGTGCAAACTGCTTAAAAATATAACACCACAAGACTTACTTCTAACCATTAGCTGTCGAAGAAAGATAAGTTCATGTTTTTGCAACCATGTAAGACTCAACAAGTGACACCATTTCTGCTGATGAACTTGGTTCTGACACAGGATCGTCCCCCATTTATTTGGAATGCACCGTCTATTCACCCACTCAAAACGTTTTCCCCCGCGCAGCCCATATGTACCAATAGGGGGCGCGCAACACGAAAATACAGGCGGATGTGACGTAACGACCGAGAAAGATGAACGTGCGGTCGACCAATCAGCGCTCGACGCTTCGTCAGCACGTCAGACGTGACGCGGCGCGGCACATAAACGTCCCCGCCTCCATCTCAGCGCTTCAGCCCTTCAACTACAAAAGCAAAATGTCCGCCATGTTCAGAGGCTGTGTTGCTCCTGCTCTGCGGGTCTTTTACAAAAATTTAGTACTTATTGCCACTAAGAGAGCGTCCGACCCCACAACTACAAGCCAGAGGGGCAGTAGAGTCACACTGGCAGAAAATACCTCCGCTACAACCACAACAACATACAGTTTAACAGCAATTATTTACCTTAACTCCATATGGCGGTTCGTCAAATGTAACTAGCATGTACCTGTCGCCTCTACTAGCCGGATCTCGGGCACGCAGCTGTTAAAGAAATCGAAACAATACACGTTAATTTTCGCGGATTATGTTAAAGGGACTCTTAGTTCAAAAGAGGCAAGAATTCTACCGAAAACGCAGGGGTAAAATGATTTACCTTCATAAAGATCTCAACCGCGCCTTTAGCAATGTCCAGATACGTCGTACCCAAATAAGTGCGTTGATTCATAGACGCGGACGTGTCTATCAAAAAGAGTAAAATAGGCATTTTTTTAAATCATGGAGATGTAATGCTTATTTCAAAATGTCAAACTTGACATATATGACCTATTCGGCAGCCGGGGCATACATAATATCTATATGGGAATTATATATATTTTTTAATAATCAGACCCCCCCTCATATGAGGGTCCTACAGCCAGCCCTTGCCGCCGCTCGAGTACCCCTCTGTCTTAACTGAACGCTCTTAGTGCTCGCGCTGACAGGGAACTTCTCCTCCAAGCAGACCGAAACGCCCTCGCTCCTCTGCTGTGGTGCCATTGGTCCGTGTTGGCCACGCCCACTCACACAGAGTTTAAAAGAGCAGCGAGCAGGGCGAGCGGCCCCTTTGCATTCATAGCGCCGTTTGCTGGAGTTTGCTGTTTGAAGGCAGTGTCGAGCTGTTATTTTATATTGTTCCCAGCATAGTGTATTATGATTTTTTCTTTTATTTAAATGCCACAATAAGTAACACATTAAAATAGAGCGTTGCACACAGAACATAACGCTCTTGTTTCACGTTCTTGTTCCATGTCGTGCTGGGGGGTTGAGGATTTTCTCCGGAGCCCAAATTCAGTATTTAATAATTACGTCACCAGATCTGTGCCCCTGTCATCTCCCGAGTGTGGCGCTCCTCTTCAGCAGGACATAGCTTGCGTCTGTTTAATGTTATCATTTTCCGCGCTCTCAAACGGGAAGTGCACACTGCGGGAAACATGGCTTCCACACCCGTGTGCTTAGTTCTAGGTGGGACGTCGGCGTTGGCATGATTGCCCTTCAATACCCTTTTAGATATGAATACCGTGATACATTTATTTGCACCGCGCTTTTTTGTAGCTTTTGATGAAAGCCCTGTACTATATGGGCTAATATAGGGATTACTCGCATAGATGTTTGCTTTCTCTGAACCTTTTAAGAAAATAACTAAGAAACCTTTTCGCAGCGCTAACGGCTTGTGTACGGTCCGTTTGCGTACTGCTGAGATTATTGTTAACGTGGGAGAGGAACAGACGCGAAGCAGCTCGCTAGAACATGGAGCAACGCATCCAAGGAGAGTCATTAGACTATAGTTAATTTTAGCATGGCCTCTTTTGAAATATTGTTTTCATTCAATAGCAGCGGAAGGTAATACTAGCTCCGTGCTTATTTGTAGATGTTGTAATTCGTAGAACAGAACAGCATTTGGTTCTCAAAGAAACATCCACGAGGGCCACTGTAACCTTTTAGTGTTTTGTCGGTACATGTGTCCGTTTCGCGCTGCACCCCGAGTCCCCACCGGGACAGAAGCATTTTCAATAGCATTACTCAGCAGTAGGTTTACTGTTATAGACAGTGAGTCTCACCCAAGCAAACAGATCTGACAGCGATTTAGGGCACACCCGTTCCGCTTTGTTGTTTTACAACCGCCAAGCTCTTGTGTGTCCAGTAATTTACATTGTAGATGTATATTTTAATGTTTTATTGTACAGGTTACCCTCTACTTATATTCGCGTGTATTGACCATTATAGTACGAACGTGAACTATATTACTTTAAACACAAACTGCTCATCTTTAAAAAGGCCACTACTGTATTCTATATTTAAATGTGTGTGTGTGTCTGACCCCGACTTCTCTTTCTCCTGTATATGTCTGTTTGTCTCATGCGAGAGCAAGATGAGATATGTGAAAATTGAAATGTCCTTGTTTGCTGTACAATGGCAATAAATACATTATATTCTAAACACTGTTCTCTCTCCATTACGAATATATTAATTAATTAGTTAATTTCTAATTACAAGCTTGGACATTACATATTGTAGCTTTCTCCAGTCCCGTTCCAGGAAAGATACGAAGATTGTAGCTAAGTATTTAGGCACCCAATTTGACCCTTAATTGAGCAAAATTAATGTAGTTTCTCTGTCAAGTAGAAGTCCAGGAAAAACTGTCCATATTGTGGCTCATTGATAGTAACACAGATGACAGGCACAACTTCATACCCCAAGGACTGCAGAATTTTGCTGCAATCCCTAACTTATATTTACGTTATTAATGTGATTTTTTGAACAGTGAATCACCATATCTGGAAGTAAATTGGACAGAACCTAAATATGGATTAAGCAGCTAATTAATTAGAATAATATCTGCAGGGTTCTCAGCCACACCCTGTGCTGATGGAGATAATTTCGTTGGATTTATTTTTATATAGTGTCTTTCCAGGAGCTGCTCCAAAAGTGAAGAATCAACGAATAGTGTCAGTTACTGACATACAGTACATGTACGCACCCCAGATCTTTGACTATTGAGCATAGAATTTGACTTTTAATTGGTTACTGCGGCATTCAGGAAAATTAAGACTTTGTATTTTTTGTGTATGTTTGGCTGTAGGACATGACATTGTTGTATGTTGCCTTTGATATGGAAATTATACAATTAATGTCAATCGAATGTGCTTTCTCTTTTCATTCTACATATTGTGGCTATCTGGAATACCGATAAACTGCAAAGGCTCTGTGTAGATTGCCGGCTACATGTGGATAGCAGTGTAAGTATGTTTAAGATCTGAGTTGTAGAAATCATTTTATAATTTCCAGAGGTGATGCTGGTTGAAAATCCTGTGATGTGTATCACTGTCTATGACTTAATTAGTCAGACTGACCCTGAAAATGACCACAGGAAGGGTGGCGGTAGGAGTGGGGGGTTAACTATGAAGTCCAATACCTTACAGGCTACAGAATCCGAGACATCACCAAATAAGGTGAATGTGAAGTCCTTAAAATTCTGAACCCCAGCCAATAATAACTGATAGTCCCTGTTTATTTATAATAGAACCTGGACATAAGAAGAGTTTTAAGACGTTACAGTTCTAAGATTTCGGAATTGTGACGCTCCCGCTCAACCTGGCTCTACTAACCGTTAAAAGAATTATTTTGTTCGCAATTTGTTGCAAGAGGACGCTCGTGCTAGTGCTACGCCTGCCTCTTAGAGAGCAAATGCAAAATGACTGTGGGAGCTAAGCGGAGAAAACAGTAATGACGTCATGCTGTGCCGGAACAGCCTTGGGCCGCCGCTATCCCAGCAGTCTCTGCGCCAGCCGCAGCACAACGACAGAAATAAGGAAAGAAAACAACACGCTGGCTTTTAAACAGAATTACACTGGCAAGTAGCAAACATCAACAATACAGACAGGAAAAGAAAAGGTAAAGTTTTAAAATCTGATTTCTCACCCAAATATAGAGTGACAGCTGGCTGGTAAGCTCCTTTGTATTAGAAAGAAACCCTACTAGACAGTAGGCGATCAAAACAATAAACAGCTGCACTGAGAATTATGAATTATTATCTGACTTATCTTTACAAGATGAATATTAAGTAAAGGCTCCAGTGCCCCCGTGTTAGCAGCAAATTAAACTAGCAGAGTCATGTTGGTTATCTCGGTTTTACTATGAAATGCGACTGACATAATGTACAATTTAGACATGTTCTGAAGAAGCAATTTTCCACACTACTAATGGATAATTGTTTATATTTATTTTAACTGTCTAAATGAATAGGCCTATTGATTCTAGTTTTCGGTGTTTATTTTATCGTAATGAGCGATGTTATTTCTAAGTAGCTGTGCTGCTTACCTTGCTAGATATTTCTCGACACTGCTTGCAGTCTGATCGGGCTATATATATCTGCCAGTCTGTCCGCTGTCAATAGTATTCGCGAAACTAGCAGGTACACTCTAATCTGTTTTGCCTGATTTTCAACTGCCATCGGGATGAAACGAAGTGACTCATTTTTATAAAGATTTTACTAAGTAACTCATTTTTATAAAGATTTTATAAAGCGTGGGGAAGTCTTATACCTGATAAATCAGCTATTCTAGCTAGAAAGTAAGTGAAATTATGTATGAAATATGATGGGTCTGTCCAGGTTTGACAGCATCGCCACCAGCTCGCGAGACCAGCGTCCCTTTAAAGGAGACCCACGCGACTACCCACGTGACGCTTCAGCTTTCAAGCTGCTCTTAATGGAAATAGTCAGTTTTCGGTCCATCGATTCTTTTGGAGATTCGTTCAATAAACAGTTTTTAAAGAGTTTCGTTCAGAATCAGACAAGGACCCCTTGGATATTTTATTTAAAAGAGGGTGGTCCCTTCTACAGTTAATGTAATAAAGTAAAAGCATTTAAAAATTCAGACTGAATTATATATATATATTTCCACACACAAACACAGTATATATTTCTACATATATTTCTTATAATGTTTTAAACAATATTTAGTAAATTAGATTATAAATTTGCCTAATTATGAGTGGCCAGCATGGTGGTGCAGTGGTTAGCACTGTTGCCTCACATCTCTGGGACCACAGTTTAAGTCTGTATGTCTGCCATGGCCCTGTGTATGTTCTCCTTGTGTTATCATGGGATTTCTGCTGGGTACTCACCCCCCAGTCCAAAAACATGCTGTCATTAATTGCAGCCATAATTGTGAGCATGTACACACCCTGCAAGATGCTGGTCCCCCCCCCCCTTCCTGGGTTGTGCCCATAGGCTCCAGGCACCCTGGTGACCCTGAACAGTTACAGAAAATGGATGGTTGTATTTGCTCCATTATATACTACACCAGTATGTGGCAAGATAGGGGCTTGAGAAACTCTCAGTGGATGAGGTGAATGAGGCAGTGTAGTCAGGGCCGGCCCTGAGTGTTCAGTGGATGAGGTGAATGAGGCAGTGTAGTCAGGGCCGGCCCTGAGTGTTCAGTGGATGAGGTGAATGACGCAGTGTAGTCAGGGCCGGCCCTGAGTGTTCAGTGGATGAGGTGAATGACGCAGTGTAGTCAGGGCCGGCCCTGAGTGTTCAGTGGATGAGGTGAATGACGCAGTGTAGTCAGGGCCGGCCCTGAGTGTTCAGTGGATGAGGTGAATGACGCAGTGTAGTCAGGGCCGGCCCTGAGTGTTCAGTGGATGAGGTGAATGACGCAGTGTAGTCAGGGCCGGCCCTGAGTGTTCAGTGGATGAGGTGAATGACGCAGAGTAGTCAGCACCTGAGGGGAGATTCTGCTGAGCATTTCTGAAAGTTGTAACTCAGGGCAGTCAGTCGGTGTCTGGCACATGCCCAGGGATATTTTATAAACAGAAAAATCTATGGATTGTCAGTACTATGGTGTTACTATTTGTGCGAATTATGCACAAAATGAGAGATTCCCCTTTTCTGAAGGTCAGTCACCACAGCAGCCTGTAGAACAGAAAGTGCATGAGGACACAGGCAAAACAGACAGTACAAAAAAGCTGACATTGATACTTAATAAACAGATGCGGAGATGGATGAGTTGGACTGCTGGTTATTGTGTGTATGGTTTGACCTGACCTGGTCATTGATTACGTAGGTACTGACTCGCAGTAATGTCCAGTTACGGTCTGCAGGATTGAGTGAGGGGCCATTGGCAGGAGGCATCATACCGTCTTATGGCTGCTGGTAGAAAGAGCCCCAGTAGTGCTTCTGGTCACTGTGTGGTGGGGTGACAGTGGAGAAGGGCGCTTATGGATATAGCACGGTCTTTCCCAAACCAGTCCCTGGGGCACACTGGACAGATCCACATTTTTGTTTTATCCCAGTTCCCAGAACGCCTGACCCAAGCAATCAGGAGCTCTAAATGCCTTACAGGTGTTATGGGAACTGGGATATAAAAAAAAAAAAACATGTGTATCTGTCCAGTGTGCCCAGAGGACTGGTTTGGGCAACGCTGATGTAGCATCATAAAGCTGACGGGAGACTTTGCTCATGATGACCGAAACCATTAACATCATCTTTACCCTGCAGAGTATCCAGAGCCAGCCCCCCTTTCCAACTGGTTTACTTGCCTTGGGTCCCCTTTCATGACGCTGCTCCCCCAGCAGGACACAGTGTAGTAATTATCTTGGCTAGCTGTCAGCTGGCAGGACATGGGCAGTAGGCTCCCATATATCGGAAGAATAGCCTGCCCTGGCCTTGCTTGTGCAGGACGCCTGTGCTGTAAATCCTGCCCAATCTGCTGCACCCATGGGTAACTGTATGGTGGCACCACCCACAGATGGTGCCTGGCCTTACAAACTCTCTGGCATAAGAGAACCCCACCCCCTGCTCTGTCGTCTTACGGATGCCAAGTTCTCCTTTATCTCCATTATCAACACGCTCGATGATGGAGGAATCAGCAGCGTTTCGCAGCTTGTGGTTGTTTCTTTGTCTTTTCGCGTGTAGGGTGAATCAGTACGAGACAGAAAAAGTCCCAAAGTCAATGAAAACGTGGTTTTGTGGCGCTTTAAGGCATCACATACAGCCTGGTACTTCATCTAAGGAGAAAGTGTCTCTTTCTCCCTTGTGGCCAACTTTGGAATGAACTAGAATTGTATAGTCAGTCCTCTGGCATGAGCCGAAGGCTGTGGACATGTTCCAGAAGAGGGTAGAAGAGCAGAGCTATTCCAATCACGGTCCTCAAGGTCTGAGTCCTGCTGATTTCCCAGCCTTCCTTTACCCGTGAACCAGGTGTGAAGCCTCTGACCAATCAGAACCAATAATCATTAAACTAACTACCTGGGAGAACTGAAAACGAGGCCTGGATTCGGAATAGAGCTCCAGATTTGAAGAGCTCTGGTATAGATTCTGAAGGGTGCCGTGCTGTGTAAGTGCCCTAAGAATGGCACAGCACAACTCTAATGGAAAAACCCCCACACCCACCATGACATAAGCACAATAAAAGTCTCCCTGACATTGAGTGTGCTGCAGCTGTATTCTCATAATAAAATGCCGAGAATAACTTTGACATCAGGGGAAAAAACAACTCATTTTTAACTGTATCTGTCTGTCCTTTCCAGTTTCTTCAGATAAGTGTTAGAAAACTTACATCTGCCATCTCTTTCCTTAGTATGCGGGAGCGCTAAGGGGCTAGAGGAGCCGGCCCACCACAGTGGCAGAGCGCGGAGGGGGGGGGCAGCCACACGGGCCGTGCCAATGCGCCGGCGGCCTGAGCAGGCGGAGGGCAGCCTCCCGGTTTTCGTCTTCCCCACAGAGCTGTTCTTCTACGCCGACGAGCAGGCGACACACAAGCGCGTGCTCACCCTCTACAACCCCTACGAGTTCGCGCTGAAGTTCAAAGGTGACCGCACATGCTCAGTGTGCTCATTGGCTATGCACGTCTGTATATACTCTATGATCAGCTTCCGCAAACATGCAGGGCAGGGCTGTAGGCGGAGTTTGACGTTTGCACTTGGGGGGAGGCAAAAAAACATATCTTGTTTGCCTTATGTGTTAAACCACATATCTGATCACACATCGCCTATTATTCTGTCTGGCTATAGTTACCAACAAACCAACCATTAATGCAGAGCCGCAAAGTGCCAGCATAGAACATAGTGACTGGGAGTGCCCCCCCGCCCAGGGCGGAACTCTGTCACATGATAGGGCTGTAATTACAATAGTGATATAACCGTCAACATAAAAACAGTGTCAGGGCCCCTTTAAGAAAGTCAGGGCGACGCCAACACAAAACTCCTGCAACTGCAAGGAAACACAGTGATCTCAAGCTGAAGCAGACATCTGCCCTGGGCTCCGAGCTCCAAAGAGCCGCCCAGCTGACCCTGTTTAAACTCTAATGAGGAAATCGCTCTAATCAGCGTCAGCTGTGTTTCATAATTGGACATTTTTTTTTATGCGCCGGCTGATCAATTGCCATGGCAACAGGAGAGCTCACGCTGCACTGCGTTGCCCACGGCAGCCGATGAAACGACATGACCTGTGTTCTTGTCAGCCCGTGCTGTATAATGACGCAAAGCCTCTGCTCTCAGTGCTGTGCACGGCGCCTAACAGGTATGCGGTGGTGGACGCCAGCGGCGCGGTGAAGCCACAGAGCTGCGTGGACATGTGAGTGACGCCAGCTGCTACTTGTCCGTTTCCACAGCAAACGACCTCAGTGCAGAACCGGGCCGTGAGATTAGTGCCACGTGGAAAGTAATTAGTTCAGTTCAGTCCTTACGAGCTGCTTTGGGCCTGGAGATGATACCTCTCTCTGCGACCTGCAATTGCACAGGGCTTTTTTTTGGGGGGGGGGATTTCATCCTTGATTACACAGTAAAATTAGCTCTGTGGAATCAGTTCCCAGAGTCGATTTGATCTCTGTGGGTTCACAGTCAATTTGAATTCCTTAGAATTTGAATGCATTTCCATCTGTGGCCCCCGCCCCCCCATTCAGCGTGATCCGGCACAGGGACGTGCGAGCCTGTCACTATGGTGTCGTCGACAAGTTCCGGCTCCAGGTGACCGAGGAGAGCCAGCGCAAGGCCCTGGGCCAGAAGGAGGTGATAGCCACCCTGCTCCCCTCTGCGGCTCTGGAGGGCTCCTCACCCAGGCCCCAGGAGGAGGAATACAGAACGAGGGAACAGCTGATGAGCGGCGCACTCTTTGAGCAGGGCACACTGCCGCCAGGTGGGATGGAGTCTACTGCAGATGGCACATTTGCTCCAGCAGAGGGTGCATTATAAGCTTTAACTGCTTAAAAAGGCCTTAACTTGCCAGGAGTAAGAGTAAGGATACATCAAATATACGTAAATAGAGAGCGATGTCTTCATTGTATCACAATTGTCTGGTCAGTGCAGGGTGTGTATCTGGCTAAACCGGTATAGGCTGCAGGTTGCATGTTCCTCCACTAGATGGCACCAGCGTCCACATGACCGATTCACTCCTGGCAAACGGTAACCCAGTTCAGCTACTCAGAGGCTGCGTGTGTGGTGGCTCTGCGTGTCCCACAGAGAAGCGCGTGGTGGGTGGAGGCCCCGGGGTGCTGACGGTGCTGCTGGGGCTGCTCTGCATGGCCGTCCTGGTGCTGCCCACCGTGGGAGAGCAGGGCTCCTCTGTGCCCGTCTGCCTCCATTTAAGCGTCAACAAGAAGCTGGTGGCTGCTTACGTTCTAGGTCAGTGCTCTCAGCGGGAAGTGACAGCGCAGAACATATCGGGCTATCTGACCCGCTGTGGTGATGCCATCAATTCCGCACGTTAGCAGAGTTTGCAGCTCGTAAAAAGCTTAAAGCCAGCGTTAAGTGCCTCGGTGACATTCCGGCACTTTCTGTCTCTGGACAGGTCTTCTGACGATGGTCATCCTCCGGACGTGACACCCCGGCGGCGTCTCCCTGGAGACGATGGACGGTCACCAGCTCATGGACATTTCGGGGTGAAATGTGTCTCTGACTTTTGGGAGGTGGGAGAGGTTGCGAAGGAGGACGTTGTAGTCCTCGGGGCGAACGGCCAAATGCAGCGACGGCGAACGGACAATTGCTGCTCGACACGGGACAAGATGGGGGTGACCCTGTGGATGGGGGATGGGGGGGCGGGCGTAGGGGAAATGTAAAGGGAAAAACGGTTATTAAACGATATTGCGTCAGGTTCTTCTGCATCGGCTGTGTTCCTGCATCTGCCCCCTTCCGGTCCTCATGTGTGATGGAGCGACGTGACAGTGATTTGGGGACATGCGGCCGGTCACGGCCGGTGCCAACACACACCACCTCACCACCTGCTCACTGAATGAGCTGCTTTAAGAAGGACTCGATTTGCCGAATCCATGCATCTTCCGAACTTTTGGAGCATCGTTAAGAATACAGTGATGATGCAATCACGAAAAAAAATTGCTTACAAATAATTCAATGCAAACTTTATTAATAAAAGCCTCTGTTACATCCCGGGTGTTTTACAACAAAGATTTATAGCCGAGTGTTTCAAAAGCAAACAGACGGGTGGACAAGCCCCGTCCCCTCCCTCCCTACGGCCGCCCCAGTTCAGATGCATTCCGCATCCATGCCCCAGGTGACAGAGGGCACAAGGCAGGGCACCCCCTGGACAGGATGCCAGAGCACTGAGAGGAAGCCCATGCAGGCTGCACACATGGAGCAGCATTCGGAGGTCAGCCCTGGAGGGGCAGATATGTACTGACACCCGGCGACACGTTGGGCGGAAAGCCCCAGTTACGCGAATAGCACACCTCCTGCAGTTACGCGAATAACGCACCTCCTGCAGTTACGCGAATAACGCACCTCCTGCAGTTACGCGAATAACGCACCTCCTGCAGTTACGCGAATAACACACCTCCTGCAGTTATGCGAATAACACACCTCCTGCATTTACGCAAATGACACACCTCCTGCAGTGCAGAGTGAAGCCCGGGACACACTGGATGCATGGCAGCTGCAGAAAGTATTGATTTCCATTTCGGCACCAACACTGCAGCCACAAGTTGTTTTTTTTCCTAATAAAATTTACAATCACTGCCAAGATGAATAGCCTTAAACACTTCCTTTCACTGCCTGAGACTTTTGCCCCGCACTGTAGTTAAAAGAGCTGTTGATAGTCATCCTGACATCATATATTTATGTAAATATATGTTCATATATCATATATACATTATATAACTGACACCTTGTACTGTATATGCATTGTCTAGACTATATATCATACACGTATACTATATAGTCAGCGCAGTAAATCCAGTAAGTTAACAACATAAATTGCAGTAGTTTTCAGTGAGGTCTCCCTCACTATGAACAAAGGTGACAGACACGGATCAGCGACGCAGCAGTGATGAGGGCCGTGCGGGGACGTAGCCTGACAGCTGAGCCAGAGTGGTCTGTGTCAGTGGGTTGGGGGGTCTGCATGGATAAACGTGCACCTCTTCACCTTACTTTTGTCTGGCTTTACTTGCCAGGGTGAAACGAGCCACACGAGCTGGGAAATGACAACAAATGCAGCGCAAAATCCTGGAGCTCGCGTTTTGTGAATGAAGGCCAGACCCGACAAGACGATCTCAAAGCAGGACAAATCAGGCTTGGCTGCTGGGAAGCGCAGGGGTCTGTGGTGCTGGGTGGGCCCTGTCGCTGTGTCCCGTTAAGCCCAGCCATGCCGATGCAGTGGCACCGAGCAGACCTCTCCTCACCACACACCTCCCTACACCACAATACTCACTTCCACACTTCTCACCGTAATCACCCCCGCCCCCCACCCCTGCTTGCATTGCACTGTGACCCACCTCCAAATTCCGTTTTAATCCTGCAGTGCTGACCGGTGGGGGTGGGGGTTCCTTCTGTCCCTGATAGGAAATGTGATTTGGCATCACGTGCCACGACACAGATGCGACACAAAGCCTGCTCCCCCTGCAGGCTCTATCATCTAATCATCCATCCATCCATTACATGTTCTGGCCAAAGAAATGGAAAAGATGCTGGATACAGGGCTACCACAACACAGGCACAAACCAGCACACGACGGAACCAACATCCGTCGGAATATCATGTACTTGTCCTTGACACGATTATTTACTAATGAAGAGGGACCTGATGTGCCCATTAAGAAATGCCTGGCTGCCGGCCGTACATAAGGAGCGGATTTCCCAAATGGCCGCAGCTCTCCCCTGTCACTGCCACGTACAGCATGAGAGCAAACACAAGAGGTACTTCTTATTGAGGAACCAGACTCGTTTAGTACAATCTGCAAGATTCATGCTAAAATTCATTTTGCTGATTATTCCTGAAAATGAACATCTTGTAAGGTCCAGAAATCATGTTCTCTGTCACACACACACACACACAGCACAGCATTGAGGAAAACAACAATATGACTGTACAGCTAATAATTTATTCTGTATTCTTACATCCTTAAACCTCAGTTTGAGGGAAATGGTTTGTGGGCTGAACAAAATACAGCTGACAGGGACAAAAACACGCAGAAATTCATATATTTTGGCATAAAACACACGTGTGCGTGTGCATGTGCGTACGCGTACACACACAGCAGGAGCAACTGGGATGAAGTCAACGCCCAACATCCTGCATTTATGTATGTATGACGTTAGCACACTTTGAGGGTGGGAGGGGGTACAGAGGTAACAGTAGAGCATTAGAACCAAAACAAGGTGCATTTTGCCTGATTTTCTTAAATGAAGGATCCTGTACAAACCGCAGAATCAAGAAGCTTTTCTCAAGCTTGTACTTTTTAAACTAATGAATCCATGTTGGCATATAAAAATGATTCATATCCTCTCTCCCTTTTAACAAAAAACCCCACAAACTGGTCAACTTATATACCATGCTTTTTTTTTTTTTTTTTTTTTAAATAACCATCTACCTTAAAAGAGATCTTCCAAAGGTATACTCAATAAAATAACCAAAAAAAAAAAAAACTTAAATTACAGCAATCAGACTTTTTTTTTTTACACAATTACAGTTTAGCATCTTTTGCATGTAGTCATTGAAAATGGCACAGAGTTCAATCAAAAATTGCAAGAAACACTTCGATGTTTCGTTAATGTTGAGAAAACGCTCTTGGGTCGACCCCTTCAAGCACGGTGTCTAGACAGTGGGACCCTGTAAATTATCCTGTTGTTTCCACATAGGTCAACAACCCTGGTGTAGCAATCTAACACGGACAAACAGGAGCAGACGTCTTGCATAAAGCCCTTTTGCCTCCCACATGAATCATGGCCCCTGCTTTGATTGTGTCACTCGGCACAGGAATTATGGGAGGTCAAAGGTCACCAGGTTTGGGATCAAGTCGACCTCACCAGGCACACGAGCAGCACCTCCCCCCCCCCCCAATACTGTTAATCCTGTTCTGCTGCCATCAAAACAAGCAGCGGAAGCCAGGCTAAATCTATGATGTGAGTCACTGACTTTTCCCCGTGATCTATCAACCCTGCGGGACATTGGGGTGTGAATTCAATTCAGCAGCCACTGCTTGGGGACACGGCAACACCGTAAAGATGTGGAAAAGGGACGACAGGAAAAACATCACGCCCCACATTACAGGCAGCCAGACAACCACGTGTAGAACCAGAGGGACAAAAGGTGTGGCCAACAGGCAAAGTGACACCAAACATGCCCACATCAGTTGGTCAAATGTGTAGAAGGACAGAGGACAGGTTCCGGAACATTCTTTCCCTTCGACTATGATCCAGCCCTTATGACGTTGCGTTCTGCCTTACTTCCGGCCCTGAGCTTTCATTCTGGAAAAGACCTACAGACAGGCGTAGATACAGAGACCTGCAGATCAATGACACGTCTGCCTCCTGATTAGAGGCCTGCTATCGAGAGCGGCAGGCCTGGCAGGTGCCGTCCATCCTTTGTCTTAGACCAGCTGCACAGTGGAGAGACAGGTTTACGCTGCTCTGCTGGAGGGGGGCGGATTTCTTAGGTTTACGAAGAGTCACAGTAGGCAGAGAGACCAACCGGTTTCAGCACCATGTAGTCAACGAACATCTAGCAGCCGGTGCAAATATTCTTCACTCAATACGCCCCCCCCCCCCCCACCCCCCACACACACACACACACACACACAGTAGGGTTCAACCCCCAACATCGGCTTACCACACAGTGCAAATCGCCCCAGGAGGGGAAAAAATAAAGGAAAGCCATATAAGGACACCCTGCCCCCCCGCCCCCGCTTTTATTTGGATGACAGGTCTTGGATGGGGGCAAAGGGCGAGGTGCTTGGGGAGGGAGAAGCCCCATCCATCTTGGCTGGAGATCCTGCAGAAGATCCAACGCTGCTCAGGCTCCCGTCCAGAAGATCCGGGGACAGACTGAAGGAGCAGAGAAGGGGAGTCAATCCACAGCCGAAGAGCAAACTCAGTCCTCAGAAAGCAGACCAAGAAGGAAGCAACAGAAGAGAGACTCATTTTTTGTTTTTTCTTTCTTTCTGTGTTCACAGAATGAGGACTCAGTTCTCTTTCTGGCCCAGTCTTCTTTCTGCTCTTTTCATTACCAGCCTAGAGGAAGTTACTCACAAAGTAATCCATTACAGAGAGGGGTTCAGGTCCAGTATTTATCCAGACTAAGGTTTGGTTCCAACTACCACTTGAGAATAGAGTCACAGTCACAAAATACTGAACCTGTTGGCTGGATTTGTACTTTCTGCACCTGAACTTCTGTCTGTAAGGGGTTACTCTGTGAGTAACTTCCCCAAGAATGTTCGTTACCAGCAGCCACGGCTCCATCTATTTGTTTTTTCGAGCATCCCAGTGCAATAGCATGTGACCAATCTACGGCAAGCCTAGAGGGCAAAAGGTGTCGCGAACCTGGAGCAATTCAGCACGTTTCATTTCTGAGAGGTCTGAGTCTGTTCGGAGTGTTCACATACACATAAAAATCGCCGACCAATGTGTTAACAATGAGTTCATTTCCAGTGTTCTTATACAAACAAAAATCGCCGATTAATTGCTCCGAGTTGGTTTTTTTAAGGCTCAAAGGGACCTAGTGACCGAGTCTTACTCCCAGGCCATTCCTCGAATCTGTCGGACGACAGAAGAATTCTCTGGCTGTATACATTGCTTTGTTTTTGCGCCAGTTGCATGACAGAAACATCATTAAAATGCCCACTTACTCGTGGTGAATTCACTAGAATTTTCCTGGCTCCATTCACACACGGGGGTCAACCGGAAATGACCCCGACTAGGGAACCAGTGGGGTGCAGTGTGTTTAATGTGTGGTACCACTGATTTGGAGATTTGCGTCACACATACAGCCCACCGGGTCTCGAAAGGTTCAGGATGGCAGCACAAAGAGACTCATCACCGCCGGTTTTAACAATACCGATAATGGCACCTCCAGGAAGCACTGGAGGGTTAAGCTCACCAGGAGCCCAGGTCCTGCCCCGGAGACGTCTCAGAGGACAGCATGCTGGTGGTGCCCTGGAAGAGCCGCTTGGGCTGGCTTTCCATCTCCGCGTCGCCTGCAGGCACGGAGCCACAGAGAGGTCAGGATGCCATCGTTCGCCAGATCCCCACCCGAGGCGGCTCCACGAGGCGCCAAGAGCTCACCTTTCCTTTTGACGGGTTTCAGGATGCTGGGCCGAATGCAGTTGCTGGGACTCTGGCTCCTCCTGCTGGTCAGAGCGGCAACGTACAAAAGAGAGTGGAAACCTCGACATGAAAGAGAGACGACAGCGCGAGGGGGCAGGGGAAAACGGAGGCCAAGCGGCTCCAGCTGCTTACGGAAGGTACCGGAAGCTGGGGGGGGCGTACCTGAAACGGCGCGTAGGGCTGGGGGTGGGGCTGGGCGTCAAGCCATTACTGTTCACCAGAATTTGCAGGGATGGAGAAAAGCATTGCTGCAGGGGAGGGGGGAGAGAGGAGGGGTCAGCCCCGACCAGCGATGAACCACCGCCGACACCTGGGGGCCGGCTCACCGGGGGAATGCGAGGGACCCACCTTCTTGCCGATACTGCGTGTGGGAGACGGCGCCGGCGACACCGGGACGAAGTCGATCCATTTGGGCGAGGATGAGGAGGATTTCTCAAAGTCGTGATCACTCTGGCGAGCAGGGAAAAGCGTGTGAGAAGGTGAGGCTGCCTGTGTGCTAAGACTCACCGCGGGGAGGGTGACACAGGCCCAGGAGTGTCACTGCATAAACACGTCCATTAACACTCAATGAAACCATTCACTGCTCCTTACCAGACTGAGAGACTCCTCCCACGACTGACTCATCTGCATGGCTGCCTGCACCTCCCTGAATGGCCGGGGGGGGGGGGGAGGAGAGGGGAGTGAAAAAGGTTTCAGCGACATCGCCTCACACTGCTGTCCAGAGATTCAGCCGGCCTGCATCCTTCAGCTGTGTGACTTCATCTGGCACCGGCGACGGGACATGCAGGCCTGCCGCTGAGATCTCAGCCACGTCTCGCTTTATCCCGTGTGTCGACAGGCCTGAACCTTTACCACCACGCGCACGTTGCGTGCAGAGCAGCGAGGGCCCAAGGTACGGCTCACACATCGGTAAATCTGGGGGATTCTCACTTGAAGATGACTCATTATCCGCAGGACGGAAGTGCAGCTGGTTCACGGGATTTACACCCGGCTCCCAAGACCTGTGTGTCTGCATTACACACTGAATACAGACGCTAAGCCTGGGGCGCGGTTTGTGTACCGAGCTGGGAAGACAGCCTGAGCCCCCTATTATTTAGCAAGCAGCGTCAAATCCTCCCAAGTCGACGCCAACCCCTCTTGAGGATCTCCATGGCCCCGCCGCTCACCGCTCGTGGGCCGCCTCCCTGTTCATCACGTCCACGCCCTCCTCCTGCAGGAGCACAGCAGAGCAGGGAGCAGGTAAGCGGTTTGAAGCGCAGCCTCCCACAATGCATGGATTCTTGCAGTTTTTCCCCACTGAAGTCCAGTTTTCAAGACTTGTGGGCCAGAGGAAAATGTATTAGAGTGTGTGGCCAGGCACTACTTATGAGAGGCGGGATCCACAGAGCTGATGGTGTGGTGCTTTCACAGTCAGCGTTGGGGAAGTTACTCACAAAGTAATCCATTACAGACAGAGGTGAAAAGTTCAGGCCCAAAAAGTACAAATCCAGACCAAGGTTTTGTTTCAACCGATCATTTCAGTACTCTGTCGCTGTGACTCTCTATCGTCAACTGGTTGGTTGAAACAAAGGCTGGTCTGGATTTGGACTTTCTGGACCTGAACTTCCCTCCTCTGCCTGTAAAGGATAACTTTCGTGAGTAACTTCCCCTACACTGCTCAGTGGAAGCTTCTTAAAGTCAAATGAGCAGGGCAAGAATGACAGGTGCCCAGAGGAACGAGGCCGGCGACCTGCCTGCTTGATCTGGTGAAGTCTGGTGCTGGGAACACGGATGGGAGACGACGGGACCATCTGGAGGAGGAGAAGACAAGCATCACCCACCACATGGGAACAAAGTGCTTCTAACAAGCACAGGGCCCTCTCACAGTTCACACACACACACACACACACACACACACACACACACACAAACACACACACACACACACACACACAGAAGAGCGCCCCCTGTACCGGACTGGTGCGGTTCACCACCGTCGTGCTGTTTCTCCTGTTTCGGAGCGTCTCTTGCTGGAAAACGGGCGAGTTATCACTGGTGGACAGGGCATGGAAGCGTCGAGGATGAGAGAGAGGTGGAAGACAGGTGATACAGCTCACAGTGCCGCTTAACACAGCAGGAGCGACTCTCAAACTCTCTATAATCACCTCACGCAATAATGATATTTTTATTCAAAACATGTGCATTCCAATAAGGGTTATATACACCGTACATAAGTGTTTGTCCCTCTTGAGTAAGACAGGACTGCAGGTCCGGCTGCGTTTCCATTCCTCTTTAAAAATGTGGGAGTCTCATACTACCATACCGGCCTGTGCTTTAGTAACCGGTGGCCCTGATAACTCCCCCCAGTATGCTCTAGCACGCCTTTCGGCGCCCCGGTCGCCTTATGGAGGAAGGAGCCGGAGGGCCGCATGCATAACGGGGCCGTACCGCGGTTCGAACCCGAGACCGTGCGCATGACAGATCGGCGTCTTAACTACTGCGCCACGCAGAGGCACTGAAAGCAGCAGATTACTGGCCATAACTAAGCGTGACAGTTGTATGTCGCTGGAGACTGGCAGTCTGAGGAGTCGATATATGGACATCAAATATGGCAGCAGGTTAGTGAAATACCAACCTCAGGCCGTTAATCATCGGTGCGCTGTTAGATCGCCTCAGCTGGCCGTCGCTCTGGGCCACGGATGACAGCGCGTCGAGGTCCAGCTCCATCTTTTCGTGCGACATGGCTCCGGCGTTATCCATCACCACACGTGTGACCCTCCGTGCAACGTGTCTGACGGGGACGCTGGAGTGAAACACGGTCACCCGGGCGGCCGATCGGTGTGGCCGACGCTTTAGGAAACGATGTGTTAAAATGCGGGAGATTCTCGTATCTCAGCAGCGGTGCTCCGGGAGTTCAGCCCGATCGGGCTTTGCTTCACGATGCCGCCAGACAAAACTGCATTCCTGAAAAAGGGGGCGGACTACGCACGGCCATGGAGACGGAAAAGGCGAAAAACATCAGTATAACTGGCACTGAAAGGCGGCGTGTCTGCAGCAGGCCGCCGCCAGGTGCGCTGAGCTAAGCAGGCAGGCCGGCTGGCTCTCCGTGGGGTAACGCCGATCAGCCGTGCTGCCCGCCACCCGAGCAGGCTTTAAACTCGCCTTCTCTCCTATACTCACTAATGGACCTTCCCAATATTTTATTATCCGTCTAAGCGATGAACCGTCTCCTCTTCATCCATGGATGCACTAGCCCCCAACCTACCGAAAACTTTTTTTCCCTGGAAGGATCATATCAAACCAAAATGATTTATTCTGACGCTTCCATACCAGCGTTGTGTTTATCACCCCGCCCCTCTCCGCGCCACAATTCCTGTCTCAACCAAACATACCGCCCATCAGGCTGATTGACAACCAGAAAGCCCAATGAAAGGCGTCCGTTTTAGCGGCATGTCACGGTGTAAGGCAGTTGGAGAACAAATGAAATTGGCGCTTATAAGCGACTTCCGGCATAAGGCTGACGGTTAGCAGTGCATTGCTGCGCTCAGCCTCGACGTGATTCTCAGAGCCGGCGACATCGGAAATGCCTATGCGCGCTGTCCATACACCTTAGACACCATAAACATTTAAAAAACAGGGCAAAATAAAAATTACAATACATCACAACCATGCATATTAAACACAACGCATAATGAGTTATGATTCAATACAATTTAATTTTATATAGCGCCTTTCACCACACATCCCCTGCCCGCACGTGTATAGAAAATAGAATGAATGGGCCTGCTTACCAAAAGCAGATGTAAACTGTCATCGTGGTCAAAGCCAAAGTCCATGAATGAGTCGGATCTCTGTGGCTGTCAGAGTGAATCGGGAGACTGAAGGCAGCCCACACGGTGTGAGTTCGTAAGTTACATCCATGGTGGGACTGCAGCAGCACTCCAGCTCAGATGGTTCCCACCCCAGACACCATCCAGTGGGGAGGACAGCAGAGAACTCAGACACAGTGATGAACAAGCACAGCAGACCGAAATGGCAAGATCAGAAGCAGTGGGTTGTGTGTTAACATGCAGGCAATCTAGACTCGGATAACAGGTCAGGCTCAAATTCATGTATATAGCATGTTTAAAATCAACCAAAGTTATACCAAAGTGCTGTACAGAGTAAGAAAGAAAATAAAGCAAAACAAATAAGTCTTAAAAGCAAAAAGCCTGGTGGGAATTTCTTAAAATGAACCAAACCTCACTGGTCCCATGCAAACTGACATCCATCTGGAGCAACCCTGACATCCTGTTAAATAAAAAAATGATAAACTTCCTTGCTTGGCATAATAAAGGAATCAAGCGCCTCGAACATATAATCCAAGACAATCGCATGATATCATTTGACAAAATAGCAGAAACTTATAACATTGAGAAAAACAAATACTTAGAATATCTTCAACTTAAATCAATAATACATAATAGATGGTGCCGTAAGCAATTAGATCTGGAGCTTTCACCTAAAATAGCAAACTTCTTAATAACTCCAACTAAAAAACTACTGTCTAGGATTTACGTGGATCTAGCAGAATCTGATACAACACTCTCACTCCCTACCCACAAATGGGAAATGGATTTACTCATCAATCCAGACACTAACTTCTGGAGGCAAATTTGCTTGAATACCTTCCGAATGAATCAGAACTCCAACCTGCAGCTATTACAGTACAAAATTTTACACAGAACACACTACACAGGGCAGAGGATGTTCCAGATGGGTATCAGAGATACTGACATATGCCTAACTTGTAAGACGGATGCACCAGATAATTACCTGCATGCTTTCTGGTACTGCACACCGGTCAACGAATTCTGGCAAAGGATTTGTGAAGACTTATCGACACACCTAGGGCATCCCATCCCACCCTCCCCCTCACTCTGCCTGCTTGGGGACCTCACTAACACTAATATGGACACGAATAAATCTTGCATGCTTCTCACAGTACTAACCGTTGCCAAGAAAACAATCCTTCTGAACTGGAAGTCAAAGGAGAATTTAAACATAAATATGTTCAAAAATCTACTCTTGTATTATGTTTCCATGGAGAGGATGTCTGCCTGTAAGGAAAAGGCTGGCCCGGCCTGTTGGGGGCGGTGCGGGGGATGGGCGTGGTGGGGAGGGTCTCTCCCGGTCTGCGCCTGGGGGGAGGGGGGGGTTCCCTGCTGCCGGGATGCCTGTGCCGCCCCTGAACACCCCGGTTGGCCGCCCCTGCCGGCTGTGCGGGGTCAGGGATGGGGACTAATCGGGGCCAGTCGGGGATCTGGCCCCAGTGCCGGGGGGGGGGCACTCCTGGCACGCCCTTATTACTCCCCCGGGCCCAACACCACATTTCACACGACACTAGGGCCTTGAGGGGCGGTGGGGAGGTGCGCCGAGACACTGCCCCTCAATTTTTACTTGCATGTTAGACACCACATGACACTAGGGCTGAGGAGGTGGGCTGAGGCAGGTGGGGCTCTGCCGTCTGACAGCGGTGGGGCCCTCATACCTGAACTGCACCCACTAATTTTAATGCATTGAAGACATAAACACACAACTCTCTCACACATATACATACACACTTCACACCAACATGGGATGGGGAGGCGATGGGAGCTAACACCTTAAAGAGAATAAGACTTTAAAATGGACCCTATATCTGACTGGCAGCCCATGTGACACCTTAAAGACAATAAGACTTTAAAATGGAGCCTATATCTGACTGGCAGCCCATGTGACACCTTAAAGACAATAAGACTTTAAAATGGACCCTATATCTGACTGGCAGCCCATGTGACACCTTAAAGACAATAAGACTTTAAAATGGACCCTATATCTGACTGGCAGCCCATGTGACACCTTAAAGACAATAAGACTTTAAAATGGACCCTATATCTGACTGGCAGCCCATGTGACACCTTAAAGACAATAAGACTTTAAAATGGACCCTATATCTGACTGGCAGCCCATGTGACACCTTAAAGACAATAAGACTTTAAAATGGACCCTATATCTGACTGGCAGCCCATGTGACACCTTAAAGACAATAAGACTTTAAAATGGACCCTATATCTGACTGGCAGTCCATGTGACACCTTAAAGACAATAAGACTTTAAAATGGAGCCTATATCTGACTGGCAGCCAGTGCAGTGAAGACAATGCAGGAGGAATATGCTCTTTCTTTCTGGTAAGAGTCAGGATCTGGCAGCGGAGTTTTGCGCCAGCTGAAGACAGGATAACAACGTTTGAGGGATACGTATGTACAGGGAATAACAAAAATCCAGCCAAGAAGAAATAAAAACATGTATGACTTGTCGCTAGGTCTTTCCATGATAGATTTGTTTTGCAATGGCTCTGAGGTGGAAAGAAACACTCCCCTTAACCACTACCTTAATTTGCTTGTGAAATTTAAGGGACGAATCAAACATGACACCAAGATTATCGACCTGAGTGCTAATATTAGTAGACAGGGTGCCTAAGCAGGTACTAATGCTGCTTGCTGTGCCAGACGAACCAAAGAAAATTTCAATTTTAGTTTCATTTAACTAAAGAAAATTCCTACCCTATCCAGGTCTTTAACCCTCCAGGACAGCAGGATGACCAATTCCAGCGTTGAGCCAGTTATACGTTTTAGTGGAATGTATAATTGTGTGGATTCAGCATAACAGTGGTGAGAAATGTTCTATTTCTGCAAATTAACCTCAAGGGGTTCAGATAAAGGCCGTCTCTCAAGGTTTATAGACTGAGACTAATTATGTATCTCAAACATGAGTTGAGAGACGGTTCCACAATATAGGGGCCTTGTAGCAGAAGGCTTTACCTCCAACTGTTACTTTATTTATATATGGGGTGATGAAGAGTCAGTGCATACGTTTGAAGTCAGTGAATATGTTGCCAGGTGTTTAATGTGCGGTGTGTACTATAAGACTAACTTACTGTATACAAGAGCATGTATTAGTCTCTTGGTGTTTTGAATACTAAGAAAACGTTGTAGTTTGGCAATGTTATATAACTGTAAGTGTAGGCCTTCAATACTGCATCTATATGCAGTTTGAACGAGATGCTTGTATCTAAGGTGACAACTAGGTCCTGGGTTCTGCTGCTTAGGGGGAAGTTCAGCCTCTCAGCGCTGAGCGTGGAGATTATATAGCAGGCCTGTCCGCGCTCTTGCCTCCGAACAACAGAACCTCAGTTTTGTTTGCATTGAATGACAAAAAGTTGGGTGTTGTCCGCATAGGAGTGAAAATTAACATGTAAATACATGTAAATACATTCTGATACTGGTTCAACAGAACCCGGCTAAGAATAGTATCATTCTAAAAGAATAGAGTAGAATAGAATGCAGTTTATTATCATTGCATGAATGTACAACGAAATTAGGCGTGTCCCCTGAAACACAACACATCACATGATTCAACACAACACTAGCATAGCTCTGCATATTAAGCTACACACACATACAGAGTAAAATCATGAGCAATATGGGCCAGTAAACTTACAGTGTTTCTGTGTGCATGTCTATACAAGGTGGGAGTATATAGATAGTATTGGAGTGGTTCTATTTACAATAATTGTGATGAGTCCCCAGGATATTGCACTTATGTCCCATTGATGCCCTGGGTGACAGTGAAAGACATGGGGGGGGGGGCACTTAGATGCAATGGACAGTTATTTAACTGAGCTCAGTTCTTGGGTTTTCGTGGCCAGTCAAAGACACCGGGTTCTGTATATGTCCTGTAGTGAAGGTAGCTGGGTGTTGGTAATGTTCTGTGCTGATTTGATGACTTCCTGGAGGGTCTGCTTGTCAGCCACGGAGCAGCTAGCAGAGCATAGCAGGACGCCACAGGTGAGTGAGCTTTCCACACACGTCAGCCTTCCTCAGTATCCTTAAGAGGCAGAGCCGCCCGCTTCTGTGCCTTCTCCACCAGAGAGGTTGTGCCGAGAGACCACAAAATTTTATTTTTTTTTATTAAATAATAATAAGAGTATAATCCTGCAAACGGTAATTCAAGTTCTTCCGATACATCAGCTGCCATTGTCATGTCGTTTATGACTTTAGTTAAGGCAGTCTCAGTGCCACGTCCCTGAGTGAAGCTGAGCTGAAATCTGTCCAGCATGTTGTGTCTCCAAGAATGACTGAAGTTGAGTTGTGACTATCTCTTCAGAACATTAGATAAATCGGTATGTTGCCTGTAATTGCTGAGATATACTATAACAACGTAATGGGCAGGTCAGACCCCATTTGCTGTAGCACTGCTTTGAATATTGTGAAATCTTTTATGATTTCCGGTTCAATTTTTAGGAGTGAGTTAAAAGCAGCTGCCAGGCTGCCCCCACGCCCAGAACCACGTGCTTCCTGTGTGAAAGTAAACCCGTCAGGTGAAGCGCTCAGGAAGAGGTATAGTGTCTGTGGGTCTGAACCAGGTCTCAGTTAAACAGCACAGATCTGCACCAGCATCCAGCACCATATCATTAACAAGAAGTGATTTGTTACCTAAATACTGAGCATTTTAGGGTGGGTTTTATGTTGTGCCTCATTTAATGTTAACAGTGGGATTGATATTAATGTGTCTGCACAGGAGCCCCCAGTGAAACCTTTAGCTTTAAGTGTTGGCCTAACAATCATGTCTGTATTTTTTCTATGGTCATTCAACTCATTTTCTAAGTAGCTGTTAGATTGAGGGGTATAGGAACTGGGGGAAACAGGGAGGACATGTACCCCCAATATTTAATTCAGATTCATTTGTTCCCCCAATAAATAGACCTTTGTATTTAAATTATTAATTTCTGTTCCTCCAATTTCAAAGTCTTTCCCCTGCTGTAGGTTATATTCTTTGGTACAATGGGACATTGTTATATATTTGTCAAACGTTGACAGATATTTGGTGTATATTTTGTCAATCTAACAGCGTTAAAGCTGTTTCTGATCTGTTGAATTGTCATTGCACTTTGTGTCACTGTTTAATTTGTTTCTTCTAAGCATTACAATTTTGGCCATGAGGGGGCGCCACTTGGCTAGAAAATATTTCATATAGTCAAACTGTTTCAAAATAGTCTGGTGTGTTATAGAATCAGAAGACAGAAGACATCATATACTTTTATATACTCTGTTAGAGCTTGGTAGTAAGCTCACTAACGCAAACATTATTATGGCTAAGTGAAGCGTCATAGTTAATTCCACATCATTGAAGTGATTAATTGTAGCGTTTTGTGTATCACAATGTGACTGGATTGTGTTCAAGTCTACTAGCTAATTGAATAGGTTTAATTTATTTGTTGATTTGATTTTATTTAATTTGCTTTCATTGGATTTTTTTAGATATATTTCAAATGCAAAGACTTTTCTTTAGTGAGTTGTGTCCCTTAAATTTGCTGAAATATACTAAACCTAGTCACGGCTTAATAATGGAAACTGTTGACACGATTCTGTTAAAAATGTGAGCTTTCTAACTAAAATGTTTTTTTCAAAGACTATTCAAATATTCATTGAGTGTATCAAAGTTTCATAGATAAATACAACCATCCATAGCACTGTTCTCTACACTGTCACTATTATCACCCTGCCCTCTACACTGTCACTAATATCACACTGTTCTCTACACTGTCACTAATATCACACTGTTCTCTACACTGTCACTATTATCACCCTGCCCTCTACACTGTCACTAATATCACACTGTTCTCTACACTGTCACTATTATCACCCTGCCCTCTACACTGTCACTAATATCACACTGTTCTCTACACTGTCACTATTATCACCCTGCCCTCTACACTGTCACTAATATCACACTGTTCTCTACACTGTCACTATTATCACCCTGCCCTCTACACTGTCACTAATATCACACTGTTCTCTACACTGTCACTATTATCACCCTGCCCTCTACACTGTCACTAATATCACACTGTTCTCTACACTGTCACTATTATCACCCTGCCCTCTACACTGTCACTAATATCACACTGTTCTCTACACTGTCACTATTATCACCCTGCCCTCTACACTGTCACTAATATCACACTGTTCTCTACACTGTCACTATTATCACCCTGCCCTCTACACTGTCACTAATATCACACTGTTCTCTACACTGTCACTATTATCACCCTGCCCTCTACACTGTCACTAATATCACACTGTTCTCTACACTGTCACTATTATCACCCTGCCCTCTACACTGTCACTAATATCACACTGTTCTCTACACTGTCACTATTATCACACTGTTCTCTACACTGTCACTAATATCACACGGTTCTCTACACTGTCACTAATATCACACGGTTCTCTACACTGTCACTATAATCTACAGATATATGTCTACAAAAGAAAGGCAGTGTTTCTATTGATAAGCACAAAAACAACATTATCAGCCAGGCCTCAGAAGAAAATTGATTTTCTGTAACTGCTTGTCCTATGTAGGGTAATGGGAGTCTGGATCTTATGGGTGTAAGGCAGCAACCCAGGATGTGGGGCCGGCCCATTGCAGGGTGTGTGCATGTACACACACACACACACACACACACACAAGGTCCTTTTATTAGCTCCAATTAACCACAGCATGTTTCTGATCACATGGGGAGGACATGCAAACTCCACACTCATGGAGCCATGGCGGAGACTCAAACCCGGGTCCTAGAGGTGTGAGGCAGCACTAACCACTGCATCACCATGCCACCCCTCCCCCATGGCTTCCAACACTAATGTCAGCATAACTGTATACATGGCCATATCTATTAAACAAACAGGGAACTAATGTGATTGGCTGAAAATACACAAATAGCCCCATGGTTTCATATTCACTCCTTATCCAGCAGCCCTGGAAGCAAACTAAGTGACAGTGACCGCGGGGGCAACTCAGAGCAATCCAGTAATGTTCTAAAATTTTGATTAGCGGCCTTAGAATTGCCCTAACTCCCACTGTCCGCCCCCAATACCCCAGACCGTGACACTCGTCCATATCTCTACATTCGGTCGGTATGAATATTTCCTTTCAATATGAATGACACTCCACCTTGTTATTCACTCCCTACACCGCTGCCCTCATCCTGGGCAAACTAATGCGTTTTACTAGAATCACATGCCGCACTGTGCCATGCGAGACCTTCAGTTTGCTGAAAGACACTCTGTTCGCGCTCTATTCTTTAATGGAAGCCACGAGAAACAGGGCAAGGTGACTGCCAGCTCTTTGTATCCCAACCAGGCAACTGCGCTATTGTTGTAGCAACTACCTAATTGTAGACAAGCATGCTGAAATGACAAGTTCTACATTTGGCTAACGGAGGTTCCCTCGATAATTCACATTTTTAAAAACGAGTAAGTGACCACAACACATTCAGCTTGGAGTAGCTTTCTTTAAGTTTCACACGCTTGTATCTGCTTACAGCCAACGATCGCATTAAACTGGTGTTACCGCCACCCCACGCCTACAGGCCATTAAACAAAGGGAGGTGACTGAGACGTAACTATACTACTGCTAATAAAATATTGCTATTTAAGATAAAATTAACTAAATAAATAGTAACTGTAATTTTAGGACTCAGGGGCGTAGTTTGAGATTAATGGATAGGGGTGCGGAGTCTTTACTGTGAGGGGGGCTGATGGCAAACTTATGTGTAATATAGCCTACAAAGCTATTCATGACTTAAGAGAGTAAATACACATTTATTTGGGGGAGGGAGCTAAAACACATTTTCCGACGCCCCTGCTATGACCTTTACAAAATAAGTAAGAATTGACACCTCCATTCCACGATTCATTGATGTTCTGTAACTTCCTGTAAAATTAACTCAAATTCACTGTAGCGATTCATTTA
This sequence comes from Paramormyrops kingsleyae, assembly GCF_048594095.1. Taxonomy (NCBI): domain Eukaryota; kingdom Metazoa; phylum Chordata; class Actinopteri; order Osteoglossiformes; family Mormyridae; genus Paramormyrops; species Paramormyrops kingsleyae. The sequence goes on from NC_132820.1 coordinate 16,561,170, forward strand.
ACGTTTTGAAAGACTAAACTAATTATAGTGCAGAGTATATATTTTTATATATTGCGACTAGGCTAATTTCTGGCATAGCCATACAGTTTTTAAATGGAAGAATATTTTTTAATTATTTCTTTGACTAGACATCCTGATGTAAGCAAACGCAATCCTAGGCCTATATGCAAACATGCGCTGTTTCTTTACGGATTATGCGGCACATCGTAAAAGAGTGGTGAAGTGGGTGGATATCGGGTCATTTTGTTTAGAGTAGAATACAGTGTCGACGCCTGCTGTACTTTCTGCAGACAGTCCTCATGCCCCTAACGGGCTGGTGCTTCAGAGAATAATTATCCCATTTCAAAACTAAAAGCCAGGCTTCCTCGGCCAGCCTGCGCCGTGAATCGGCGTACTTACCCTGCACGGTTCACGGTATAGACATCCCGCTGGTGCGGCTCAGGATTAATTTCATTGCACACGTGGACACTGTTGTGTTGCATTGACTGTAATGACAGTGTGAGCATTTTCGTGTCTGTATTTTCTATAACTTGGTTTCATATTGTTCATATCTATAATATATGCTCATAATATCTATAACTGTCCTCACTACCTCGGTTTTGTTTTTCAGTAAAAATAAATGCAGTGAAGCGTATCTCTGGCGAACAAATAATTCATCCTTTGCTACAGTCAATGTACGTACTTTATTGCAAAGTTAAATAGGACGGGAAAACAGTTATCGTCAAAATTCTGGACACACCTACTGAAAATCTTTTGTTTTTCCAACAAGATAAGGAGCATATGCGCACCTCAAGGTTATGTAAGTAATATATTATCTTGTGAGCAAGGAAAGAGATTGAGTGCTGTGACAGATGACCTGGCCCCCGCAATCCCTCGACCTAAATCCTGCAGAGCCAGTTTGGGATGAGAAAGAGCAAGACAGCCAACTTGTGGAAACTCCTTCAGGCCTTTTGGAGAAGCACTGCAGGTGGCTACACCTGAAAGCTGTTTGAAAGAATGCCAGGTCTGCAATGCTGTCAAAGTAAAAGGGGGCTATTTTGAAGGGTCTGAAATTCAATGATGTTTTAAGGTGTTGCACACTTGTCTTGGTTGTTGGAATATTTAACATGCATTACTTCTTTGCCTCAGGGTCTTTCACTATAAGGTGAATAGCAGTTAAAATAGAGACAAGTATATTGAAAACAAGTGTCCCGACTTTTGACTTCTACTGTTACTATATAGCATGATAATATATGAACACTGTAGGCCTGTAGTGCAGTGCTGGTGCAGTACGAATCTGCAGTTCAAGAGGTCTGCAAGCAAATGCACAACAGTGAAAATTGCTACAGAGGCCAACCACAAGAGGCACCTTGCCACCCAAAGGGAGGAAGGAAGAGAAGCGATTCAGACTCACTCACAGTCTCTCTCTCTCTCTCTCTCTCTCTGTAACAATGACAACAAAACAGGACTCCCCCTTGAACTTTGTAACACAAACACGAAAGATGCGTCTTTGCCAGTGAATCCGGCATTCTGGGAGATGCACTAACAGCCATTTGCATGTGAAAGCTGGAAACAAAAGCACGACTTTAAACGACACTGTCGGTCAAACACATCATTCGATGATAATAGTAATAATGACAATTTATTGATGCACATGGAGAAATTCCCTTTTTACCTACCCCATATTACCCTCCATGACACAGAGACAGATATGGAGGTGAGAGCGAGCTTGGCAGTGAAGGGCAGCCACCTGCAGCAGCACTCGTAGAGCTGGCGGTTAAGAGCCTGCCTCACGGGCCTGCAGGTGTACTGTTCTGCTGAAGCCGACCTTCCGATCACAGGCACAGATCGCTTAGCCTATTAAGCCACAACCTGCATCAGCCGCATGCTGATGCTACTGATAACAAAAAAAACCGAATGAAATAAAATGCACAAACTGACAGGGCTAGTCTAAAAATCTACTCAAAAGCCATTCAGATGAGTCGAAACATTCCACGTTTGGAGTTGGTTGCAGTAACAACCCAACGCAGGACATGGATCTGAAAAGCGATGTAGTACAATAACATACGAGCACAAGAAAACGACGGCAGGCGGTTCATACAAATTTGCACTGGAAACGGAAAGCGCTTGTGGGGTTAGTGTCACACCGCACGTGAGAACACGAACAGCAGCGCCTTTGCCTCAAACCTCCTTTCTGGCTGTAGAAAGTATTTCAAAACTGAGACGTTCACCATACAAGGGGCGAACCAATAAAAGCATGTGAATAGATTTGTGAACAATAAGGCAAATATTCACGTTGCAATCAGCTACTTCGCTTCTGCATGAACGCAGTGACCTCGGTGAAACTGTGAAATTGACACACGCACACAGAGCGAGGTTGTCCGTATGTTTCACCATCAGCAGATAATGCAAACTCACGCCAGGCTACTGGCGGCGCAGACCTGCACTACACTTCTAATGAACACAAAACCACGATGTTTGCATTTAAAACAGTTAATGAAAAATTCACGAGGCACCCATTATCAATCATCTTCCAGTATTTAAGTGGGCTGCCTGAGTGTTATTCGCTTCAGGTGCAACCAATGAATGATTATTTACAGTTCGGCGATAAATATGGAGATGAGCGTACAACGGGAAGTTAGAACAGAACCATAATTCAATTACATGAAACCTGGATATACCTTTTAAATACGGATCCAGAATGGATTGCGTAATAAAGTGGCGTGAAATAATATCAGTACTGGGCTCATGTTCATTTGTTTTGAGTCTATGACCCTCCCCACGCCCAAAAAGCGTTTATCTGTGTGAAGTTACGCTGACACCAGAGTAAATAACGCGCATCGCGAAACTGCCCATTTACGACGTGACAGAACAGAGCACGATCGACCCCCCCGGGTGTAAGCAGCGCGCGTCCCCGCAAAGCCTTCACTCCAGACCTTACTATGCAATTAAGCAGGTTTCTTCTCGACTTTCGGCGGTATTTTCAGTTGGACTAGAGGTGAGTTTTTAATTGTTACCCTATTTTTCATTTGCTGGCACTTCTGAATGTAGGATTGATGAGGCTTGTAAAAACACTGAGAAGCGTTAGTGTGATTAAATTTAATGTCTGTTAGCGGCGACACTATCGACCTTAGACATGTCATTTAACTTTACTAAAAGAGGAAATAATCCAATCGGTAAAACTCGACTGCGCCGTGTCTTTGCTTTTATAGCCTACTCTTAACTTTTTAATAGCCCGTATAAAATCCCCGGTGTTGCGCCTTATTTTAAAACTTAATTGTGTAGTCACATATGAAAGGTAAAAGGGGAATGGGAAACTTTAATTCCGCTCTATGATGATCTACAGTAAGTCTTCATGAAGTAGCCTACATGTAATTTTGCAGCTCGGAAGATCTTTTGAACACCATGACACGGTCACTGTCATCGCTAAACTGTGATGCTTTTATATATATAGCCTACATAATAATTGACACTTTTATTAATCCCCGTGGGGAAATTGTTTTTACGCCTCCCTCAACTTGCTCTTTGTAGAGCAAGCTGTCCGCGAAGGGCAGCCACCTGTAGCGGCGCCCAGGGAGCTGGAGGTTGAGGGTCTTGCTCAAGGACCCGCAGACGTGCTGAGGCTGGGTTTGAGCCGGCGACCTTGTGATTTCAAGCACACGGTTTAGCCCAATGAGTTACACATGTATAGCATGTATATATATATATAAAAAAATGTGTGTAGTGTGTGTTAAAAATAAAGACTTCCAGAGAATCAGGTGTTTCGAAAATTGTGTAATACCAAATGTTGGGTTGTTATGACTAATCGCAAATAGATTATTTAACTAGTAAATTATTCATAACTTGACTGTTTCTATAACTTTAAAGTTACTATGCACTTGCTTCGTTTGTTGTGCTGGCTGTATTTTTTTTTTAATTAGTTTATTTTTTGATGGGGGGGCTACACTCATTT